>NC_090437.1:447188705-447826205 GCF_031143425.1 Pleurodeles waltl
GGCCAAGTACCCCTTCAGCACTTGACTCTCAGTGGTAGTGCGGGTTGAGCATCCCAAGGCTTCTCATGCAGAACAGGTAGACACAGGGGGCTGAACAAAGCCTCACAACTCAAAATATGCGCAGCAGCAATAAATGATTGTCCAGTCAAATACTTGCTTTCATGAAAAAAATAAGCATTTATATAAAATCACAAAGTAAGAAATGGCATTCACAAATGATACACACAGTCACTCAGGTCAGGGTGCTTGTGTTTCATAGGTGGGTTCCTGACTTCCACCCCCAATTCATTATATGCGACATTCAGGTTATGCCCTGCTAGTAGTCCGAGTGTCAGAAGCCCACTCTGACTCCTTATTATAGTCAAAGGTGTTTCAGCAACAAAGTGCTATCTTGCTTGGTTGCGGTGGCTCCCTCTGCCATACGGGCTCAGCATTCCTCCTCTGTGTGCGGTCTGCAGCCCGACCGGCACAGCATCAATCTTCACGATGGCCCTACCTGGCATGCAGAGTCACCGACTTGACACCACCCATGAGCTACTGCCCGATCAGCTCATCAGCAATTTTCAGGGCGGCCCCCAGCTGGCATATGCGGTGCTGACTGGGCACTGCACATGGGTGATGACCAGTTTGGTTTGGCAGTGGTCATGGCTTGCTTCACGGCAGACCTCCTCTGGCATACGGAGTTGTCGGCTTTTCCCTGCCCATGCTCAGTGACCCAACTGTTGCAGCAGATGTCTCCTCACACCTTGATACAGGGATCCACTCACCAGGATCTCCCACTGGATCTTGCTCCCTCCAGTGCTCTTCTCTTCCTCACAGGCACACTGGACTTGGCAAGCAGGCAGGTGCTACTGCTCCAGGGTAGATGGTCTTGGATTCCCTGGATGATGCCTCGTTATTCAGCTGGGAGACTAGAAACCCTTGGTCCCCAGTCCTGGTCACAGGCAAAAGTCTTGCAGAGCTTCTTCTCACACAGCCCGACTGGCTGCATGAAAGTTGACAGGTTTTGGGGTCTCGAGCTTACCTTCTTGTGGTTCATTTCCAGACACCAAATATTATTATAAGTGCTGAATCTTTGAAGTTTGTTTGGGGTCTGCTTCCTTTTAGAATTCCCTCTCCTCTTCGCTCTCTTTCTGCCAAAAGCGGTCTGCAAGGTCCACAATACATACCATGGGGCTAACTAGAGGTTCACACCTGGATGTTAGCCTCAGTGATATGCGTATTTCAAAGGTTACCCCACGGTCTCAGCCCTATTCTTTATGATTATCTTTTCAGCCCCATGTGCTTCCTGAGACGTACCTAGGCCCCTTCCCAGTGACCTCTCCTAAATCAAAGAGCACCATTTTAAGTTTACTGGAGAGCCTTGCTCTCCCTTCCACCAGTGTGTCCCACCCCGCTTACAAGAATGTAGCAATGCACAAACATGTCTAGGGGATTCCTCTACCTCCTAGCCTTGTGTTTCTCCATTCAGCCCTGGGTCTTCCAAAATGGAACCCAGAGCCCTCTATGTATTGTGCCATTCACAGCCAGATATACACCCAGCACATGTGCACCACACATGCACTGCACAGCACTACACATCAAACCAATGTAGGCAAGGGTGAGTTAAGCACACAGCAGCAGAACTTTAAATAAGTGAGCCTGTACACCTACTCCAGTGATACTGCTAAAAAGGACCTATTACTACATGGCTTGCTGCTGCCACTGCACTCGTGCAGCTTAACTCCTGGAACAGGCAGTCGCCTTTCACCACTATGAGGGTAGTGTTTTGTGCGCCCCTGCCGGTCCGAAAAGATTACAATCTATAAGACAGGCCTATGTCATGGTGCACGCGCATGATCAGCGTTCGCACATGCCAACAAAAATCAGCTTTAGGAATCCAGACAGCATTAAAGTTGAGGCACTCAGGGCGTGGGTTCATGTCCACCACTATGCAATGGACTTTTCCGTCACAGTAAGATCAAAATGTCAGTGACACCAGGACAGGGTTCATGTTCCATGCAGGAGTTACAAATGTTCTAGCTTTCAGTGCCATCTAAGGAATAATTAGAGCCTCCCCAGTCCTGCAGGAATAGCACAGCAGTGGGTCTGAAATTGTGTTGTATACTCACAGGTCCGTTAGTGACACTTCATAGACTGCTTCTGGGATGCTTTCCATGGAACCAGTTGAGCACTATAATTCCATAAACTCTACCTTTACACCAGGTTCATATATACAGAACCTGCAAGGTGTAACTACAATTGTAAATTTTATTATATAGCACTTACTACCAGAACTAAATGTTAGGAATTTGTAACGCCCGGGACTAGAGGAATCCAGACAAGGACAAGAAGTTTTAATGTGTGCTCAGTCTGTGGGTCATGTAGACATTTTTGTTTGCTCTCCTGCCTCTGGTATATCTGTAAAATAAAATGTCATCCTACAATATGAATTCCCTTGTTTTGCACCTTTCTTTTAGTAATTAGAGTTACCATGATGGGCCGGGTCGGTGTCATGGGAACCTGTCACTTGTAGCCAAATGGGGAGGTGAAAACGGATTTCAGTAATGGAAACTATAGGGCGACCTGTAATTGGCTCAGTGAACTCTTTACTCGGGTTTAGTGGCCAAGAGTCCAAGCCTGCACTCAAAGCTGCAATTGGCTGATGCCGAGCTATGTTGTTTTTCAATTGGGTGGCTGGGAGGCCGTAAGTGCACGTTGCACTTTAAATGCATCTAGCTGAAATAAGCAGCACACAGACGGATGAAGCAAGTTTTATTGACCTAATATGCTATTGCCTTTTTCTGTTCACCTGGCGGTCATTTAGAGTGTGCAGAGTCAGGATTGTTTCCATGTGCTTTGGTGTGTCTACCTCAAAGCATATTGTTAGCGCGTCAGACCTTAATAAGTAAACTTACAAGGGGACACGAATAGGTCGATGAAACCTTTGTCTCATATTAAGAAGTTCTTACCATAGCTCCCGTACATAAATCAATAATCACTTTCACAACAATTTAATATTCATTAGCAGTCAATAAAATCAGTAAACAATGAAGTCAGTAAATGTCACACACGATGACCTTACAGCCATGAATAACCACACCTTTAGTAAAGTTTCGTAAGTTTATTTCCCTTATATTAACAATGCTGAAGTCATATAGATTAATCTCCAAATCAAATGAAACACATATAAAAACAATACTGGTTGTCCAAAGCGACAAAAGAAACGCAATCTAATCAAAGCTTGAATCACAACACATTCTAGAGCTACAGTGCAAATCAATAGCAAAGTCAGCTGCGACAAAGTTATAACATACATGAAATTCAACAAGATAATTCATCAGTCATTAGTCCCTGTAATTGTCAGTCATATGTGAGGGCTCTTAACTAACGTCAGATTAGCATCAGCATGTTGGGCTTCATGCAAAACAATTTAGAAACACAAATTTAGAAAAAACATCTAACTATGGATCTGTCAAAAACAGCGCAGTTGGTGCCTAGAAAGAAAAGGCATAAAATGCATAACAGTCACATTTCATCATATCTACCTATCCTCGGTATGGGTCAGCAAAGCAGAATCAATCTTCGTCCTCAGACCATCAGTCCGTCAGCATTTTTATTAACCACTAAGAAATACAGCTTCTGCATGAGGCCTGGCAAAATAGGCCAAGACACTTGCTAAGTTAAGGCCTACATTTAATTTAATTTATTTCCTTCCCTCCTCTGATTATTCTTAGACTGTTTCAATTTAATTCTTTGCATAATTTACATAATCCCGATATACCAATTAGACAAACCACGACAATTAATATTCCCTGTAATGTTTTCAATAGAACCTCATTCCAAATGTTGCTGAGCCAATTTCCCACTGAAGCAAACCCTTTGCCAACCTTTTCCCAAGCACCTGGTTCTTTCAATTACTTTAAATCAGCACTTGCATTAGTCAGGTTAGTAAATTCATCTCTTATCTCTTTACTAATATCAGGTATAAACGACCAACAATGCCTAGAGTTAATCATTCTACACACTCCGCCATCCTTCGCTAAAAGAATGTCTAAAGCAAGACGATTTTGAAGTCATAGCTCTATCCGCAGCTAATTCAGTATCTATCAGGAGTATAGCCTCGGAAAAATTTGTCAGCATGTTATCAACAATGGTAGACAACTTTTGAATCTTAATCGAATTCAGGATGACTCCCACTGAAGGAATCGCGGCACCAAATATATTACCCACTATAGCAGAAGAGGACTCCCTCCTCTGTCTCTTATGATGTCATTCAGTCACTTTCGGAAACTTTTTCAAATCCTCCATCTGGTAAATCTTTGGGAAAACTATCCCCAAATAACATGTCCCATACCATCCTCTTGGAAGACGGTAATAAGCATTAAGTCCACAAATATAATATATCCCCGGAATCACAGGGTCCTGCGCATTCAACATAAATGTCCATTTACTCTGAAACAAAAACACATGCCTACATTCACTCGTACCCACAAATAAAGTGTCAGTGCGCGATTTAGGCCTATATCTACAAAGCTTCCCTTGCGTTTTAATTGCACTATAAGCTTAATCATCCTTTTCTCTAAGCCTTTTTCTAATTTCTCCTTTAACGCCTTTCTCCTGTCATCAGTGTGATCTAAGAAGCTCTTCTCTAAAGGTGTAAGCAAGCATGTCAGGTTATTTTTATGCGCATAAGCTGTGCCAAATGTCAATGTAGGTTCAAAGAATCCTCTAACTAATACTATCTCATTATCCTTAGCTACTTTACTCAAATATTGAATTATAGGAACAAACGAAAACACAAGATCATGATTCAAATAGAAGTACTGAATATACTCCTGGTTATAAAACCTTGTTAGTAACAGACTACAACTTATCCCGTAGGTTAGAGGCAAACTATGATAGGTGACTCCTTCTTCGACTGATGAAGGAATCTGCGTACACACAAAACAATTCTGCGTATCCATTGTCTCAACATACTCACTCAATAAGTGATAGAAAACGTTAGAAGAAAGTTCTCTTTGCGCATTAGTATAATCATGCAAATATTTCTCGTCTAACTTAAAACTCTCTAGTGCCGTTAGTGCAGTAGTCATCTCAGAAGCAGAAGTATGGTTGGCTCCTTTCGCATCAGGGACAAACATACCCACAATCAACATCACAAACAATATGCCGCACATAATTGCCAAACCAATGCTCATATATTTACAGTGCTTAGCATCTCTCCCTTGTTTATTAAAGTCAACCATGATCTGTAAAGAATCAGAAAGCTGAAGGAATTAAAAAAAAAAAAACTGCAGCAAAAATCAAAAACAGACAATTCTTCTTTCAGCAGTTCAGTTTCACTCCCAGGAACCCTTCTTCCTTGTCAAAATCGGTTAGCAGCTTTGTCAAAATCAGGTTATCAAATGTCTTTTTCAGTTACTTTCAATAGTCTTTTTCTCAAAAATATTTTCTCTCCGATTGTTTCAACGGTTCAGTTCATTATCTTCTTTCCCGTCACCTCAAAATATTGACTTAGAACTTCTCTATCAAAACAAAAAGACATAAACTCTTGCTGCCATTCGTTTGTAGTTGCATACGTCCATTCAGGACCTGCGTATCTTCGACTTGCTACTCTTTTTCTCTTCAACTTTCAATCACCACTCAGCTCTCCTTCACTTAGATCTTCTTTTCTCGTAGTATCTACTTCTTCCTCGATTGTTTGTTTGTTCGACAACCAACTCTTTCTTTTTCTCCACTTGCGATTTCAGCCACTTATCTCCTTTCAGCGAACCTTCTGTCAGTATTCTCTTCAAGACTGAACTTGAACCTTTTTCTTGCTCTTTGGTGTTTTCTCTTGACGGACCAGCAACCGGTTCAGGAGGAGTCGGATGACTTAGATCCACCTCAACTCCTTCCCCTTCTGGGTCTGGCAATTGCTCTGCATGTCTTTCAGGATCGTCTGCTTCTGAGAAAGACCTCCTCTGACTAGGCTCTCCTGCTGCTTCAGTTGAGAGAGGCTCTCTGATACTCTCCTGGAGGTCTCCATCTTCGTCTCTCACAAGAGTGACTGAACCGTCCTCAACGAGCTCAGATCCGGTCTCAGTTCCTCTTTGTTCTTCTTCCGGCTCTGAGACTTGTCTCACTGTTGTTGGTACTCTCAACAACACTTCTTCATGATCCAGTGGACATGCCACTTTCTTCGTGTGACTTGCGTGAATCCAGTTCGGCATCCCAGCACACTTCACAGCAGTTAGGACCACTTGATATGGTCCCTTCCAAGGAGGCTCCAAACACATAATTCTCACATGCTTTCTGACCACAACCCAGTCTCCAGCTCTCAGGTTGTGCCCTGGGTCATGGATCGGTGGCAGTGTGGTGGCCTCCACCTGCTGAGAAAAAGAGCAGACTACATCAGCCAGACCCTTGCAGTAATCCAACACCATATCATCTGTAATGTTGACAAGTGCATTGCTCTGTCGTCCTGTCAGGTGTGTTTCTCATTGACTTCAACACTAAAGGCAATGCATCGGCCCATTTCAATTCATAGCTGAACACATTTTTGCAATTCTTGACTTCAAGGTATCATTCATCTGCTCCACTAGTCCTGATGCTTCAGGGCGATAACTACAATGCAACTTCTGCTCAATGTTCAATGCTGCACACAGTAATTTAATTACTTCATTATTGAAGTGACTTCACCTATCTGATTCTAAAGGGATCGGAAACCCGAAACGCGGTGTAAGTTCCCTAAGCAGTTTAGCTACGGTGAGACTCTTTCATTTCTTTGTGTAGGATACGCTTCAATCCAGTGACTAATGATGCAAACAATCACCAACACATATCTCAAACCTCCACACACAGGCATCTCAATAAATTCAATCTGCATTCTGCTGAATGGACCTCCTGCTTTTCCAATGTAGCTCAAATTAACCTCTGTCCCTTTCTCTGCATTTAACTGCTGGCAAATGACACAACAATGGCAAACTACTTCAGCAACTTGTCTAAACTTGGGGTTAAACCAATCAACCTTGAACAGACGAACCATGGCATCTCTCCTAATATGTGCCTGACCACGACAGTATCTTGCCATTTGAGACAACAGAGTATTTGGCAAGATCAATTGATCCTCCTCAGAAACCCACAACTCATCTTGCCTTTGTATACATTTCAATTTACTCCAGGAACGTTTTTTCTCTTTGTCGACATTATGCTGCAAAGATTTTAATTCTTCCAAAGTGTCAAATACTTTCAATGCATAGCTCGTACAGGTGTTGCGTCTTCCTCAGGTAACAGTTCCCACTTGTCTTTGAATGATATACAGTTCAATGCGCAAAATCTTGCGACTTGATCCACATGTCCATTTCCCAATGATACATAGTCCTGAGACCTCAGATGTGCACTGCATTTCACCACAGCAATCTTTTCAGGCAACTACTTTCTGACAGTACTGCAATTTTAGTGGTGACACTTTATGGCGATTCTTTCCCAAGTGGTTCAACAGGGCAATCGAGTCATACTTGCACTCGTCCCTTGTCTTGGACTCAATAAGTCAGCAATGTACTGCACCAGAGTCGATCGGAAAGGCAATTCCGACGACTCCAAATTCCTTTTCAAGATCTGGTTGAATAAGGAAGGTGGCTCTGTATACCCTTGAGGAATTCTACACCAGCAATAGACTCGATCCAGGAATTTGAAACAAAAGAGAAATTAGCTATTCTCATGAAAAGGCACAGAAAAGAAAGCTTGTGACAAATCAATTACCATAAACCACTCTGCATCACATGGAATCTGGAATAGTATCACAGCTAGATTGGACACTACGGGACAACATTTGACCCCAATCTCATTTATCTTTCTCAAATCCTGAACAATCCGAACCTTGCCACAGGGCTTTTTCAAACCCATTATTGGTGAATTGCATGGACTGCTCAACACCTCCTTCAAAACTCCCTACTCCACAAAGTCTGCAATTATCTGAGCCACATTCATCAGGACATCTTGTGTCATGTTGTACTGTGGAAGTTTAGGAAAAACTGCATTCGGCTTTAGGGTAACCTTAACTGGCTCCAATCCTTTAATCGGACCTACTTCTTTTCTTGTCAAATCCCACACGTTCTCTTGTACTGTTGCCTGCAAATCAGAATGGAGTTCTTTCACTGTGACCATCGGGAAAAACTCAATCAAAGGGTACTCCTCATTTGTGGTTTCACACTCTGTTTCTGGGGCTTGGTCTTCCTCATCATCGCTATTTGTCTGTATATCAATTCCGTCATTTGAGCAAGTAATCAAACATTTTGTTTTACACAGCAAGTCTCTTCCCAGTAGGGATACCGGACTTGAATCGGATACTACAAACTTATGCAGTCCCTGGAAATAGCCAATCTCGACTTGCACTGGATCTGTAATCAGGTTTGTCAGATATTGGTTTACTACCCCCACAACCTGCACTGTTCTACCTGAAAGGGGCAAATTCGGAACCTCTGCACTTCTCACTGTAGAGCGTGTAGCTCCAGTGTCCACCAAGAATGAAACTCTGTGACCCATAATCTTTCCTCTCACATAGGGTCCTCTGATCTACTTCTAAAGAAGTCACAAGCACACATGGCTCCTCATCTGAACTGTCACTCGTCTATTCACCATTTATTCCATCCTCACCGTGTAACGGGAATTGGTGCACTGTGTTACTACTTCTGTCTTGTCTCTGACCTGTGACCTGTTGAGAAAGCATCATCTGTTGCTGCTCCATCGGGGCTTGAGATATTTGTATTTGCTGTCTAGGTTCCCTGGAAACCTGCTGCTGCATCAGCTGCAATTGTGACACTTGTGCATGGGGCATTTGCACCTGCTGCATGGGCTGAAAATTCTGCATTTGATTCACGTTATTCTGAAAATGTGGATTTGGACCCCTTAGTCTTGGTCTTCTCACATTCTGAAATGATTTGATGTCATTACTCTGCTGAACAACACCTTCCTGCACCATCATCAGACACTTCTGCTTCCAATGTCGCACGGCTCCGCAAATGTGACACGGCAATAGCTTCTTCATTCCCTGCACATCATTCTGAACCACCACAGTATTCAAATCTGGACCACGATTCATATTATCTCTACAATCTCTACCTCTCATCTGAGGCTGAAACATGAGATTTCCTGCTGCACAAAATTTCCTTGCACTCCTGACTCAGCTGCTTCAATCTGCATCACCATCACTTTCTCTTTCAACTTTTTCTGCTTCAACTCAATCTCGTCACAACAGTATTTCCGCATACTGCAACACCTCATCAATTGGCTTCGCTTGCCAGCAAATCAAATGACTCTTAATCATCGGACCAATTTCGGGTTTCAATCCTTCCACAAATCTGAACATAAAATGCAGCATGTCTTTCGGCTCAATTGATTCTGGCCCACTATATTGCTTGAATGCCTGCAACAATCTCTCATAGTACGCATGTATTGACTCCTTTGCTTCCTGCACTGTCCCATCAATCCTCTGCCAATCAATATTTTTGGGCAAATCCTCGATTTCAGGAATTCAATCACCTTATAGTAATAGTTCATTACCTCAGGAGACGGTGCGCCTGTATACTTATCTCTCTCCGGTTCACTTGTTCGCCAATCTACAGTCCTCTTACACTCGACCCATAAGTCAGCTGAAACCACTATCTCCAGTAATGTGTTCAAGTCCTCCCACAAACACTTCGCTAGTTTCACAAACCTGTCTGTCTGCTGATACCACTCTACTGGCTTCTCTCTCAATTTTGGATAATCATTCATAAATGATAGAATGTTACCTCTGCTCCAAGGGACGTGAACAAAATTTCCCCCTGGAATTTCCCTCATTGGTAAAATCTTTACTGGATCTTTGTCCTGCTATACATTATCAGTCAATCCAGAGAATCTCTTTTCTTCTTGTCTCTTTTCTTTACCCATCTGCCTTCCCATTTATCTAATGCTCCCAGATCTGAGCACTCTGCAGTAATTCTTTAAGGTGTGCCTTCATTCTGGCTGACCTCATGTGTTCAAAATCTTTTGCCTCGAAATCTAATCTGTAACTCCTCTTCAAATGCTTTGTTTTCTCAATCTCTATGCCATGTTTCTCTGCCAAATCTGCCAACCTCTGATGTACCTTGCTCACCTCGCTCGTAATCTTTGGGCACAAGTATCTCAATTCTGCCTCTGTGTAGGACTCTAACCTATTCACCCCCATCGTGCCCTCAACGAGTTCACCTGCTTCCATGCTTAATCTGACACAATTCAAATACGCCTCTCCTTTAGGGGCATTCTGTGGGGTATTCAGCTTGTCTAGCCACTCAGTTAACTGCTGAGCTGTCAGTCCCTGTAAAGAAATGTTACTTGCTTGGACCGGGGGCACCTGCTGTGCCACTGCATTCGGAGTCTGCGGTGTCAATAATTTCAGGCTCTGCCCTACATTTGGTCCAGTCACGGCATCTGGAAGTGCAACAAGTGGACTAAGATCTAACAACGATCTTGATCCGTCAAAAGTCTGACCCACGGAAGAGACTACCTGAACTTGTTCATAATGTCCTCCCCTCATTAGGCTTTGAGACAATACCCCCTACTCACTCACAGCCATTTTCTTTTGTGCAAATAATGGTACAGCTGGACCAACAGTAATCGGCAGCGATATTGCATCCGGGGCTGCTCTGGCACATACACTCTGTGGGAGAGTAACTCCCATACTCTGATTCATCATTGGAGTCAAGTGTGACTGTGTCCCTGTCATTGGCGTAAATCTTGGCATTACCTGCGGCTGCACTTGGGGCAACAAAATTGAAGTCGGCTCCGTCTGGACCAGTATTTATCTCGGAACCACCTGTCCCCTGGGCACCACTAAGTTCAAAGTCGTCTCTACAATGGGCACATCAGGATAAATTCTCTGTATCTGTGGCGGCTGCATCTGTGTCTGCACTACAGGAGTGGTTGGCATGTTAGAACCACTCTGCACTGGATTGTGTGTCAGGTTAGCATTAACCTGCACTGGGCTCGCTGGCCCGGTTACCTGTGCCGGGGCTGTCAGGTCAGCACTAGTACTCGGTCCACTCTCGTGTCCTGTATATGGCGGTGGTTGGTCTCTCAATATCTGTGTAACGAAATCTTCATTATCTGATTCCTCCTCCACTGTTGAAGACTTTCTAGCTCCCGTACTTTCGGACAGACTTGTATTAGTCTTCCTAGTCACTTTCTTTCCTTCCTTCTCATCCTCCTGTGTAATAGCTGGAAATAACTTAACTCCCTGCAAAGTCTCTGATCTCCATCTCGTCTGCTCCCAATCCCATTTTGCTTCCGCTAAAGTATTTTCTACCCTTCTTATCCTTCTCTCAAATTTCAATTGCTGTTGCTGTCTAGCTACCAGCTCCAAAACTGCTAATGCCTCAAACTATGCTGGTCTCGGAAGGGGCTTCGATTCATATAGCACCATCCGCAATTGCTCCAGAATCTTCAAATTGAACGTCCCATTTTCAGGAAACGCTAAGTTCCCATTTTTCTCTGTCAACTTGCACTATAGGTTTAACCAAAGACATGGCGTGACACCTCTCTCCTCCATTACAATGTAAGCCGGTGTATTCTCTGGCAGTTTAGGCTCCCCTACACTCGCTGTAATGTACATATCTCCCCTTAGGGCACTTCTCAACGCTTTGAAAAACGTCATCTTTTCTACTTTTGTTTATTCAAAATTGAATCAGGAAATTACTTTTAATCCCAAGATTCCTTTCACCCACATTCTCAACCAGTTGCCTCTCACGGACGGCTGCCAATCCGTGCGCAACCCTTCTCACTAACCAACCTTTCCCAGCGCGGCTCCAATGACCTCACACGTACCGTGGCTGACAATGTCCGATGGCTCTTCCTCCTAAACTCCAACCCACACAAAACTAATGCAAAATATTGCGAGCACTAATCAAAAACAAATCTGCTGGTTTACTACAGGAAAGGTAACACAATCGCTTCAGAAACCTTACGAATTTTCATTGATGGCTCTTTTCGCGCATGTAGCTATTCCTCTCGGTTTCCCAGATTCGAAAGCAAAATTCGACCCGCAAATTTTACTCTCAACTGATCAATGGGTCTGTCCTGGTGCACGTAGGACTCGCCAAATCTCAGTCGAAAGTTTCTCTTGCCCACTTTAACTCACACACTGACTTGTTGACCACGCCTGATCAACCTACTAGACCAGACAAATTACAACATGTAACCAAGTGTCTCATACACTTTTACAATATACTCTGGAGTCTTAGACCACGCAGAGTCCGTACATCAACAAACACGTGGACAATTTTTTAGCACAAAGCACCACACACATGTGAAGTTCGACTTCCCTACTCTCACACTACGGAGTACGCACACTCCTACTACAACTTCATTTGGAGTACGAAAACTCCCTAAAAATCCTCGCAAACCTCACAATTCACCTGCGATTTGCATAAGCTTGAGCAAGCGCAACCTATTTCTTTCACTCTGTCATTAGAACACCGGGAACATCCTAAACAACCATTAGCAAGATCCAGGATCTGGGGAATCATTTCTAGGCTTTGGGAACATCATTTTCTCTCCAATTATCATCATAAAAAACAAAATCCAAATCTCGCTACTGAACTCTCAAAAGGACCAGCTTCAAACCTCTATCATCCCTGGGACCCCCTGTCACTGTATACTGTATGTCTATGGTAGGCTCCTAAGGAGATGAATCATCGGTCTCTTACCATAACTGTTAACACCTGTCACTCTGTACCGGACACCTATGGCAAGCTCTTAAAGAGACAAACCATCAGTCTGCTACCATAACTGTTAGCGCGTCAGACCTTAATAAGAAAACTTACAAGGGGACGCGAATAGGTCAGTGAACCTTTAGACTCATATTAAGAAGGTATTACCATAGCTCCCGTACAAAAATCAATAATCACTTTCATAACCATCTATATTCATTAGCAATCAATAAAATCGCTAATCAATGAAGTCAGTAAATGTCAAGCACCATGACCTTTCAGCCATGAATAACCACACCTTTAGTAAAGTTTTTAGTACGTTTATTTCCCTTATATTAACAATGTTAAAGTCATGTAGATTAACCTCAAAATCAAATGAAACACATTATAAAAACAATACTGGTTGTCCAAAGTGGCGGAAGAAGCGCAGTCTAATCAAAGCTTGAATCGCGACACATTCTAGAGCTACAGTGCAAATCAATAGCAAAGTCGGCTGCGACAAAGTTATAATATACACAAAATTCAACAAGGTAATTCATCAATCATTAGTCCCTATAAATGTCAGTCATTTGTGAGGGCCCTTAACTAACATCAGATTAGCATCAGCATGTCGGGCTTCATGCAACACAATTCAGAAACACAAATTTAGAAAAACATCTAACTATGGATCTGTCAAAAACAGCGCAGTTGGTACCTAGAAAAAAAGGCATAAAATGCATAAAAGTCACATTTCATCATATCTACCTATCCTCGGTATGGGTCAGCAAAGCAGAATCAGTCTTCGTCCTCAGGTCATCAGGCAATCAGCAAAGCATCAGTCTCTGAGTCAGAGAGTACAAGCCCAATGACAGAATGATTCTCGAATCTCTCCTAAAGTCTCTTCTCTTAAGTCTCCCAAAGTCACTCTAGATCTCAAATCTCCCTCTCCTAAAGTATCTCTGATCTCTCAACCTACAGGTCTCAAATCGGAATAATTCTCCTCTGTTGCGTTGTTATATCAAAGTCACTTAAACTATCCCCTAATTCCCTATTGGTCAGTTAATCGTATGTTTATACTTTATCCAATAATATTTCTACACCAAATCTATGAATTCTAATATTTCTCTATTCACATGCAGGGTCCGCCTTACGATGTTCTTGTCATCTGGCTCGTCGGGTAACAATATTGTTGCATCTTCAGCTCCAGTCAGTTGCTTCATTGTTCTCATCCTAGGAAGGTACATCTCACACACATTACACATAAGTTGTTACACTAGCGGGAACATCATCTCCTTGCAGTTGGTTCTCACGAAAAGCTTCTGTTAAGCACTTTTAACAAGACAATGGACATTTCACAGTTTAATTCACTCTGTCAGCATTTTTATTAACCGCTAAGAAATACAGCTTCTGCATGAGGCCTGGCAAAATAGGCCAAGACACTTGCTAAGTTAAGGCCTACAATTAATAAGGCTAGAGCACACTTCATAACCCTTAATATTACATATTACTACATTAGTCTAGTACATTTTCAATATTTCATAAGTATTAATCATCAATTAGTACACTTCATGAACATTGGTGGCCATTCTTCGAGGTACATTTTCAAATGTGTGCATTATTTTTCTACATTATTCATTTTCTACATAACTAATTATTCAAAAATATATAAACACTTATTATTACTTTCTAAGAAAACCCCCTGCGCTAGCAATATCGTATGTCAAGCCCGGGTGAGGTGCACTGAATGTGCCATCTAGTTCTTTGAGCTGGGCGGTGGTATTCAGATCTGCCAATGTTTCTCCATGTCTGTTCATATACCTCCTCCTCCATTCTCCCAGGTTACATTTCCTTCCTTGCTATCTGGAACCCACCACAAATGCTTCTTCGTCCTTGGTTTCTGAATCGAACTGCACTTGAACTATGTGCCTCATCTTGACCTGCCCTGCCTTGATGACCGAGCTGCAGCCGCGCCCGAGCCTGGCTGCAGAGTCTCCCTGACTTCCGCTCTCATCACTTTTCGTTCATCATTGTCAGGATATTGCTTTGCTACCTCCTCGGCCGGTGTTGCAAGATATTAACTCACTCCCTTAGATTGTGCTGCCCTTTCACTTGCGAACATCCCTACAGTTTAATCACAGAGCTCTCCCTACTCTTTACACTTCTGAAGTGATTGATGCAATTCCGCTATATCATTTGAGCAGGTAAGCAGATATTTAAATATACAAACATCGTATAGATGTTTGAAGCGATGTATGCACTGAATTAACCTGTGATGTTCGATCCCCTGTTGGCACAGCTATTTAACATAAAAATGAGCGTCTGTTCGGGGATCATAAACCTTTGCAGCTATAGGTGACAAGTTTTGCATGCAATCAGCACCAGCTTATGCAGCACGGTAACCGGTGCATACAAATTGCTTTTAGTACAGTTCATGCTAATTAATCAATGATTATTAAAATTGCATCGAGTGACAATAGTTGTGCAACACATTATATTCGGATAACAGGATCTAATGCTTACAGTGAATATACACAAAATATGCAGGGAGACGCTTTACTGCTAGAACATCTACCTTTTTTAATTTTAAAATGCTTAATCTGAGTGATCTAATGTAGAGGGTGTTTGTTACCTCTTGACTATGCGCAAGACTGCTGCTTGTGCCCTAATTTTGAGCTTATTTACAGAGTCGAAGTGCAGGTTCCGGATCCCCCTTTCGTCTCTTATGCTTATTTTGCACTTCTCAGCCAACCAGGTTTTCCGGCTCCTTCTGTCAGAAGTGGGAGATGGTTTTATAAGCCAGAATATCAGCGATTAAACCACATTGTTTCTTTTTTTCTGCCAGGAATGAACCTACTCCCGACTTCATGCCAAGTAAAGAAAGCCCATACACTTGCCTCCATCCTGCTCATCCCATGGTGTCTCGCTTGTCTCAAGTGTTGCCTCGTGTTTGTCTTTCAGTCACTTGCACCTAAAGTCCTTAGTCCCTTCTTGCTGCCACCGTCTTTCCTCCTGCCATTATTATCCATCTTAGTGCCTCAACTCTGTGCTGCAATTCTGACCACCCCTCTTCCCGGCACCCTCTTTGCAGCCTTTCTTGCACCTCTGCACACTACTTCCTCAATGTAACCCCCCACACAGGTCCCACATGTTTCCACTCTACCGGGAACCCTTATCCCTCTGTTCTCCCAGCTAATAAGTCTGTCATCATTTTCTCCTTCATTACATGCTCATGAGCCTCGTCCGCCCCCCTGCTTGCTGTAGAGTTTGGACCAAGTACTGCTTCCTGTCTGTGCATACATTTCTTCATTCTTCACTGAGACACCTGCAGGGAGCTGTTTCCACTTCCATTACGGTCCCTTCCTCTCGAGTCCCTGCCTGCCAAACCAAAACATGACCAAGGTAATTAAGCCCTCAACAGAATGCCAAAATTAAACAGCCACGTGTGAGCTGTTGCAGAGAGGCTTCTCTTATCCCTGGAAACCGCCCCAACCCCCAGAAGTTACTTTTCAATTAAACAAATCGACTGCAAAAGCAAGCAATGTCAAGAGCATGTAAAAAAAACACCATATCAATAAAGAAATGAAGGATTAGCTGGAAAAGCGCACTTTAATTTCTTTACGGGGTTGTGTTAATTGCCACCTTACCAGGAAACTGGGAAATGATTTAACAAGGCACTTGGGGTAGAAATAACCATAAAGTTGAAATTATGTTATTGCCTATACATCAGTTCCTCTGGTATCAGAGAAATCTAACTTTCCACAGTAGGCCACTTACTGGTTTTAAGAAGGCTGAAAAAGCACTGGCAGCTTAGAAAGTGAAACTGCACCCAGAGAAAAGACCTGACAGAAAAGCAACAAGAGTCCACTTTTTTTAATTTGGGTTTCGCCTACACAGCTCTTGTGCTGTGCTTGCGAAATCTCTTGTAGTGAATAAAAAAAATCTCCCTTGAACACCCTGCCAGCACCCCAGCAGCCCTCCCATTCATGCAATTGTGTGCTCAGTGCCTGTACTGTGTGCTCTTGCGTAACTAGGCATTGACTGCTATTTTCTGCAGCTTTTTATTTGAAATGCATACCCGCCAGCTCTGGTGTTATTTAATGCTCAGGGCATGGCTGTGACAAGTGGTAGCCTGCTACCCCACGAAGGTCAAATTACTATGTAGTGTTTTTTAATATGCTTCACCGCCAACATGGCTTAAAGAAAAAAGTGCTATAACGCGGCAAGCATTGACCACGTCTTAGCGCCTTCTGTTTTTTACTTTAGGCCATGTTGCACAGCAGCTCGTGCTGCTGTGTAACATTTGAAAAATTTACAAAGTCAATACAGGCCTCAAAATCATAAAAACGTTACAAGACCTGCAGGTCTAGTAACTACGACCATAACTGTAATATACTTGACCCTATACTGGTCTCAATATGTCATCCTAGGCAAATATTTATTTAATAGCGCTGCCTTTTTCTTCATTATCACAAATGAGAGCACCTTCCAGTATGTGAGTTCAGCATTTTTGCTGAACAAAAGAAACTATTTTGTTTCATTAAATAGACTAAACGTTTGCTCTAAGCATAATGAGAATCTAGTCCACATAAAGGCTACACATGACCCCTGACTTGCCTATGTTCACTAATAGCATTATCCTCAGGGTGGGAGCAGGACTGTTTCTCAGCTCATTTTTAAAAACTCACATTTAATAAATATATTACTAATGCAAGATCTGGCAGCACGCTGTTATTTACAGACAGCACAATTTTCCTTGAAATGGCCAAAAAAGTGCTGTTTTACTTATACAATTATATAGGATATAAGCAATCTGTGGAAATTGGGTTTCAGCAAACATAATTATAATTTGCATATCACCATGTAAAGTGTTCTGAATTGTTTGCATTCTATTAAAATATTTTTTTCATCACCCAGAATTACAAAATAAGGGCTTTCATAACTACTGAAATGTATTTTTAAATGTTTGTACAGCTCACATTTTAGCTATTGAAATATATTAGACTAAAACATGACAATCTACAGCCTTTCATTTCACACGTTTTGTGCAGCATATTTGTCAGACAGTTAACTTTACAAAATCTTCCAACTTTGCAGGCAGAGAAAGAAAGGTAATTTTGTATATAAACTGACTTTTGACCTCCGTCTCTGAACACAGAATTAGTGTGACAAGATTAAAACAAGATTTAAAGGCATCTTTTGTGAGTGAACCGATCACCTGTTCTTTGTTAGCTTTGCCAGAAGGGGCGAGAATGCCCTAAATATAGCTCACCCTGATAAAATGTGACTTGCCATAGCAAGTGGGCAAGGACCTACAATAGATCTCACAAAGGCGAAACCTATTGGCTTTGCCATTGCTTGTTAATATAGCCAGTCATATTGCACGTAGATGAGTTTCTAAGAGCTATAAATAACAGATGCTCCTTTTGCTCAGCTTTATGGTACTTCATTTACTGAACTTGAAGGATGGAAGTGAGTCTACCTTGTCAGGGCTTAGACTGCATCTTGCAGGTCACACCAGTTGTCAGTGGGGACGCTTAACCTATTGAACCATATTGCTGGATTGCAGATTTTTCTCTCTCTTTTTCCAAGAGCATCACAAGCAACAACGCCTGTCTCTCCCTTTGTGACATGGTTCCGCCACCTGCACTCTATGTCCCTTGATTCTCTGAGCTTTGCACTTTTATTCCCCGCACATGATCTGTATGCCATTTTTATGTTTTATTTCTTCTTGCTTCCCATCCTTTTATTTCTGCCCCCACTTTTGAAGCCTCGTTTCCCAATTCACTGAGGTTTTGCATGCCATTCTTAGCTCTGTATCCTAGCCCACTGCCAGTCTTCCCTCGTAGGATTTCCTCACAAGTCTCGCTAACTGTCTCAGTGCCCCTGTCCTGCCTGCTTATCCCACTGTCCTTCATCCTGTTTGCTAAGCCTCACTTTCACCAATACACAGCTGTACGTCCTTTCTCTCTCCCTTTATCTTAACACTTTCAGGTCTTCATTGTCAGACTTGTGTCCCATAGTCATCCCCTTACTGATTCAGGGAATAGGGTGTTGAAATAGCCACTCATTACTAGCCTGCTCAGGGTCATTCATCATTTATTTAATCTAGTATGACCATTTCTTGTGCTTCATTTTGCAACTTGCTAATTCCCCAGGCTGCTTTTTAATACCTTGAAACACTGTACTGCTTTTGCCACCTTACTTTCACCTGGTCGTTTTGTCAGAGATGAAAGAGTAAAAAAGAAATTGGGTTGGGAACAGGATGTAGGGGTTCCTGCCAACCTTTCTGTTGGCCAAGCTCAGCTCACAAAAAGACTAAATAAATGCAGGTAGCCTGTGGTGGTAGAGTGGAGGGCAAAGGGCTTGGATCACTCAACAAGATCACAAGGGAGAGATTTATGGCTGAGAGGAAATATTGGGGCGGAGGAGGTATGAAAGCTGTAGTGAGAGCTTTGATAAATGGACACATAACCTGTAGAAAGTAGGAGGCAATGGGTACACGCATGAAATCTGCAGTGTGTGGTGCATGAGGCGTATGAAACTTGTGGTTAGAGAGTCTGGGTGAAAACACTATTTAGTCTGTAATTGGAGACGTGGGTAAATAAATTAAGCACATAGTATGAAAAGACAGTAGCAAAGAACAGAAGAACCTATGAGGAGTCAGTGAAAGTGGTGTGAAACATGATAGTTGACAGGAAAGGAAACCTGTTTAGCATCTATGTTTAGAGGCATTTAGAAGCTAATAGGCTGCTATAAGAGAGTTTGCATTGTTCCTTACTACTGAAGTGCGAAAGCAGGGGACAAGTTTACTTAGAATTCAGGTTACTAGTAAAGCTTCTGTGCTGCCCCATCTAAATGATTTAGCTAGTAGATGGGACACGTGTATTTCTTTACAAGACAAGTAATTTATTGTAGCACTTTAGTAATTGGCCAAGTACATTTTCTAAAAAACAAACACACCCTGCACCCCTAGTTTGAGGTAGATGGATAGTAGATCAGTAGCACGCACTTACTTTTCCCTTGTTGGTTTTGTTATGAAAATCTAGTGTTTTTTTAAATATTGTGCATTTACTCTAGTGCTTTAATAGAGATAGAATAATTAAAGTGGATTAGTAAAGAAAAAACGTGAGATGTTACTGGGACTGGTGAATATGTGCCTCAGTTAGATGAGTAAGTAGAAAGAGAGAAGAGTTCGGAACCATTTTTGGGAGTCTCTTTCAGTCTGAAAGGTATAGAATGAGTCGGAGAGTGGAGGGGAAAGGGACAGGTGGAAGATTATTCTTATACAAAATAATATATGCTTGGATGTGTATATATAATATAAAAAAATATTGTTACATATAGACACACATTATGCATACGCAGTCATATCTCTATAGAAGGCATATAAACCCATTTAAATATATTGTATTTATCGCTCTGTGTGTGTGTGTGTGTTTTATACTACACAGCACCTTTAAACCACACAACCATTAGAAATGCAATGGTTATTTTTAAAGTCTTTAATTAAAATATTATTTGTCCAGCTTATTCTTCAGCCCACAGCATAACATAAAATCTCAATGTCACTCATACACTCAAGCAATTATGACTCGTCATATTTTTACTAAATGCAAAGAAAATATTTTTTAGCACCATATCATATTGTATGTATAAATGGCAAATTAATGAATGTATTTCAAACACGTAATTTAATAAATTATATATATATATATATATATATATATATATATATATATATATAGTGGGCATATTACAGTTGTGTGATTGACATTGATTTTTTTGTTGTTGAGATTTTATGTTAATAAAGAGCTGGTTATTATTGCAGATTTTCACTTACAGAACCAGGTAGTAATATATACAAAAGAAGAGTAAATGGAGAAGGTAAATGAAGAATAAGTTACAATATGTAGGTATGTATAGTAAAGACGTAGTATTTTTACTTTCTAATTTTGAAATGTCATTTTTTTTTTACTTGATTTAAAACAGTTACAATACATTTAATCTACATTTGTTCACAGACATACATAATAAATGCAAATGGTTTTATTTAGTGTTGTTCATATGGTAGTGGCAATTAAGTTACTAATATATGCTGGCATTTATCACCCAGCAGGGTGCAGATATGCACTATAATTTGTTCATCATCAAACACTGGAGAAAAACACAAATGAAATGGACTGCGAAAAAACCTATTAAATACAGTGCTTGTTCAACTGTGAGCTGTGCTTAAAGTGCAAAAGGAATTCATAGTAACTAACTAGATTTCTTACCCAAAGCTATAGATTTCTTTAAAAGTCATGAACCATGCAAGGCCACATAATGACATACCTACTGTTGGTACTGTTTAGTATAGGGAGTCCATTTTTTTTTACTTAAGTAGATGTTTGTACCTACAATTACAATTTAGGAATTAGAAGGCACAAGTTGATTACATTTTTGGGCAATCTATGTTTAAAGGTTAACTTAGTGTCATCACATTCAGTCCATCCTCTATTGTTCCTTAAATATATGGTGTAATGTCCTGAAATAGTATTTTGGCCATGATTGAAAATAATTGCAGGACAAGTAAAAGTGCGTCCCGAAATGGAAATTTGGGTAGCAATGAATTCAGTAATTAAGGAATTCATTTTTATATTATCTGGAGCAGTTCTTTTTACCACTACACATAAATATTTATTCACCATAGTTAAACAAATTGGCAATACAACATTTGATTCACAGTTTGGATACAAGTTAGCGTGCACAGCTTGATATATTCATGTTTTGAATTATATTGATATACAGTGAGGAATTGGAAGGTATAAATCTTTGAAATTCTGTAACTGTTGAGAATGTATTCAAGCATTGGAAACAATCATGTTCCCAGTAGTAGCTTACGGCAAAAAGATTAGTATGTGTGAAAATCTCATTAGCTAGAATTTACGTAATAGTCTCATAAAATGCTTGGCCATATTGTTGCTCATTTATAGAGAAGCTAACAGTTTCTGTACAGATATAAACAATATCTCTTATACCACTTATAGACTAGCACAGTTGGTTATTCAGTAGAAGTAAGGAATACAAATCACTTGTGTCTTAGAAACAAGGCTTATCTGTATTTTCCAGAAGTAATTATTTTAGTGAAGGGAAATATAAAATCAGATTAGTAATATGATAGTTATAGCAGTTATACCATTTGTATTACTAAACCGAAAGCCTAATATTTCTTTTTTTCCTTCTTTTTTCACATGGTTCAATATTTCCAAAACCCTCATTAGCTCTGAAGGTTTCTTTCTTTTTCAGAAATATTTTAGGTATACACACCAACGGATATTCACCAAGAGAAGGAGAATATATTTTTCTTAAGTGATTATATTTGCATAAACAAAAATGTCTGCATTCATTTTATATCATCTATGATATATAGTCCTTCTAATGTTTTCACATGTGGTAAAGCAACACATGCCATACCTTCTTTAAAAACTGTTGAGCCAATTTTAATTGATGCTTGATCTGAGCTTCAACCTTGAGATTTATGTAATTTTACAACGTAAGCTAAATATAAAGGGAAATTGTTCTCTTAGACTATGCAAGTCTTTCATTAGTAAAAATGTTGCCATTTCAATGTGTTTTGGTTCCTTAATATTGTCAAATCTTGCAATAACAAATTCATTACTACATCTACCTGTTAGTTTTTGTAGGTGTCTTCCCTACACGTATTAGTATTTACACAAAATATTTTTGCGTGCATTACTATATCATCAGCACAAAGTCCTTTCTTACTTCGCAAACATGTAGTAATACCCTTACCATTTTCCCTTTTGGAATGTCCACTTTTTCCTTTTTCTCAAATATATTTAGAATACAGATTCATCTATTTCTTGGCATAATTTGAAGGTATTGTGCTAACTGTAGCTATCCCTTTATATAAAAATAGAAAAAAAAGCAACAGTTCTAATAGTAATAATTAGAGTGAAGTCTAAGCCTCACCTTAGCTCTGCATATAACAAGTTTTCTTACTAAAATATTATGCAGCTGTATTTGTTTGTACCTTCAATACAAGTAAATGTTCTCTTTCTTTTCCTAATGTAGTAATATTATTTAATAACTAGGTGTATCTCCAAGTTTTACTTGAAGTGCAGTTCTAGTACAGCAATTGACCTAATCTAAATAGTGTTTGCCTAAGTATAGTAGTATTGGGCTATGTTTGTAGCCCAATACAAAATATAATCTAAAAACCAATGTGTTACAGCTCAATTCTGCTTGTTGGTTACAATACTTTTAGTTCATTTTATCACGTGATTAAAGTTTGTCTCTCTTTCACATGTGTTTTCAACAAATCACCAACCCTTCTTATCCTGTGCTCTATTGGTTTACCTGGTCATATGATCTTAAATATCACTGAAAGAGTTGTAGGTACACTGTAATATCCTTAAAGTATACATTCTAGTCTATTTGGTATATACTGGTATAATATTGTGCTTCATTTTCTACTGTTTGGGCTATGTTCGTAGCCCAATCTTACATCTTACTTCTAACCAATCACACTTTCTTTCAGTGTTCAGTGACAGTGTTCTAGCCAAGTACATCCATGTTTGGCACTTTGAAAGAAGAGGGTTTGTGTGTGGGTAATTGGACACAGTTATATCTTTTGGGCTTGAGAGTATTCCAAGAAGCATGAAATTGAGTATAATTTAGGTTTGGCAAATGTTTAAATCACATGGGTGGCTGAATGAGGTTTAAGGTGGAATAACATCCTACCTCTCATGTCCTCACTTAAGGCCAGATGTACGACCATTTTGTTTTGCAAGTTGCAATTTTCAATTTGAGATTTGTTTGCGAGTCGCAAAACAAAATGTACAGCAGTGTCAACCACACTGTATGTGAACTGTAAATGGGTCACAAGAGTCCTGCCTCATCTATATCCATGAATAGGTTGCAAATTGTGACACATTTGTGAATGACATCAATCACCG
Organism: Pleurodeles waltl; assembly: GCF_031143425.1. NCBI lineage: Eukaryota > Metazoa > Chordata > Amphibia > Caudata > Salamandridae > Pleurodeles > Pleurodeles waltl. Next base: position 447,212,332 of record NC_090437.1, read on the forward strand.
GGATGGTGGCCTGCTCGGGTCAGCAGATCACAATGTCTGTGATTGCTTTGTCAATAAAACATTTTTTTTAAATGCAGGCCATTTTCCTTAAAAGAAAACTGGATGCATTTAAAAAACAAAAATTAAAAGTTACCTTTTCGTTCTTTCATAGTAGGCCGGGCCATGGTCTGAAAAAATGTTTTCCCCCCACATTCACAAAGGGGAAGGCGTCCCATAGGGCCGTGTGTGGCACGGGGTTGGATGTCTATGGGGGATTGGCCGCATGGCCTGGCCTAATGCTAGGCTCTGCGGCCAACCCTCTCCGTGCACAGGCAAAAGCCATGCACGGTGAGGGTTGGATTAAGGTAAGGTATTTTAATATTACTTAATGTTAGAAAAACTTTAGACAATCACTGAAAAAAACAAAGACTGAGGGAACCTGATAGTTAGGAAATAGAATTAAAAAAACCTGTAGTGCCCTAAAGTAACTATAACTCACGCCTTTGCCATGCAAAGACTTCTTCTGTGTCATCATTAATAATATCTCTGCCACATACACACAGTACAACTATTGATAAAAAAAACTGTGCATGGCAGTGGCACAAGTTCTAGTCACTATAGGGCACAATCTAGAGTTACTTGAAATAACTCTAAAACTGTAACTGCTTTTTTGTGAATTTCTAAGGTTTTTTAAATTCTGTTTCCTAACTATAACATCCCTGTAACTTTTGTTTTTTTCAGTGGAAATATATACATATACGCATATGCAGGTCCATCTCTAGACAAATATGTACAAAGCCTAAACCCATATAGATTCAGACATGTATATGCCCACAACTACAGTTATGTATTCAAATACACATTCTTGTAGTGCCTAAATATACATACATTACCATATACAAAAGATTTTTTAACATAGATGTAGATGCACATGCATAACGATATAATAATAATTGAAAATGAATATGTCACTGACAACATTAACATTTTGAATTCAAAAAGCGTCAGAAATTGACCAGTTATCGTTAGCAGAGCGCCCTATAACTTGCGCACCGCCATGCACTGCTGATGACCTCATATTACATCACTCATGACATATTCTATGACATCATTTATGACATCTCTGATGAAATCTCAAGTTCCTGGGGCCTTTAAAGGCTGGGGGGGAGGGGCACGCAGCTCCCGGCCCCTTTTTGATATTTTTGGCCACAGGGGATGGGGTCCCCATAGCCACCAATGGCTCGGTGTGGGGGGCATGCCCCTTTTCATTAATATATGCAGGGATATGGTTCCCGGGGGCCTAAATGGTCTGAGGCAGGGGGGCTCTACTCACCCATCTCCCCAGATATATATATAAAATGGGGGACGCTTTCTTTTTGCCACAATCCTGCAGGAGTTTCACGGGATCACATCAAAATGCAGATTTTTAAAAGTATTTGTTTTATATTATTTTGACCCCAGGTGGGTCCCTGTGGGCCCCCCAGGGGCCTAGGGTGGCAGGGTATCCCCTTCAGGACACAGGGCCAAGTCCCAGAGTCCTATAATGGATGCCAGCACCATTTTTCTCAGATTGCTGGCAGCCAGTCAGAGTGATCGCATCGGAGTCTGACTCCCGCAGGAGCGAATTGGCCCAAGGGGAAAAAAAAAAAGCTTCCTGGTTTAATCAACACTTTATTTTTGAATTGGCACTCCTGAGAAATTCCAGCTGGAGTCCCTCGGGCCCAACAGTCCAAAGCGCAATCTGTGGACCAAGATCTAGCTTCCTGCCAAATTTGGTGCAATTTCGTTCAGCAGTTCTTGCGAAAACGCTTGTGAAAAAATTCTATGGAAAATGGGGACCTTTCGCTTTGCCCTCCCCCAAGCCACCCACCACTTTTTTTTTTTTTTTTTTTTCCTTGGTCCCTATTTGATGGATAATCCCAAAACAGTCCATGCACAAACAAGTCAATAAAGAACACTTTTTGGAAAGTTTTGTGAAGTTTCATCAAACGGCATCAAAGTTATTAGCAACACAAAAACGCATTTCCTATGGACATGCTGACCTAACTATAACTACCCAGAATCAACCGCCACTGGGTAATATTTGCAAATACATACACATAACAATTCCATCCCTATACAAAGTATAGACCCACATACATATAAGTATGTACAGTATAACTATGCATGTCAGGCAACTTTTCCACTGGAGTATCAACCAGTAATGAAAGGGGGAACATTAGGGACTTCCACAATTTATCCAGAGCCCGACAAGATCCCAAAGTGATCTAACATGGCAACAGGATCCATAGAGATTCCTTGGAAGAGCTGAGCTAAAACAGCACATCGCCCATGTACAACAATATGATGTGCTGTACATCACCCAATCTTGTACCGCAGTCCCCATAACTCCTGCCTAGCCCACACTGCCAAGGGTTCCATGACAAGTCTTAATAAGAGTGGGGATAGGGGACAGACCTGACACATTCCTCGGCCCAGGACCCAATTCTGTGAGTGACACTGCCCCACTCACACCCTGGCAATGGGCTTGGTATAAAGTAGATTGACCCAACCCCATGTCCCACAGTACTTCGAGCAGGTAACCTCAGTTCACGGTATCAAAGGCCTTTTCTACTTCAATTGAGAACAGGGCTATGTGGGTGACGTACGCTGAGGGGAATGCATAGAGGGGATTGTCGGGTTGGAGAGAGCAAGCCCAGGCTCCCAGTCTGCCTTGGAGCACCCAGCCAGGGCACTCCAGCCAGTCATAACACTGCTCTGAGCAGTCTCATGATTGGCCGCAGGGCAGTCTGGGAGACTGCGGTGCGGTGGCGCTTAAGATAAGTTTTTATTTTTTAAATATTTACCTGTCTTTTGTCCCGCCCGCCTGCCACTTTGCCCAGTCCCCAGCAGTGACTAGTGAGCAGCTTGTACACTAAGGGGTTGGTTTCATCTCTGCCCGGTTTTAATAACCTGAAAATGTCCCCCTCCCTCATAGTAGCTGGAGCGACCCCTTTTCCCTTGCCTCGAAGAAAACCTCAAGCAGGCCCTGTGTGACTGCATCAGAGAAATCTTGCAAGAACTCAACTGGGAATCCGTCTCTACCCAGGGCCTTTGCTCGGGCAGCATGTGCCATGCCATGTGCAGTTCTTCTAATTCAATGGGCGCGTCAAGTTCCCCGGCTGCTGCCTCCCTAAGTACTGATAGCCCAACTCCCTTCGGAAACATCCTGTATCGATCTGATGCAATCCCTGGGTCTGCTGTATACTCCTGTTCCAGATGTTCCCCCAATGCTCCCCTGGCATACGTAGAACAGGAGTGAAAAACCTGACTTCACTCACCTCCTGGCCAGGCATGTGGCCCCTGCATCATTGAGATGGGTCTCCTGTAAACATGGAACATTGATTGTATGCCTCTTCAGGAAGGCAAACACCCTTTATCTCTTTGTGTATGAACCTAGGCCCCTGACATTCCAAGTCAAAGTCTAAGGTTGCGCTGCCTTGCCCCCCACCAATTATCAGGCCAGAGGTGCTGCAGATACCTCACCTCTCCCACCTTACAGTGTTCAAGCCCAGCCACTGCATAAACAGAAACAAAGATTAACCAATAAAAACAAATAACTTGCCCCCGCCCTCGTACAAACATAGTGCAACACAATGATTACAGATGCCCACCCACTGCTTGTGCCAGTACCTGGACAGTCTCCCAGCCCGTTCAACAGGGACCGGCAAACTCAGACAGCTTCCCAGCCTGCCATGCATCCTTGCACACGTCATCTGGACTATGGCTGGAGAGTCAGACCCAGCCCATGTTAGGTGCCCGGTATCAGATCATTTCTGATCAGGCACCTGCTACAGGCCTCCATTCACTTCATCTCATTTGCCCGGCATCATCCCAACGTCCCCATCCACCCACATCAATCATCAGTCCAGTGACTCTGGCAAAACTCATCCTCCATAGCAGACCAACTTGTGGAGAGTATGTTATCTTCCACACAACAGAGGAGTATTCATCAGCAGCCTTCGCCATTCCCCACCTGCAGGGTGGCCGCCATGTCGGATACAAAGTTCAATGCAGGATCTGTGAGCTCTGATTCCCTTGCGATCCGCCACCATGACAAAGAGCTTCAAAATTGTTCCAAAGCTCCACCTAGTCCCATATGTCTCCAGGTTGGTCGAAGAAGTGTGCCTTCGCCTGCAAGATAACCTTCATTTGCGAAGAGTTATATTTGCAAGGGTTACAGAGGCATGTATTTTAATTGCATTGCCCTCCGCTTTTGATTCACACTCGAGAAGGATTTACGCTACTCCAGTACATTTTTGGTATAATCTAGATAAATAGCTATTCTGCAGTTCTCGAAGAAGGGCACCACCTGTTCACAGAAGGCACGTAGGATGCAGTCCCTATTGCAATAATTCAGGTGTTTTGCAATGAATGCCCTCGGCAGGGCCCCTGGAGGCAGGAGGGCATGAGGGCCCATGCGACTGCTCCACCACAAAGAAGTCTGACAATCCCCATGGCCGGAGCTCTTGCTTCATCCAGTTTTTGAAGAAGTTTTCTGCCGAGGTTCCCTCAACTCTCTCCGGGAACCCTAGCACACAAATGTTGCTGCGTCTCGAGCGATCCTCGGCATCTTCCTTTTGGCATTCAAGCTCTCCAGAGACCTTGGACATCTGGGTAATTCGAAACTGAAAATCTGCAACCTCCCCCTGCAACTCCTCAGTGTTACGTTGTGACTTTATCTGCCAGTTTTCTGCAGATCAGCCTGAAGGAGATTTACAACAATGGAGACCATCTCTAGTTTGTGTTTGAGTACAGTCTGAGAAACATGTATGGCTGCCAACAGTTCAGCCCTGGTGGGCTCCTGATCCCTCCAAGGGGAACACCCCATTATGCTCATCCTACCCAGTCACGTGAGTCTGTAAGGCTGCTGATGCAGTGTAGTATACTATGTGATAGTATTCACAGGATGCCAGCAGGCCAGCCTGCCCATGGTTTTCATGCAGGAGCGCCTTCTTATGCCAACCAGCTCTTTTTGACATAGGTAATCTCTGACAGTACACCTCGCACTTCTAGGTCGCAGTTCTCAGTCTCCAGGCCGCGCTGTCGGCTAGGCACACCACAGAGTCCCATCTCCGAAACACAGGCCCCACCAAGCAGTCCACTCTAAATCATCCACCAAACTGCTGGGTGCCCTCAGTACCCAGATCCAGCACTCGCAGGGCGTGTCACGCCTACTGTGCTGGTGCCAGTGGATTCCGCTGGGCTACGCTCTAGCTGAGGCCCTCGTCCATGGCCCGGTGCATCTCTGTGGGCCAGGAGCTCCCCCCCAACATCCTCTGCTGTTGTTCTCTCAGGCCACCTTCTCTCCGGGCCCACACGGTCCCCAGCCAAACTCCCAGGCTGTCTTCCAGACTTCTTCAAAGGGCCCCCCTCCCTCAGACAGCTGCAAAAATCAGCCCGGGAAACCCACACACTCCCAACAAGGGTACTCTGTGGTCGGCCTCCCCCAGTGTGGCGATTCTGCTCCGCGGGCAGCAAGGGGACTCCCTGTGTCCCCAGGATCTAGACTACGGCCCAGAGTCTGCAGCCGGCAAGAAGAAGAGAGAAGCACCTGGATTACAGGCAGTTTCTAAAGTCTTCCTTGCTGGGAACCATTTGCCACCCCACGGCAAGGATGAACCCAGGCTGAATCTCAGTCCCCCCCACCACCAACCGTGGACCCCTGCCTGGCAAAGATTCTCAAAAGTGCGCGCCTCATGGGGGGCATGCCCGACTTACTGCAGCTTGTGCTCTGAGATTAGGGCACAATAGAAGATTTGGGGAGTCCAAAGATGTGTTGATGCTGCAGGGCACTCCGGTACTCAGGTGCCCTGCATCTTGATTACTCCCCGGGGACCCATCAATGTTTATTCTGGGGCCCCTGTGTCCTCTCAGGGAAGTAGCAAAGTAGGGCCTGGTGTGCTGTGCTGCAGCCTCGGTTCTGACTGTGGTGCCTCAGGTTGTTCTTAGTCCCCTCTGGCTGTGCAACTATCCAGTGAGGATGCCTGTCGGGACCCCTCGTCTCAGGCTCCGATTCCTAGCCGGGTGGCAGGACTGTTGGCCTGTTACCTCAGTGGCAGCACTGAAGGCTGGATCAACTGCTTCTTTCAGGTGGCTTGATGCCAGGCTCAAGTTGTCCCCGGGGGAAGGGGCACTGACAGGGGCCCCCGCTGACGGGGGTCTCAGCACAGGCGGCCCGGCTCAGCTCACTTCTGGTTGACTGTCAGGTCTCTGAGTCCCCGTTTCCTTTCAGTGCCGGAACCCAGTACTTGTAATCCATGCCTCAGGGCTACCACCGGTGCCCCCAACGGTCAAGCTGCAGGGATAGCTCCGTTCCTCTCCAGCACAGGCTCACCTGCTTACGGTCACTCTGGTTCTTAGCTGTGCACCTGATCTCCAGTCATTGTGGGAAGCTTGGAATAGGCATCACTCATGCCCCCAGGTTTGTCTGTCCCTCCTGGGGTACATTTGGTTGTTGTCATGAGCAGTGTGAACAAGGATTTTTTGCTGGATTTCAGCGCAGGTTGGCCAGAAGCTCAGAGGCTCACGTTCTGCCCTGTCATTTTGTTTGGCCACGCCCCCAGTATTGTCATGGTGAATAATGGTGCGCTGTGTTATAGACCCATATACTAGTCTAGTTTTGTTAGGACAAAAGAGATGGTTGCTTGGACTTTATGGGCATATTTTAGGTGTCAGAAGATGCATTGTAGCATTTCCATGATAAGAAAGACTTGCTAATCCAATTGGGAATTCATGGACACTTTGGGAGTCCATGGTAATTCCAAGGTTTATTACCATCTTGTATATTTTTCCATTCACCACATGTGAGAATTTCAGCTTGGGAAGCATTCATTTTCAGGTGGCTACATGTCATCCACTAGTCAACGACCCAGAACCAGTTGAAGATTTTTGGGTTACCAATGTCCTGTGGGCTTTCTAATTTAAGTGCAATTGTCCCAGGAGCCCTTGGAGAAGGGGCCGGCGACAGGAACCTGCTCCAGCAGCACCAACCGCGCATAAAATCGCTTCTGCCTTCCCGCAGCGAGGTACGTGCACCGCCCGGGCCAAGGGCGGGCCCATCCGTGCCCGATAGAGAATGCCTGAGGCCGGGCTGCGCCATCCCTCTTGGTCTTAAGGTAGGGATTGGTCACTAATTCTTCCAAACACTACTACTTTTTCAAATACAAGTTACATTATGCAGAAGCGGAAGGCAAAAGCGAGTCCTGCAGCGGGTGAAACTTTATCCAAAATCCCCAAAATTCCTCAAAATCTCTCCAATTGTGTTACAAATGAAATTGACTCATTAATTGAAGTAGAGTCTATATTGAAGGGGAAAGAGTAGCGAACATCTAAGGGGTTGAAAAGTGGCTCACGCTCACCCTTTTTTAAACCTAGATTCCCAAACAAGGAAGATATTGCCTGCAAGAAAGACGTCTTGACAGGTTTGTTGTTCACAGGGGAATCTGGTGAATCTAACTTAGAGGTTAGTAAAAGTAGCCCCCCACATAATAATGCTGATGGCATCCAAACATGTAGTTCAGTTGCCCACGAAATTCCTTTGAAAAATTGTTTTTTGCCACTGGAGACTCTTGACTAATCAGCCTGATCCGGTAAGCTTGGCTCGACTGTGGAAATATTTAGCCTCCAGCCTAATGGAGTGTTCCTCCAGGAAGAAGTGGTTAATGCTATTAATGGTTTTTAAAAAAGAGGTAACCGAGCTCAAACAAATGGTGATGGAGGTACTCAATCTCTTCCGACCCATTGCAATGAAAAGGGATACTGAAAGTTCTCAAAGAGAAGGCCCATCTCTACATAACTTCGTAGAGCAGAGGAATATGATGAGCAAGGGCTCTCCTAGGCCAGCTTCTAGGCTCTCCTAGGCCAGCTTCTAGGGTGAGAGTATCCTTGGCAAGTTCCAAAAACCATCATAGGGCCTTTGGTCAAAATAGTTATTTGATATCGATTCATCCGCGTGTGCCTATGGCATGGGATTTGAGCATTGTGCAGCCCTCTACTAAAAACCTTAATAGAGCTTATCCGATTTACTTGTGTGGAGTACTGCCCTTACCTCCTAATATAAGGGAAGACAGCTTGTCACTAAAGAATAAAGTCACGCATTGACATGTTAGGCAATGTGGTTCTATTGTACATTCAGATATAATTTCTGCCAAGCGTTATACTGAGAAATCAGGGTGTAGGGATACTATAGAATTAATGCTTGTCAGTCCCATGTTGCTAAAAGTTTTGATATCCTTGGAGATGCGTAACCCATTAAGAAATGGTTAAAATATTGTTTTCAAACGTTCTTGGTCTGACCGGGGTCTCTATTACCATTAGTACAGAGCCATCCCATATGGGAACTGAGGATCCAAATCCATTTGCGGGGATGGATTCTATGGCTGCTAGAAGGGAGTGTGTAAACTCTAATGGAGAAGAGAATTTATTGAGAACAATGCAAGCGGATAATCCCTCAGATATAGACTGACTGCATTTATCATCCGCCCCTGCAAATAACAATTTACATATTGATGTAAGTAATCTACAAATAGAAACTAGGGTGCTCTTGGAATCGACTACTCCTAGGGGATTTGATCAACCTGAAGAATCAAACAGGGTAGAAATCAACAGGAGAACAAACATAATCCCTAGCTGTTAGGTCCTAAAGAGTGATCATGTGGGACATGGGTTCTCTAACCCTGCATTAATTTCATGGAATATAGCTGGCATACAAAATAAGATTGATGATGCGGAGTGGGGGCAGTTTGTCGATAGCTTTAACATTTGCTTATTTCAGGAAATGTGGGCCACTTTAAATGTTTACAGGCAATGGTTTACCTCATTTTGAAGGAAGGCTACTCCATCTGCAGCTGGGAGAGTAGGTGGGGGCCTTATTACCTGAGTAAAAATCTCCCAGGTGGGTGGAATGAAAGAAATCCATGTAGACTCAGCTGGTATATTAGCAGTTTCAATGAAGCTGAAGCAGGGTCCCCTGCTTCTGTGTGTCAATATATATTATCAATCAATCAATCAATCATAGTATTTATAAAGCGCGCTATGTACCCGTCAGGGTTTCGAGGCGCTGAGGGGGGGGGGGGGGAGGGGAGCGCTGCTGGTTTATCGGTCGAAGAGCCAGGTCTTGAGGAGCCTTCTGAATGCGAGGAGGTCCTGGGTCTGGCGAAGGGATGTGGGGAGAGAGTTCCAGGTCTTGGCGGCGAGGAAGGAGAAGGATCTGCCGCCGGATGTCTTGCGCTGGATTCGGAGTACGATGGCGAGGGCGAGGTTGGCGGATCGGAGTTGACGTGTTGGGGTGTAGAAGTGAAGTCTGGTGTTGAGGTAGGAGGGTCCGGTGTTGTGAAGTGCCTTGTGAACGTGGGTCAGGAGTTTGAAGGTGATCCTCTTGTCTACCGGGAGCCAGTGGAGTTCCTTTAGGTGAGGGGAGATGTGACTTCGGCGGGGTATGTTGAGGATCAGTCGGGCGGAGGCATTTTGGATACGTTGGAGGCGTTTGATGTCTTTGGTTGGGATGCCTGTGTAGAGTGCGTTGCCGTAGTCAAGTCTGCTGCTGACGAGGGCCTGGGTCACCGTCTTTCTGGTTTCTGTTGGAATCCACTTGAAAATTCTGCGGAGCATTCGGAGGGTGTTGAAACAGGAGGAGGAGACGGCGCTGACCTGTTTGGACATGGTGAGGGCGGAGTCCAGGATGAAGCCGAGGTTTCTTGCATGGCTGGCCGGGGTCGGTGGGGGTCCGAGGACGGAGGGCCACCATGAGTCGTTCCAGGCCGAGGGAGTGCGTCCGAGGATGAGGACTTCCGTCTTGTCGGAGTTGAGTTTCAGGCGACTGTTGTTCATCCAATCGGCGATGGATTTTAGTCCCTCGTGGAGGTTTGTTTTGGCGGTGAGCGGGTCTTTGGTCAGGGAGAGGACGAGCTGGGTATCGTCGGCGTAGGAGATGATGCTGAGATGATGTTGGCGGGCCAGTTGAGCGAGGGGGGCCATGTAGATGTTGAACAACGTGGGGCTGAGGGAGGATCCTTGGGGGACGCCGCAGATGAGGTTGGTGGCTTTGGAGCGGAAAGGGGAGAGAGGGACTCTCTGCGTTCTGTCGGAGAGGAAGGATGAGATCCAGTGGAGGGCTTTATCTTGGATGCCGGCTTCCTGGAGGCGGGTCAGTAGGGTGCGGTGGCAGACGGTGTCAAAAGCGGCTGATAGGTCGAGGAGGATGAGGGCTGAGGTTTCGCCGTTGTCCATTTGATGTCTGATGTCATCTGTGGCGGCGAGGAGGGCGGTCTCAGTGCTGTGGTTTCGTCTGAATCCGGATTGTGAGGGGTCCAGGATGGAATTGTCTTCGAGGAAGTGGGTGAGCTGAGTGTTGACGATCTTCTCGATGACTTTCGCTGGAAAAGGGAGGAGAGAGATCGGACGGAAGTTTTTGAGGTCGTTGGGGTCAGCCTTGGGTTTTTTGAGGAGGGGTTGGATTTCTGCGTGTTTCCAGCTGTCCGGGAAGGTGGCAGAAGTGAAGGAGAGGTTGATGATCTTGCGGAGTTCGGGGGCGATGGTGGCGTTTGCTGAGTTGAAAACATGATGGGGGCAGGGGTCCGTGGGGGAGCCTGAGTGGATGGTGTTCATGGTTGCTATGGTTTCTGCCTCGTCCACGTGGGTCCAGGCGGTGAGGCGGCAGTCGCGGGAGGAGACGTCGGGGGTGGGGTCTGGCGGTGGACCGGTGATGAAGCTGTCGTGGATGGTGGTGATTTTCTGGTGGAAGAAGGTGGAGAGGTCGTCGCAGAGTTTCTGGGAGGGCGGGATGTCGTTGGAGTTGGCTTTCGGGTTGGAGAGTTCCTTCACGATGCCGAAGAGTTCTTTGCAGTCGTGGGCGTTGTTGTTGATGCGTTCGGTGAAGTGGGCGCGCTTGGCGGTGCGGATCCGTTGGTGGTGTTCGCGGTTGGCGTTTTTGAGGGCGGCGAGGTTGTCGGGTGTGCGTTCTTGGATCCATTTCTTTTTGAGTTTCTGGCAGTTGCTTTTGGAGGTGGTGAGATCGTCTGTGAACCAGGCTGGTTTTCTCTTTCCTTGGGTGGTGGTGGGTTTCTTGAGAGGGGCAAGGGTGTTGGCGCAGTCGAGGATCCATTGATGGAGGTTGATGGCGGCTGTGCTCGGGTCGATTGCGTCGGGTGGAAGGTTGTTGACGAGGGTGTTGGTAAGTTGTTCTTGGGTGATTTTGCCCCAGCGGCGGTGGGGAGGAAGCTGGATGCTATTATAGACCAGGTTCTCCAAGCCTAATTACTAATTCTATTGGTATGCTGAGTGCTCTTGTCTCAAAATTTCTTCCCTCGCATTTCGTTATTGTAGCCGGAGATTTTAATGTGTCTCTAGAGCCTAACTCCCTCTTTCCTGAGTTAACGCGGGTAGAGGACTCTATATGGGGAATTCCAGCTCCTTCAATATAAAAACATAGTCAAAATCCAGTGTCTGAGCGCTGCAGGTCTTTGAATTTATGATAACACATGGACTTCAGCCAGGAAATGGGTGCTTTCCTTCAGACAGCCCATCGAATCCAACATTATTTTTAGAGGGTCCTATAGCAGTCATATTGATTTCATGCTTATTGATGTAAGGATCTGGCATGAAATAAAAGACCTTAGGGTGGGAGAACAACACTGAAGTGATCACTCACCTATTTTGGTTGTGTTTGATAGGTGGTTTTCTGCTAAAAAAAGATATTCAGCAGAAGCATGATACTATGCTCCCCATAGTGGTGACAAATAACCAGTGTGCCATAAAATGGGTGACTTTTACTAATTCAAATGAAGTACACACACACTGGATCAGATTATGGCCACTCATGCAGAATTCTTTTCTTCTTTGAAAGAGTTATTTTTCAGAGTCAGCAAAAGAAATAAACAGCCGAAAATAGGCGAATGCAATAGATGGTTTAATAAAGTGTGTAAAAAGGCCAAGTGCAGACTCTTGGAGGCAATCAAACAAAAAGATAGATCAATGATTATTTTGTCATGGCGAGAGTATGCCACTGCAATTAGGACTAGTAAGATTAAATTGGAGGAGACAACTTGACAGGAATTGTTAGTAGCAGCTAAGGAAAGTAACCCTAAGCAGTTCTGGTCATTCGTAGCCCAAAGTGGGTGAAAAAAGAATCCCAGATCTGATTGTCATATACTACCCGATGACTGGACAAGCTACTTTACTAAACTCTATAAGCAGGAGTCTGTGCCTTTAACCGGCACAGGGAGAGCAAGGGTGATTGATAACACTCGCATAGGCAGGCTTACACCATTTACTCTAAAAGAAACAGAGATAGCCATTAAGGACCAAAAATAGGGAAAGACACCTGTCCCAGATGAAATTCCATCTGATTTGTTTAAATCTGGTCTTAAATTTTGGGGCCCCTTAATAAATAGCGTGTCCAATGCTGTTTTGACAGGTACCAATCCCCCGCTCCTGGAAAGGTGCAATAATTGTCCCAATTTACAAAAAAGGGGATAGGTCAGTCCCGGGCAATTATAGACCAATAAGTTTGCTTGACAATTTGCAGAAAATATTTTCTTACCAGTTTTTGGGTAGGCTTAAGGAATGGGTAGAGGAAAATTACATCTTAAGTCACCTACAGGTGGGCTTTTGGCAAATAGCAAGTACAGTTGACCAGGTCTTCCGCTTTCTTACTATTAATTGGAAGACTGTGGACCTGGATGCTGGGAGACTCTTTGTTGTCTTTGTGGACCTTAAGTCTGATTTTGATCTGGTTCCCCAACACAAATTATGGGAGATTTTGGGTAGGGCTGGTGTCCCAGGTCCTTTGCTAAAACTAATCCAGGAATTATATTCCGAAAGTAATGCTAGAGTAAGGTGGGGACCAAATGGGGAGCTTACGGGAGAGTTCCCACTACAGAAAAGGGTAAGACAGGGGTGTGTGTTGACTCCCATGCTCTTTTTACTTTTTAGACACACTTGTATACCCTATTTATATGACTGTGATAATGATGCCCCAAAGCTGGGCAGGGTAAAAACCCTGTGCCTATTGTTTGCGGATGCTACTCTATTGCTATCACAAACTGCCTCTGGATTAGACAGGCTTCTTGATAAGTTTTCAGGATTTTGTAGGGAGAAAGGATTACAAATAAATACTACCAAGACCAAATACATCGTTTTTGGTGATATAAAAGATAGAGTGAAGAAAACGATATCCCTAGATTGTAAAATTCTAGAAAGAGTCTCTAATTTTGATTATTTCGGAGTTAAGTTGGAGGATTCCCATAAATGGTCAGCCCAACTGTCAAAGTGTACCATGTCCCTGAAGCAAAAGGCAGGGGGTATTTTAATATTTGCAAGAAGATCTTCTAATTTTTCTATTACTCCTGAGATGGAAATATATAAAAGTTAAGCCAGAGGGGAAGCCCTGTATGGTGCAGAGTTATGGGGTCATGGCAGCATACAGGATCTAAAGAGAGTGGAAAATGTACTTTTAAATAACTTTTTAAAGATCCCCCTGAGTTCTCCAACATTGCCTATTCAGACTGATCTGAATTTATATTCCATTGCAGATACGACAGCTACGAGGCCATTGCAGTATTGGATTAGATTATGGTCCATAGAAATTTTAGATCCGTATAGAGCATGGCTCAGGGCGATGTTAGCTGCTCCACAAATTGAAAACATCCCATGGTGTAGATACGTGAAAAACACTTTTTTAAACTTGGGTTGGGTTTGTACTGGTCTGATCCTCTTCATCTCCCAAAGAATGCTATATAGATTTTGAAGGATGTCTGTTGGCCTCATCTGCAAGTAGCAGAGTTGGCATTGGTTCTGGCTGCCAGTATGACAGATAGTTTTTATCAGCTAAGTGCCATTATGAATTTGAGCACTATTTGGGTATAATTACATCTGCCATAGCCGGGCAGGCGTTGCATTGTTTTTCTGCGCCCAGCAAGGTTTGTGGTGAAAAATCCTACCCCATGGTATCAGTAAAACTGCGCGGAAGGTGCGTCAATATTTTCCCTGCATGGAGGTCTGTGTGTGGATTTTCAGTCCTGGTCTGCCAGCTTCACCTTCCAAGGCCCCAGGAACTGGATAGGGCACCACTTGGCAGGGCAGGAGTCTCAGCTGAGAGTCCAGGTGCTAACATGAGAAGTCTTTGATGGCCCTGAGACTTCAGCCACAGGAGGCAAGCTCAGGACAAGCCCTTGGAGATTTCTTCACAAGCAGGAAGGCACACAAAGTCTAGTCTTTGTCTTCTTGCAGAGGCCGAAGCAGCAACTGCAGGATAGCTCCACAAAGCACAGCCACAGGCAGGGCGGCACTTCTCCTCAGCTCTTCTCTACGCAGAGGTTCCTCTTGATGTCTAGAAGTGATCTAAAGTCTGTGGTTTGGGGTGCTCTTCTTATACCCATTTTGGCCTTTGAAGTTGGCTTACTTCAAAGGAAAGTCTCTCTTGTTTGTGAAATCCTGCATTGCCCAGGCCATGCCCCAGACACACACCAGGGGGTTGGAGACTGCATTGTGTGAGGGCAGGCACAGCCCTCTCAAGTGTAAGTGACCACTCCTCCCCTCCCTCCTAGCACAGATGGCTCATCAGGATATGCAGGCTACACCCCAGCTCCTTTTGTGTCACTGTCTAGAGAGAGGTGCAAACAGCCCAACTGTCAAACTGACCTAGACAGGGAATCCACAAACAGGCATAGGCACAGAATGGTTTAAGCAAGAAAATGCCCACTTTCTAAAAGTGGCATTTTCAAACACACAATCTCAAAATCAACTTTACTAAAAGATGTATTTTTAAATTGTGAGCTCAGAGACCCCAAACTCCACATGTCTATCTGCTTCCAAAGGGAATCTACGCTTTAATCATTTTTAAAGATAGCCCCCTTGTTAACCTATGACAGAGATAGGCCTTGCAACACTGAAAACCGAATTTGGTAGTATTTCACTGTCAGGACATATAAAACACATTTGTATACGTCCTACTTAAAACAGACACTGCACCCTGCCCATGGGGCTACCTATGGCCTACCTTAGGGGTTTCTTACATGTAAGAAAAGGGATGGTTTAGGTCTGGCAAGTCGAATTGGCAGTTTAAAACTGCACACACAGACACTGCAGTGGCAGGTCTGAGCCATGTTTACAGGGCTTCTAATGTGGGTGGCACAACCAGTGCTGCAGGCCCACTAGTAGCATTTGATTTACAGGCCCTGGGCACCTCTAGTGCACTGTAATAGGGTCTTACCAGTAAATCAAATATGCCAATCATGCAAAGCCAATAACATACACATTTTATACAGGAGCGCTTGCACTTTAGTACTGGATAGCAGTGGTAAAGTGCCCAGAGTAACAAAAACAGAGTCCAGCACACTTCAATAACCTGGGGAACATAGACAAAAGGTTAAGGGAGACCGCGCCAAGGATATAAAGTCTAACAGTATCTATCACTGGGA
The DNA here is from genome assembly GCF_031143425.1 of Pleurodeles waltl. Taxonomy (NCBI): domain Eukaryota; kingdom Metazoa; phylum Chordata; class Amphibia; order Caudata; family Salamandridae; genus Pleurodeles; species Pleurodeles waltl. Next base: position 447,227,769 of record NC_090437.1, read on the forward strand.
AGTACTGAGTTGTGGAATACAAGACCTATACTGCAGATCTAACAAAACACTCTCTCCCGAACCCACTACTCCCCTCTCATCAATGAGATGTTGTCCTACTATCTCTAATTTTCATTGTTGCTGTTGATCATTAGAGGACCTTAAAGATACAGCATATTAATCCTTGCAGGTGTATACTATACTGCAACCCTTTACAGATGTTTGCCCACCTCCCTCAACTTACAAGTTATTAAAAGAGGGATTTGCTGGACTTTCTGGTAGCAAAGGTTCTGCCCCTGGAATTCCAGCACTAAATCATCGGTCTTAGTACCCCCTACCTGATCGTCATCTCAAGGAAGTAATTATGTTTTCTAATATTCGAGAATCTGCTTGAGTATGGTCTCCTTGTTCAGTGGCTAAATACAGTGAATACACTGAATAAGTAGATTATCTGCTGGTTCTATAGACACTTTTCAACATCTATGTGAATTACTGAAACACCATTGTTTTTGTAATGCTGATAAATGAAGCTTTCCAGAAGTTTAATGAAAAAACGTTTTAAGTTTTTGATAAGTGTGAGTTCGCTTAACTCTCTTCAGTGTCCAGTGTTGTTTTTGTAATGGTTAGTAAGTTTGTTTTGGGCTTTCTGGTTCTATATTAAGTTGTTTTTCTTTTGTTTGTCTCTCATTGAAAAAGAGGCTAATTCATATCTCTGGTGCTATGACACGGATTATTTTAACTGGTATTCTATTTCAAACAGGTAGATGTTTTCCACATGTTCTGTTTTTTTGTATTATAATTGCCATTTTAAGCCATAGAGAGATCTAAGCTGCATTCTCTGCCCTTTGCACCTCTGCAGCCAGGGAAGCAAAGATGCAAGAGCAGTTTTGGAAATGTCAAAGCCCACAGCCACTCATTAAGGATACTAGAAACTAACTCTGTGTCCACTAGTGAAATGATGCCTGATTTGTACTTGGGCTGTGCACTGCAGTTAGTGGGTCCCATGGGCTACAACAGGAAGACCACTACAGCTCTGCTCCAGAGGTTGCAGTTTTGAGTGAATCCCATTTATTTGAGTGAATGCGTGGGGTCCCAAGTGTCATTAGTGACTAGGGCCTATTTGTGATTGTTCAAATGGGTTCGGCTTTGAACGATCTCTTATGTCGAGAGTAACTAGGAAGGTGTCTAAGTAAGATTTATATAGTCACAGTTTTGAAGTTTGAATCCTCACAAAACAATTTAAGCTTTTTATCCTTCTGTGGGTGATAAATTGTACACTGTTTAATTGGGTAATAAAACCTAATGCTTACAGTGGTTAGAAAAAACAAGAATTGTGGTATAAAACGCTTTTTGAAAATCATGTTGTCACATTTATCTTGTAATAAACTGTCTTTTCACTTGTATTTATTTGTGCAATATGTCTCTTGTTCTCTCACAAACTCCTAGCTGAGAAATGTTATTTTTTACATTGTGTCATAGAATGATTGTGGGGCCCAGCCATGTACCAGGCACACATACCCCAACACTGCAGTCCTCAACACAGTGTTACTTGTCTGTGTGATCCCATGTTTGCCCACCCAGGTGCACCCTTCTTTTCTGCTCTTACCAAAGAAAGGAGCTATACTCGTCACAGTAGCCCAGTTTACCAGACGGGTGGGGGTACACCTAGGCTATTTTTTTCTTAGGCAGCCTTAACATTTTCACCTTGTCATATTATTGCTTATCATAATCTTATTTTCTCTTACCCTTCCCCGCATATATTTCTTCTAGGTAATAGCAGAAGGACCAGAGTAATGTGACCTGTGGTGCTAACATGTCAGCCCTCTGCCCACCACCATCCCCTGCTGTGCCGAAAACGCTCATTCCTATTGATGGCTATTCACCCCTTTTAGCTGCTACCTTTGCTTACTGGGACAATATTCTTGGTCCAAGGGTGCAGCATATATGGGCCCCAAAGTCTGAGCAGGTACTCCTAAGCGATGGTGAAATCACATTTCTTGCAAACCATACCCTCAATGGAGAAATTCTCCGGAATGCTGAGAGTGGCGCTATTGACGTCAAATTTTTTGTGCTGGCGGAGAAAGGGGTGATAATTGTGTCATTAATTTTTGACGGAAACTGGAACGGAGACAGAAGCACCTATGGATTGTCAATCATACTTCCGCAAACTGAACTGAGCTTCTACCTCCCCCTTCACCGTGTTTGTGTGGACAGGCTGACACACATTATAAGAAAAGGGCGGATAGCAATGAATAAGGTAAGGGCTTGTATGTAGATGAGTGAGGTATGTGTCTTTCTGTTTTAAATAGATTATCCTGTTTTTCTTCTTGATAAAACCATCTTTATAGATACATGCCTTTTTTTCTAAATTCATGAGGCAGCTGAAGATGTAGCTCGTTTTATTAACAATATAGCTTCCACTTTTAATAAGTAAGTAATGTGGCGAAGCACAGATTTCATTGTTTGGGCAGGTTTGGGAAACTGGTCACAGTAGTGTCATTAAAACAATTGATTAAAAGAAACACAATTCCTGTGTTATGTTATCATTGTAACCTATTACGTGGTGGCAACTTGTCATTAAAAGTGTGTGAGCTTAGCCCCACCAAAGGCCCCAGGTGTCGACCAGAGGACCTGAAATTGAGCTATAGCCTCCAGTTGTACACTGTAGCAGGTGCACAACTTGGAACAAGTATTTTATAGTGGCAGAAGGCAGCTGAAGTAAACATCTCTGTGTTTGCTTATTGAGGGTCTGGCGGACTCTGTGCTCTATCAGGGAGTTGATGATAGCATAGAATCCCTTGTCTTTCTTAACAGAGTGCTGTTCATCATTGTCACTCCTAACCAGTCCTGCTGCTCTGGCAGGGCCCATGGTCACACATGCAGGGTGAGGTACAGCTCAGGCCCTGCAACCTATAGGCAATATATTTATGGAAGATATCTAGTGCTTTACCATTAATTGTGGGGCCCTAACTTTCAGTGACACTTACATGTATGAATGCATGGTATACCATAAAGGATGATGAAGCTTTTAACTGGGGGTGCAGTGGTTGGATAGTGGACTAGCTGGGTGCCACAGCTGGGAAAGATTCTATGCTAGATTATTGTGACCATTCTAGCTATTAGAGGGGCCCTCTTTAGCATATTGTCTAAAGCCCATGTCTGGACATTATGCTACCCTAGCATATGTTTCGCCATTCCCCCTCTTCCCCCCCCTCCCATCCACCCTCAAACTTCGTCCTCTCCATCCCCCAGGCCTTTGGTGGACATCCTTGACTTTTAATGGCCCACTACTGCCTGGCATGTGTTTGTGATTCATGGGAATGTGACCAGATTCTGATCATATAGGTCAGTGGTACATGTGAGAGCATTTGACAAAAATGATTCACCAGCACATTGGGTCTGAAAACATTTATTTTCAAAACAGGGTACGCTTTTATTTTGGTGCAATTATGATTATTTTCCTAAAATATTATGCCTATGTTTGGGGACAAAATGATTGATTTTCCATGTTGTATTTGATAGTGATATCTGAATGATAATCCCAGCTGAGCTGAGACCATCTTTTGCTGATGTAATTGCCTTGGTGCCAGAGATTATTTCCTGCCATGACTGCTGTTTCATCACTGTCTTGGAGGAATTTCATAATCTGTTCTGACTATATGTATTAAAAAGAAAACTCGGACTTGTGCATTTTGAGTCCAGATCCTGTAAGAGTAGTGAAACCATACAGATGTGCCTTTTGTGTAACTTTGAAACTTGAGCAGGCATGCTTGTGTCTTGAGTCTCTGACCTGGGAATAGCTCTGTTGTCTACTGACTGAGTTTGAGATCTGTATCTGATTTCCCAGTCCTGTTCTGACACAATCGTTGTCTTTTCTGCTTACGTAAGCCATTGCAATTCATATATTTGTAAATTCATTTATTTGAGTGTACATTTTTCATTTATGAATCTGCATTGCATTTAGTATTGTTTGCACATGTAAAAACAACGTGCTTTATTGTAGTATGACACAGTGTGTGCTAGAATTTAGAGAAGGTTCATCAGGATTAATATGTTAATTCTTGCATTTTACATCATTCTTCACAAGGCCTACTCTTTCCAAAATAATCAGAAAAGTGTATTTAAGCTTGGTAAAGACATGTCTCAGGCATAGAGGAATCTTGAACTTCCTGAGAGATTTAGTTTGTGCACGCTGAGGTGAATGACATCAGCTCTCCTCTGAACCAGCCTTGCCTTATCGGCTCATTTAGGAATGCAACAACTAAGACAAAGAGATAGGGGCTGACCTCCTTGAAGAATAGAACTACATGCCTGTTGTTCAGCTAAGGTATGTGGGCTTGAGATGACTTTAAGAAACTCACACAGGCCCTTTTTGTGCTCCAGCTACTATGCTAGACGCAAGAAGGAAGGGGTTGTTTAACAAAGACTGCTTTTATCATTCAATGCAATGAACGTCTGAAATACCATCACAATGTTGCAGTTCTCCATAATATTTCAGATATGTATAGGATTTTATATCCCTTCTTCCCTCCATGAGTATTTGTGCCATGACGCCTTTGGGTGACAGTGCGCGCTATAAGTTCCTAAACCATTTTGCTTAGTAGTTGCTTTCATTGACACTGTTTTTTGTTTTTGTAGTTACATTCATACGTTATCTGCACTAGATTAGGATGTGAATTTTATTAAACTCTTTAGATATATAATGTGTCCTTCCATAATGAATGAATTTTTGAAACTCAGTAGCAGATAATCTTGTGGTCTTGCATGATTAAAGGTTGCCCAGAATGCACCATCCCTGCGTAGTGCGTAGTTGGTTCATTGGATAGAGTCCACCAGATTTCAAGGTTTAAGTGTTAAGCTGGCTCTGAGCAGTGTTTCACAAGAGAGTCTACAGGATCTAAATGTGCAGCATTTTGCAGAAGATTGCAAAACATGCATCACTGGCACTTGGCCAATGTTGCTGAGATGCGAGTTCTCCTGGGTGATGCGCACAAGACTTTACCAATAATTACTAATAGTGGAGACCTCTTTTGTAACATTGGTTTCTTCCCTCACATTTAGATGTATTATTTTATTGTTATGTTGTGTGTTTAATTTTTGATGTTGTATGATGTTGCAAATGCAAACTATGGGCATTTTATATATGTTTGTACTTTACAGCCCTGAGGAAGTTCACAGGTGATGAACAAAACGCGTTGGCTGTCTTCTTTTGTATGAAGAAAATAAAGGCTTTATTGGAGCAATATTTTTGGATGATTCAACTCTAACTTAAATTGTGTTGGTGCCTTGTCAACTGTAACACATAAGCATTGGACCTCTTCTTGGTTTGCACCTTGGGAGCGGCAGGTGGTTTGGTTGGGGCACAACTCAATGAAATATTTGGGACAAGGGGAAAGTGCGATTGGATTATTTGGCTTGCTGCTCTGTTCGGATGATAAGTGGTTTCTTCCCTCACTTCAAACAGGAGCTTCCTCTCTGTTGTGAGTTGGCTATTAAAGGTATTCCACATTCAGTTTAATTTTTAAATCATTTTTTAATCTCATACACATGCAGTGCCAATTGCTTACACTACTGGACTGATGACCAAAGCAATGTGACCACAGCACACAGAAATGAATAGTCCAATTGCGTAGCAAGGATTAGTATCCCTGGTGGTGTAGTTGAAGTTGGAGAGAGCAAAAAATGTGAAGATCCCGAATCTGTTGTGGAAAGTGTCTTTATTTCTAGGCACTATTAGCCAAAGGATTGTGCATTCATCAAGATACAGCCAACACGTGTTTCGTCACTCAGGTGACTTCATCAAGGCTGGGCCGTCCGGCCAGAGAGGCAAATCACGAAAGATCCCTGCGATAAGGCAAGTAGGCCTTATTAGATATCTCAAACGTGTATTAGTGTCTGCATCATGGGATCTAACTGCTTTCTCATTTACTGGTTTTCAGTATGTAAATATGAGATTGCCACAGGATTATAACAACAGCCCTGGACTTTTTGTGACAAGAATTATGAAGACATTACAAGAAGATCCAGAGATGTTATGATGTGTTGATGGCATCTGCATCATAGATGAGTTAGCGGAGCATTTTTTTTTTTTTTTTTTTTTTTTTTACAATATCTTTTATTAATTTTCCAAACATGAGTTAACATTACCATTTGCACAATGTTAAATACTCCCCAACTATCCCCTCCCTCCTTACATCCAGCAACCGTTAAATTTTTTATTTATTTCCTGATATATAATTGAATACTGTATAGTGAGTCAGTGTCTCTTCGGGTCATTAACTTTTTGTCATGTATTTTAAGAGGCTTCATCAGAGCTTAGATTAGATATGTTTTGTGAGTGTTCTGATTCTGGTTCTTCGGGGTATTTAAGTTCATCTATTATTGTGTCCCATTGGCTTGCAGTATCTCTGGAACTCCTTCCTTGGGCTGCCTCTCTATGTAATATACGTCCTTCTGTTTCCACCCACTTTAACACTGCACTTAACCATCCTTGTATTTGAGGGCCTGTCAATGCTTTCCAGTGACTCGATATTTCTCTTTTAGCTAGCAGTACTGCTAAATCGATAAATTTATTAGTAGATTTTTTGTTAGCTGGTCGGGGAAAGTCCCCCAACAGTGCTGACATCGGGGAAGGTCGCAGTCTGTGTTCCGTTATCGTTTCCAAGGTTTTAAATACATCTGTCCAGTATGGGACTACCTGCTGGCAGTTCCAAAGCATGTGCTCCCGGCCTGCTTCTGGTTCCTTGCATCTGGGGCAGTCATTTCCGCTGGAGGTGAACATTTTTGCAAGTCTACGGGGGTGAGATAGGCTCTATGGTAAATGTAAATATTTATTAGTTTAAATCGGGCATTTCTTGATACTGGGTATATATGTGCGGTAATTCTATCCCATTGTTGTGGTTCTATCGTGGTCTCTAGTTCAGTTTGCCATTTTGGTCTAAGGCTATCTAGTTGGGTAAGAGTGTCTTTTTGTAGTGTTTTGTATAGTATAGATACCAAGCCTTTTTTCCCTCCCGGGGATATTAGCACTTCCAACAGTGTATGGGATAAAGATCTAGTATTATTCTGTGACTCCAAAATTGTTGCATCCTCGTTTAGGAATCTTGCCAGCCATTGTAATTGGCCTGCCTAGTAGTAGGTTTCCATATCAGGGGCCGCAAGTCCTCCCTCTAAGGTAGGTTTCTTGAGCATATTCAGAGCTAGCCTATGTCTGCCCGGTCCCCATATAAAGTTAGACATGATAGAGTTTAAGTCATTAAATACTGCTTTGGGTATGATTAGGGGAATGGTGGAGAAGAAATAAGGAAATCTTGGAAGTACTATCATTTTTAATATTGCTACTCTTCCCGTAACTGCCAGGGGTAGTGTCTTCCAGAACCGTATATCAGTTTTAAGTTTCCTGATTGCCGTGTATATGTTTCCGTCTAATAGGTCTGAGGGTTTGTGGTATATATTGACTCCGAGATATCGGAATGTGGTGGGAGTCCAGGGGAGGCCCCTGGTATCGGTCATCGTTTGGACTCCTTCCGCTAACGGGAAGATTGATGATTTCTTCCAGTTTATCTTAAGACCTGAAGCCTCGCCGAAGCTCTCTAACATGGCCATTGCCCCGGGGAGTTCTTTGTCTTTGTCTCCAAGGAAAATTAGCATATCGTCCGCATATAATGCGATATTGTGTCTCTGTGCTCCCACTGGAAGTCCCCCAAAGTGTGACCCTGGTCTGGCCATTCTGGCCAGTGGTTCCACTGCTATGGCGACAGGGGGACAGTGGGCAGCCTTGTCTGGTGCCTCTGCCAATTATAAAGGAGTCTGAGATTATTCTGCCCGTACATACCCGTGCTGTAGGTTTCGTGTAAAGTAGTTGCATCCATTTCACAAACTCAGGTCCGAGGCCCAACTGAGTTAACAGAGCATTTAGCTGGGGTTGACAGAATAGTGACTCTTCCAGCCGGGCACAGATATAAAATAAACTTTAAAAACAGGAAGATAGCTGGTCGTGGTTAATAGCTGGGGCTGTACCCTTGTCCCTGTAGTATCTAGTTATGCTTCAGATACAGCCCAGGAAACGTTAATTACTCCTACAATACAGAAAATAGGGTGCCATTTAGAGCACCATATTACACATTGGGAAGACTTTAACTGTGTAGTAAACTTTACACTGAATAATCCCACAAAAGAACAGGAGATACACATACAATTCCACCACCAACAAGTCTTTTCTTTATGACCTCAGTGTGATTGACACATGGTGTCACACGCGCCCACTAATGGCCAATTACTTGCATTTGACTATGGCACACCAAACTTCTGTTAGAATAGACTATAATATGATAGACCCGGGGCTGATTGTGGACGTCTAGGAAATTAAACAACTTCCACAGACTTTTTTGGACTATAGCCCAGCACAACTAGAGTTGTTCCGTCCCACTCTAGATGCTAGGCGTACAGCCAAGGAATGGCAACTCATCAACTCTTGAGAGACTGAGTAGTTATTCATGAAATATGAGAAGGCAATCAAGAACTACCTTAAATGTAATAATACCAGTGAGCTAGATCTGGAGATAGTTTAGGATGCTTTAAAAGCTATAGTCAGAGGAAAGTTTATGTCTGAGGCAAGTCAATTGCAAGGCATGAGAGAAATTGCATTAAAAGACTGATTGAGCAATGGGTATCCACAGAGTAGAAACACAAAGCAAACCCCTCTAAAAAGCTGGCAGACAATTAGCAACAATACGTGGGTAAGTTTCACACTAGAGTATGATAAGGCAAATTGCATATTGAACAGAACTGGAGCTAGATACCACAAGGGTGAAATAAGGCGGGAATCCTGTGAGCAAACAAACTGAGAGCTACACAGGCACAAATGGCATACAGGAGACTAAAACATTCTCGGCATTGTCGCAAACATCTAAGATGAAACGGCACACATTTCACACTTATTTTGAACAACTATGTAAATTATAAAGCGACACCTTCGGACCTACAACGCTCAATAGAAGGCGAGGCCGAGTCACTAGATGAAGTAATATCATTAGCAGAAATATTAAAGGTGATCAGCACTTAAAGTTGAGGAAATGCATGGGCCCTGATGGCTTTACAACTGTTTTCTCTAAATGTTTGCACCACAAATGGCTGCTCTTTTTATCTGACCTCTTCAATAATTTATCCACCACCAAGGGCGTACCCCAGTCAATGACTGAGGCGTCAACTGCCTTGATTCTGAAGCCCTGTAAAGAATGCTCGTCGTCCAGCCCGATCTCCCTGATGAACTGGGATGTTCCAATCTTTGCTAAATTATTGGCAAACTGCGTTCAAACCCTGATTCCAAAACTAATTCATGTGAACCCTGTGGGATTTATTCCGGCCAGATCTACGTACGTTAACAATAAGAGGGCTTTCCATCTAATCGACCTGCCGTGGAAAAGATTCAGAGAAACAGTAACACTCTCCCTGGATGCAGAGAAAACATTTGATGGGGTAGACTGGGGCATGATGAAGGCAGACCTTTGCAGCTTGGGTCTCAGTGCTAGATTTATAGAGTGGGTGGAAGCTCTGTGTATGGCACTTTATGCCAGGGTCTGAGTTCATGGAGGCAATACTCCTAACTTAGTGATCCAGGAGGGCATGCGGGAGGGGTGTCCATTGTATCTGCTAGTATTCTTCCTATATCTAGCGCCACTTTTGCAGAAGATTTGGAAAACAAGACAGCTCAGGCCATCACTTTTCATGGAGGCGCATACAAGGCCTTAGCTTTTGCTGATGAAATTTTACTATTGCTTACAGCTCCCCATAATTCTCTCCACGAACTACTGTTAGTACTGAAGAAGCATCACCAGCTAACAGAACTCAAAATCACTCTTAGCAAATAAGTGGGACTACTATGGGTAGAATGACATACATCAGATAAATCTTTATAAGAGAACTGCCTTTCAATGTACTATGAAAATACTTGTTCACCTCGGCCTTTTCCTCAGCCCAAATCTCTGCAAATGTCACCACAAGACATAAAAGTTCCTAGGCTCTAACGTCATGCTTTCTGGCGAAAATCGTATGGATACAAAAGCAAGAAAGATGTTGTGACCTATATATCTTGCCAATCACTCTAATCACCTGGGACCTCTTGACTAGATATAAGGGCTACACCACAGACTTATCACAGTTGACCTCGGTGGTGGGCAAGCCCTGATTGTTTTTTTGTTTTTTTTCGGAAGAGATTACGTGACGCATTATACTGAGCTTGTAAGCCTCTATATGAATTAATTACTCCCACTGTTTCTGAGAAAAATGAGACAAATACACATACTGCTATCTTAAGTGGATCACAAGCAGACATGTTAGAGACAAGCCTAGCAATTAGGGTTGTCCCTAGCGCTTTAGGCTTCACATACATGTTTGATAATAAGAAGCAGAGGACCACAAACCATATAGATCTTCGTTATACTCTACTGCAGAGGAACACTTTGCACCACCACGAGAATTATCTCAGTAGGAGTAGACAGCAATTTTGAAGGTGCGACTTGTGGTTTAGGGAAATCAAATAGTTATTGTTCCCCTACACCTTCCCTTGAGGTGCTATTAAAGCTATTATCCCCAATACACCTGCTCTACACCTTCATTGGGGGCAGTGAGCTGCAATGCAAAATGCAACTTATGTAAAAATTGAGTATGATCTGACACTTGGAACTCAATCATTTATGCAGCATACAGAAACTATCCCATAAACTCCAAACGTCTTACTGATAGATGAGTATAAGAGCATGTTCTACGTGGATGGCTGTGTGCAATGCGCCATTGGCACTAAAAAAAATAAGCTATCCCTTGCGCTGCAGTGCAGAGACTTTTTGAAGACCATAACTTCGAGGCACTCTGCACACCCTGAGGTTTTAGGTGATCCCACTTCAAAATTAGCAGAAATAGATACGCCTTACTTGCCTTTTAGAAGGCTGGTTCATTAGTTGCCTTACTAATTGTGTTGGATTTAATATTCTGCTTAACAGGTTATAATGTGGACTTGCTACATTGGCACCTAAATGGATTCAGAGATTCAAAAGATACATTCGTAAAACCAAAAACACACAATTCCTACCACTCGGCGTTGCCTCACTTCTGTGCAAACACTGTGCTACTTGTGTGGCTGGGTCTAGTGTTCTCAACAGGAACAGATCAATCCGAGGTCAATGAGAGTCCCCTCACGAGGGCTCCCATTGACCTTAGTTTTTATATGTTCCCGACTTGAGCACTAGGGATTCCAGAAGTTTCCATCACAGAAATGTAAGGAAAATGTGTGTTTTCAGGCAAAGTTTGAGGTTTGCACGGCATTGTGGGCAAGAAAATCTCATACGATCCATGCAAGCCACATCACCCTAGAAACCCTTGGTTGTCTAGTTTTCCAAAATGTCTGTGGTTTGTAGGTTTCCATGGGTGGCATCACAGCAGGACCCCAAATACTGCAGCTAACCCTTTTGCTTATCAGCATAGCGCTGTAGGGACTTTTATGTCATGGTCTCATGGCTCTCCCACTGAAATGGGATACCATTCATATCCGGGGACTTGTGAGAACTGAGGGTGGTAGGAAATTTGTGGGTCCCGACAGATTCCAGAAGTTTTCCTCACAGAAATGTGAGTAAAATGTACATTTTAGTCAAAGTTTAAGGTTTGTAGATCATTGTGGTTTTTGGGTGGGTGGTATGGCTAATGCCAGAGTGCAACACCTGCACCACTTTCTTTTGCCCTAAAGGCAAATTCCTGTTATCAGGCGGACTTTCTGTCCTCCAGGGGAGAGATTTGGGGCATTCTCCCTAATAGAGACAAACAGGGGCAGAAAGGCCCTATTGTCCCTTCTGAGGTGCAGGGGTATGTCTTGATGCCAGGGTAGGCAGCCCCTCCTTTTTTTGTTTTGGCCTAATCCCCTCTTATCCCCCCACCCACTGAGCTAGATTTGCCTTCAGTTTGCCCCAGAGGGGAGAAGAAAGTCCACTACTAACCAGGTATTTAAAAAGTGTGCCAAAACAAAAACATGAGGGTGAAGCCTATCCTGGCATCAAGCCATGCCCTCCGCCCCCACCAATAGAAGGGGCAATGATTGCTCATCCCTCCACCCCTGCGGTCGTGGGGGGAGATAGAAGGTTTGTTCCAATTGAGGAGATTGCCCAATCTGGCCCCCATAAGGGTAGAAAGCCCACCTGTCACCAGGCATTTTGCCTTTGGGGTAAAAGAAAGTGATATGAGTGTTTCACTCTGGTGCTAGCCACACCCAGCCCCAAATAGGACAAACCAGAATGCAACATCAACACCATTTTATTTTGCCCCAAAATGCAAAATTCCTGTTTTCAGGTGGACTTTATTCCCTACTTGGGGGACATATTTGGGTGGAATCTTACCAAATGGTACAAAACTCTAGGCTGACCCCCCCCATGGGAACAGAGAGATACTATTGTCCCTTCTGGGATAGAGTTCAATGCCAGGGTAGGCTGTCTCCTCCTTTTTTGGCTCTGTTTTGAAATCCATGGTGTCTTGTGAGCTTTGTCGCCCGGCCCCATCCCCCCCCCCCACTTGAAGGTAAGGGGTGATCACCCCCATCGACCCTCTGTGGGGAGACGGGGCTGCAGAAAGGCTGATGCTGGGAGAAGCCCCCACCCCCCTACATTTTCTTTAATTTTTTTACCTGGTGTCTAGTCTGCCACCCCCCCCCCCCCCCCCCCCCCCCCAGAGGGCAGATCTGTGGTAATCACCACAACCCGCCTCTGGAAGAGGGGTGGGAGGGCAGAAAGGCTGTTGCTCTTTTTTGGGGGTTGGACATGGCCGTGCCCGTGGTGGGTAGCTCCCACCCTTGTTAAAAAAAAAAAATTCTAAACTTTCCCTGGTGTCTATTGAGCTTAGACTGATACTGATGCTGCAGTTGTTGGGGTGGAGCAACGCTTACCACTAAATTTTCGTATGTTTTTTGTTTTCCCTAGTGTATAGTAGGATTTCTGAACGATACGTCTTCTGAAGCAATCAGTGGTCAGGGGCTGAGATATTCCCCCTGAGCACTGATGCAGTGAAAGTAAAATAGCCCATCGGTTTAGTTTACTTTCACGTTATAATTACATCAGCCCACCTTATAGGCTGATAGTCATGGCAGCAACGAAAAACAACACTTGGGCTGTTTGAGAAGCTCTTCCCAAGCAGCCCGAGTTTCATATTAAATAAAGGACTCCCTCTGGTGCAGAACAGCAGAAAGGCTTTTACCTGCCTCCCCAGTTCAAACCATTGGCTAACATACGCACTGGGGAGGTTTTGCGAGTGTCCGCCATTAGCTGACACCCGCACTGAAAGAGTTAAATAAGCTGACTCAGTAAAAAGGTATGCATAACCTCTGCAACTGAGAGGTTTTCTTCCAAGCAGCTCATTCTGCATCTGCGATCCAATGACTTTTGCAAACTCAGTTTCTGACACATTTTGCATATTTATTATCCACCATGTTCATTGTCTCAAACACAGTTGGCACTACCCGTGATCTTAAAACCATTGATTCTGGCTTGTTGACTAGCTTTAAATCTATTTATGTAAGCATCCCTTACGTTTGTGGTTCTGTGTTTTCAAACCTGTCTTGGAATATTAAAAACAGTTCTTATTGTGGTGTGCACAATTTTTATTCTTTCCCTTCTAAAGAAGTAAAATTATCTGAAAAACAATGCAACCTATCTGCCTGAATATCATTGCCGCAAGGCTATTGCATACTGTCTTAGAGGAGAACTACATGCTAAGTAAACTGCTTATGCCTCCATTACACATCATTCATCAGGAGGCCTGCGCTCTTCAATATAATAATTGAAGTGTATTTTAAGTTTGATACAGTCAGGGGTGTGTAATTTAGTAAAATATCTACTTGTCCATCGGACAGGTTGCTTCACAAATCTACTTGTCATGTAAACAAAATTCCACATGTCCCAATTGTGCCACGTAGTGATGTGACAAGTTATGGCAGCAATCTCATTATATAAACCTTTCGATAATAGTCTCTCTGATTATGCCAGGCCTGGTACTATAGTAGGGTTTGAATACTAACAATTCCCTTATTTTGCCACCTTTCCGCAGATCTACATACTGCGGCTGGAGTTAACAGTAAGTAATAGTTCCAGGGGTGGAATACCCTTTTGGGTTTGAGAAAACCTAATAACTTGCATGTTTTAGGGGCTTTCACCAGCTCTTCTCGAATCTTTTCTCATATTGAAAGAGGTTGGAAATTTACTCGTGACAAGGGCAGAAATAAAACTTCTTCCAGGGTTTGGAAAAAAAGTTGTGGGAACGGTGGTACAATGACGATTCTGGTGCCTTGAATTCCCAGGACTTTAACCGGTGCTCTGCAAGATGGGCCGAATTCCTTCTTCACAGTAATCTTTTCCCGAACCAGATCACCAACTTTAGGAATCCAGCCTGTGGATGTTGTTGGCAAATCCCTTATTCCTAAAGTGGCAGCACTAGTGGATGAATTATCATCACAAAATTGTTGAAGCTCCTGTAAGACAGTGAGACATTCATTAATGTCAAAAGGTGCATCTGCTACCACCATACCAGGGCCGTCTATATCTGGTACATACATAGGTATCCCAAAGGGGACCTCATAAGGCGTGCATCCCCCAAAGGACCGTCCTGGCAGATTATTTAGTACTCCCTGGACCCCATATAGGTGATGAAGCCAACTGCGGCCTTAACCTAATACTCTTGCTGTTAAGGCCTGCTTTAGGTCACGATTCCTCTGGATGATATGGCAAAGAGTAATGGAATTGAACACCCATCGTCCTCATACTGTCATTGAATGCCCTGGAGGCAATAGCAGGGGCCAGGTCTGACTGGAATGCTGCAACCGCATATGTACCAATAAAGACCAGCAAGCCTTCTATAACAGTTTGAGTGTGAGCCGACCGCTGTGGCCATACCCACAGGAATCTAGAACAAGAATCAACAGCTACTAAGATGTATTTATATGTACCATCAGGTTGTAAGGGACCACAGTGGTCCAGGTACACACATTGAAGTGGTCTATTGAACACTAAGAGGGATGCCTACATTGGGCGTTTAATGTTGGAGCCCTTTATTTGCTGGCAAATGTCACAGCAAAGGATAGATTTCTTAGTCTGTTTGTATAGGCCCGGCCACCAGAAGTGTTTCTGTAAGAGTGATATTGTGGCCGCAACACGAGCATGAGCAGATGTGACACCCTCATGCACTGCTTTGATGAGATCTAATCTTTGGTCTTGGTTGGGGATCACTCAATCTCCCACCCCAGGAATTGTTGGAATGGCAACATTCTGTGCACTGATATGGTAGGAATATTTTGTAGGGTATGCTTTAAGAAGAGGCTTGCCCTTGGCCGAAGCTTTCACAGCAGCCTTAATTTCATTATCCAGTCTTGTGTGAGAACGAGTCACTGCAGCAACAGAAGCCATAGATACTGCAGATTTGGCAGCTTCATCAGCCAAAGTGTTTCCTACAATGTGTACTCCTACACGTCGATGGGCCAGTGTATGTACTACATGAGCATCTGGTAGTTTATCCTTAACATCAGCCACCCTCTCCCACACAGTTCTGTGTTTTGTGATGCTCCCCTTGGAGTCTCTGAACCCGTTCAACCGCCAATTATTGAGATAATCATTGTAAGGCTGGACACAGTAGTATGAATCACACACAATCAAGCTGAGCTGTTCTGGGTCCTTATGTTCCAGTACCAAGATGAGAGCTTTAAGCTCAGCCAACTGAGCGGTTCAGTCCCCCAGGTTCTGCGTGTAGGTATTTTGAGGGTGGAATACACCATGCTTCATTACTCCGCTAACAGCTGCGCAAGCGGCTGAGTATTGATGTTTTGTACCTACTGCTGAACCATCAGTGTAAATGACAGTTTGGTACCCGTCAAGTGGCAAGATGTTAGTAGGTGCGGGTACTTCTGTTCGTATTGGAGAAATTCTTGTGTTTGAAGTTTTGGGTCAAAGATGTAATCAACGTCAGGGAGGCTGCCCATTAAATCCAACGTGGATGTAATCATTTAGCGTAGGAACGCTTGCTTTGGTGACAGCCTCTAAGGCCGGCACTGGTGTAACAACAATAATGCATTTCCCATGGGTAAGTGGCCCCGCCTTGATGACAGCCATCTGTACAGCAGTTAGAATTTTTTCTGTGGGTGCAAAGGGTTGTTCTGCCTTTGAGTACAAATGTAATTTGCATGCATTGGGCACTGTGTTTCCCTCATTAAAGGTGACATAGGTGAACCCGATGGCACCAGCAATTATTCTGATGACCAAATTTATTTTGTTGTCACATGTGTGTAAGTGTTTTGCTTCTAGCTTGTCTTGCTGCAATCCTCCAAGGATGCACATGTGTTCAATTGTCCAGTGTCTACTTGAGAAATCTGGGCAAATTAAATCATGGAGTGATTTCATGCGTTATGCATAACCTGGAATGTAAGTTCTGCCAAAGTCAAAGAAAAGTAATGACTGTAGTTTCTTGATTGTATTTGGTGGTTGAAGTTGAGCGCATTGTTCTAAAAAACGCAGGGCCAGGCTCTTGCCTTCATTTTTAAATTGAATTTGTAGCCTAGGGCGGCGAATCCTAAGACAATCTAATCGACCCTGGCAAGATGAATGTTGAGGTCCTCATCTGTGAAATAGATGTCATCCACATAGGACAACGCCTCTGGATCAATATCATGCAATATTGATATTACATGGGCGGAAAACAACCCTGGGCTGTTCTTAAAGCCCTGAGGCAAACGGCAAAAATGTTTTTGTGAGCCAAATTAGGATGCACTCAGGTCCTGACTTTCACGCGCTACGTTCTGGTAGAAAAAAACATTGAAAATATCCAAGGCTGTTTTGTATTTCATGCGCACTATGTTAATTAGTGCCGTGCTGTGTTTATTGCGTAAGTGCATCTTCAGTTAAGGGTCTGTAATCTGAAACTATTCTATATGAATGGTCTGGTTTTGCAACAGGAAATAACAGGTTATTCATTGCTGAAACACAGGGCTCTATTGCTCCCTGTTACTCGAGTTGAGTGAGGATCTCTCTCATGGGAGCTTCAGCCTCATGGTTAACAGAATATTGAAGCTGAGGTGTATACCTAATAGGTATTACATGGTGGGGGAATCCTTATCCCACCCTACATGGTTGCAGTATAGCGCGGGTGCCTGCGCCAAAGCCCAGTCAACAGCGTAGGCTTTCTTTACCGCTTCCGGAACAAGATCTGAGAAAGAAGGCAAAATTACATCTTCCCCATGTTGGGAGTGTGCAGACATACTCAAGTGGCAAGTCTTTTTCTACCAATAGGCTATCACAATTGAGTTTGTCCCAAAAAAGTACACTAATAGTGCACTTTATGTCTCCCTCAGTTCGGATATTTAAATCATAAACCCTGTCGGGTAGGAGGACGTGCCCATCCGCAGCCTCAAGTACAAGAAAATACTTAGTTGCTATCACATTCAGATGATCTTTCAGACTCTGGCGACATATCGTGACTTCTGCCACGCTGTCCAGTAGGGTCACTGCCCATGTGTTGTTCCTCAGCAATGTTCTCAAGTTTGCTTGCATGTTATAATGAAATCGCTCCCACCTTCTTCTTTTTGGATTGTGGCTTTTATTGTGGGGATTTGACCTCTTTCTTGCTTGAGAAACACTGTGAGTCTTTTTTGTGTTTCACGTAGTCAGTGCATTGCTCTGACCAGCCCAGTCTCTCACTCGGTCTGTCCGGCATGTCCTGAAAGGAACGAGAGGGAGCTGTATCAGTATATCTGTCAGGAGCCTTTAAGGTTTCTCTATTCCTGAAATTATATCTCCTTCCGGAGATCACGGATGCAGAGAGTCTGCTCTCTGTCTTCTTCTGTCTTTATATTGTTTTTGTTTATCCCAGTGCTTTGTAGAACCCTTTTGTGCTTGGTTAGTACCATCCTTAAGGGTGGTACTCTGAATTTCAGGCTTCTAAAGCTTGACTCCCAAACTATACCGTCCCATACTAGTATAGGTTTCGGAAATAATTTTCGGTAGTTCATGCTCCTGTTCCAACTGTGGAATCCCTCAGAGCCTCTTACCTATAGCCAACGCTACCGCTTCCCCTTTAATGTTACTGAGTATTATTGAGGAGACTGGGTTGAAGCCGCGCATCAGTTTCATCCCCAAATCTAGGGCTGGAGCAGGCACGTGTTAATTTTGTATTTGTTTTAACACTTCCGGTAAGTTGGCAAGTGTCGGGGTACCATGAGTGGTAGTGTAAATTGCAGGGAAGACTGTATCCCACGTGGTGCAGTCATCCACTGAGGAAACCATTCCAAATGCCAAGCACCTTGTGAAAATGCTATGTTTATCATGGGGTCCCAGGTGGGGAAACACTGATTCCAGCCGGTTAGTTTTTTGTGCTATCCAGAACAGCATTTTTTCACGTTCCGTGGGTGCCTTGCCCATGATAGAATGTGCTGTTTGTGGGTTAATTCCAGTAATGGCCAATTGGTGACCAGCTCGTGCAGCCCGTGCTGGGGCGGTATTCAAGGTCCGCTTAGCAAATTGTACCAATCATCTATAAAGTTAAACTACCTCATTATATAGTGTGTGTATGTCAGCTATTTGCATTTCCTGTACGCCAAGATGTGGTGTATATGTGGCAAACATGGGCCATGTTGGTCCGTCATTACTTAAGGGACCTAATCTCACTAGTTGTATTACATATAATAGTGTGCTGTTGAACCATTTTTGAAGTTCTTGATAGGAGAGCGGTGTAGCCGGGTGCTGGAAATCCCAGCTACATACAATGCCGATCCACGGACCGACAAGTGCCCCGGGGGTCCCGCAGAGAAAGAAATCGCGGAAGTCGGAAACCCGGATATCTGGGTTTCCATAGTCCTGAAAAGGGAAGAAGGACAACGTGCGCGCGGTGCACAAGCAGAGGAAGATGAGGAGGAGAAAGACGACGGGACACATGAGGAGAGATCGAAAGAAGAGGATGCGGAAAAAAGCAATTTGGACGTCGAGGAAGGAGAATCAGATAACCGAGGACTATCGACCTCCAGAGACGACCCCATGGAGGGACAAGGAGGTCCCAAAAGGCAGCAGCTCCACCATGTCCCTGGAGGGGCGTGGCTCCAGCAGGTACGGTCCTGCCTGAAGGACAGAATAAGGGCTATAGTGGTAAGGGAGGAGGGTGGAGAGTGCGAGTAGAGGGAGGTTGGGAAGGGATTTGTGGGAAAGAAAAGCGACAGCACGAGGGGAGCAATAACTACCTAATATGTAGTTAAAAAGGGTAAACAGTGGTTCTATTATTGAGAAAGAAGTTTTGGGCACCACAGTGGTGACGGGACGGGACCTATAAACTATAGCCATCTTCTTTTTTTTTTTTTTCCCTTTTCCTTTCCCTTGGGCTGGAGTCTTACACCAGACCACCACCACTCACTCTATGTATGTATCTCTCTCTCTCTCTCTCTCTCTCTCTCTCTCTCTCTCACTCTCTCACTCTCTCACTCTCTCACTCTCTCACTCTCTCACTCTCTCACTCTCTCACTCTCCACCCTCTCCACCCTCTCCACACACTAAATCATACAAACAAATCACCCAGACATACGACTTACCTACCTTTCATTCCTTTTTCCGGTCTACCTGACGACACCACTGCCGGGGAAACATCATCAACTACCGGGAACCCTAAGAAAGAAGAGAACAAAGGAGATCACCAACACATAAGGAGAAAAGACAGTGACTGCTACAAGGGCACCTGTACTCTACAATAAAACCACTTCTATTCAATCACCCACCTGGGTGTCTCATTAATCCCTATCGCTATACCCACTGCCACAAGCGGTATCGATGTGGTTTGTTTGCTATATTATATGTTTGAAATGTGTATGTTGTAGTGTCTTCCTCTGGTTAGGTAACCTAGGAATAGAATGTTTCTCTTTGGTA
The DNA here is from genome assembly GCF_031143425.1 of Pleurodeles waltl. Classification (NCBI taxonomy): domain Eukaryota; kingdom Metazoa; phylum Chordata; class Amphibia; order Caudata; family Salamandridae; genus Pleurodeles; species Pleurodeles waltl. Next base: position 447,247,667 of record NC_090437.1, read on the forward strand.
AGCCTCCTGAGCTGTCACGATAAATGTGACATCCCGGCCCCATCTGTTAAGCCATGGGCTAGTAGATGTTGTGTCAGTGCATGTCTGACATTTCTGAAATGTCTATAGCGTTAGCTATATTTTGTGATTGGTACAGAGATGGAACACCAAATGGGGAGAAATGCTTTTAAAGAGTTCAAGCTTGAACAGCCTACAGCCTAAGTAGGTGCTCCCAGTTCAGCTGAGGAGGATTTCCCTTAAGACCACGGACGTCTTCATATAATGGTGAGAAATCGAGATACTCAGGATATCCATAAATCAGTGCCAAAATACCATTGTTGGTGGCGCCATATCATAGTTGGATTCTCACTCCTTAGCAAGACTGCTGGTTTAGGGGTGACAGCACTTCTGTTTGTAGGTGACTGAGGCACTCCTACAAGTCGCAACTGTCAGCCAAACCCTCCCGGCTCACAAGCAGTACCTCTCCAAAACTCTAAAAACAACGATGATTTCTGGCAGCCTAACGCAGGGACTCTAGATTAGACCTCTCAGAGAAGTTGTGGTAGAACGGAAGTTACCCTTTCCTCTCATTGGCAACAAGACTCATACACACATAGTCAGTAAAGGAGATGCAGGAGAGTTTTCAATAGGTTTATTGAAAATACTGCCATCTTTCATAAAATGCATGTGCTGCAGTGATTGGGATAATGAACAGTAATAAAAGCAGAATGGTGAAGAGGAGAGTTGTGAATATAAAACCCCCCACCATCTTACAATAAACATTAAATATAAAATTCCTAACCAAGAAAGCCTAATACTCTACTCTAGTGAGAGAGAGGTATAATAAACCTACTCTGCCAGTATCAGGTCCATGGGAAGTGCCCCCCAACTCTTGTTACCTTGGAATGAGGTCTCTAGGTCAGACTGCATGGTGACACAAATGCTGAATTCTGCAGCATAGATGGCATCTGGAAGGAACCCTGCTATTGACCTTCTCTGTGTGAGATGTATTTATACAGATCATGCAGGATTCCTAAGCAGCTATGTTCCTAAACAAGTGATAATGTGGCAGACTTGTGTCAGCAGTTGTATAAACAACCCCTAACAAGTGTGCATGATGTTCCTATCACACGTATGTGAGACAGGGACATGATGACAATATCTACGTGTATCACTGATGGTGAAGCTGATAATGACGCCTTCTCAGAATAGCACTGATAATGAGAAATTAAACATTTCTCATAAAATATCAACAATAGCAGCAAGCTAAAAGAAATAATAAATGAATGAAATAAAGTTGAGCACACTAAGTGGGTAAAAGGTCACTAGGTGACGGGAGCACAGTCCTGCAAGTCAGAGGCCAAGCTGACTCCTGTGTCCCAGAGGAAACTAAAATGGATTCAACACATGTTCATCTAAAGTGTGCAAGCTAGAAGCCATCTCAAGAAACTCAGATGGGCACTTTTAGCTTAGGTAGGGGCTAGAAGGGAGGGGTTGGATGTTGTCATTCAGTGCTACGAACATCTCGAACACCATCATAGTATCACAATTCTTTTAATTATTTTGATTATTAATTTCTTTCATTGCCTCTATATTGTTTGGTTTGTAGTTAAATCCAGAGATCTTATCTGCACTAAATTAGGATGTTGATTTTAATAAAGTCTTTAAATGTATGTGTGGTGTGGATTCTTTTGTGTGTCGAGCTACGGTGACACTAATAACAAACAATCAGTCCTGTAGTCTCTCAGGCCTGATCGCTGCCCAAAATGCATCATTTTTATGTAAAGCATACATGGTTTGTGAGTTACATTCCATTCCCTTCTCTATCTCTAGTTGGTTAATTGGCTCCGAGCCTATGTTAGACCAGAGGGTCTGGGGGTTCTAAAACTGGACTGTATTTTGCAGAGGTATGCAAAAAGAACGTCAGTACCCTGCAGTTATGGCATAGCTTGAAGTCTACTTGAAGACCGCAGGATAGGGAAAGGAAAAAGATGGAAGGTTCCTCAGAAAGAGGAGCATACATCTTAAAACATTAGTAGGGCATATTAAATTGCATGCACAGATTATTTGAACTGCTTGTAAATTAATGACTTTTAACTAATTTGTAAGAAACTCAACTAAAAAATGCACTCTTTCGTCTACTTCTCTTTAGGGCTATCCTACAAATACCCACGTACTGCATGATGATGAATCTATACTGAAATATGAGTTTGGCATAAACTCCGGTTCTCTGGCATTTCATGAGAGTTCCAGTACAGGGGCATGCACATAGATTTAATTCGATTTCTGCTCATGGGTACCCTTCCTTCTCAGAACTACGCTTGAATTTAGATTAAACCATCGCAGAGTGCATTTGCATGTTAGGATAGCGGTGAAGTTCTTTTCCAGGACTGGACGCCAGTAGAGTTTATAAAAGTCTTTATTGACCTATTGGCTCAAAGGTTGTGCGCCTTCAAAGAAAGGAAAGGTAGAGTGAGGTTGCAGCCACTCATGTTATTACAAATTCATACTTAACCCTAAAAAGGACCAGGTGCACCTCAGTCCTCTTGCAGGCCCCTTATTAGATGCATGAAACTAAATAAAGGCTAGTCATTGCACCTAGGTTTCACCTCTGCCTTATGTCGTTGTCACATCAGGACCTATTGCGTTTGCCCCTTCCCTATTTGACCTCCTAGGCATTTGCTGTTTAGTGCAGGGCCTCACCTAACCCGGGGTTAAATGGCATCAACGCCTTACTTGATTTGGGATATGTATTTGACACCATGCAGTGGCTTTTTCCTGCAAAGTGACCTCGAGAGATTTGGGTTTGATGGCAGCATTATACAGGTTTTTAAGGTTCTCCAGGTAGAAAGCTTTGGTGCATAAAGGCATTAGGAAAGGGTGCCTACTTTCCTCAGTGCTGTTCTTTCTTAAAATACTTCCACCTGGAGCATCCCTACCAACTGAGGGATGCTTATAAGTGCCTTGTTTTTGGGTGGCTGCAGCAGACTTGTTTGTCTAACTGCTTATGGTATACCTGTGAATGTGCAAAATCAAGACATGAATATCCCACTCGCTATCAGTGATCTACTACAGCTGCCTTTTGAGCCTCCAGGTCACTAGGTGAAAATCAAAGCCTTTTCCCCTTTTGCAGGGCAGTATGTGAAATAAAACAGAGAGTTGTTTTAGCTTGTCTCCTGGTAGGTGTTGGTATCAAGGTAGATGTAGGTGTCACATCTACTGAGATAACGTCCTGCACACTGCAACACATTTGTCATGTGGAAAACGCCCATCATTGGATAAAGATCATCAAATTCTACTGGACAATATGGAAAACACCGTTATTGCAGAAAATTGGCAGGATAGGCTGATCTTCAAGCTGACCACACACATTTTGGAAATTTTTAAGAGCTGTGTATACTGTTGCATAGTTTGTGACTGGAGAAGGTATTACTGGTTAAAAAAAAAAATCCTTCTTCCGTGAGATGGTATTCTGTGAGATCAGAACATGAATTCCAGCACACCAAGGAACTGGCTTTTCTTCATCCTTCAGTCTGCACGAATATGTGATATGTCCCCAGTCACTTTGAAACTTTATGGTATACTGTGGCATGTTGATGGCTTGTAGTCATTTTGCACACATTGGCAAGGCAGTTGGGTTATAAGTTTGCAACTTCGTTTGTTTAGGCCTACAGCTGACACAGCTTGTGGTCCAGTCTTGAAAAAGCACCAAGGCAGTATTATGTATGCTGGATGTTCCAGACAAAGAAGAGCTGTCTTCAGAATCAAAATATTAAGACCAGCAATCGTAAATCCTTTCCTGGTAAAGTGTCTTGGGAGTAGTGTGCTGTCAAATTCACACGTTTTTACAGTATGAGCTGCTAAAAAGTTCCTGCTCCACACTATATCATTATAACTTGCTGATACACCAATCCTATTAATTGAAGTGATTAGCTCTCTATTTTTGCACTTGTCATAGATTGCGTGGGCAGTCATCATGTGTAGCTGAATTTTTGTTTTGCTGTGATGTAATTCATAAACCGTGAACTTGAAAAGACAGTACATTTGCCTGTCGGTTCATGGGACTGTCTTCCACTTCTTCACTTATATCTTCGAAGCCATCATCCATGTTATCTGCTTCTGTTCCGAACTCAACAACTTTAGTTTGTAACACTTTGCTGATATCAAACAATGATGGAACAAATGTTAAGACAACATCAGGCATTCTTGTAGACTCCCATGATTTGCAGAGATCTGGAGCATCACAAAATATGTCAATAAGTCCAAAATCTAAATCTATCAGGACTTTGCTTAAAATTGTTCCTGCTGATTTCACTGCATCCTGTGATCTTATTTTGGCAGCAAGAACTTCAGGAGTCAAACCAGCTGAGGACACCATAAGTGGCTCATTCTTTCTGTCAGACTAACAAAAATAAATTCTGTCATTGCACAGTCTCACCAGAAAATCTTAACTTCATTTCATTATTATGGATCAATACAGTTTCATCAATGTTGGCCATTGTTTCTCTGATCTCACTGAGTGTGAACCCCCTGCCAGCACTCGAGTCGCTTTTAAACTTCATGTGATTTTTCAACGAGAGCAAACTTAACTGAAGGCTGGCAGTCACGTTGCTGCTGAGAGCTCATTGTACATTCATATTTTCAAATGGATACACTCGTACAGTTCGATGGGCATACAGATCTGCTGCAAATACATTCACCTTTCTGTTTAGCTAAGCTATTCTGCTGAAAACTTCATCTTGAAAGAAACTAGCTGCAGATAAAACATGTTTGCCCTTTGAGACTCACACACTCCGAACTTTGTTCTTTCATCAGTCCCTTTGGCCCCTGTTCTGGCTAAAGATAACATATTGAGGATCCTCTGCTTTCTGTTCAGTTCTTGGAGGTGGACCAGGGGTAGCCATCAATCTTCTAGTGGCTGGACATTGGGTTTGGTTGTTGTCACTTTCTCAGAAAAACTCAGATTTTTGTTGTGATTCACTGGTTTCTGCTGTTTTTTTTACACATTTTTTCCAGACTTTTTTTCCATTCTATAAGACTTGTAGCACTTGTTGTTACAATGATAATATATTTGATCCTCTTCACTGATCAGTTTTAATCTTTTGTGAACTTCGTCTTGTCGTATTTCTGCAGCATCTCAAACTTTCTTCTATCCAGCCGCAGTTGATGTTGGCTTTTCTTTAAGATTAGTTTAGCATATGACACATTTTTCTTTGTTGAAGGAGTCCTCATATTTTGTAGTTAGCAACACTCTGTCAGGAGGTTAAGGTCCTCTGCTACCACCTGGTTTCTCATGTTTATGAATTTGAATCAAAGGAAAACCTGAAACAAAAACAATATTAACATAAATTACCAATATGATGGCTCAAACACATCATTATAGAGCCGCCATTTTGGAAAACGGAGTATATATGTCTCATAGTTCCTGAAATATTACGTTATCACTGCAACACATGTTGTCCAGGCCCTGGCAGCCACTCAGTTTTCTAAGGACCTACAACTCGGACACACACTTCACACTCATGTTACGATCACTGAAGCCCTACCAGAGTTTAGTTCCATGCAGGCCAAGCCCCTTATGGGTAACCTTGGCTGGGTATGGCTCTCTCAGATCTCCCGCACCCTAATAATCAACTTGCCTGATATGCTGCAGCACCTTCAGGATTGGTGGGAGGGATGGCTGGGTCCTATTGAGGATGAGGACTGGAGGGATGCCAAGATGGCCCAGAGAGAGCTCGATATCTCTCTCAGGGCCAAGATGGCCCAGAGAGAGCTTGCTATCGCTTCTCGACTGCAAGCAATGCAAAAATACTATCTCCACTCTGCCTACCTCTCCCCAGCTCGGTTACATTGGGCATGTCTTAGTCCCAGCCTTTCCTGCCCCTGGTGTGAGACTGAGCGAGCAGATTTCTACCAGATGGTATGGTCCTCCCCATGGTGGCGATCTATTGGACAAGGGTAGCACAGGAACTGACTGGCAGATGTGCTTGGGTGGGAGATGCCCTTTTCCCCTCTACTAATACTGCTTGGTGTGTTTGAGGGTTCTGGGAGCCAATGGCTGAGAGAACCTTTCTAGGCACAGCCCTCCATCTGGCCAAGGATGATATTGCTTCACAGTGGATGTCCCCCACTCCTCCTGCACCGTTGCGGTGGCGACAGGGAGTAGACTGGTGTGCACAACAAGAGTGTGTAGTTTATACGGTCAGAGGTTGCCCCCGTAAACATGGGCGGGTCTGGGGGAAGTGGCTGGGCTTTTTTGCTTTAATGTTGTATTTGGTACAAGAACTTGTGTTGGGCTTAATGTGTCGCTTTTGTGATGCTTAAGGATTGCTGTTTTGAAATATTGCCATGCATGTATGTCAACATGCTGTTAGCTAATTGTGTTTTAAATTTGCCACTTTGTGGATTAAAACTAATTAAAATCTGTTTATCAAAACATTTTGTCCAGAAAAAATCGGCCTTGATTAGCAATGTCTATTCAAGCTAAATTATTTCACTAATGATCCTAAAACACAAATCAAAAATGAAACTCTCTAGACAATTTTTTTTTTACAGCGGTATATCAAGGGGCAAGGACTAGTTTATACAGTTGCCCCTTAACCAATCATCCTATTTATCACAGGCTTTCTACCTCTGTTATATTTTGTCTCCTTAATTATCATACGCTATGTGCCTCCCTTCTTTCAACTGTCCCTAATTTTATAATTGACTCTGTGTCGCTTCTCTGCTTTTCAAGCATTCCCTGTATTTATCAAAAGCATTGTTTCTCCTGTCCCGTCTTTTCTTTCTCAGTCTGTTTCTCTTCTTAGGTGAGTGACCTGTAAATGTAACTAAAAGTTCTGGTACTGCACAACTTGTGTGCCTTAAGTTAGGAGCTATTTTTCATCTGTATATGTCTGTAACCAAGAGCAGTAAACGCTGTAGTAATGGATTGTACCAGACCAACTTGAACCTGCATTTTACAAACTCCATGTTAGCGACCATCTGTTTCCTGCCTAAAGTTACTTTTCAGTTAAGATTTCTTCAGAATGTTGTCTGGAATCAAAGGTAAACGTTGAATTCTGCGTGCAGATTTACCATTTTGAAGAGTGCCTGGTGGCAAGTGGCTTTAAATGTTTTTTAATGCAATGGTTGACTGAATTTGGTTTTCACGTCTCTTTATTTATTACCCAGGCCCAGAGCATCATTCCGATGCTGAAAGAAGAAGTTAAACCCATAATGGAACTTCTTTCATCTATGAAATCACACAGTGTGCCAGAAGAAATAAATGTAAGTCCTTTTTATGTCTGATGCATTTTAAAGAGAAAGCTTCTCACCACCCCAGCTGAACTCAATCCCAGGGATTCAAAGCTGTACATTTTTTTTCGCTGAAAAAATAAAGGTTAAAATGACGTTATACTTGTGTGAAAATGTCACTTACAGCATAACATTTTAAACGTAAACACTGAAATTCACCAATTATAGTTAAGTGAAGTAGCTATAATTTGTGCCATCAAGCACATATAATGCACGCTTATGCCATGCACAATGTTGTCATAAATTATTTCAAATACCATTAGTGATGTTATCATTGCTGTCACTGAATGTGTCATGGGTGATGTTATATGTGAGGCTATAAGCAGTGGATGGTGGAGGACAAAGCTCCAGCTCTGGGAATGCTTAAAATACTATAATCTTTTCCTTGGGTCATGTTATTTAGACCACAGGAAAAATTATTTCCTGGGGGATGCTGCACTCCTTGCAGCCCACCACTACAATTAAATAACATGCTGGTGGCGCCTCTGCCTAGATTGGGGCACCACCATCAACCAGAATAGATGTTAAATAGCCCATAAATGGGGGTTCTTGTCAGAAACAGTGAATAATAAATGAACGGCTCCGGCCACTCATTTTTTTATTTGTTCCCATTGTTTTTTTTATTTTGTTTTTTTTATGGGTGTCTCTGTCCCACTTTTTAGCCAGCCTTGCTTTTTGTTTGATGGTTGTCCTGGTCCCACCCAGCACACCCACATTAATTTCTACTATTGTGGCTACGGGGGGAAGGTGCATGGTGCATGGGCCTGTGGCCTCGCCGGCTCCCCTGCAAGCACACATCTGGGTGCAGAGGAAGCCAGCTTCATTAGATTGTCCCCATTGGTTGGGAGTAGCTTTTGTTTCTGCTACAGCCAGGTGAGAGCTATCTTGTGTTTCCTGGCTGCTAGAGCGTGGGAAGCAAGTTGACATGCTCCCTGCACCTCTGCTTGCGAGAGTGCATGCAGGATGCAAGAGTGTCCCAGGGTACGGGGTTCCTGAGACACAGTTATGCTGTGGACCAAGGGGGACGGGTCCCTTTGGCCATGTGATGGCTCTCGGAAGGGGGGTGGGGGCACATGATGACAAATAATAATAATCCAGCAGTGACTCTTTAGGGATGGAATCCACAGGACTGTGCAGTAGCTTGGTGGGGAAGGGGGAAAGAGGGCAGACCCCCTCCTTTACAAAAAAAAAAAATTGTATTAAAGAGGCCACATTGGATCGGGTCCCCTGGACCATGTAATAACTCAGGAGTGCACACCCCCTCCCTTTAAAAGAATGTATTCATTTATAGAGGCCTCATTTGGATAGCGTCCCCAGGGCGGTTTACCGACTTAGGGTGGGTGCACGCCTCATCACACGTGCAACAAAAATTAATGAAAACAAACAGATTTGCGGTTTTAGCAAACCTAGAGGTGAGGGTATCTCTACCCTATGTCTCTATATGTTTAAAAAAAAAAAAAAAAATCAGGTCACAGGGACTGAGTCCCCAAGTCCTAAAATGGCCACCACCGCATCTTTGTTGATGTTGTGGCAGCCAGTCCGATCTAATTTTGATCAGTCGGGTCAGTGGATTATCTCTGCCTCTAAAGACACATACATTTTCCACCTTAATTTCTCACAAAACTACTGAATGGATTTACACTAAATTACAAAAAGCATGCTTTCTGGGTAAAGAGCTAGCTTTCTGCCAAATTTTATTTTATTTGCGAGCAGCAGTTTTTTCTATATCTCTGTTCAATTTTTCTATTCAAATCTGCCTGGGAAATGTATTTTGGGACCGCCATCTCCTGTTTTTCTCAGCCCCCCCCCACTTGACTGATCACCCCAAACCTTTCAAAGAAGGAACAGAGTTAGATGAGACTGTTTTTTTTTAAATGTTTTTGGAAAGTTTCATGGAGATTCGTCAAACAGTGGCAAAGTTATCAGAAAACAAAAAAATCTATTACCTATGGAGCACAGGGAGTTTATATATTCATAGGTAAATTGATTTTAATGACCCGTAAGATACAACCAAAACCATTTCCTTACCTTTTGCTTTTCATAGAATGTATGTGAGTTCCATCGTGACTCATCTTAATTTATATGTTTTATCATTATCATTTTTCTGCAGATCCAACTATATGTAATTAACAATATGCAATATGCAAATTAAATTCTGCACTGTAACAAATTTCATAAAAACAAAACGTTACAAAAATTAATACCAGTATAAATATACATCTAATTATGCTTTTGGCAAGTCATTTAGGTTATACTTTGTTATATTCAAACCACTACAGATTTCATGCCTACAAAAGTAAAAAAACATTATTGATAACTCCTTATTACTGGTACAAATGTGACATGTTATATTAGGTTGCAGTAATCCTCATTAGGTAGTTACACAGAACAATATGTGAAACAAATACTGGTCAATTACAAAACAAAAATAAAATAGGGGGCATACGCCAAAATTGGAGACTTGAAAATTATGACTCTTCCTGTATTGACTCTCAGCTTCTCTACCGAAGTATGAGAGAATCTGAGGCCTCGGTCTAGGGGAAGGAACAGGGTCAAGCATCAGTCATTGCCACTGTTTTGTTTCTGGGGCACATTCATCCATTTGTGACAAAAGCCATAAATGTGACAGCAGGTACAAGTCTCTTCCTCGGGCACAAGAAAAACGGAGAATAACATCTGGAGTTCTTACCATATAACTCCACGGGTACAGGGAGATTCAGTGCATATAATATCATGGTTCAGCCCTCAGTAGCAGCATTAAGAAATGGCCTTGCTGCCTCTTGTAGTGTCAGTTGAAACACTTTATCATCTCATTCATCCACAGGTATACCAACAAGTAGAAGAATGCCTCCAATCCCCTTGATATCAGGTTCTTCTCCACGAGCATCACCGGTGGATGACTTACTAAGATTTAATGATGTTTTGTTCAGAGGTGCCACTAAGCCCAGTATAGATAACCAAACTGTGACGTTATCCTCTGCTTTGATTTTTGAAACTCTACATCACAGGACAGCTTCACAACCACACTTGCCTCTTGTGTTGAACCTTCTAGAACCAGCAATGCAACAGTTTCTCACTCCACCGTCTTTGAGGTCTGCACCATTTTGGTTCCTAAAAAAGTTCCTGAACAGTACCCACTATTTCTCAGGGCGGACCCCGCCTCCGCCCCCAGTCTTGTGATAGTAACAGCTGCATGAAAGACCCCTTCTGCTTCCTCTTCTTCATCTTTGGTCCCACCGGACAAAAAAATTAAGCAAATAGATGCCCTGGTTAAAAAGATGTGTGGAACATCACCATCTTTTGTTAAAGTGGCTCTACAGGGACAATATGACCGGTCCCTCTGGGATTCCTTAAACATGTTCACTGAAAATCTGCCTAACGAAGACAGGCAGCTACGGTTACATCCCTGTAACCTTTGTTTTTTTAGGTGAATTTCTAATGTTTTTTAAAATTCTATTTCCTAGCTATAACATCCCTGTAACCTTGTTTTTTTCAGTGAATTTCTACTTTTTTTTTTAACGTAAAGTAATTTTTATTACTATCCCTAAATCCAACCACCGCTGTGCACTGGTTTCGGCCTCTGGCCAGGCCAGGCCCTGGTCCTGCAGCAAACCCCCTATAACCACCCAACCCCATGCCGAGCATGGCTGCGGGGGTTAGCTGCAGGGCCTGGCCTCTGCCCAGTCCCTACGGCTAACCACCCAATCCGACACTGCGCACGACATTTAGCCGTGTTGCAGCAGGAGTTGGCCGCAGCGCCTCTTTCTCCGTTCGTGAGAGAGTGGCTTTGGGTTTGACAATGGCTGTGAGAGTGTCTGGGTGTGAGTGGGTAGGTGAAGGGTCTATGTGGGTGTGAGAGTGGGTATAAGAGGGAGCACTTTCTACTGGTTAGTTAGTAAGTGCTACCTCATATGATGAATTGTCAGTGTTGGGGAGGTGGGCGTGTGCGGGCCGCCTCACCTGGCCCATTTCGGCCCCAGGGACCCTATCCCCTTGAGCCCATTACAATTCAGTGGGCAGGGGGCTGCATTGCCCCCCTCCCCGTGCTGAACTCTGCCCCGGGGACCCCATCCCCGATGCCCCACCCTTATAAAGAATTTTTACAAAAATGGGGGGTGGTGGGGTTTGCATGGCCCCCCACACCAGGCCAATCTCTGCCCCTGGGGCCCCATCTTTCATGGCCCAGCCTTCTAAGAAAATGTTGGGGGGAGGAGGGCCGCACAGCACCCCTCCCTGGATCGATCTCTGGCCCTGGGAAACCCACCCCTGGGTCCCACCCCTCTCTCCGGGATGATTTCAGCCCCAGGGCCCCCATACCCCTGGACCTGGCCATCTGTCCTGGGTGCCCCACAGGGCACCCACTGTGCAATAGGACCACGATGGGAGTCTGAAGTCGCCTGTGGTCCTAGCCGGCACACTGCATCCTGCGGGAACCAGCACTGCTATCACAGACAGGGAGCTGCTACAAATGCAGCTCCATTTCTGTGAGAACAAATATTTCCTCTGTTTCCCTGCCTGCATCTCTGCAACCTCCACTTCCAGCAGGTTACAGCTGTTTGACAGCTCTCACTTGCTGGAACCGGAGTGTTTGCTCTTACTTGGTGGGAGCTGTCAAAGCTTCTGCCAAGGTAGAGCAAACAGCTGTGTCCTAGGGGTGGGAACCCTGGGTCGTAGCAGGAGCCTGCCTTTGGGTGGGGGGGCAATCCCCAAGGGCACTATTGGCTCCTCAAGGGGGGCTGGTTGGTCCCCACTAACATTTGAATTTGCCCCATGGAGGTGGTGGTCTTCAGGGTCAGGGGTCTGCAAAGGACCTCCTTCAATCTTCAAATTCAGCACTGGGGAGGTGGCTCTCCCGCCCTGTATTTATTTCATTCATTATTTTTTTTGCCCCAGGGAGATGGTGGTCCTGGCGGGGTGGAGGGGGGGTGCTAGGGGAGCATGCTCCCCTAGCAAATAATCAACCACCCCATTTTGAAACAAAGCATTTAATTCAGGGAGGTGGTGGTCACCAGGGCTCGAGGGGCCATTGTGAGAAAGTAGCCTCTTTCTAGCATGGTTAAACCCACTTTTGGTCTGTTTGTGAGAGTGTGTCAGTGTGTTTTTACTGTGTCACTGGGATCCTGCTAGCCAGGACTGACCCCAGTGCTCATAGATAAAAAAATATATATATGTCGGTGTGTTTTGCCTGTCTCACTAGGATCCTGCTAGCCAGGACCCCAGTGCTTATAGTTTGTGGCCCAATGTTTGTCTTTGTAGTGCTTAACTGTGTCACTGAGGCTCTGCTAACCAGAACCTCAGTGCTTATGCTCTCTCTGCCTTTAAATTTGTCACTGTACGCCAGTGACTTAATTTACCAGTTTCAAATGGCATACTGGACTCCCCTTATAAGTCCCCAGTATATGGTACCTAGGTACCCAGGGCATTGAGGTTCCAGGAGATCCATATGGGCTGCAGCATTTCTTTTGCCACCCATAGGGAGCTCAGACAAACCCTTACACAGGACTGTCATTGCAGCCTGCGTGAAATAGTGCACACACTATTTCACAGCCATTTTCACTTCACTTAAGTAACTTATAAGTCCCCTATATGTCTAACCTTCACTTGCTGAAGGTTAGGTGCAAAGTTACTAAGTGTGAGGGCACCCTTGCACTAGCAAAGGTGCCCCCACATAGTTCAGGGCCATTTCCCTGGACTTTGTGAGTGCGGGGACGCCATTACACGCGCGCACTACATATAGGCCAATACCTATATGTAGCTTCACAATGGTAACTCCGAATATGACCATGTAACATGTCTAAGATCATGGAATTGTCCCCCCATTCCAAATCTGGTACTGGGGAGCCAATTTCATGCATCCTGGGGGCTCCACCATGGACCCCCAGTACTGTCAAACCAGCTCTCTGAGGCTTGCACTGCAGCTACAGCTGCTGCCACCTCACTGACCGGGTTCTGCCCTTCTGGGGTCTGGGCAGCCCAGTCCCAGGAAGGCAGAACAAAGCATTTCCTCTGAGAGCAGGGTGTTACACCCTCTCCCTTTGGAAATAGGTGTTACAGGCTAGGGAGGGGTAGCCTCCCCCAGCCTCTAGAAATGCTTTGAAGGGCACAGCTGGTGCCCTCCTTGCATAAACCAGTCTACACCGGTTCAGGGGCCCCTTCTCCCCTGCTCTGGCGTGAAACTGGACAAAGGAAACGGGAGTGACCACTCCCCTGTCCATCACCACCCCAGGGGTGGTGCCCAGAGCTCCTCCAGTGTGTCCCAGACTTCAGCCATCTTGCTTTGCAAGGTGTGGGGGCACGCTGGAGGGCTCTGAGTGGCCAGTGCCAACGGGTGACGTCAGAGACCCCTCCTGATAGGTCCATCACTGATAAGGTAGCCAATCCCCCTCTCAGGGCTATTTAGGGTCTCTCCTGTGGGTTCTCTTCAGATTCTGCTTGCAAGTTTCCTTCAGGAATCCTCTGCAACAACTTCAGACTCTTCTGACCTCGGATCAACCGCAGCCTGCTCCAAGAAACGCTGTAACTGCAACAAAGTGTCTACAAGAGACACTTTTCTTCAGCAACCTCCACTCCAAGTCAGCAACTGCAACAGTTTCCACGGTGGGCATGCTCTGGGGACTCCCTTTCTTCATCCTGCACCAGAAGGACGAAGAAATTTCCTGTGTCACTCCCCTGCTCCAAGCAAGCACCTTCCAAGACGACGATCGGTACCCTGGGACTCCTCTCACAGTGATGAGCATGCTCCTAAGGACACAGAGGGTGGACATCATCGACATAGACTGTCCTGAGGTCCTGCTGACGCAATTTGGAGGAGGTAAGACCTTGCCTTTCCCGAGAGCGACGGCACCCCTGTGTGCTGCGTCTTCTTCACCTCCTGAGACCTCTGTGCACTCTTTGCAAAATTCCTTCGTGCACAGCCTGGCCCAGGTCCGCACTCCATCCTGCGACGCTCAACTCGCTGAGTTGTTCTCCGGTGGCGTGGGACCTTCTTTTGTTGTGCCCCCAGGTCCCTCCTGTGTCCATCCAGTGCCATTTTGATGCAAAACACACTTTTGTCATAGCCAAGGCTTGTTGGCGCCTTCCAACATGAAATCTCGTCTGCAACGATCTTCACGTGCTGCGGGACATCTTTTGCATCATGCAGGAACCCGCTGGCATCTTCCTAGGGTGCATTTATGCATGCTTCGACTAACCGGGGACTCTTCTTATGCACCCTCTTCTGGGTTGGCTGGGGCTCCTGTCCTTCCTGGAACTTCTTTCGACTTCTGGACTTGGTCCCCTTCCTTTGCAGGTCTTCAGGTCCAATAATCCAGCAGTTGTTCTTTCAAAACTTGGTTGGCTGCTGCAAAATCCCAAAGACGAGGTGTAGTGTGTCCTAAGGAAACTTGCAGTACTCTACTTCTGCTTTTCTGGGCTCCGGGGTAGGGTAATTTACATACCTTTACTGTATTCTTACTCTCCCAGCGATTCTGCACACACTACACTTGTCTAGGGGGGAATTCGTGATTCGCATTCCACTTTCTTAGTATATGGTATGTGTTGCCCCTAGACCTATTTTCTCCCATTGCATTCTGTAGGATTTCCTACTGTTTGCATTGTTCTATGACTATTTACTTGTCTAATTGTGGTGTCTAGTGTATATATTGTGTATAATACTTACCTCCAGAAGGAGTATTGTCTCTAAGATATTTTTGGGACTGTCACCCAAATAAATACCTTTATTTTTGGTAACACTGAGTATTGTCTTTACTTGTGTATAAGTACTGTGTATCTAGAAGTGGTATTGCATGAGCTTTGTATGTCTCCTAATTCAGCCTAAGCTACTCTGCTATGGCTACCTCTATCAGCCTAAGCTGCTAGAACACTACTACTTCACTAATAAGGGATAACTGGACCTGGTATAAGGTGTAAGTACCCAAGGTACCCACTACAAACCAGGCAGCCTCCTACAACCATGCGCCCCCAACCCACCCACCCCTGAATTCAATATAAGATAAGCCCTGGGGAGGTGGCAGTTCCCAGGACTTTAGTAGGCCCCTTAAGGGGGGGGGGGGGGGGATTTGAACACCCTTCCTTTATTTTGAATATCAGATCTCAGCATGATATTGGGAGGCTTGCAGCAGGTGTGCATGCTCCCCTCTCCTCTTACCCCCCCATTCTTGGCCCGGGGACCCCATCCCTGGGGCTCAGCCTAATTATTATTCTTTATTATTTTTTTTGGAGGGGGCTGCGTGCCCCCTTCCCTGGGCCAATTTTGGTCCCAGGGATCCTATCTCCTGGGGCACAGCCTAATTATTTTATTGGGGAGGGGGGCTGTGTGGGCCCCCCTCCCCAGGGCTGATTTTGACCACTGGGACAACTCCACCTCTTCCCCTGTTGGGGACCGTAAAGGGATCCTCAAGGCCCTGCGGTTCTAGCTCGCTCCTCACCTCTTGTGGGAACCGGCATTGCTAAAGCAGCTCCCTCTTTGTGAGAGCAGTTTCCTCTGTTTCCCTGCCTGTATCTCTGCGGGCAGGGAAACCGAAGAAGCCTCTGCTTTCAAAGCGGGAGCTGTTCAACAGCTCTTGCTAACTCAAAGCAAAGTCTTTGCTCTGACTTGGTGAGAGCTGTCTGTCAGAAGATTACCCATTAAATCAAACTACCACAGGAGCAGATGCCTTTTACCAAACTCCCTCCAACAGATGCGTGCTCAGACTTTAACTGATTATCTGAACCCTGCATCTTCTAGGGGGAAAGGGGAATGGGAATAGAAAAAGAGAGACTGCCTCCAGATCCAGTTCCAGCCTGTGTTTCCCACTTGAAGAGTGGCAGTTAAACCTGAAGAAGCTAGTTCTAAGAACAGCCTCCGCAAGAGCCACCGGGAGTGAGGACGCCGCTGCAACCAGTGAGGGTACAAGTGAGGGAAGAACTTAACAACACTGGCAATAGTTTTCCTGACACTGTCAAAGCTCCCTCCAAGTCAAAACAAACAGCTATCTCCTAGAGGTGGGCCGGGCCTGGAGGTGGTGGTCCCAAAAGGATATCAGTGGCTCCTCGGGGGCCACGCTGCCCCCCTCTAACGTTAAATAGCCCTGGGGAGGTGCTGATCTTGGGGGTCCGCAACAGACCTCCTGTGTCTTTTAAAATGTGCCAAGTTGTAGGGGGATGGGGTGTCCTCCCGGATGTGTGATGGGGCTGGGTGCCCCACACACGCTTCTTCAGTTAAACGCTCCAGGTGGCGGTCCCCTGGGCTGCGTGAAGGCCTGCACACCGCTCTTGCATAATTTTGATTAACTGCCCCGGGCAGGTGGTGGTCCCCGGGGCTGCGGGTGCGCGCAGACCCCCCACACTAGTTAGATTAAGTGCTCCATGGAGGTGGCAGTCAATGGTCTGCGGGGAGAGCTGGACAGCCTACAATACAGGGATTGCAGAATTATTAGGCAAATGAGTATTTTGACCACATCATCCTCTTTATGCATGTTGTCTTACACCAAGCTGTATAGGCTCGAAAGCCTACTACCAATTAAGCATATTAGGTGATGTGCATCTCTGTAATGAGAAGGGGTGTGGTCTAATGACATCAACACCCTATATCAGGTGTGCATAATTATTAGGCAACTTCCTTTCCTTTGGCAAAATGGGTCAAAAGAAGGACTTGACAGGCTCAGAAAAGTCAAAAATAGTGAGATATCTTGCAGAGGGATGCAGCACTCTTAAAATTGCAAAGCTTCTGAAGCGTGATCATCTAACAATCAAGCGTTTCATTCAAAATAGTCAACAGGGTCGCAAGAAGCGTGTGGAAAAACCAAGGCGCAAAATAACTGCCCATGAACTGAGAAAAGTCAAGCGTGCAGCTGCCACGATGCCACTTGCCACCAGTTTGGCCATATTTCAGAGCTGCAACATCACTGGAGTGCCCAAAAGCACAAGGTGTGCAATACTCAGAGACATTGCCAAGGTAAGAAAGGCTGAAAGACGACCACCACTGAACAAGACACACAAGCTGAAACGTCAAGACTGGGCCAAGAAATATCTCAAGACTGATTTTTCTAAGGTTTTATGGACTGATGAAATGAGAGTGAGTCTTGATGGGCCAGATGGATGGGCCCGTGGCTGGATTGGTAAAGGGCAGAGAGCTCCAGTCCGACTCAGACGCCAGCAAGGTGGAGGTGGAGTACTGGTTTGGGCTGGTATCATCAAAGATGAGCTTGTGGGGCCTTTTCGGGTTGAGGATGGAGTCAAGCTCAACTCCCAGTCCTACTGCCAGTTCCTGGAAGACACCTTCTTCAAGCAGTGGTACAGGAAGAAGTCTGCATCCTTCAAGAAAAACATGATTTTCATGCAGGACAATGCTCCATCACACGCGTCCAAGTACTCCACAGCGTGGCTGGCAAGAAAGGGTATAAAAGAAGGAAATCTAATGACATGGCCTCCTTGTTCACCTGATCTGAACCCCATTGAGAACCTGTGGTCCATCATCAAATGTGAGATTTACAAGGAGGGAAAACAGTACACCTCTCTGAACAGTGTCTGGGAGGCTGTGGTTGCTGCTGCACGCAATGTTGATGGTGAACAGATCAAAACACTGACAGAATCCATGGATGGCAGGCTTTTGAGTGTCCTTGCAAAGAAAGGTGGCTATATTGGTCACTGATTTGTTTTTGTTTTGTTTTAGAATGTCAGAAATTTATATTTGTGAATGTTGAGATGTTATATTGGTTTCACTGGTAATAATAAATAATTGAAATGGGTATATATATTTTTTTGTTAAGTTGCCTAATAATTATGCACAGTAATAGTCACCTGCACACACAGATATCCCCCGAACCTAGCTAAAACTAAAAACAAACTAAAAACTACTTCCAAAAATATTCAGCTTTGATATTAATGAGTTTTTTGGGTTCATTGAGAACATGGTTGTTGTTCAATAATAAAATTAATCCTCAAAAATACAACTTGCCTAATAATTCTGCACTCCCTGTACAGCCCCAGGGAGGTGACGGTGAAAGTGTAAATGCCCCAGGGACCGGGCTTCTAAAAACACATGCTCGGTAGTCTGTGCTTGTTGATTGGTTTTTCTTTCCCCGAATTTGCGACGTTGCAAATTCACAGGTACATAAAAAAAATATATATATATATATTTTGATGTTTTTTTGCTTGGGGGGTCGTGCTAGCGCCAAAGCTGAGAGCTCAAGGGCGACTCTCCCCTGGCTCCTTGTCTTTTGTTTCTTTTGTTTTATTACTTTTTTGTGAGACTCAGCTGAAGCCGAGTCCAAAGATGGCTGCGAACACTTACTGGTTTGAAGTGTTGGCAGCCAATCAGTGCTGTGCATTTTTCTGCCCAATCTCATTATTATTTGCAAAGTCATCGCAACCACAGATATACACATTTGGATTTTCTTTAATTTCTCCTAAACTACTGGACGGATTTAAACAAAATAACCAAAAGCACAATCTGCATACCAAAAGCTAGCTTTCTGCCAAATCTGGTGTAATTCTGTCCAGTGGTTCGGCCTGTAGGTGTGTTCAAATGTCCTGTGGGAATTAACATGGGAAACACAGCTTTTTTACCCTCCCTTTTTCTCAGCCCCTGCTTGATGGATCACCCTGAAACTTTCCATTCACAACAGGAATCACCGGGGCACTTTTTTTCGGGAAAATTTCGTAATGATTCATCAAACAGTGCCAAAGATATAGCCAAGTCAAAAAATGCTTTTCCTATGGAAATATGGTCCTAACTATCATCATATCATAATAACTTTTTTCGGCCACAAGAAGTGACCATAAAAGTATACACAATAAAAGTAACATACAATATAGATTAATAAATAAAAATAAGATAGAGGAAATAAACATGCATGAACAAAAACGCACACTCTGGCTCATAAAAGAGATCCATCAACAATAAAAATGCCCCGCTCAAAACAATAGAGATTTTCTCCCACTAAGTGCACATTTTTTAAAAGAGCAGGTGTTGAAAGTACACCAGAGCAGCCTTTGCAGATCTAATCCCCTTTTTATGGATAATTGGGACTAGGAACTGCATAGAAAGGTCTTTAAACTAATTACAAAGAAAATTAAATGCAGCATACTTTTGGGGGAGTATTAGTAACAAGGGCATAAAAGCACCTTAGCAGGGTTGTATTGGTCTAAGGGTAACCCCAGACTCCACCGCACAAAACCCAGCCTACATCTGGTGAGCAGGCACCTATCCCAGAAGGTATCCATCAACACAAGGTAAGGCTTAATAGAGGGAGAAAGATGAACTTCAGCATAGTCCCTGACGGACCACTCCTTGAACTCGAGACACTACCTCCAGAGCCTAGACCTGTTCAAGAAGGCAGTTTTGACCTACAATAAATCAGCCGTCTGATTTGAGGAAGGATTAGCAAAGAGGGATGGCCTATCCAATTTATCCATTTTAGAAGAGACCTAGCCAAGGGATTCTCTAGCCCCCTTCACACCTCAAACAGTCAAGAATAATCTCCCTATTTAATGAGCCATGTATATTGGCCCAAATGGAGCAAGCCTAACAGCATCCTCAATGTACTCTGTCCCAAGCTCCTGATGGATGATAAACATGGAGCATGAAGGAGGAACCCCTAGGATTCTCCTCAAGGCCCTATTATGCTCAACCTGAAGCACACTGGTATTCCCATGCCACCAAATCCCGTTCCCATATTTAAGGATAGGGACATTTCTTTCTATACACTTCCAGGAGAGGGACCATAGGTTGCTTTCCAATATTCTTGGCCAAATTAAAGACACCCCCCTACTGCACTGGCAAATTTGCACCTCACTCTAGCAATGCATGGCCCCCAGCTAAACCTGGTGTCCATAACCACACCAAGGTATGAGAACTCAGGGACCTGTGCAATGGGCTGACCATTAAGCACAATACCCTGGCTCCTATAGCTCTTCTGATTACATATCATGGTGAAGGTTTTAATACACTGGCTCCTATAGCTCTTCCGATTACATGTCATGGTGAAGGTTTTTGTTTGATTAGTAGCCAAGCCTAAGGAGCCCATAAAGGATACAAATTCCTGTAATAGATTATAAAGGCCATTTGGGGTTCTGGATAATAAAACCACATCATCTTCGTACAATACAATTGGGACTTTTTTCCGGCCAATCATGGGGACATCTGGGGTTGCACCAGATAGAGCCACTCTAATGTCATTAATATACAAAAGAAATAAAATTGGTGCCAATACACAGCCCTGCCTCACCCCACGTCCCAACTTGAAACTATCGGACCTCTCTCCAAGCGGGCCAAATCTCACAGATGCTGAGAAGTCAAAACGCAGAGCTCTTAAAAATTGGACCAACTCTGCCTCTACCCCAAAGTCTAAAATAATCTGCCGCAGTTTGGGACATATAGTGCTATCATAGGTGCACAAAAGGTCCATAGAGGGCAGGCAGACCGAGCCCTGTCTAGACATTGAGTATTTGCTCACCAAAAGGTATAAGTTTAGACATTGCTTGATTGTGCTGAGCCCCTGTCTGAACCCATACTTCACTTCCGTCAGTGTGCGGTCCATTTTAGCCAAGTGAGCAAATGCTCTAGGACTACCTTCCTGGCCATTTTAATTGCGGAGTCCAATAATGAGATAGGACGATAACACCCAGGAGAAGTACGATCGCCCTTCTTGAAGATGGCCACGATAACAGCAGTGCACCAGGAGGAGGGACCAGCTACCTTGCAGATTGCGTTAAAGGAATTACACATAAAGGGGGGGCCAGAAATCAGGAGCTGACTTATGAAGGTCCATGGGCACTCCATCAGGGCCAGGTGCTTTAATAAAAGAACTGTTCTGGATTGCTTCCAGAACTTCATCATACTAAAAATGAATGGCAAGGGGGAAGATTTACTCCTCTTCAACATAACACTGGTCTCTCCAAACTCAGTAGACTGCCTCAGCATGGTCAACCCAGGCCTCCTTACTGATAGACGTGACTATCGAGTTGGGTTTGACCACCAAAGGACTACTTCAGTTCACTTCCCGCCAGAAAGCCCTAGTGTCCTTCAGCTTACATGCCTTGATCAAATTGCACCAGGATCCATTTTGCAGTTCTTTGGTTCTTTTCTTTAGTACTAATTTATACATTGATCTACAACTTCTAATTTTGCTAGCATCCTGTGGAGATTCTCTAAGGGCCTCAATGTAGTGAGATTGAGGCCTGTCTACATGCCCATTTGAACCACCTAGACTCCGCCTGGCCAGATCCAGATTTGCACAGCTTTAGAAGCAGCTTAATAATTACCATGTTCAGCCGAGCAAAAGAATCAGCTTGCTTACTATAAGCAATGGTGAGACTAAGACAGTTGATTAAGGGCTAATGCAGGGAACACACGCCGGAAAACAGAGACTTCATGTTCGCAGTATTCCAAACCAGATGCAGACCCTGAGAATTGACCTCTAAAACGGTCAGCTCTTTACCCATAGACCCCCCCCCCCCAATAATTAAATAAAATGATACACAAATAGGATTATGATTGCTGTGGATGCTAGAGTCTACAGCTGCACCCTTCACCATGGATAGCAATGTCCTAGAAATAAAAACATAATTACCGAGGAATGGCAGCCCCTCTCAAAAGTAGCAGTGGCCGGACAGTTTGGGTCAAAGACCTCTGTAACATTTACAAGGCCCAGCGAGTTAATCTACAGCCATAGGGCTTAACCCCTCTTATCTCTGTACAATGGGTCAGACTCAAACCCCAGGTTAAGCCCTATTTGAGGATCCCTTTCTTTCTCTGTCAGTCCCAATTTGCTTTGAAGTCGCCACCTAGGATGACTTCAAACCCTTTACTCAAAAAAGCTAGCTTGAGCTCCAAGCCTTCAATGAAATTGTGAACCATATTAAAATTTACAGAGCAATCGGACTCAGATAGACCATTATAAAAGTTAATAAAAACAGTATGAAAATTGTCATGCCACCTAATAAGAAGAGCTTGAAACAAAGGGCAGTTAGAGGGAATCACATTCACTCTACAATCCAGGGTAGTCTTAATCCAAGCTGATAACCCAATCCTTGTATGGCCAGATGATGAGGGGATTGCGGAAACTTGAAAAGAATAAAAAACATTTGGACACAGAATATCAGCAGCCCAAGTTTCCTGGAAGAAGATTAAGTCATAGCCATAAACACAATTAATCCATTCCTCTTGATCCAATTTACTAGCCAGCCCTGCAGTGTTCCAAAAAATAACCTTGACTACCTGTATATAAGACACACTCAGATTAGGGTGATCCATGTGATGAAACTGTGAGGAATCAAAAAGATTAGGCTCCAACTGGCCCCTTCCTGCAAGCTGGGCATAAGCCCCAATGGAGTCCTGGACTACCGGTCGCGTATTGCGCCCGACCACTACCCGGGCCCGGGACTCCAACCTATCTCCAGAAGTCAGTCAATCACTGTCGGATAAATCCCCAAGAGGGGTAAAACAGTTATACAGTGGCAAAATTGGAAAGGGAAGCTGCCAATCTTGATGATAGAGGTCTTGCCTCACTTACAGAGCTCCTGGCCAGATCTCTATATAAAAAAAACTCAAGGAAAACAACGTAATCCTTGTGTCCTTAACAAACCCTTCTCCAGATGTCCGGATCAGTTCCCCATCAATCTCAAAATGTCTAAAAGAGATAACACAATCCCCCTTAAATTCCTTACACATTTCCCGACCCAACCCACCCTTATAGCCATGAATATTTCCTAGAAGAGGTTACCCCTGATGTTCTCATGCAGCCACTGCACAGCCTTGTTCATTAAGTCAATTGTAGACTCCTTGGTGCCTGGTGCTAGCACCGGAATATCCGCCAGGACAACCTCATAGGGAGAGACTGCAGATGGTAGGTCGCATTGAGAAGAATTCAGGTGAGCTGGAGCTTCCTTACTGGGTGTAGGTTGGTGGGGGCCATTAAGATTCAAGCCCCCAAAAGGGAGGATTCCTTTGCAAATCCTGGAAAACAGGCATAGGGGTGGGCTTCTTCTTCGGCACAGGAGCTTTGAGGATAACAAGAAGTCCAGACAGATTGATTATCAAGGCCTGGGGTGATAACCCCAGGCTGCACCATCCCCGACCCAACCTCCTTACCTCTGTCCCTGCCCTTATCACCCCTCTCAGACTCCACCTCCTCCTGGTGACTAACCCTGTGAATGTAATCATCACTAGGTTGGAGCAAAAGGCGGTCCAGCTTTAATTCAATAGCACCCAGCCAGACATAGAGAGTATCCAGTGTCTTAGAATAGGAAGCTTGAAGATCATCAAACATCTGGTCGAGCTTCACCAAAATTAGTTTTTCATCTAAAGGACCGGGAAAAGAATCAGGGATGGTGATAGTGGCATGTGCTTGAGCAGCTAAGGGATTTCTTCCATTTCCCTACTGCTGCCCTGGTCACAGCTCCCTGCTGTTGAGAGAGGCGAGCCCCCTACACCACACTAGTCAACACAGTTTCCTCAAGCAGGACTTCTTCTGGAACTGAAGAACAAGACACAGCTAGAGCGTTAACTACATCGCAGGGGTCAGTTAAAGGAATCTCAGTAGGGAGAATAACGGTGGCAGGGCTAGGGGATAACCCCTTAGGTGCAGATAAAGACAAACTACACTCAGCCAACACAATTTCCTTTTAAATGACCCCTACTGCTTGTAAAATAAAGCTGTCAAGGGGAGAGCCAGCAGGGCCAACAACAGTAGCAGACAGTGCAGAAGCAGCTTCGTGCTTTCCCGTTGCATACAATATGCACCCGGCTAGGCAGGCCCAAACAAGAAAACAGACAAGACAAAAACAGTACCTTATCGGCTCAAGTCGGAGATGAAATAGGGTATGCCCAGCCCAACCACAGCCAGGTGCGGGCAGGCCGTCTCTTGGCCCAGGCACAAGCCCCGAACAGTGGGAAGTTACCCCTGCAATTAAGGAAGCACCTCCAGGCATAAAAAATGCTTTGTGCAGGTCGGCGGCGGCAGGAATTGTTGGCCTGGAAGTCTTCTCCCGCTGCAGCTCTTCTTCACACCCCTCACGCAGCGGGAGCTTGTCCTTGCAATTAAGTAAGCGCCTACGGGTATTGAAAACGCTGTAGGCAGGCTAGCAGCAGCAGGAATTGTGGGCCTGGGAGTCCTCTCCCGCTGCAGCAGTCCTTCACACCCCTCCAAACTATAACTACCTACTGGCAACAGCCAGTAGGTAATATATTTAATATTTAAGAAGTGCTCCAGGGGTTCCCCCTGCATAGATGGGACTATGCAGTGCTTATGACTTTGATGAGGGTTCCCCTAGAAGAGAAGTAGGATTACAGTTAAGCAATTTATTCTTTGTTGTTTATGCATCAGTTTTCAGTACCTGCACCCTCAGGCCACTTTAGTGAATTACAACTGTTTGAGAAAGTAGCCTCTTTCTAGCATGGTTACCCCCATTTTTGGCCCGTTTGTCAGTGTGTTTGACTGTGTCACTGGGATCCTGCTAACCAGGACCCCATTGCTTATACTCTCTTTTTCCCAAATTTGTCAGTACATACTGGTAACCCAGTATCTCATCCCAAATTGGCATACTGGTGCCCCCTTATAAGTACCAAGTATATGGTCCCTAGGTACCCAGGGCATTGGGGTTCTAGGGGATCCCTATGGGCTGCAGCATTACTTTTGCCACCCATAGGGAGACCGTGCAAAGGCTACTAAATGACTGCCATTTCAGCTATGTGAAATGGTGCATGCACCATTTCACAGCCATTTACACTGCACCAGGTCACTTATAAGTCACCTATATGACAGGCCTTCCAACCCTGAAGGCTGGGTGCAAAGTACCTGTGTGTGAGGGCACCCCTGCACTAGCAGAGGTGCCCCCACGTCGTCCAGGACCATTTTCCCCGACTTTATGAGTGTGGGACGCCATTTTATGCGTGCACTGGACATACGTCAATACCTATGCCCAGCTTCACAATGGTAATGCTGAATATGGCCATGTAAGGTGTCTAACATTTTGGGAATTGTACCCGAATACAGATTCCAGTATTAGTTTTACAATTCCATGAACTCTGAGGGCTCCACAGTGAACCCCCAGTACTGCCATACCAGCCTTCTTAGGTTTTCCAGGCAGCCCCAGCTGCTGCCACCTCAAAGACAGGTGTCTGCCCTCCTGTTGCTCAAGCATCTCGAGCTCAGGAAGACAGAACAAAGCATTTCCTTTGGGAGAGGGGTGTTACACCCTCTCCCTTTGGAAATAGGTGTTACAGGCATGGGAGGGGCAGCCTCCCAGAGCCTATGGAAATGCTTTGAAGGGCACAGATGGTGCCCTCTTTGTATAATCCAGTCTACACCGGTTCAGGGACCTCCAGTCCCTGCTCTGGCACGAAAGGGGTGGTGCACAGAGCTCTTCCAGAGTGTCCCTGGGTTTTGCCATCTTGGATTCCAAGGTGGTGTGGCACTCTGCAAGCATCTGAGTGGCTAGTCCCAGCAGGTGACGTCAGAACCCTCCCCTGATAGGTGCTTACGTGTGTAGCTGACCAATCCCCCTTTCAGGGCTATTTAGGGTCTTTCTTCTGGGTGTTTCCTCAGATTCGGATTGCAAGACTCCAGCAGGAATCCTCTGCATCCTGTACTTCACCTTTTACCGAAGAAACTGCATCTGGATCCTCCAGGAACTCTACAAACTGCAACAAAGAAGCAAAGATGACTTCTGCAACATTGTATCTTCAGCTCCTGCTAGCAACTGCAACTGTTTCCAGGTCGTGGATCCTTGGAGGACTGCTTGTCTTCAGCCTGCACCAGAAGAACGAAGGAATCTCTCTTGAAGTGAAGGAATAACTTCCCTGCTTCAGCAGACACCCCTCTGCAGCGACGACCGGTGGTGTGGGTCCCCTCTTCTGATGAAGTGCAGGATCCAGCAACACGGATGGTGGACTGAAGTTGTCTCGATGGTCCTAAGGTCCAGCTGTCCAACTTGGAGATAAGAGCTTGCTTCCCAACGCAAGACAGTACCTCGTGCACTGCGTGATTTGCAGTTGCCAAGGCTTGTGTGCGACTTTCCGGGAAGTTCTTCGTGCACAGCCCCGGCCACAGCACTCCTTCCTGCGATGCACAGCTTCCTGAGTGGTTCTCCGGCGGGGTGGGATCCTTTTGTGTTGTGCTGCATGGTCCTCCATTTGCACCTTCTTTGTCCCTGTGCTGTGGGACTCCTGTGCACACTGCCTGGTCTTCTGAGGGCTCTCTGTTGCTGAGAGCCCCCTCTGTCTCCCCCTCCTGGGTAGATGCCACCAGGTTCCTCCTGGTTCCAGGCAGCGCCATTTTCCGCTAACCACGAGCTTTGCGTGTGCCAGGCTAGTTGGCAGAATCCAGCGACGCAAACCAGACTGGAATCTTCCATCCGGCGTGGGACATCATCTGCACTAACCAAGAACCCGCATTCGTCTTCTTGGGTGCAGTACTGGCTGTTCTTCTTCACCGGTGGTTCTTCTTTTGCACCTTCATCTAGGTTAGCAGGGGCTCCTGTTCTCCCTGGACTCTTCAGTGCTTCCTGGACTTGGTCCCCTTCTTCCACAGGTCTTCAAGTCCAGGAATCCATTGTTGGTGTCTTGCAGTCTCTTCTGGTTCTTGCATAATCTTCTATCACAGCTTCTTGGGTGTTCTAGGAAACTTACTGTGATTTACTCCTGTTTTCCTGGGCTATGGGGTGTGTTCTATTACTTACCTTTGGTGTTTTCATACACTCCCAGCGCCCCTCTACACACTACACTTGCCTAGGTGGGAAACCGACTTTCGCAATCCACTATTTTAGAATATAGTTTGTGTTCCCCCTTGGCCCAGTGCAACTTTCACTATTTGCACTGTTTTCTAACTGTTTAACGGCTATTTATGCATTCTAGAGTATATACTGTGTATATTACTTACCTCCTAAGGGAGTATAATCTCTAAGATATTTTTGTCATTGTGTCACTAAAAATAAAGTATCTTTGTTTTTGTAACACTGAATACTTTCTTTCATGTGTGTGAGTACTGTGTGACTACAGTGGTATTGCTAGAGCTTTGCATGCCTCCTAGATAAGCCTTGGCTGCTCAGCTACAGCTACCCCTAGACAGCCTGTCTTCTAGACAGTGACTACATTTCACTAATAAGGGATAACTGGACCTGGTATAAGTTGCAAGTACCTTTTGGTACCCACTACAAACCAGGCCAGCCTATTACAAACTGTCATACTATTTTGTAGTATTCCTGACTTACTTCTGGCTTTCGGTGATGTCTGTTTCAGCTACCTTGGAGACATAGTTGTCAGGCTGCCCTGTGCTTCTTGCTGAAAAATGAAAA
Organism: Pleurodeles waltl; assembly: GCF_031143425.1. Lineage (NCBI taxonomy): Eukaryota > Metazoa > Chordata > Amphibia > Caudata > Salamandridae > Pleurodeles > Pleurodeles waltl. Next base: position 447,275,216 of record NC_090437.1, read on the forward strand.
CCTCCTCCAGTGCTGTATGGTCATTTTTATTGGGTTCCATGCCTCTCCTGACCTCTGTGGGTCCACTCTGTCACTCGTTGGAGAAGACTATTTTCCACTGATTAGTGGGTGCGCTCCCCTTTTTACTGAAAGGGTGTTCTCCACTAGGTCTACACCTCCACGCCACAGGGCTCCCTGAGGGTGCTGAATCCCACACTGAATCCCATCTTTCACTGTCCTATCTCTAGGGTATTTCACTGTGCCATCCACTGCCTCTAAGAACCACACTCCCACCATATTTGCACTCATAGGTAAAAACTTGAAGTAGCAAGTGCATACATTTAGACTGCAAAGGCTGGACAGCAGTGACCCACAAAAAGACAGACCTGTAATGTTTGCATCTCTCTAAAGCAATGTAGTCCTCATGCCTGGAGAGGTGAGCAGTACCTGAGTGGCATAGGAAACCTTGCCCTGGCTTGGATCAGAATTTCATGAGTCACGATTGGTCCAATGATGAGCATTGACCACCAGACAAAGTGCATGAGTTTGAAAATGGCAGTAAGTAGTATCACACCTCAAAAGGCATGGAACCGATTGCTGTCAAAGGGAAATGAGACACAGAACATGGTAAACCTTGGCTCTGAGTCAAAATTATGGAAGCTTACAGAGAGGAAGCCAAATTGGCACAAAAGAATAGGCCTGTTTACAATGAGACTATTATTCTCATGGCTAGTCAGTGATGTAGTGAACATCAACAGTTATTTGGACTCCCTTGGAGCACAACATCAAAGGCTTGGAGGAATGTGGCTTAGTTGCAGATATTGCATTTATGTTGGTATGAGCCATCCTATGGGCTCTGCGTAGTGCCAAAAGATTCTTTGGAGTACTCTTGTATTCTTTTTGCACTGTTACAACTTCCCTCTTGTTCTTGTGTTCTCACTCTCAAGGTCATGCATTAGGTTCTGAATATTTTTTGTTTGCCACTCAGTTTTTCCTGAGGCTGAATTATTTTGTACTAACCTAAAACACAAGTACTGTGAGACTGTAACCATTGTTTTCTCGAAAACATCCTTCTGGAAAGTCTCTCTTAACACCCCAATGTTCTACATCTGGTGTTTATTTTGGTTGTACCATAAACAGCCTCCTGTCACAATTAAAGCAAATTGAAGGTTTATACCAGAGGTACAATTTGGTGTTTGAACCCTACCAGTGATGCAGTGTGCATGCTCTTTCGGCAAAATCTCTTGTTAACAGAAAAAGAAGCTTAATAAGGGGTTAGAGCCCGCCCATTACATACCATAACTTACCATAGGTTGACTCCCACACCACTCTCGTTTCTCTGCTTCTGTTGGTTAGTGCTTCCTGCAGCATGGGTGTTGTCCCTGCCATGGAGCGTGGCCCTGGTTCGGCTTCCTGTCTGCGGCCAGTGTCGTTCCACTGGCAGCAGACTCCTGCAAGTACTTTTTTTTAACTTTTTGACATGCACTCAGAAGAGTGCATGTATCTGCAGTCCCTCTCACTCCCACGCCCCATACTTGTGTTGCTTTGCCCCCACACACCTCCCACTGTCCGTTCTTGCTGCTCCCTCTCTCGTGCCTTCATCATATTGTTATGCTCTCCACCCCAACTGTCTTTTGTTGCTGCTCCCTTCCTGCTCCTCCACACCTCCCTCTCCTCCACACCTCCCTCGTGCGTCTTGCCCCCTTTTGTGCTTTTTTTGACATATTGCACAAAAACGTGGGTCGCTACGCAACATGGCTTAAAGAAAAAAAGCCATATGACGTGGTCAGTCCTGGCCGCTCCATAGTGCTTTTTTCTTTAAACCATGCTGCACAGCCTGAGCTGCTGTTCCACATAGCTTAAAATAAAGGGAAAAGTGCCATGATGCGATCAACACTGGCCGTGTCCTCGTGTTTTTGTTTTTTTTCTTTAATTAAAGCAATGTTGCACAGGAGCCTGCGCCGGTCTTCAATATGTCAAAAAAAAAATGACAAAGACAATAAATCTTGCATAGGCAAAACCATTTGGATTTGCCAACGATTCTTGGATGTTCTGCTGATGCAAAAGTTTGGGATCTGGATGTAACCTCGGCTGCAACACAAGAATCCCCACAAGCTCAAAGTATTTTCTTAGCCCCTTAATCGCCCATCATCCTAAAAGGCAAGACCACGTAAATGGAATGGTATATCAATCAACTTTACATACCTTATCCTAAATATAGAAATAACAAAGGGCAGACTTAACAAAGAGGCGCACACTGGCAGCCCAGTTGCATTCTGTCTGAACTTCATTAGTACAAGCACCCTCTCCCACTCAAAACAAAAGAAATAACCTAGAGAACAAGCATTTGCAATACAACGGATCTCTGGTTTGCTCAAGTTAGAGCTATTAGTGTTGTAAATTCCTAACCAGACTTTTTTGCCACAGAAACTGAAAATTAAAAGTAGAACAGTTGACAGAAGTGAGTCATTTCAAAGCACCACAGCCATCATGAGCGTGAGCACGAGAGATATTGGCTCCATGTATGAATGTCTAGAAAGGATCGCAACTGGGATGAAAGGCAAACCGAAACCAGAGGAAGGGCCATCACACGCTGTAACAGGAGGAAGCGTGATGTAGTGTGATGTCCAACAAAAATGTTCACATAGTGAAATCGTTGGGAGGGAACTCAGCACACAAAGGAGGGACAATTCACAAAATGCACCTATAAAAATGAAGCATTTAAGAAGAGCACAAAGAATAAATAGCAGTAGTGGGCGTGGTTAAAAGCCCACAGAGAGATTACAACAGGCCAGAGCTCTTGCGCAATCAACCCTAAAAAATGAACCTCCTGCCCCAAGAAAATACGACATAGCAGTACCACCCACCCTAGAAGAAATACCTTGAATCAGACAAACAAAGCATTTAGCATTCACTACAAAAACAAATAGACCTATTTAAAAAAACACCACATTTGTGGTGCTATCCTCAGATTTCTCCCAAACTCATCACATGTTCACACAGAAATAAATTCTCTTAAGGCATAATATTATCCCCTACACCCCTAGGGCATGGAGTGCCGTGTGATGAGGCTCAGGACTGCCTCATCACACTAATTTAATGATTTCCACATGCCTGGTAGACTTGAGAATAAATGCTCGTATTAGCTATTTTATAAAAACTATTTTTTTTAAATGATGTTTTCAGCTATTCTGCATTCAATGGGATAAAGGACATCATAGTGTATCGGAATGATTATGGATTAGGCGATTGAAGTAAAACCGAATGACCACTGATATTTGTAAAATTGGATTTTCAGTCCCCTCCCCTGAGCAGTGTGATTCACCTTTGTCGAAAGACTGATTCTTTTTTTTTTTTTTTTTTTTTTTATGTATTTACTTCAGATCGAAGACAGCGTTTTAAATGATGACGACCTTGGAGACAGCTGCCATGAGGACTTCCTTCGCAAGTATGTTGTCTAACACTTTTGTTTTCCATGATTCTGGAAATGTAGCAAATGCGTTTTGTCGTTGCATTTTTTGTTATCTAGTATTGTATGGACCAAGGGGAGAGAGACTTGCAGAAGGAGGTAAACCACTGGTGTTTTTTTTATTAGCATGTCTTAGGTCAAACGTATCTTCTCCAGTGTTGTCGCCACACATACAATGAATGAGTGGTACTAACTACATCTGTTTCTGGACAGTACTCACAATCTCTGGCTTCCACCCTCTAATGGCCTCAGATGGGTGTTGCGGCTTGTGATGTCATGAGAAGAAGCATGTGGAATAAGTTAACAGAGAATGCCCACCGTTACATGTTTTGCTTTGGTTGCCTGCCTATTGTATCCTTTGGATGTCTTTTGGCATAGGAGAATGTAACTGTCGTGGAATGAGCAACACCTTACACCACCAACTCATTACACCCCCCACACCCCGCAGCATCTGGGGAGTGCTTTTAAAATGACACTAAGTAGAGTTACTTAAGACTTGGAGTATGGGTGATGGGGGCATTTGCAGGATTATTTAACTGATTTAATGAAGTTGATGCTCTTTTAAGATCTGATCTTTGAGACGGCTTTGGCTGTTTTGCCTGACTATGTTTTTCCAAAACAATAATACATGTTAAACAAGCATAGAAGGGGTTTGGTCAGCAGGCGTCATCCGTTGCTCAATTACACTGTCATTCACAATTTGCATCCACATCATACAGAATAGGGCAGCAGGTCAGCCCACTTTACATATTGTTTCCCTCCACGTTGATTTACTGCACAAAGCTTGTGCACATTATATTTTAACATTAAGTGCCAGATATGTATTTTGCTTGCATTCTGACTGCCCTGTTAGTTGGGGTTTTAGTGCTTGATTTATTATTCAGAGGATTGGCCATCCTCTTCCGGAGCAACAGAGTAATTTACTCCGTCCCCCTGGTGGAGGACTTGATCACCAAATTATGAAATGTCCATCAGTCCGACAGACATTTCAATCATTCACAGTGACTGAGCCGTACTGTGACGTTTCCAACGTTTTTTTTTTTTGTAAACTATTTTCAAAAACAAAACCCGAAAGTGGTTTTTGTTTTTGAAAATAAATAAAACCAAAGACCCCCCTTCTTTGTATGGCAGTCATCTCCGATGGCTAGGTAGCTTTTTGTATTTTTTTTTATTGCCTCTTACCACTAGGGTTTTCCTAACTATGACCGGCAGTAAAAAAATTGATTTATGTCCGCCCAGTCAAATTGAGCAGGTAAACATGTAGCCAATTCTCTGACGACCCTTACCCCTTCGGGCCATCTGAGAAGCTTGGAGACTGCAGAGACAGTGTAGCCTTCACTGTGGCCAAACTATGGTCCACCCGCTTCTAAATTCAGCAGGCGGTCCATTTTGTTGGCAGTAAGCTTGCTTAGTTGCTATTGCGACAGAGTATGCTTAGTGCCAACATATAAATCTGGCCCTTATTTTCCATCTGCTTTTTTATGTTGCTGTTTATGAAGTCTTTTAGTTGCATTGTAGTATCCTACAATCTTAATGCTTTGTTAGGCTCTCCACTACTGCTGATTGCATCTGCGTTGCCATGTAGGGTAGGATATGGCATCTCACAGTTCGGCTGAGAGATGTTTTCCTGATGGTTGGTTCAGGTTAGGCTATAAACACAGGAGCACGTGCTTACCAAAAAAAGTTCTCCGATGGCTTCACAAGAAAAAGATGTTATGTGCATTTTATGTATCTTTCCCCTCATGTCAGGAGGCTTTAAAGGGATGCAGAAAAGTGAAGGCCAGGAGCTGGGGTATAAAGAGAGTGAGTGATGGTGGATGAGGGATAGAATGAAGAAAAGGGCAATTAAAGAGAAAAGAAGAAGCATGGCGGGAAAAGAAGCAGAAGAGATATGGGAAGGACAGAATGGCAGAGAAAGAATGAGAGGAAAAATGGAGGCAGAGAGAGTAGTGGAAGAGCTAGATGGAAAGCTAATTTGAGGGGGCCGCAACAGGGAGGGGGAACTAAAGTGGAATGTAGAGGGTTATATAAAAAACAAGGACAACTAGAGAGAGTGTGTGGCACAGTAGATTGAGACCAAAGAAGGAGTTGGAGTTTCAATGTGAAGGAGGGAGACTAACGGAAAAAGAGAGTCTAGAGACAAACAAGTCGGCCAGAGTAGCACCTCTGAGACAATACTCCACGCTGATAACTGACCAATGTTCTGGCACCCAGAATTCCTGGATTACTGTGTGTGGAAACACTGAATCCGATTTTACCAGTTGGTAACAGTGGGTGGATCGGGGCAGGGACTGGCCTCTCCTTGTGCTCGCCGCTTACGGGATGTTATTTCCCATTCTTGGGTTAAAAGCACATAATTACGTGGTGCAGTGATGCAAATCAGTGATTCCAGACCAAGTGACTGAAAGTAAAATGTCTGTGAGAAATAGATGATTCTAAACACACATTAAACTAATAAAACTTTTTATTGACCCAGTATACTTTAGCAGGCACCTTTACAGAAATTGAAATCTGGCTAGCACAGACAGGTGGATTTTCTCCCATGAGGCATTAATCTCTCCAGATGGCTTCCATCTGCTGTTGCATGTTGCCACTCGCTTCATTGCGAGTGCCCTGTGAAGGATTTTGAAAACTTGACCACTCTCTTGATGGTAACTTTTTGTTTGTTCGTATTGGCGTATGCTTTGTGTTTCTGCTTTTAGACCTCCCCCCCCCCCCCACCACCAACACACACACTCTCCCCTCCCCCAGGGGACCCTGCTCTGCATGTTGGGACAGCCACTACCACCGTGGGATTCCCCTCACCTCTGAGTCTAAGGAGGGGGAAAAGGGAATAAAGCACAACTTCCTGATTTCTGTATGAGCACGTCTGCGATTACTGCAACCCAGTTTTGCACAGAGGCACAACACTGACTAATATTCAGAAAACTGGTTGAATTAGGTTGTTGCTTATGACGTCTGTTCTATTGATGCCTGAACCATGACATAAGCATATGTCAGCGGAACACTGAACAAGCTCATTGGAGCACTGGCCTGAGCAAAACGTGTTGGATAAATCATGCAAAAGTTGAAACCAATAAAAGGAAACATACAACCCCATAATTATCTTGGATTAGTGTATATTTCACAAAACTTGTGTGGAGTGCTGATAAATTCTACCCAATACCATCTCGAAATTCTGTCTGATCCAAAGGAATAATTTTTATCTTGGGGAGAGATTCAAAAAGAGTGCAGCTTTAAGAAACAATGGATATCAACTTAATGCAGTCTTATTGAAGTCAAACCACAGCAGTTTCAAACAAGAAGTCTGGTCTTCAAAAAATGATCCTGATGTCGCCTTGTGCAAGGCATTACACAGTAGTACACTTTCAGATAGATAGTCAAGCCAGAGTTGTTCCAGCTACTAATAGAAGCTGATTTCTATCAGCTTGGGTCTGGCAGCAATCCATGCGCGCTGGTCTCCTGATTGTCATTACAGGAAGGACTGTGTTTGCTAAGCTGCGGTTTCCTGGGAGCAGCACAGCATCAGCAGGAACTTTTTAGAGTGTATTTGCTAGTAGAGACTTTACTTTTGTGAAAAGGTACCTTTTGGATATTCTGATCCGCCAAACTTTCAGAAACAATTTGAGGGATTATGGGTTATGTGCCCCTGAGACAGTATATAGCCTGGCGCCAGCCAGGTAGTGAGTCAGTGCTGCAATGTCAGTCTTTTTGTTTCCTATTTGACTATTGCCATTGAGTTCTAGGCTCCCATCTGTGCAGTCTGTCACTCTGTCTAGTATACGCCACTGTCTGAAATTGAAAGTGTGGTATCGAGAGGTTCAGATAGGTGATGGTCAATTAACAGTTAGGAAAGTACTTACTTTGCCCCACCCTAAGCATACTGCATACTGACTGTGGCATATAACCTTTTGGATGTTCATTCTAAAATACCTCTAAATATATTTCAAACATTCATTCCATAGCATAGTTCAAAGTGTTTGTTATTGGTCCACAAAGGTCAGATTCTTTCTGTGTTTTCAGGAAATTCACCTGAGATATATTTCTTCAATCCTTTATTCGAATTTTATTAAATTTCATAAAAGTACGAATAACCAACAAATACATCATAAAACTATTTAAACATATTAAAAGGGTCCCAAACAGATCAATTTAAATAGGATAAGAAGCAGTCAATTTACATGAGAAAACAATGGTATATACTACTTTCGAAACATAATCACTAACAGAAATACTATTGCACTTTATGGTTAAACCCTATTAAGAGCTGCCACGTTAGACATTACATCATAAAGTACTTTAAGTGACAGCGACAGCTTGAGCATTCGAAGCCCAAGACAATCACTATCCAAGACAATTCTGTACTAGTCATGACAGAGCGCTGGCGTATAGCCCGCTGCATATAAGTTGCCACGAAGTGGCATAACTTTACTGTGGATAACCTTTGAAGAAACTCCAGGGCAGCCCTGCACTACCTTATATTAGCCTGAATTAGAAATGGTAGAATGTATGCAGATCTCAGTGCAGAATAGAATTTAAAAAAGAGAATAAAGTGCATAGTGCTTTGTGTAGACAATCCATCACACAGACAGGCTGGGAGAGTAGTGGAAAAATTACCATGTGTCAGATACGCAACTAGAGAATGAGCAATGTTCAAACATAATCTAACCAACAGCTACCTGTTTTGTAGGTTATTCACCCACAGTGCCTAGGCAAGTTATAATTTGGGTGTGAGCTACAACTGTCGACAGACCAACATTTGTTGATATCCTTTCCTCTGCACATCTATCTAAGAAGACTTTTGTCAAATATTTCCGAAAGCTGGGGCTGAAGGTGGTAGGATTCAGGAAAAACTCTTCTAAGGACACCCAATTATAGGTCTTGGATATATATGAGAGCCAAGGTGTTTTAAGACTTTTTCCAGGGCCAGGCAATCATTCAGGACTGCACGATTAAACATAGTCCCTTCCTCCGTCCAAATCCTTAACCATAGCAGATGGGGCTGCAATCTCACAAAATTGCTTATGTGCCCATAGCCAATTTCCAGCTGACATACATGATTGCTGGTAGATTTAGGTACAGCGAGCAGTTGCTTTATGAACCCGTTTTTCACTTTCTCCAGCCCCCGCTGATCACAAATGCCCCAAACACCTGCACCATAGGTTGCACCGGAGCGGCATTTGGCTGTATAGATTTCCAACTACTCTTTAATAGGTTTGCTGCTTCATCTAGTGGCAAAACCTAAGACTGCTAAAGTAGCTACCCTACCATCTTACAGTGTGTGCCATCTCTTTCTATCATCAAATAGCACGCCAAGGTAGGAGTACCATAAAACCCTCCTGATCTTAGTCCTGTTGACAAAAAAAAAGTCCTGCAAGCCCTAGCACGATGGTCATAAACCATAACCTGTGTTTTAGACTGATTAACTGCTAGATCTAAATTGGACATAATGATGCAAAACTGATCTGGTAGTGGTTGCAACCCATTTGCAGTTCTTGTCAGCAGAACAGTATCATCGGCATAGGCCAAAGCAGGAATACTGCACCTACCTACCGTTGGCCAGTCATTGTCAATATATTCAGAAGGTGCTTCTCTATGCCATTAACGTATAGAGAAAAATGAAAAGGGGCCAACGTACACCCTTGGCGTACCCCATGTTCTATTTTAAAACTTTCTGTGATTTCTCTTGCTGGACCGTATCTTACAGTTGGCATGACATCAGTATGGAGCTCACTCAGGAAATCTATGATTGTGGGCTCAACCCCCATCTCAGCCATTATTGCCCAGCGCTTCGGCCTGTTGACTGAGTCAAAGGCCGCGCTCACGTCCACGTATGCCACATAGTTTGCCCCCCTTTGCCAGTGTGTATTTGCTTATTAACTTATACAGGTTAAGGCATTGCTCTACAGTTCTCAGCCATGCCTGAAACCCAAACTAAAGATCAGAAAGGATGTTGTTGTAGTTCGCCCAGGTTAGCAAATGGTCCACTGGGACTTTGCCCATTACCTTAGCTGTCGAATTGATTAAAGAGATCGTCCGATAACACTTCAGGTCATCCTCAGCTCCTTTTTTAACAATGGGTACAATTATTGCATGCAACCATGACTTTGGGGGACCCATGTGAAGTGCAACCTTGAGAACATTGGTCAGAAGGGGAGCCCACAGAGATAAATTGACACCAAAAAGGTCGGCTGGGATCCCGACTGGGCCTGGCGCCTTCAGTACAGGACACTTCTTAATAGCCTCAATTACATCAGAGACCTCTATATCTAGATTGCAAACAGGTCAGGCAGTAACCAACCGAGTTAATGATGGCGTTGTTTGAGAACTAATAGTCACCTGCCCTTCCAATATAAGAGATTCCTGATATAGCTGTAAGGAAGTGCCTGACCCATACCTCTGGGAAAATTACTGTATCCACCACTGCCCTGATCGTTATTCAGGTAATTTCCGGTCATTGTTTGCCAGAACAGACTGCTGTTCTTTAGCTCCGTATCCTTGACCACATCATGATAGGCTTCCTCCTTCACTAGCCATTTCCTGGCATGTAGTACAACCTTCTAGTCCCTTCTACAGGAACAAACCCTTTCCTGATCTCTTGGTGTATCTTCAAGAGACTTCAATATTAAGTTGTGGGCCTTAGTACAAGTAGTATTTAACTATCTAGTCTGCTTCAATCGGGTGGACTTCGTGATGACAGTAAGCATCTCTCATGCTACCCGGCATATTTTATCAAAACTATTTAGTATTGATTCAAACCCCGCCCTCACATTCCTCCAAACATTGCATGAACTCACTGTAGGAGGAACCAATCAAATTTGAGAGGAAAGGGTCCTCATCGACTTTACCCCAGCTTACAGTCAGCCCTTTGTTGGCACTAAAAGATAACAGTGAAGGGAATGAATAGACTAAATCCTGCCTTTTCCTGTCTGTGTGACCACTTATCGTGATTGTGCGAGAGCAGGATAAAATCGATAAGACTGAAACGACCATGCCCGCTAATGTAGGGGTCTCAACTAGGCCATTGCTAGAGGAGTCTAGGGCAAATATCAAGTTGTGCTTCATCTAAAGCAGATTAAATGCATCCCCCAAATGACTATGGCACAATTGCATAGGCTCTCCGTCAGTGGTCAGGAAGTCACAAGATTTAGTGGGAGCTGTACAGTGTTAAACGTTGAAGTTCCCCATCCAAACAATTACCTGGCTACACTCCAAGGCACTCAAACATAATTCCATGTCATCCTGCAAAGATTTCACAATAACCAAATTATTAGTATCAAACACATTATAATATAAGTTCACTAATAATATATGTTCAGTGTCCCACTTCAGGAGGATGAGCTGATAATGGGGGGAGGCCAAATTAGTCTGGATAACAAGACCTGGAAAGGTAAGAGCCACTAGCGTTTCTAGTCTTCTTTTATAGAAATCTTCCACTAGTGATGTTACCTGTAAGCAAAAAAACGCATAGGTTTCGATAAAATTAATCCACTCCGGGTTCTCCAGTTTGGTGCTTAAACCTGCGAAATTCCAGGAAGCAAAGCCAACTCCCACAGAAACACCAGGGCTCAGCTGCGGAATTGCAACAGACCTATCCAAAGTTGGGGAGAGGAGGGGGAGAGTTAGATAGATCAGACATGCGCTTCCCCGCCAGCTCCCTGGCCGTCCAATGGCTTTATACCACCTGATTCGCCCTCTGTCACTCGAGTTGATCAAGCCCTATAAGTGGGGAGAATCTATTCTCAGTTGTCATGGGATGGACTGGAATGTGACGCAAAGGCTTGAAAATGTCGGGAGGCCTATAGAAGTAGCCCAGGGCAGAATTTCGATGGTTGAGTATATTTAAATGTAGTGAATCTAAATTGGAATAATTTGAATGGTCGGTAGCTATCCTGAAATCCTTGCATGGCTACAGTCCTCTTTAGTCTCTAAACGTGAAGGAGCTAGGCGTACTTGAAGGTCCAGCATACAAGCTCCTCATTTGCATATCTTTGGCAAAAAGTATGCAGTTACTACTATAGTGAGCCGGAAAATGGAGTGAAACCCTTGGGGGAAAGCATGGTCAGTTGTAAACTGAGTTCTTGGATCACAGAGGATCCTAATGCTCAGGAGCAAGAGCCCTCACACACCCGATTGTGTGTTATGCTTCATCCTCAGGCTAGCTCCTCATTAAGCCGGTGCTGAAAAGATGCTGAAAAGATCTCTGGCAAAGGGAGAACTTTGCCAGAGATCTTTTCAATGTTGGGTGTGAAACTAACAAATAAGGTGCTCCAAGTGTAGACTGGTGGCTAAGTAACTAAAATAATTGAGATACTTAGAAACTATTTTAATGAGGGGGTCTCGTCTGTTATGATTAAAAACAAAAATCATGGTCGCTAATGGATGCAATGATCCAGATGGCCCACGGTTGTAAGTGTATATCGACTAACATGTTTCTTGCCCTTACCGTCAACAAGGATTTTGGCAATTCATTAAGATTAGTAAACCTAATCTACATTTTAGAATGGAAAGTGTCTTCAAGTCACGCTACTTTAAAAAAAAATGTGGATACCTACAGTCGTCCTCCATTCACTGTAAAACCAACCTCATAGAAGAAAAAGAAGAAAAATAACACTTGTGAGGAAATATTACAACTGTATCGATGAAGATCCTAACTCATGTTTAAAACATGCATAAATGTGATGGTCGCTAGCACAGAAAGTCAGGATTGGATTAGTAAACATGGGGCGGCTGGTAAACTTACATCCCAGAATACCTTATTTTATCATTCTACATAGGATTCACAAGGGTGTTACCCCCCCTCTGGGATGCTCCATCGTCTAGGGAATGGGCTTCTTCTTGGAGCCTTTGTCTAAATTTTGTGATTATTTCCTACAGCCTCTTGTGACCAAGGTGCCATAAATCTTGAAAGACACTAGAGATGTACTTAACCTGATTGAGGAAACCAATGGTACTACTGAGAATGATTTACTAGAGACCCTTGATGTAGAGGCCTTTTATACAAACATTCCATAGGAAGCCACTTTGGAGGTCGTTGAGAGCACACTTCTCTAAGATGTTTGAACATCTCCTACCCCTGTGAGTTTTTTCATGGAGTGCGCCACACTGACACAGATTTTTTTTTTTTAAATGTCAACTGTATCACCAAACGCAGGGGACTTATATGGGGAGTACCTTTGCCCCTAGGTGGCTTGCCACCATATGGCCCATTTAGAAAAATAAAATATTTTCCTTGACAGTAACCCCTACAATGCCAATATACTTCTATGGCATTGTTATATAGACAACATATTGTTCTTTTGGCATGGGACACAAGATTCCTGTGACCGGTTTTGTGGTTGGATTACTACTTTGAATCCTTTTTTTAAGATTCACCAAGAGTGTTTCAAGGCAGTGTTTCCTTTAATGATGGGGGACTGACTACCACTACCCACAGGAAACCCACAGACTGCAATAGCCTGTTACTTTAGGATAGCCATCATCCAAAGGCCCTGAGAGAGAATGTTCCCTATGGCCAGTTTCTGTGCCACAGCTGTGGCACTACAATGGATTAAGAGTCACAGGCTGAAAAACTGTCCTCTAACTTATGAGCACAACATTACCCAGCTCATATCATGAGATTAGCACGTACAAAAGCCAGGAATAACAATAGAGCAGCTCTTTTACTTGTGCCTGACCACTTTTACACCTGATTCAAACTGCATCCAAAAATAATACAAAAGCACTGGTCTATCTTGAGAACAGGGACACCTGAGTTACCCACTCCATGTTTTTCACACGTACCTAGAATCTGAAAGACATGAACATTGACACAAGACCACAGAATAGACCAAAGAACACGCAATGATCACTATGGGATCTCCCACATGTAGTTGAACATTACCCATGTGGCTCGTGCAATGTTTGTGACCTAACAGCACCGTCTAAGGAACTGAACCTGGATGACACCGTAATTTGGGTGCAAAGGAATCATACCAATTGTAATACCAAAAAGTGCTTTTACTTGATTGTGTGTCCCTGTGAGAGAAGGTACATAGGTATGATGGCAAGACCTGTCAAGGTCAGGATTATGGAACATTGGGCTGTGATTAGATGTAAAAAGAATGCTACTAGAATGAGTACACACTTTTTAGAATCAGGACATACTCCACATGATTTAGGGTGGACTGTTCTAGGCCCTCACTATAACACTGGCGGGCGGCGGTGTAACCGCCGTGCGGCCGCCAATGCGGGCGCACTCCCGCGGTGCCCATTATGACATCCCTGCTGGGCCGCGTTGCCGCCCGCCAAGTTGTAACCGCTGTGCGGCCGTCAATGCAGCCGCACTTCCCATTATGACATCCCCGCTGAACCGGCGGGCGGAAACAGAGTTTCCTCCCGCCGGCCCAGCTGGGATGTGGGCGCAACATGGGAGCCGGCACCAAATGGAGCCGGCAGTGTTGCGGCCGTGCGACGGGTGCAGTTGCACCCGTCTTGGTTTTCACTGTCTGCAGAGCAACTCCCCTTACCACCAGCCTTTTCCTGGCGGCTCAAACCGCCAGGAAAAGGCTGGCGGTAGCGGGACTCGTAATCCCCTGGGCAGCGCTGCCGCTGGCGGATTACTACCGCCGGGGCCATTGTGGTGGGGAAACCGCTGGCCCCGGTGGTGCGACCGCGGCACTTCCGCCGCGGTCATAATGACCAGGGGAGCACCGCCAGCCTGTTGGCGGTGCTTCCGTCATTTCAGCCCTGGCGGTCCTGTACCCCTAGAGTCCTGTCTTGACATGTCCAAACAACAACTGTTCCAGAGGAAACAGAAGTGGATATTCCTACTTTCAACACGTCTGGTCTTAATGATGCGATTCCGTGGGGCAAGATTGATGACTGACTCATTAACTATGCCTTTAAGCTCATTCACCCTTTCCCTTCCACCCCGAATTGACTTTATACCACAACAAGGCCCATCATTTGTGCTAGACCTTGTGGTCTAGTTATCAAGTTATAACACTGGCTTTGAGATACAACTAGCAGGATTTGAGGCAGGGACGACGAGCTGTTCCTATAATGAAAATAGGAACACTGGATCTGGGCTTTTCTTTTACATCCTTCTTAAATTGCGACCATTTTCTGACCTACTGGGGTCCTGTGTCTACCCCGATCAAGTGCCTGACCGAGTGAAGATAGTGTTTTGAGTTAAAAAAGACTTGTGTCCAAAATGGTGATCATTTGACAGCGTATTGATAGAACCTCTTGGAACTGAGACCCCCTATACAGAATGCAGAGATTGTTTGGGAACTAAGCAACACCGCTCTAAGAAGGCGTCCACTTTTCGCAGGCTCTCACATAGATCTCTCGACATTAATTAAGTGTCCTTATCAGATCTATGGTGACCAAACAACAGCTTGATAGAGGTTGCCTGGTCTTTTCGCACCTTTCCAAAATTGAGACAGTTTTGTGGCCGACAGCGGTCTTTTCTCTCCCTTGGCTATATCCCCCGCAAAGTTAACACAGGGTGTGAGTTTGGAATAGACCAGTGTTTATTATGGAGATCATTTGAAATCCCTGTGACTGAGCCCTACTTGTTACCACATTTTGAGATCATATTATGTGACTCTATAATGACCACTGTGTTCTTCATAGACGCACAGGTGAGGCTCGTGCATCAATGGATAGGTGCTGCTTCGTTAACATATTTTTCTTGTTCATTGGGTCCTTCTAAAATGGCGACTATATGCAGCCATCAGAGCGGTTCACTTCCCTGCCACACTGTGTCTGTTTCTGCTAGCACAGCTGCACCTGTTTACCACTCCCTTGACATGTTTAAAAACTGTCCCCCAGCCTCGCTCCTCCCATTGTCTTTGGGCATTGCGGAGAGGGGTAGGTTGCAGTAGACGGCATGACTAGAAACCATGGGTATGGGGTCTTGTCCCATAGAACCTAGAATTTTTATTTTTCATTGTTTTGCAAGTATGAGTGAGAGTTGTTATTTGAGCCTTTACTGAAGCTCAATCCTCGATATTCCCAGTTTGTTCTGCAGCCTTTTAAGTGCTACTCCGCTATGAGCCAGGTGGTACTTAATTGATCTGAATGGGGTGAGCAACCATATGTAGTAATTTAACACACCTGTAAGCCTAGCCCAGAGGTCTTCAAACTTTTTGATGCTGGGACCCCCTCTTAAAAAAATTTAGGTGAAAGGACCCCCTTCTGATAAAAATTTCTAGAACCTGGTACTCCTCATCATCAACAACAATAATAAACGTCCCCATTTCCCACAGCAAATCATTTTTACTGTGAGGAAATAATATCAAACAGTGTTTAGCAAACCAAAGGTCAGTGAGTGTGGGGGCGTTGTCAAGGGTGTGACTAAAAACAAAGGTACTCATTTATGAGGATTTGGCATAGGACAGTGCCACAAGTCTTCTTGCTACACTGCCCCACGCCAATACAAAAGGGCAGGAATGCACTGTATTTATGAAATACAGGGCATTTCTGTCCTTTCCCCCCGCGCTGGCGCACAATTGTTGCCTAGCGCCAATAT
The DNA here is from genome assembly GCF_031143425.1 of Pleurodeles waltl. Classification (NCBI taxonomy): domain Eukaryota; kingdom Metazoa; phylum Chordata; class Amphibia; order Caudata; family Salamandridae; genus Pleurodeles; species Pleurodeles waltl. The sequence continues at coordinate 447,291,181 of NC_090437.1, forward strand.
AGGCAGGATTGTATTTGTGCAGGAAGGGACACCTTCCGACACAAAAACAATCCAGAGAGGCATTGTGCCTCTTTCTATATGTGCGGCAGATAGCAACACGCATGGAAAGAGGAAAAAACAAGGAGAAATGAAAACATTTCTCCTCAGTACGCCTGCTCTGGGGAGGCGTAAGGTTTTGGCACTGCTCCAGTTTACGTGATTTTGTAAATCTGGGGCAGTGTCAAAATCCATGCGTGTTGCATGGGAACACCCACCACTACTCCCATGGAACGCCTCTTCGACGCAAAGTTAGGCAATGCAGCTGTTTTGCCTTTCTCCATATCTACAACGCCATTCAAAACCACTCAGGAAGGCTTTGCGTCACCTCATAGATATGACTGAGAGGCTTGTGCCACTGGAGCATCAAAAAAAAGTGATGCTCCAGCAGCGCAAGCCTCCATAAATAAACTCAAAATATTCTCTATGGTTTTTTTTAGGTCTTTCACTGTCAGGTAGCTACATATAAAATAACAGCCAGCTTAAATGAAAAATACATTTTAAAAAGTTGTTACTCATTGTTAAATGCACTGTAGTGCATTATGAAACCTCTATTAGTTAATGCACTGCAGAGGTCTGCGTGTAACCAGAGAGCGACAGAACTAAATCTTGGTTAGTGCAATTGAGAATAGTGACTTGTGTATTTTTAGTGCCATGAGGTCACAGCCTGTGACAGAAAGCACTGTGAATATGTGAGGCATTATTTTATATTTGCACTAGACACAGTATAAGATAGGCCACTACAAAAAGGATAAAGATAAAACCCTTTACATTTGCAGAAGAGCTCGTAGAGCACATTTGCATTTCGTTCAGGAAGCAGACGCCCTGGGAAGGCCTCCTTAGCTGTCTGTGCAGCTTTCACAGCACAGGAGACTCAAAGTTCATCTGAGACATTTTGAGGATTGCTGTGGGAATGCGGGACCCCCTTTCCAGGACTCCACGGCCCCCCGGGGGTCGCGACCCCCAGATTGAAGACCTCTGGTCTAGCCTGTATATGCTGACGCCTGGTTCACATGAGTGCCCACTGTTCTGCAGTCACTAAAGTCTACCTTCTATGTCTTGTATGTCTTGTATGTCTTGTTTGTCTTGCGTATTTTTACCATGCCACACTGTGACTTTGCACTTTCATGGTGTTTCTAAAGAGTTACCTGACACACATGAGATTTCTTTGTTAATTAGGTACTTTGACAGGACTGACTATTTTGCTGTATCTGTTGTATCCTCACAAGTGTTATTTTTATTTTTTTCTTCTATCAAGTCAGTTTTAGAGTGACTGGAGGACGACTGCAGATATCCAGTTTTTGTTTTAAAGTAGTGTGACTTGAAGACACTTTCCACACTGAAATGTAGATGGGTTTACTAGTCCTGATTAATTGCCAAGATCCTTGTGGACGGCAAGGGCAAGAAGCATGTTGACGGATATACACTTACAGCCTTGAGCCTTCTGGATCATTGCATTCATTAGTGACCATAATTTTTGCTTTTAATCATAACAAGGGAGCCCCCACTCATTAAAATAGTTTCTGGGTATCTCTTTATTAATTTTAGTTACTTAGCCACCAATCTACCGACCGACCATGATTTCCACTGAGAGTTTCACTCCCTTTTCCTACTCACTATTATAGGAAGTGCATACAGTCCTCTTTAGACCACTGTCCAATGTCGTGGCATATAATCCATGTCTGCGCTTCTGTTTCATTGATTTGATTTTAGATGGTTTGTTGCTGCTTCTAGGTGACCTCTTTTCATTGTTCTGTAATAAGTTGACTGATGTGATAAACAGTTACACATTTGACGTGCCTAACACTGCTGGATTTAAGTTTAATATGTATTCTGCCCTCTACTGAAATGTATCATTATGATGGGCATAGTGCACTGTCCGCAGCCCAACCTGTGCCCCACTCCCCTAATTTATCTTTTTATGGGCCCATGGTCTAGAAATGCAGAGGGATACAATGGTTCTTTGATGTCGTTCAACCCAAAAACACAGGATTTAAATGGACAACAGTATTGCTGAAAACGGTGCACCCAACAATGATGTAATGCCATACACTTGGGCCTCACGCAAATATCAGTGTCTCACAAAGCAGCAGTGGGGATGAAGCAGAAGGGCTCCAAAAACATTGACCAGCAATTGCACAAGAGATCACCAGTTGGGCAGCACAGCAGGTTCAATGCTTCCGATTTCAGCAGATATGGTCCTTTTAGTCCTCATAATAAATCTTCGAATAGCTGGATTTACGCTCCAGGCTGTAGAAAGCGGGTTCTCTGCATGAAGAGGAGTCCACCTTTCGATGCAAGAGTAGTAACTTCTTTCGCTCTGTGCTGAGGTTATAGATCTTACCCATCAAGGGAGACAGCCAAGAACTCTACCTTTGGTCTTCACCTTCCCCTACACAGGTGTACAAGGATCTGTGAAGTAAAAGGTAAACATTTGATGCACCAAAGAGGTCAGGTTATATCCAGTAAGATGCAGTTTTCTTCCAGTCAACTGACCATCCAGATTCAAAATTAGCCCCTAACCTTTGTGGGTGCCCAATCATGACAAAGTGGATGTTTCCTTCCAGATATACTACAACTCCATGGCAACTAGTGACAAAGGAGCTGTCACTCGTCTGCTAAGTATTGGCTTCAATACTACCTTCTGGCCAATCAGTTGCTGCTGTTGGTGTTTCCTCTCTTCAGCTAAATAGGACAAAGATGTGGTGGGTGGGCAGGTAGGCTGTCTTTTAATGTAAGGTGTATTGTCTTGTCCTTGCACTTTGCCACATCATTTGTTCAGGTTTTGCTCTTGTACCACAGTAAGCTGACATACTGGAACTTGCTTGGTTCTGGCCAAGTGAGCACAAGTGACCCTCCTTGCTTCTATTCACAGGAGGTGAATTCAAAGATGGATGAACAGACAGACACTTAGCTTTACAACAAATTGTACAGGGAGGGAGAATCCAGAATCCATCATAATGGAGTTCATGCAGGAAGAAGAAGAAGAAGAAGAAGAAGGAGAGATTGGAGACCTGACTATCACAAAATCCTATGGAGCACCCTCAACCTTATGGCTGCACACAATCACTGGGGACTTCAGCCTAGGTGAACCCCGTGTCAGCACCCTGTTCAGAGAGCTGCGAGCAAGCAGAGGTTACTGGGCCCAACTGTTGGGGGTTGAGGCCTTTTACTTCTAATATCTGGGGCCCGGCCTCCTATGATTCCTGAGCAGCTGGGCCAGGTACCCTTCAACACTTAACTGTCAGTGGTAGCGTGGATCGAGCCATTCAAGGCTTCTTAGGATGGGGGGGCAGTTAGATAGAGTGGGGTAAACACAGACTTACAACTCAAAACGTGCAGTAGCAGCAATAAATTATTGTCCAATCAAATACTTGTTTTTATGAAAAAGGAGTATTTATGAACACACTGTAAAATATGAAATTCACAAACAATACACACAGTCTCCTGAGGTCAGGCCACTTGTGTTTTTTAGGCAGTACACTGAGTCCCACTCCCTCCCCGCGCTAGGGTAGTGGTCTTTCGTCATTCACCACAGGTGACGTCCAGGTTAAGGGCGAGTAGTAGTCCGAATCTCAGGAGTCCCAATCTGACTCTGTATTAAAATCAAAAGTGTTCCAGCACTAAAGCACTATCTGGCAAGCAAGTTCACCTGGGGCCAAATGGCCCGAAATCATCCTTCTCTACACAAGCAGGATCTGAGCGATTGGAGTCCCTCAGCGTGCCCCCTTCATGGGCTTTGGAGTTGGAGCTGGAGCGGCTGTCTCTGGTAAACTCTTTGTACTCAGCCTAGGTGGCTTGTGCTCAGCAGTCCTCACATGCCATCATGGATGCGCAGCAATCAGAGATTCTACGTTGCCCCTCCAAGCTAGGTAAGTTCTTTGACTCTACCCACGGTTAGTGTGGAGGAACGTGAAAGTCCTAATGCTGGTTGTGAGTCATGGTGCAGGCCCACTAGGGTCTCCGCAGTGGCCTCTTTCCTCTGATGATAATCCCGACCAGGTCACACTTTTTGCTTCGTCCCGATGGCCCCCTTTGGCATACTGGGTCACTGTCTCTCTACTGTACATAGGCTTTGACCCAGTCAGAGCACAGTGGGTTTCTTCCTGACTCCACAACTACCGTTCCCACCCTCCCCCCACCCCAGCATACAGGGTTTCTGGCTCACTACAGCACACGGGCTATGGCCTATTCAGCATGGCAATCACTTCACAGTATCCCCTCCTGGCATACAACCCAGTCTGTGCTGCAGCCGTTTCCCCACAACTCGTTAAGGGATCCACTCAGCACGGGACCTCGCTCCCTCCAATCTCCTCTTCCTCACAGGCCACACTGGTCTTGACAAGCAGGCAGGTGCTAGTGCTGCAGGCTCCAGGGCAGGTGGTTTTATATTTCTGGGTGATGTCCCCATCATCCAGCTGGCAGACTAGCAGGCCTTGGCCCCCAGCCCGAGTCACAGGCAGAATTCTTGTAGAACTTCTCCTCCTCTCATCTTTTTATAGTCCTTTTCAAGACACCAAATGTGATTTAGAGTCTGAGTCTTGGACATTTATGTTGGGAGTCTGCTTCTTCTTGAAGTGCTGATTCCGCTGTCCTCTCTTCCTTGTGAAAGCAGTCTGTCACAGCAGGAGCATCTCCAAATCTGATAGCCCCAAAACAAAGGAAATGGGAGTGACTAGAAGTTCACACCTGGATGTCAACCACATTGATATGTGTGTCAAAAGGTTAGCCCAGGGCCTCTACCCTACTCTTAATGATTTTCCTAGCCACATTCCCTTCCTGAGATGTGCCCAGGCCCCTTCCTTGTGACCTTTCTTTCAATCAAAAAGCACCCTTTGAATTATACTGGAGAGCCTTTTATTCCAGTGTGTCCCACCAGTCTTACAGGAATGCAGCTTTACACAAATCTGGGGATTCCTCTCCCTCCTCTACTCATGTTTTACCATGCAGCCTTGCGTCTTCCAGAATGTAGACCAGAGCCTGCCATGTATTGTACCATATACAGACTTATGTATACACCCAACACATGCATAGAAAATACATGCATTGCACAGCACTACATCCTTCATCTTTTGTTCCACTCACGGGCACACATACACCCAGCACATGCACAAAGCATGTACGCACTACACAATGCTGCATTATCCCCTGTATTGTACCACTCACAGGCACACATACACCCAGCACATGTAAATAATGCACACACACACTGCACAGCACTACATCCGTCATGTATTGTACAAACATGCACTGCACTACATCCTTCATGTATTGTGCCACTCATAGGCACACATGCACTATATCATTCATTTACTGTACCAGTCACAGGCACACATACAACCAGTGCATGCATCTAACATACATGCATTGTACAGTACTGCGTTATCCCTGTATTTTACCATTCACAGGCTCACATACACCCTGCATATGTACATTACACATGCACTGACCTACACACCAAACCAATGTAGGCCAAGGGTAAGTTAAGCATACAGCAGCAGAACATTAGATGAGTGAGTCTGTAGGCGTTACGCCAGTGACACATGTAAACAAGCATTTGCAATGCAATAGGGTTTCGTGTTTCTCCGAGTTAAAACTATTAGCAGGTGTAAACTCCCAACCGGACTTTTCTTGCCACATTAAATGGAAAAAAACAGCGCGATTGCGCTGCTATAGTTCCCTAGTACGGATAGTTTAAGGCGGCATGCAGGTAGAAAAGAAAATGCAAAAAAGGAGCGCGATCGCGCTGCTACAGTTCACCTGTAGTGAAACCTATCGGCAAAAGTGCAATTATGTACGTAACCTGCAAAAGTGCAATTAACTATGTAACAGGGTCTTTGTCATGCAAAGCGCTGGACTTCTGCCAAGCGAGATTGCGCTGCGAAAAAAAGATTAAAAGTAGTCCACAAACCTGACAGGAAGCAGCGAGCCTCGCATGTTTTCAGTACTTGGTCGCTGCGCTCGATGAGGGCTAACCACTGGAAAAGGCATGACGTATGCGTGCCTTCCACTAATTAAAACAAGCAGATTTTGAAAGACAAGCCCACGAACCAATGAAAGACACTGATGTAACATGGATGGGGCTCCGAGCCCTCTTCTATCTCCTAAAGTGTCTCGCAAGCGCATGCGACGCAGGCTCGATCCTAAAGAGGACACTCATGCTGCTTATCTCCTGATAAAGGCAGTAGCCTTTCACCACTATGAGAGTAGTGCTTTGGGCGCTCTTCCCAGTCCAACAAGAATGCAGTCCAGGAGACAGGTCTATGTCATGGCATACACGATCAGTGTTTGCCTAGGACAACAACAAAAAATCAGCATTGGGGATCCAGACATCAGTGCAGTTGGGGCAGTCAGGGCAGGGGTGCACATCTATTAACATGTGGAGGACTTTTCCATCCCAACACCCTACCTGTCATGTATTCAAGTTCTCTCATGCCCACCATACAATAATGGTGCCCCTCATGGCATAAAGTATTGTTTTTTCATGGAAAATCAATAGGCAATCTTGTCATTGTGGTGCAAGTAAAAAAGACCAGTCCTTCAATACTACAACCAATAATTAATATTGTCATGGTCTTTTCATGGAGGTGATAACAGTCCATGTTAATAGGGTACCACTTTAGATGTACTTCTGTCGCCCACCAGAGTCCAGCACTCAGTTGGCGAGTAGCTTACAAAAACCATGCAGATCACTTGCCAGGGCATTCACGTCCTGAGGCTACTGCACAGGAAAACATGTAGGATCTGAATGAAATAACAAGGAGCAGGTTTTCACGCATGCATATGGTGGAGACTATTTTTCCTTCAATTATCTTAACATCTCATTGTCTTTGTGTAATTGCTTGTGTGCTGTCTGATCCCATCTGTGATTTTAGGACTATTAATATGTGCCTGTGTTGTTGTCTGTCATCCACTGAGTGTTAGCCGTGGTTTGTGGGTTACTAGTTTCCCTTGCTTTAGTTGTGCATCTCTTCAGTAATCTATTGTGTTTCTTTATCTATTACAATGTTTTCCAACTCTCTGTCAGACCACAATTTCTATCAATAATTTGTCTTGTTGTTTTCTTCCTCCTCCAGTCTCCTCTTTTTACATTCCCCTAAAGGTTGTTGCTACATTCTGTTCTCTATTGGTCTCTACTTTTCTCTTCTTTGATTGACTTGAAATGTAAGGTTGTGTGCTTTGTTGTTCAGTTTCACATTCAGTTCACAAGTTGTCTTTATCATTTACCTCTTTTTTTCCGTCCTTCTCACTTCCCTGTGACCTCTTCAACTTTAAGTTGGCATAAACTGCTACACAACCAGTTGGCCTAAAGCATTGTGCCCAGTGTATACTTGCACACCCCTTTGCATGGTGGCCTCACAGGTCCGTGTGCATGGGTGCTCGTAAGTCTCATTGATGCTGTTTAGTTCGTCTGCCAGCTCATTCCTGTGCATGTTGCACCTTGGTCTGTGTGTGCATGTTATCTGTAGGTGTGCTGCTGTCTGCATATGCGCATCAAAATTAATTCTGAGTATGTGCGAGAATGCACTATACAAGATTCAACCCTCTTGGCGTTCTCAGTGTTTGCTAAGTTACCTGCTAGGGTGCCCACCCGTCCGTACTTTTCATGGACTGCCCGTAATTTAACCCTGACGTCTGTTGTTTGTGATGAAAGGCTTAACAGACAGCATTTGTCCATAATTTTAGCCTTTCACCTAAAGGACATAACCCTGCACTTGGCCCACTCCAATCTGTGCAATTCCAAATATAGATCCATTAATAAACTTAAAACTGCAGTGTGGTTGCATTTTGCTGTGGGAATACTTGGCCGCAGTTTTATTACAAACATGGACTCTTATGTTACATCATCATTGACCTTGTAAATCACAGTAATCAATCATAAATCAAGATGACAAGGCCATAAAAACATTATTACAGTGTCATAAATCATCCTGAGTGCCACCCCATTGTTCTTGACATGATCAAACATCATGATTAGGAGACATGTCATAAATCACAGTTGATAAGTGATACATCATCTCTGCCATGCATAAATCATTTTGACAGGATCATAAAACTTCTCTGCATGACAAGTCATAAACGTCAGTGGGTGCGCCGCATGACCGGTCATAAACGTCAGTGGGTGACATGTCCTAAATCATCTCAGCCAAATATGAATCCAGTCCTTGTCATTTGCTTGTCAAATTTCTAACACCTTTTGTCGTTGAGGCCATCTTCCATGCCGCTTTTTGGGGGTCATAAAGTTTTGTTGGTCTTTTGTTGTTTCTTTCTCTGATGGTGAGGGGGGTAACCTCTTACTGCTGTTAGGCTCAACTCGCTACCTTGTCTGTCTATTTTATGCCCTGCCAACCGGCGGGTCTGGGCTGCGAGTACCATGCTCCGCTTACTCCCCCATCAGCCTACTTACCCTGCCGTAAGGCATCCCAAGGTAAGTGGCCTTCCACCAACATACCGCCCTCCGGTGTGCCTCCTTTACCAACCAACATACCCCTTTTACCTCCACTCGCCTGCCCTCTCAGACCTGCGACAATGCTGTAGTTCTGGTGTGGGTGGGTGGGTCTTCAGTCTCCTATGAGCTGCCCCTACCCTCAAGAATGTACCATTTGCGGGGGCAGTGCAGTCCTTTTAACCCTGGGTGCCCCAGCTGAGGGTGCGGTGATGTCCCCCATAGGGTGGTTCAAAACATTAATTGCCCTTCCTGGGCAGTCATTGGCCCCATGTCTTCGCGCCATACTTGGCACACATTTCTTCCTCCAAAGGGGAGGAGCAGGATGCCCCTACTTGTGTTGGTTTGCCACTAAGGCAGCTAAAACTGGTAATTTCCGGGTCCATGGCGGCCGTTATTGCACTGGCCCTTCATGCCCCATTCGGGGGAGGCCTCTGCCATAACCCCCACGCTTGGCCCACTCCAATCTGTGCAGTTCCACAGATACATCCATTAATAAACTTAAAACTGCAGTATGGCTGCATTTTGCTGTGGCAATACTTGCCCGCAGTTTTATTACAAACATGGACTCTTATGTTACATCATCATTGACCTCGTAAATCATAGTAATCAGTCATAAATCACAATGACAAGGCCATAAAAACAGTATTACAGTGTCATAAATCATCCTGAGTGTCACCCCATTCTTCCTGACATGATCATAAATCATGATTAGGAGACATGTCATAAATCACAGTCTGTAAGTGATACATCATCTCTGCCGTGCATAAATCATTTTGACAGGATCATAAAACTTTGTTGCATGACAGGTCATAAACGGCAGTGGTTGACATGTCCTAAATCATCTCAGCCATATATCAATCAAGTCCTTGTCATTTGCTTGTCATATTCCTGACACCTTTTGTTGTTTAGGCCATCTTCCATGCTGCTTTTTTTGGGGTCAGAAAGTTTTGTTGGTATTTTGTTTCTTTCTCTGATGGTGAGGACGGTAGCCTCTTACTGCTGTTAGGCTCAACTCGATACCTTGTCTGTCCATTTTGTGCCCCGCCAACCGGCGGGTCCGGGCTGCGAGTGCTGTGGTCCACTTACTCCCCCATCAGCCTGCTTACCCTGCCGTAAGGCATCCCAAGGTAAGAGGCCTTCCTCTGGCACACCGCCCTCCAGTGTGCCTCCTTTACCAGCCATCATACCCCTCTTACTGCCATGCCGCCTGTGGGGCTCACATCCCCAGGCGGCTCCCCCTTTCGTCCTTTTGCGCCTTCATCTTCATATTCCTTTCACCGCAGCCCTCAGCTACCTGTCCGGCTCACAACTGTGTAGCTCCATGTCCCGCCCGTCGGGCCTCCCCAGGATCACTGTTAGGGCTGTTATGTTGCAGCGCCAGGGACACTTCCTTTGGTCCCCCAGTGCCATGTGCCTGACTAGAAGGAGTGGACATCCAATATTAGAACATTGGAATGCTGGGGGCTCCATTGAAAACAATGGAGTGCTGCGGGCTTTTACTGGCCGGTAAAAGCCCGCAATGCCAACATTCCAATGTTCGCTTTGTTCACAGCAACAGCTGTGAACAAAGCCTCACGGAGCCCGAGGGGATTTTAATCCCCTCGGGCTCCGTGAACATTTTTTTTTTTAATAGAACATTCTGCCCTGAGTGGCAGAATGTTCTAATAGCCTTAGAACCCGCCGTAGCGGGCTCTACCGGCTATTAAAGTCCCTCTCCCTTGTTAAATGCCCTCGCCTTCGGCTCGGGCATTTAATGCGGGAAGCGGGCCTTTAATAGCCGGTAGAGCCCGCTACGGCGGGTTCTAAGGCTATAGTATTTGTCCTTGCCAAGCACATGGTGCCCTGATATTCAGCTTTCTTGCTGCCTCTCCCCAGCTAAGTTCTGCTGGTGAGCTGGCTACTTATCAGAACTAGCCGCGATCTGTACTCCTCTCAGGTACTTCTACTAACCTATTTTGTCTCATACCTATGAATTTTATTCAGGACATTTCTCCCCTGCCTAGGTGTACCACCCCTAGTTATGCTTCCCGAGCCTAGTGAAGCACTCAGCACTCCAGGCCCTTGTTACAGGTGACATGGGCAATATCTGTTATAATGCCTACCATTTCTCTGTATTACTCCTTTGCTTCTCCAATCGCCCTATTCAGCGAGAGAAAGGAGGCATTTATCTCTGCAGTTGAGGTACACTTTCGATGGCCAGGTCACTCCTGTTAGTATGATTAACCATTTGGGGAGTGTTACATATTGCAGGTGATAAACCATTTGGGGAGTGTTACATATTGCAGGTGATATTGCTGCTCCCCTCTCATTTGTAGTGACTCCCATGCCCTTCTTTAGTATTAAGATGGCTTGGATTCATAGGCCGCTGCCAGGGGCCAGCTTCAGTGATGGGGATGGCTCCCAAACCCACAATGCCCTGCTACCTTTTTGCTTCCACCGCTCATAACTCCGTGGGGTGTCAGAACCCTGCCCGTCCCATGCGTATTATACAGAGACAATGGATCCTATATCTATAATTCCGTGTATAGGAAAGGTTCCATAAGTCAAAGGACAACCATGTGTAGTACATATTCCTCCTCTGTACGTCCTTGTAATTCAGGAGTGCCAGGCGAAGCCCTAGCTTGGGATTTAAAGTTACACACTCCAGAAGGAGATGGATGTACCCGCCCAGATGTATTTATAACCTACCAACATTCCCTCCCCCCACATATTTTTTTTTTTTCTTTTCTTTTTTTTTTTTATGGCTTTAAGATTATTACAGACTGGGGAATTCCTAAAGTTCCAACCTATAGTTTGCCGTGTGCATGCTGCCCTTTCATGCTGCCTAGATTACGCCACTCTGGGTTACCTTATGCAATGACTGATGGATCCCGGTCGAGTTATCAGCAGCTGCTCACCAGGTAAAGGGAAAGACCTTAAACAGAATCAAGCGCTGGATTAGCAAAAATAGCCCTGGCTGAGGAATGGTGAAGTATGCTGGGCTCCCTCTGTTATCTTACACCACGCACCAAATGTGCACTGCTCCATCCTCACAGTTATGCATGGGCATGCTCAAATCTTCGGCCTCTCGGTATGCTGCTTCCACTCTCAGATGTCATACATGAAAGGGAAACGGGGGTTTCAGACACCCGTTTGAAGAGCGGTTCAGCACACTGGCACCAAACCAACGACATCTGCTTGGCTAACACTCATAACAGCTCGCACAGGTAAATAGCAATGCTTGTTTCCCTTAACTTTTTCATAGTGGCCTGCGGGCCTCTGCATGCAGACGTTCTGCTGCAGAGAATGGTATGGCTGCAAACATACCCTACATACCAGCAAGTTGCCTTGAAATGGGAACTGTTGCTTCCAAGCCAGGCAGTTTACAGTTATCATGTTTAAATGCCCCTAGTTATGTTTGGAGATGTCTAGCATAATACAGCATTACAAGGGGAAAAATCCTAGTGCTATCAGGACTGCACTTAACCTGTCATTGTAGGAATAGCACAACCTGTTCCCCAGTAGAGCTTCTGTCAGAGAGCCCATATATCCCCCCAGCAGCTGCATCCTCCATGAACAACTGTGCCTGAACTCCACAGTGAAATCGGGCTCAGCCAGATTATCCCTCTAAATCTCACATAGCATACTGCCCACCAGCAAAGCAGAGGTATTAATATGCATTCAGGATGTATGGGGCAGTTAACTTCAATATCCTGGTAAATAGCCCATCCCTCACCTGCTGGTGTTCAGATTGATATACCAATCAAACTACTGCCCTAATATGGCTGCGGGCTGTCACATATCTCCACTGCTCAATTATGCCTGGGTGCCTATAACATCACCTTTTCATATATATATATATAATATTTTTTTTAAAACACTGTGGGCCAGATGTATGAAAAAATGTTGCACTTGCAAACGGTGCGAATCACAAAATTCGGCCGTTTGCGAGTGAAAAAAAGTGGTCTGCGATGCATGAGAGGCATTCGCAGACCACAAATAAGAAATCGCAAAAAATGCGATTTCTTGCGTTGCGACCTGGTTTTGCGAGTCGCAATTTGCAATTCGCAAAATCCACATCGCAAGGAGATGCTGCAAAAAATCGCAAATTGCGATTTTTCGCAGAATGGCATTTTGCACATTCAAAATACCATGAAAAGAAACCAGGTGGTAACCTGGTGCAAAATTTAAAAATGCATTTAAAATGCATTTTTAAATTGAACATGTAAAGCACACATGCCCTCTTGGCATGTGTGCACCTTACATGTCCCCCAAAACATTTTTGGGGTGCAGCAGAGGGGGCCTTAGGCCCACAGCACCCTGGGCTTTTGCATTTCCAAAATTGCCATTTCTGGTTCAGAAATGGCAATTTTGGAAATGCAAAAGATTTGCAGCTCTAGCTGCGAATGGGGCCGGTATCGCAATTTGCGATTCAGTAATAGCATTTGCAATTTTTAAGAAATTGCTATTACTGAATCGCAAATGTGATTACATGGCACTTTGCAAGTCAGAAATAGTGATTTCTTAAAAATCGCTATTTCCGACTCGCAAAGGGCCGTGATGATACATCTGGCCCTGTATGATGTACGCACTGTGCCAACTGACATGGGGCCCTACTTGATTGCTGATGGCCTTTCGTGAGGACGTGGGTCGTGCCCCCCAGCTTAAGATGACCTGCCTTCGTGTTCACAACAGGTTCTGTCGCTTAGCTCTTCCAATAGTTGCTGGTCCCTTACTGAAACAGTTCCAAAAACCCGCTCTAAATTCTCGTTGTATCCAACGTATATTTGTCCATTTGCTTCACTTCACTTTCTATCCAAAGTGCCCAGTACGTTATCTGGACCTGCACAGGTGCCTGAACTCGTCTGCCTGGCTCTCTCTGAAGCTCCATTACTAACACCTCTCAGCTCGTTCGTTACATTATGTATGGCATCAACGCTGGCGCTTTTGCATACCGATAAGAAAGCGTTGTACGCCTCTGCAGCGTACTGTCGCACAGCTTTTATAAAGAAGTCAGTAGCCCCCAACGCAGCTCCTCTAAGTATTGTAATGGTGGAGGCTGCCACATCAGCAATGTTATAAATCACCATGTTAATCAGTTAACCTCTAATAATATTCCTGCTGTCTGCTTTGTAAATCCATATCCAGGGTCACCTTTAGAGCGATTTGCCCCGTTAATTTATTGGGCCTTGTTACATTTTGATTTGGTGTCTGCTTATTAATTTATAGCAATTTTCAAAAGCGCCAACTCGACCCCAAGGTACCTAAGGATTTTGGAGTGCTTTACATCAAAACCCGTTACGTGTACAAGGAAACATTTGTTTTCTATACATATGGGGGGATTAAGTGATTTGCCCAGGATTAAGGGATTTTGAGCCAGCACTGAGACTCTCACCTGGTTCCCCAACTCCAAAAAGGAGGGCAGAAATGATATCGCCTTGTACAGATAACACCCGGGGATAAGAACAACCCTACTAAGAACTCCATTACTATATTCAACAAACTATCGGGTGGTAGCAGGAAACAAATCTATTTATATTTCTTGTAATGAGTGGACAGCGCCCAGGTATCTGAGTCCCCGCTTCTTGTAACGGCATCATATATGCGCTGTAGCTGGTGCTCTTGTAACCCTGATAAAGGGGGATTTACCGAAAGGAATCGCGCTGTTGCAGGGAATATGGTTCCTTTTAGCAAACTTACGCAATTAGTAGTAATGTTATAATAAAGCCAACACCAGGCAGTAGCTAACTGTAACATACATGTAGTTATTTAAATGTGCCTCAGGTGGTGGATCTATGCCGAGACTTGAACCCAGATTAACAGCTCTGTAGTCGGCACTTTTGCCGTTAGGCCGTATTCTCTCCTACCTTTGCCAGCATATGGCAGGATGAAACCAGTGAATGGCTAAATTAAGTTTTGATGGGATGTACCAGGATCGAACCTGTGACCCCAGCCTTGTTGATGTAGCTGAAGTATAGTGTGAACCACATTGAAATGAATAGGTAACTTAAGCAATGCATGTATTAAGGCAAATTGATGTGCTTCATCCTAAAAATGTGCAGTCATTCAGTGCTAGTGTTTTAAGACAGTGTTAAATGCCCATTTTACCTGCTAGTTATCCTGCGACTGCATTTTGGCACCACTAACCAAATCTTTTTTTTTTTTTTGGTGATGGCTCGGAAGTGAAAACTGACCCTAGAAAAACAATCATTAAAATCAGTTACCTTTCCCGCACGCTGTTTGCATGCACAGATACATTAATTGGCTGCCCAGCATCACAGAATGTTTATTTAAAAAAAAAAAAATTCACAGCACCCACTCGACTTTAAGATATTTGGGCCCTTTTCAGAAGGACGCCTTCACTTTCTGCAGGCACACAAAGATTACGTTGTTTGCAGAGAGTCACATGATGTTGATCCAGCCCAAGGGTCGAATGGGGACATCTTCACAAGCTAGTTTTGTGATATCGTTTTATAATTTATAGTTATTTATCATTCTATAATTTTAGGGTTACGGTGAGGCATGACCTTCCTATTTGTTTTCTAACCTCGGCGAGAGGCCGGATTCAAACCCGTGGCATCATGTTACATGCTGCACCCCCGTTCAGCACAGAATCAAAATCTGCAACGCTCTTTTCAATATTTATTTACCTCAAGGGTTTCGAGTTGCCGTGATCCGGTCCTAGCTCTGCACCTCTCTCATTCCTCCGGCTGCAGCGGTGATGGGAATTCTGGAAGCACTAATTGGGCAGCGCAGCAAGTCCTGCACACCGCAAGCCATTCAGCTGCAAAGGAGCCTGGAGATGGACTGATCAGCAAGTGGGGCAGTACCGACCAAATCGCGCTACGAGTAGGTTCCGTCCGAGGTCACCAGGCAAATTGAAATGGCACTGACCTGAGGCATCCTCCTTCATTCCTCTTGAGTCTCCTATGTGCTGCCATGACCCACAAGAATGTACCATTTGCAGGGGCAGCGCAGTCCTTTTAACCCTGGGTGCCCCAGCTGAGGGCGCGGTGGTGTCCCACCATAGGGGGGTTCAAAACATGAATTGCCCTTCCTGGGCTCTCATTGGCCCCATGTCTTTGCGCCATACTTGGCACACATTTCTTCCTCCTAAGGGGGGTAGCAAGATGCCCCTCCCTTTGTTGGTTCGCCACTAAGGCTAAAACTGGTAATTTCCGGGTCCCCGGTGGCCGTTATCGCGCTGGCCCTTCATGGCCTCTTTGGGGGCGGCCTCTGCCAAAATGTAATTAGGACAGATCAGTTTCCCCAGCTGGATTGTAAGGCAGGGAGTCTCCTGTGCTCTGAGGGAGGGAGGCAGAGGTAGACAGATAAGAAAAGGCCTTCTTGCCAGGGTGTCTCCTTCCCTAAAGAAATGCAAATGTGCGTAACTGGTAAATCTGCAGATGTAAAGAGGCTTGGAAATATGCATTGACTAATCAAAGGAGTCACTTGAAGCTTTCTGATAACAAATACATTTTCTTTTAGAGAGGTACATTAAGGGTGTTCCAATTTGAGCTGTGGAGTGTGTGGTTTTATTAGACTATTATAAAAAAATGTTAATACTGGGTATAAACTGTATATTATTCAAATTTGTATTTTAGAAGGACTTTTTTATTTAACTGAAATCTGTTGGCGCATTTTGTAGCAGCCTATATTATGATGTGTGTAATGCTTGTTTAAAATAAGGACTTACACATTCACAGTTCTTTCAGGGACCTCAGTACCTCACAGTACTAACAAACATTGGCAAAGCCAATAGGTCTTGTCCACACAGGAGTTATTGGCTTTGCCAATGTGTTTTAGCCATGTTATAAACCAGAGTGGCTGCTGTTCAGCATGGCTAAATGTTAGTGGCAGAGTGGTGTGGAGTAGAGTGGAATAGGAGCAGTGGAGTAAATCACTGTGGTGCAAAGTAGAGTGCAGTGGGGTATGGTGCAGTTGTTTAGAGTGTATTGGCGTGGAGTGCAGTGGTTTAGAGGACAGTGGCATGGAGTGGCGTGGGGCAGAGTAGAGTGGCATAGAGTGCATTAGAGTAGAGTGACATACAATAGAGTGGCAGAGAGTGCAGTAGTGTAGAGTGGTGCAGTGACATTGAGTGCAGAGTAGGCTTGCGTGGCATAGAGTGCAGTGGAGTAGAATGGTGCAGAGTGGAGTAGTGTAGCATGGTTCAGAGTGTAGTGCTGTAGAGTGGAGTTATGCAGAGTAGAGTGGCATGCAGTGGAATAAAGTGTATTGTGCAGAATGCAATGGTACAGAGTAGAGTGTTGTAGAGTATAGTGGCGGCCAGTGCAGTGTTGCAGAGTAGAGTGTCAAGAGTGCATTGGCATAGAGTGCATTGAAGTAGAGTGCAGTGGGGGCAGAGTGGCGTAAAGTACAGTGGTGTAGAATAGATTGTGTTAGAGTAGAGTGCAGTGGCATAGAGTGGAGAGGTGTAGGGTAGAGTGCAGCGGCATAGAATGCAGAGTGCAGTGGTGTAAAGTAGATGCAGTGGCATAGAGTGGAGAGGTGTAGGTAGAGTGCAGCGGCATAGAATGCAGTGGAGCAGAGTGCAGTGGTGTAAAGTAGATTGTTTCACAGTAGAGTGAAGTTGCATAGAGTGGCATAGAGTTAAGTGGTGTAGAGTAGATTAGAATGACGTACAGTGTACTGATGTAGAGTTCAGGGGCATAGAGTCAAGTGTTACAGAGTAAAGTGCACTAGCATAGAGTGAATTAGCATAGAGTGCAGTGGTCTACAGTGCAGTGTTGTAGAGTGGACTTATGGGGACTAAATTGGTGTTGCCTAGACTGGAGTGGTGTAGCGTGCAGAGGCGCAGGGTACAGTGGTGTAGACTGGCGTAAAGTGCACTGGCATAGAGTAGAGTGGTACAGAGTAGAGTAGAGAGGCGAAGTGTGAAGTGGCATAGAGTGCAGTGGCATAGAGTGGAGTGGAGAAGAATGCAGTGTCTCACAGCGAGGTGGCATGGAGTGGTGTAAAGTGGAGTGATATAGAGTAGGGTGGAGTGGTGCAGAACAGAGTGGAGTGGAGAATACATGGTGTGGTAACACACTGCCATCACAGACAAAACGTTTTTGATTGAAATAACCATTACATTGCACAGACATACAGTCGTCCCTCAGCCCGACCCTCAAAGTCTACATGGCCCCGCTCGCTAACATCGCCAGATTCCACAACCTCAACATCATCTCATATGCCGAAGACACCCTCTTGATCATCTCCCTCACCAAGGACTCCGCCAAGACCAACCTCCACAAAGGAATGAAGGCCTTCACCGAATGGATGAAGAGCAGCTGCCTCAAACTCAATTCCGACAAGACGGAAGTCCTCATCTTTGGCTCCACCCCCTCCGCATGGGATGACTCCTGGTGGCCTGCCACTCTCGGAACTGCTCCGACTCCCACCGCCCACGCACGCAACCTAGGATTCATCTTGGACCCCTCACTATCCATGACCCAGCAAGTCAACGCCATCTCCTCCTCCAACACCCTCCGCATGCTCCGAAAGATCTACAAATGGATACCTACCGAAACAAGAAGAACAGTCACCCAAGCCCTCGTACGCAGCAAACTGGACTACGGCAATTCCATCTACGCAGGAACCACGGCCAAACTCGAGAAGAGGCTGCAACGCATCCAGAACGCCTACACACGCCTCATCCTGGACATCCCCTGCCTCTGCCACATCACAGACCACCTGAAAAACGTGCACTGTCTCCCAGTCAACTAGAGAATCACCTTCAGACTCCTCACCTACGCTCACAAAGTACTGCACAACACCGGACCAGAATACCTCAACAGACTACTCTCCTTCTACACCCCGACCCGTCATCTCCGCTCCACTGACCTCGTAACCAGCCCACATGTCTGCAGAGCTACAACTGGCGGTAGACCATTCTCGCACCTCGCCGCCAAAACGTGGAACACTCTTCCCACCCACCTGCGCCAGACCAAAGACCTCCTTACCTTCAGGAAACTTCTCAAGACCTGGCTGTTTGAGCAATAGTAGCACCATCCCCCCCACCTACTCACCCCCCCCTTGACCTCAGTGCCTTGAGACCCTCACGGGTGAGTAGTGCGCTTTACAAATTCCTTGATTGATTGATTGATTTCAAATAAAGCTGTACAGTGCACAGACAATGATGTGTGGAAATTGCATCACCTAATGCAAAGATTTGTTTTAATCATATAAAAGTATTTTTTTCCAGCGCAGTTCAGAATTAACATAAATATGCTTAATTTGTACTCTTAATTCTGATATTTTGTGAAGTTTATTTAAATGTTGTCATGTGATAGAAAAAACTCTTTCCTAACCACAATATCCAGCAAGATTGGTGCATAAATCCTCTCACTTTGAAGTCAGAGAAAGAAAAGTAAACACTAAGTTCCCACCTAAAACAGAGCCTGATATTTGACCTTTTTCTTTGAATGCACAGCAGTGAGTTTACAGGTTCTAGCAAGGCAAGAGAAAGCTGTGCATGATAACCCCGGATGGTGATCCGTAGAATGGTCATTAGGAAACCATGAGGAGTGCAGTGAGCCCTCCTTAAAAGTCCTTATGGATAAATCCCATCTTGTGCGGGGGGCAGGCAGAAAGCCAGCGAGCCACCCATTGGACCTGTGCTGCTGAATAATAGTGTTCTAAGTCCAGAAGGCCTAATCCACCCGCAGTCAGGGGTAGCTTTAGATTTGAAAGAGCTACCGAAAGGCGACCCAGTGACCAAATCAGATGTGTGGCATGTCTGAAGAAGGACGAGCAGGGCAAGGTTTGCAAAATAATACTATCAGGGTAGCACACCATCTTCACTAGTGCCACGTGGCCCATTATAGAAAGCAGAAGAGAAGACCAAAAATCAAACTGGGCTCGGCAGGACCGTGACGCTTTGCCGAGATTTCCATCCTGCAAATCAGTGGGAGAATGGTAGATATTAATCACTAGGTGTTGAAAGGTAACTGGTTCCCAGTTCGATCTGAGGTCTAATTGTACATTAAGGTGAAAACAGTGCCATATGTTAAAGAAACACTAATTACATTTTAACATTTTTACATTTTGTTTGTGTAATTTACATCCCAAATATTTTAAAGATTCTATGTGTACTTGACACTTAGAGATAATCCAGATCACCAGTTTTCTAGCAACAACCTCCCATTTGATCTCGATTTCAGACTCCTCTTTTATTATCTTTGATTGGTAGTCCAGGCTCCCAGTTCTGAGATAAATGTAAAGTCCCAGACATACACTCTAGTGCTTTGAGACTACAGACAAGTTGTAGGTACCTCACATCCTTGCATTAGGTGTGAGACTGTTGCCCACACCATCTACCCTGCCTCATTGAATTTGTTTTTATGTTGAAAGTCCATGGGCGGTTGGGGTGAGCCAGATGCTTTTGTTCAATTTGTAGTTTGTAGTTTTTTAAACTAGCATAAGGTCAATTACCTTAATGTTTCCAGGGGTTTTAAAATGTTCAGAAACATAATCAACATTTTATTGCTACTTTCTCCTTAAGAAAGACTAGGTAGATTTGGGTAGGGGTGATAACCTTGACACAGTGCTGAAGGGGATTAATTTACTACTGAACAAGGACATAATGTGACGCCTGAATGAAGCATACCAGGACGCAATCACAAAAAGACCCCAGTGAATAAATAGTGCTATGTTAAAAAAAGAGTAAAAAGCATGGCCTCTCTTGGGTGTGTCTGTAAAACTGACGTTTGTTCTTGAATTTTTGTCCTGTATTTTTACCCTTCGTCCTGAATTTTGACCCTCTGTCCTGAATTTTTTCAGTCCTTATTTCTGTCCATAATTTGCCTCAACGCCTTTCCTCCTCTCCAGCACATGGTGTTTACCGGAAACTCCTCATGATGGGCTTTGATGACTCAGCGCACAGCCCAGCGCGCATTTTTATGCGCATGTAGGCTTAAAGTCAATGCATTTAATCCAATATTTCTCCGAGTTAGGGTTCCATTTTCAGACAGTACAGCTTTCAGCAAGTGAGCCGGGTTTGTTGTCTAAAATGATACTCAAATTTGAGACATATCGTTTTAAATGAATTCATTTTATTGACTTCAGGTGCTGGGGTCTGGGCTGCGCTATCAAAGCCCATCTCGATACGATCCTGATACACGCATCTACATTTTGGGCCGCAATTAGTCGTTGACGAGAAAGATAACGTAACACGTAGTAGCATTGAGACATTGACACTTATTTCTGTCAGTAAGCGAAGCTCACTCCTTTGCTTGTACGTGCTAGGCAGGGAATGTAGTGCTCAGTAGTCCGCATTTCAACAGTTGCGTCGTACAATACTTCAGCGCTTTCTAAGTTGTCCAGTTTTTTTTTTTTTTTTTAAGAAAAAAGACACTTCTTGAGCAAAAAAAGTCCCTTGCCAGGGTTTACACATTTCATTGGTCACTCCGTTTGATTTGGCTGGCAGAGCTGCTATTCCTTCTTTTAATTGGACTCCGTATCTCGCTGTGGCGATTGCGCTCCTTGAGGGACAGGGGCAGACGAGCGTGATGGCAAATACAAATTCAGTTTCTGAGTTCCTATCTCGAGGGCGCCGTTCTAAAGCTGCCTCGGATTATATCTCTCTCCTTGCAGCTATTCCCCGGATGCCGGAGCCATAATTGAATCCGGCTTCATTTGGTTTTGAAGATGCCACGCTCCGAAAGGTGCGGGCCGAAGCTGTGATAGAGAGCTGCGAGTCACTGGTCTGCTTTACAAGGCGGCTTGAGCTAGCCTATATTGTTAAATGCGCAACATGGTTCCCTTTCCGAACATCAGTAAGAAGCCCTTTCGCGTCCAACATCAGCGTGCACGAGGCAAGGGTGAATATTTGTTAGATCTGCACGTCTGTCGTCCTTTCTTGCATTTCCTCCTCGTGTCCAGTCAGGTTGTCATTTTTTTCTCTCTTTGATTTGTCTTGTACCGAGATGCTCTGGCCCTTATTTGTACTTTTTTTTTCTTTTTGCGCCGCAAACGTACAAAATACAATTACATTTTGTAAGCTTGCACTGCTTTTGCGTCAAAAAACGACGCTAATGCGACGCAAAAAAAGTATAAACAAGGTCCGTGTTTAAAAAAAAAAAAAAAAAAAAGTTAGTGTTGCCATCTTTACTTAGACTTAGTACCTTTACATATCCTTTTTTTTTTAACATGTAGATGCATACACACTTTGGTTCTTGTGCTTTTAGAACATATCACTTGTTACTAAAGTTTAGTGGCCAGGTTTGTTAAGTTAGCACCCCACATAGGGCCTGATTCCGAGTTTAGTTTCTATTTATCGCATATAATAAATAACGATACCAAGGGGTACGTTATTTATCGTGTGCGTTATTTATAGTGTGCGTTAACACCTGTCATGAGTTTGTGGGGACAAACTTGCGAATTTTGGTGTTTAGCTCTCCAAAATCCGCATGGTATTGCATATACCTTACAATTTATGTGTTACAATTTTGGCAGCTGAGGTATGTCACGCATCAGTACAGCCAAACTTGTAATCCTTAGTGGTGCTTATTTAATTCATCCGGCTCCTTTCACCCCATTTGTCTTACTGCCACTTGTGGCCTAGACCCATATGCTGCCCGAGACTCCAGTGAGTGCAGCGGGATTGGTGCTACGGATGAAGCTGCCTCCCTTCCACCTTCTTTCGGACTCATCAAATTAGACGCTAAACCCTATTACCTATGCAGATCCACAAGTGATTCAAAGAAGAACACAAGCCCTTCCACTCCCTCTCCCTCTTTTTCCTCCACCTCCCAGCAACTGCAGGGAAGCAGCCCTAGTTCCCTCATTTTGGATCACAAGGAGCCCATTGGAAGACTGGTTCCCCCTTTCCATAACCCTGGAGGGCCATTGGTTCAGACCTCGGGTGGGGTGAGAAGGGGGGGCAGAAGGCACTAGGCACCAAGGATAATTAAAAAAAATCTTTTTAGAGGTGGGGAGTGACCTTTAGGCAACGGTTGGTCCCCTAAGAGGCAAGTTCTTTTTAGGCCATTTCTGCCCCTCTTGGGGGCAGATCAGCCTACTTTATTAGGCCAATCTACCCCCAAGGTGGGCAGAAACCGCTAGACGCCAGGGATTTTCTTTTTACTTGAGTTTCACGCAAGGGGAGCGACTCCTTAGGCAAGGGTCGCTCCCCTGGGGGACACATTTATTTTAGGCCACTTCTGCCCCCCTAGGGGGCAGATCAACCTATTTTAATTAGGCTGATCTGCTCCAAGGGGAGCAGAAACCACTATGCACCAGGGTTTTAAAAACATTTCTTTTTACAGATGAGGAGCAACCCCATAGACAAGGGTCGCTCCCCTGTTGGGCAATTTTATTTTAGGCTTTTTCTGCACACATTGGGGGTAGATCGGCCTATTTTTCTTAGGCCAATCTGCACCCAAGGGGGGTGCAGAAACCACTAGGCACAAGTAATTAGTGTGTGTGTGTGTTTTGTTCATATTCATATTAAGAGGGCTAATAACCAGCCATGCAGTGGGGAGACAGGTGGGTAGGTGAGGAATCTGCAGGGAGACAAAGTATCCACTAGAAAGATCACTGCTGAAGGTATGCAACATTTCCTTCTGATGGATACTCCTACCTGCAGATTCCTCACCTTTTGAATTGATTCCCCAATCAGTACACAAACGGAAGGTGGGTGAATGGCTGATTCTACCAAACATTCTTGAAGGGCCAAGCACTTCAGAGTCCAAGCAGTAATGCTTTGCAGAACTGTGGAGAGAGGCCTAGTTCACTCCTTTGCAGATTTCTGTCAATAGCACCTTCTTGCAAATGAAGAGTCAGAAGACCTGGCTCTAGTGGAATTGGCCCTTATGACCTTTGGAGGTTCTTTGTAGGGTAAAGCACAGAACATTTTGATGAACAAGATGAGCTCTATTGATAAATGTCCTTTTGTGCACTGCCTTGCCTTTCATCTTTCCGATATAGCGGATGAAGAGTTGGTCATCCAACCAGATCTCCTTCATTCTGTCCACGCAGAAGCTGACTGCTCTCTCGGGATCTACCTTGTGAAGCTTTCTTCTGTTTTTTTGTTGTGGCATGTGGAGGAGGGTAGAAGTTCAGCAGGTTAATGGATTGGCTCAGGTGGAATGGGTTAACCACTTTTGTCAAGAAAGCAGCTCTGGTTCTGAGGACTAGTTTGTTAGGAAAGGAAGAAGTGAAAGAGGGTTTCACCCATAATTCCTGCAACTCACTTTCACGTTTTGCTAACATGGTGGCGATGAGAAAAACTGTTTAAATGTAAAAAGCCGCAATGGGCAACTGTGCAATGATTCAAATGGAGAACACATTAAAAATGTAAGAACAAGATTTAGGTCCGACTGAGCATTAGAAACTGTGACAGAGGGAACTTGCTTGTGAGACCTTTCAAAAATGCATAACTATGGGTAATTTGAAAAGGGAAGGTTTCGTAGAAGACGCAAAAAGGCTGAAAAGCGGATAAGTATACCTTATTGGTAGCCATTGTTTGAGCTAAAAATAAGGCAAAACGCAGGATGTCAGACAGGCAGTCCTGGAGAGGATCTACAGACGCGTCTGCATGCCACTTTACATATTTATTCTATCTGCCAGAATACAACATGTTGGTGGAATGTCTACGGGCACATAAGATAACATTCACCTCTGGGAGTAAAGAATAATAATGCAGATTACCCTGTTCAACCTTCAGGCATGAAAGGTGGAAATGTTGGGGTGCAACACCTGCTCCTGCGATTGTGACAGGAAGTCTACCCTGTTAGGGAGATGGAACATGGGGACACAGGGAGAGGCCTATCAGGTCTGGATACCACACCCTTTGTGGCCAGTCAGGGATATCAGTATGATTTGGGCCCAGGTGAGGGGAACCTTTCTTAAGACCCTAGGAATCAAGGGATTGGAAGGACTTGCGTAGTGAAGTGGAAAGTTCCATGCCAAACGAAACCCATCCCCTAAAGCTCACAGCAGCAGATACTGGAGGGCATAGAATTTCAGGCAGTGAGCATTCTTGTAAGTGACAAATAATTCCATCAGAGGAGTGGCCCAGAGACTGAACAGATATTTGACCACATCAAGATAAAGACACCACTTGTGGTTGGCAATTTGACACCAAATAAGTCTGTCCACTTGTACTCTGAGAACCCCCATCAGATAGTCGGTTAGGAGTAAGAGCCAATGGTGCCGAGCACAGGACCAGAGTCCTAGTGCTTCTTGGCAGAGAAAGACTGACCTGACTCCCCCTACTTAATGATGTACCACATTGCAGTTGTATTGTCCATCAAGATCCGGACAGACTGCCCATGAAGGGAAAGAGAGGAAGGCCTTGAGAGCAATCCAGATTGTCCACAATTCTAGTAGACTGATATGAGGCCTCTGATCTCCAGGTCCTCCAAATGGGCTCCCCACCCTAGAGCGGAGGCAATCATGACAACTGTGACCACCGCTTGTTGCGGCTGATACTGCTTTCCTTGAGAGAGATTTCCTTCCATGCTCTGCCATTGCAAGTCTGCTGCAGAGTCCCTGGAGATCATAAAATTGCTGTTAAAATCCCCATTGTGTTGGAACCACTACCTGCAGAGGCACCATAGGAAGGCAGCCCCTCATGTGCCAGTGTGCATTTAAGCCCAACAGAATGAACAAAGCTAGTAGGTAGAGGAGGCGTAAGGCTGTCAGGACTGACATGTTCGCTCCATTCTGAAACACTGTAAACGAAGCCCTAATATCCTGGACCCTCCATGGAGAGGGGAAAGCCTCAACTCCATGTGGCGTCCAGTACTGCCCCTATGAAGGCCTGTCGACTGAAAAGCCCAGATTGAACAGCAATGTGGCCGTCATCTGCAAGTGTCATGACATCATCTCTGAAGAGTTAGCCTTGATGTGCTAGTCGAAAGGGAATACTTTCCGCCTGTCTGAGATGTGCTGTGACCACCACCACCCCCTTTGTGAAGACTCAAGGTGAGGGAGTCAGGCCAAATAGTAGGACTGCAAACTGGTAGTGTTCCGATTCCACTGTAAAGCAAAGGTATTTCCTGGGTGACTGCAGAATAGGGATGCGTAAATAGGCATGCTGCAGGCTTCCACTTCCAGGGCAAGTACGCGTTGAACAAGAGACAGCTTCTTGAACTTTTTATTTTTTAGGAAACAGTTCAAAACCCTGAAGACTAGGTCCAGATGAAGACCGCTGTCCTTTCTGGGTACCAGGAAGTACCATAAATAGCACCCCTTGCCCCGTTGGTGCTCCAGTACCACTGTTTAGTTTATAAGAGCTCTCCCTCCTGTTACAGGACTTGCAGGTTGTCTAGAAGGAGTGAGTGCAGAGATGGGGAAGGGGTGGAGGAGTATTTTTAACCCCTTCATTGCCAGGCATTTTCCCCCTCCTGTGCCAAGCCTTTTTTTGGCTTTTTGGGGCAGTTCGAGCATAGGCCCTCATAACTTTTTGTCCACATAAGCTACTAATGCCAAATTTGCGTCCTTTTTTTTCCAACATCCTAGGGATTCTAGAGGTACCCAGAGTTTGTGGGTTCCTTCAGGGAATGGGAAAAACGGCTGCAGAAGAAAGCATCTGGGATTTTTCCCTGAAAATGGCATCAACAAATGGTTTGCAGTGCTAAAAATCTCAGTTTTCCCAGCTTTCAGGAACAGGTATACTTGATCAGAAGCCCAATTTTTCAACACAATTTTGGCATTTTACTGGGACATACCCCATTTTACAATTTTTTGTGCTTTCAGCCTCCTTCCAGTTAGTGCCAGAAATGGGTGTGAAGCCAATGCTGGATCCCGGACAGCTAAACATTTCTGAAAAGAAGCCATAATTCTGAATTCAGCAAGGGATCATTTGTGTAGATCCTTCAAGGTTTTCCTATAGAAAGTAACAGCTAAAATAAACAAAATATTGAAATTGAGGTGAACTAAAGAGCCAATTCTGTCCAGGTTTTCTTCTATAACTTTTTCCAGCTATGGCAGATTTTTTAAAGCAATATATTGTTAAGTCTGCTGGACTCTTTTGATTGTGGGGATATATAGGACTTATCGGTTCATCAAGAACCCTAGGTACCCAGAGCCAATAAAGGAGCTACACCTTGCAATGGGTTTTCATTGTATACCGGGTATACAACAATTCATTAAGTGAAATATAAAGAGTGAAAAATAGGTATCAAGGAAACCTTTGTATTTCCAAAATAAATCGGCAGAAGATAAGGTGTTGAGAAGCAGTGGTTATTTGCACATCTCTGAATTCTGGGGTCCCCATACTAGCATGTAAATTACAGGGCATTTCTCAAATAGATGTCTTTTTTACACACTGTCTTACATTTGGAAGGAAAAAATGTAGAGAAAGACAAGGGGCAATAACACTTGTTCTTCTACTCTGTGTTCCCCCAAGTCTCCAGATAAAAATGGTACCTCACTTGCATGGGTAGGCCTTATGCCCGCGGAAGGAAACGTACATGGACACATCACATTTTTACATTGAAATCTGATGTGTTTTGGAAAGTGCCTAGCTGAGGATTTTGATCTCTAGCGCAGCCGGCACCTAGGAAAACCTACCAAACTTGTGCATTTTTCAAATCTAGACACCTAAGGGAATCCAAGATGGGGTGACTTGTGGGGCTCTCACCAGCTTCTGTTACACAGAATCCTTTGTAAACCTCAAAATTTGGCCAAAAAAACACTTTTTCCTCACATTTCGGTGACAGAAAGTTCTGGAATCTGACAGGAGCCACACATTTCCTTCAACCCAGTATTCCCCCAAGTCTCCCGATAAAAATGGTACCTCACTTGTGTGGGTAGGCCCAGTGCCCACAACAGGAAACACCCCAAAACGCAACATGGACACATCACATTTTCCCAAAGTAAACTGCCCTGTGTTTTGCAAAGTGCCTAGCTGTGGCTTTTGGCCTCCAGCTCATCCGAAACCTAGGAAAACCTAGCAAACCTGCCCATTTCTGAAAACTAGACACCTAGGGGAATCCAGGAATGCGTGACCTCTCACCAGGTTCTGTTACCCAGAATCCTTTGTAAACCTCAAAATGTGGCAAAAAAAACCCACACTTTTTCCTCACATTTCGGTGCTGCAAAGTTCTGGAATCTGAGGGGAGCCACAAACTTCCTTCTACCCAGCATTCCACCAGGTCTACTGACAGAAATTGTACCTCACTTGTGTGGGTAGGCCTTGTGCCTGCAACAGGAAATGCCCCAAAACACTATGTGGACACATCAAAATTATCAAATACAAAACTACCTGTTTTTACAGGGGGGGTGGTGGTGAGCACCTGCGTTTTTGGTCCTGGGCTCAGCAGCCATCTAGGGAAACCTACCAAACCCAGACATTTCTGAAAACTAGACACCCAAGGGAGTCCAGAGAGGAGTGACTTCCGTGGATTCCTCCAGTGTTTTTTTTTACCCAGAATCCTCGGCAAACCTCAGATTTAGCTAAACAAAAATTACATTTTTCCCACATGTGCGTGTGGGATCACTGCACTGGTACAAATTTCCTACCACCCAGCGTTCCCCTCAGTCTCCCGATAAAAATGACACCTCACTTGTGTAGGTGGGCCAAGTGCCTGTGACAGGGAAAAGCCAAAAACATGTTGAAATTGAGGGGGAACCGAAGCGAGTCCAAAAGGGCAGTTTGGAAGAAAACATTTTTAGACTGACAAGAGGGGCAGAATCTTTATCGGTATAGATGCGGCAATGCTCGTGGTAGGAATTTTGTGGATTCCTGCAGATTCTGGAGGGATCCATCACAAAAATGTGGGGAAAATGTGTGATTTCAAGCAAAGTTGGCGGTTTGCAGGGCATTGTGGGTAAGAAAATGTGCCGGGTGCATGTGAAGCACATCACCCTGGACTCGCCCAGGTGTTTAGTTTTCAGATGTGTCTAGGTCTGGTAGATTTTTCTACATGGCAGCGTCCCAAAGTCCAAAAAGTGCAGCCCTCACCGTTCCAAGTGGGACAATTTTGAGAGTTAGACAAGCTCTCATGGCCCAAATGTAAAACCAAAACCCAAAATAATCAAATGTCCTCTTGCTTGCAGTTAGGATAAGATATTTTAGTGTGCAGGGGTAGAGCTGAAAGACAGTTACCCCTTCAGTTGGGGTGGGGCATAACCATGCCATACTGGTTGGTAGCCACCATCCCACTATTTATTTATTTTATTTTTTGAATTCCCTGGCATCTAGTTGGCTTTCTGCCCCCCGGGGAGTGGATCGAGGTGTAATTGCCCCATCTACCCACCGGTGGGAGGAACAACTTTCTCCCCATTTATATGGGGTGGGTGTATGGCCATACCCCCCTCCCTCTCATATTCATGAACATCCATCTGCCTCGAAGGTGCCAAAAAATTGGATGTTAAACTGACAGCATGGCAACGAGGGACGCTTTCTGGCTCCAGGTACATCACAGGGAGGCCACTTCCCGTGTGAAGGGAAGCTAGTGACCCCCACCCCACCATCAACCACCACTTGGAGAACTATTTGAAAAGTTTCCGGATTCAGTCTTACAACTTGGATATTCAGAAGGTGAGGAATCTGCTGGTTGATATTGTATTTACCGGGTAAAGTGTTAACAAAGGTTAAGTAACTTTTTTCTTATTGCTTTGTGCTATGAAGCTTTATGCAAACAGAATGGCAATAAGCAAACTATGCGTTGCAACACAGTTGCATAGCCAGCGCATCAAAATGTCTTATGGGCACAGCTCCACCGTTGTGCCCGTGTCCCTCTCCCCACCCTCGCAGCTGCTACTGCGAGTTCGAGGCTCTCCTCCACCCGCATGCCCCGCCTGCGCCTCATCCCTGGTGGTCTAGTAGTGCTGCAAGTATTGTCTGTCTGTTTGCCTTGTGTCTGTTTTTCACTTTTTTTTCACTGTTCCTCTATTTTCTTGCCCCGTTTCCATTGCTTGGGCTTCCCCTGTGGTTCCCCTGCCGCTGCGTCCCCCGCGGCCCGCCCCCTCACGCGCCCATTCGTGCTTCCCTCCAGCCTCCTAGCTGCTCCTCCCTCCCACCTCCCCCTCTTAATGGAAGCTGCTGCGCGGGCGTGTCAGAGGCAAGCCCGTCTGCACCTGTCCGCTCCTGGACCGCCCCCAGACCCCCTGGCCTTCAAGATCCCCCCCGGCACCAGATGCCACTACGACGCCAGCGCCCTCAACACTGGCCCCTCTACCACCTTCTTCCAGGCTTCACCAAAGCTCGCCCATGGACCCTTCTCCTGCCGGAGCTGCAACATCTACACCCTCCAAACCACCACCTCACCCACCAGAACCGGACGCAACCACCTCAGGTGCATTCTTCTCAACACCCGCTCCATCGAGCTCTGGGACCTTCTCGCCGTCTCCTTCCCGGACATTGCATTCCTGACAGAGACCTGGAGGAACCCATCCTCAGCTCCCGACATCGCCATAGCCATCCCAGACGGTTACAAGATCACCCACAGAGACCGCACCAACAGACCGGGAGGTTGGTTCGCCTTTGTCCATAGGAACACCATCAGAATCTCAAACAACACCGAAGACACCCTCAGCACCGCCGAACACATGCACTTCCAAATCCACATCGACCCCAAGACTACCCTCAGGGGTACCCTCATCTACAGACCCCCCGGAGCTTCAACAACAAGACCCCACCAGCAGCCACCAACACCTCTGACTCTTCACCCCCCAACCACACCAACCTTCTGCTCTCCTGGACACACGTCAACGACGCCGACACCATCAAAATAATGAACACCATTCATTCCGGCTCTCCATCTGACCCCTGCCCGCACTACATCTACAACAGAGCAAGCTCCATCATCGCCCCCCAACTCCGTATGATCATCAATAGCTCCTTCGAGACCGCCACCTTCCAGGAAAGGTGTAAGCATGTCGAGATTAACGCCTTACTCAAGTATCCCCTGAGGACCTCAAAAACTACCTGCCCATCTCCATGCTTCCGTTCCCGGCAAAGGTACTTGAGAAGATCGTCAACAGGCAACTGTCCCACCACCTGGAGGAAAACAACACTCTGGACCCGTCCCAATCCGGCTTTCGCAGCAATCATAGCACAGAGACCGCCCTCATTGCGGCAACCGACCACATCTGGACCCTCCTAGGCAAAGGCGAAACAGCAGCCCTCATCTTCCTGGACCTCTCGGCCGCCTTTGACACAGTCTACCACCACACACTGTGCACACGGCTCCATGACGCAGGGATCCGCGACAAGGCCCTGGACTGGATCACCTCCTTCCTCACCAACAGAACACAGAGTCCACCTCCCTCCATTCCTATCTGAAGCCACCAAAACCATCTGCGGCATACCACAGGCTTCTCCCTCACCCCGACACTCTTCAATGTCTACATGGCACCGCTCGCCAAAATCGTCCGATCTCACAACCTCAACATCATCTCTTAAGCCGACGACACCCAGCTGATCCTCTCCCTCAGCAAGGACCCTGCCACAGCCAAAACCAAGCTCCACGAGGGTATGAAGGCCGTCGCCAACTGGATGAAGAACAGTCAACTGAAACTAAACTCAGATAAGACGGAGGTTCTCATCCTCGGCCCCACCCCCTCCGCTTGGGATGCCTCCTGGTGGCCACCCTAGCTGGAAGACGCACCAACGCCCACCAACCACACCCGCAACCTGGGTTTCATCCTTGAATCATCGCTCTCCATGACCCATCAAGTCAACGCCATCTCATCCTCCTGCTTAAACACCCTCCGCATGCTCTGCAAAATCTACAGGTGGATCCCTACCGGAACCAAAAAGAGGGTTACCCAGGCCCTCATCAACAGCAGAATGGACTACAGCAACGCTCTTTACGCAGGAACCACGGCAGCGCTCCAGAAAAGACTGCAACGGATACAGAACGCCTCTGCACGCCTCATCCTCAACATCCCCTGCCACATCACAGCCCACCTGAGAAACCTACACTGGCTTTCCGTCAACAAAAGGATCACATTCAAACTCCTAACCCACGCCCACAAAGCACTCTACAACGCCGGACCAGCATACCTCAACAATCGTCTCACCTTCTACACCCGAAATCATCAGCTCCACTCCGCCAACCTCGCCCTCTCCACCGTCACCTGGCTGTTCGAGCAGTAGCAGCCCCTCCCCCACCTCCTAAAAGTGCCTTGAGACCCTCCCGGGTGAGTAGCGCACTCTACAAATACACTGATTGATTGATTGAAAATGCAAAGAGGAGGTTGTAAAATGGGCCATGACTTGGCCACACTAAGCAGGTTTCTGAGAACACAGCAGCCATGGTGTTTGGAATGGTTTGAAGCCAAAAGACAGTGACAATATAAGTAGCAAAAATGTGAAGCCAGCTGAAAAAGGGTTAAGTTTACTGATGGTTAGAATGTTTCCCTGCTCTTCTCTTTCACTTATAGTTACCTAAGGTGGGTTGTGGCAGATTCTCTCTTTTGTTGTGCTAATCACTGTTCTGGTTTGGAGTGTAGAAACTCGACTAAAGAGCCGAAATGTAAGTAATTAAATGTACCAATTTAAATACGGTTATGTTAGTCGAGATCTGAATAGGAGGCAACTAAAAGCAATGCATCTAAGCCTCTGATTCTGAATAGTCCATTTTATGGCGAGGAAGGGTTAGCAATCCCTAATAGTGCACCTTTCCTAGTTTGATTTCTTTGTATTTAGGTTCCTCAAGCAGGCTATGAACTGCTCCTTTTTATGTGTTGGGTGTTTTGCTAAATGCGGAAATGTTTGCACAATTGTATGTCAGTCTGTCACACAGACTGAAAAATGCTTCTGCTTTTTCTTTAAAAACCAAGAATGTGCCGATATATTCTGTTGCACATTTTGTGTGACGTTAAAGGTTACATTTTGTATTGCATCAGTTGTGAAAACTTATAATTCATTTCCTTATATTAATTTCGGGTTCACAACAAGAATACTTGTTTGTATTGTGCCTTTTACTCAGACTGTCACGTAACTGTTAACAGGCTTATCACTTTCTAAGTAAATTCCGCCATTTTGAATGTTGATGTCTATCATGTGTTTGTAAATGGGTGACATTGCATAACCTCTCCAAGCACTTCCTCACCTGACCCCACAACTGGTGTAGAAGCCACAGGAGGAAAGCTCTAGTTGACTTTTGTTCTACATATATCAGAATGGGAGCTGTTGCATGCTTCCATTTGTGGAGGATGTTCTCAACATTTGTATAAGAAACTTCTACCATTTGAATGATCTTGTCTCTTATTCAGAGACTAGACACCCTTTCTGGGATTTCTAATTGACTGAAGCCAGTTGTATGTCAAAATATTGTTAGTAGTAATATCGTCTGAAAGAAATGTGTACTAAATATTGTTTACAAAAATATTATTCCATTGGATGAGGATTCTCTTTTATTAACCCCTTGGGGCAACATGTAATCAGTATTTATGATACAGTGTTTCTGTCAGAAGTCATCTTAGTTACTGTATTCTGGTAGCCTACCCATAGGTTAAAGTACTCTGGAGTCTTTGTGCTTGGTCGGTAAAAATGGCTAAGCCATTGATATGTTTAGTAATGGTTCATATTCATAGTGGATAGTATTCAATCTATCTAGTCCTGACGGGCACCTTTAAACTGCACTATGTTTCAGAGTGTTTGTGTGCCATGTGACTTTTCCATTTTATTTCATTCTGTTGGGTTGAATCACTGTTCATGGCCTGGCCTCTCATGAACCATTTGCTGAGTGGCATTTATTGGCAACCTCTTCTAAAGGCAGGAAGTTGACCTCAGTAATCCTCCTTAACTGTCTGGGTAGACGTGGACAGTTAGTATACTTGCAATATAAATGCTGGGTTCAAAAGTAGAAATCACAGAAAACACGAATGTTCAACAGAATCCTAACACAAATTGGTAATCCGAACCAAAACTGTAATGTCAGAATGAAACTGGTAATCTGATTAACATGCAGAGATAAAGTAATACATCAACGTGCTGATGTGAGGGTACAGAGATAGAGATGATTGTTACGACCCCGGGGTGGTTTATGGCATAATGGTTTAGTGCTTTATGTACGTGGCTGTGCTTGTGGTGATCTTTTTTCTTTTAATTTGATGATACTGTTACAAAAATCAATAAAAAAAGAGAAATAATATATCAATCAAAACCAGTTCTTTTTGCTATCTGTTTCATATTTCCTTTGAGAAGCTCTAACGTTCTTGGAATGCTCATGATCCAAACAAACCCACAGCTCTGAACACAGACAAGACTCACTATAAGCAATGAGTGCCTTACTCCATACAGTAGAGTTACTTCCTTCATTGCTAGACCAGCAGCATGTCTGACAATCCATTGCAAAGTGTGGCTGTTTCGAAAATGTGCAAATCCATTCATTTGTGTCTAAACCTCACAACAAAAAACATAATGGGGAAGAATTTTGCTTTTGAGGGAGAGGAATTAATACGTGGTGGGACTTGGAACAAAGGTGTAAATTTGGAGTGTATTGTGGGTTCTCTTTAGTGCTGGGTTGGACATCCTTATTTTAGCTGTAGGTCCATAGCATATCCACTCTCACAAGGAAGGACAAAAAATAGCGGTAGAAACACCCTACCCCAGCTGAGCACGCCGCCACCCTATTATGGAAACAGCACAGCTGTTGAAATACTGCCCTTACCCGCTTGTTGTGGCTTGCTTCATCATTGGGCTTCTGCTAACACATTCCTATGGAGATCCACGTAAGAATGGAGCAGCAAGGGCGGGGAACACAAAACAATACACAACACAACAAAACAAACGGGGATCTGTATATGCAGATTAACATAAAACTGTCTCATGGGTGTCCACTCCTCATCTTTATTAAGGGACCCCCTGGACAGGGTTAAAAATAGAGATTCCTGGTGGTGATATCTAGGGAACAATTACCCGCCCACCCCAGCCTCTCCTTTCCAGTCAACATGTTTCGGCCATTCTCATTGCCCATTGGGTCAGTCGGCCTTCATCAGGACCTTCAATCCCCCATTATTTTTATCCTCTACCTGTCATCATTCAGGACTTCTGCCAACATGAATAGCCGGACATAATTGTCCCTTATTCATGTACACACTCTGGATTATCTGTAATAAAGAAGGTAGAGAAACAAACGCACCTTGAATCATTCTTCATTGAAAGATAATCATCCAATCCATTAACTCTCTACCCCATCAAACATGCATATAAAAATATACACACCCATGCATATGTTGGTTCCCCCGTGGTTCAGTAATATCTCCTTTGCTCGTTACTCCTCCCCCTTTGGGATATTGTAACAGCCTTTCTGTTTAAAAACAATATTTTATCGTGAAACATCCCAACACCCGGAGTGGTTCAACCCAAGCAGTAAAACTTGTCTTGGTATCCTTTCAACTTGCACTTACCGAGTTTTCATTAGTTTGTTTTTGAACTGGGGCCCGGTGGGGGTACTGCCTTGTAGTCAAACACTGAGCGAGATGATTTTTTTTTATTGTTTACTGGGTATGTCAAATAACATATCACCAACAGCCCCCATCGTTTAGATAATCAATAAATGTATCCTTAACACTCCTCTCGAAAATCCATAACCATCGCAAACCTAGGTGTATATACCAAATCCCACTCAGCTGTGAACACGGGTATCCCCCTCACACCCACACTAAATCGATGTCTCCCCCCCACCCCACCCTCCTTACTTCATGAAGGGTCCGATGTCATTTGTCCTTCCACCGCTGGCTCCGTGTAGAATACTGTGCCATAACTCCATTCCATCTTTAATTGTTCTTGTGTAGAGTAACATGCTGCAGATTTACGTCCTCCCTACCCTGCGGCTAGGACCCCTCATCTAGACAAAAGATGTCCTGATCTCGCGGCTATCTTAGGTGTATAATTTTGCCCGTTGTTTTCAGAAAAAATCGACCCACTCCGGGCGGCCATCTTAAGTGTGTAGTTTTTCATCCCATTTTAAGCTACACACGGGGAAGTGGCTAGAAGCCAGCATCATTTTCAAAGACTGTTACTTTCATCTGAAAATAAACTTAATTTACCTTTTTACTAGTCTGTCAGCCCAACCTAATTTGATGTGAATAAAGCTAACTGCGCCATCTCCACTGGCACTGTAAAAATGCACAAGTCTCCGATAGAAAGGGGCCGATTTCGAAAGAAAAGAGGAGGGGATAAGCATATGCCTTTAACACACAGACCCATTTCTATTAATTCATATTTTTTTAGCACATCCAGTTTTCAGTTTGTTGTTGTTATTTTTCAATCAGCTGCTTCTTTCTGAGAAGACATATTTGTTTGCGTTGCACATTTAATCAGCCCTTTGCACACATTTCACTTTGTGCCCTGTACAAGACTGTCACGTTCAGTATATGCTATTCTAACTGGTATTGTTGTTCCATGAGCTCAGGAGCGAGTGGCCATTTTTTTTAGACATATTATCACGTCAGGCCTGTTGATTGAACACTGCAGGATTCATTATATAAACACCACATAGGGCAAAGGGGAGCTGAGGGCATTCGAGTTATGGCTGTCCTGCGATATACACTATTCAGTTGACAGCTTCTCTGATCCTGGCGCTGACTCTTCAATTAACTGAGAGGATCGCAATCCAGACAACAGGTGACCCTTGCTAGCCTTTTTGGTTATGGTGTCAGGATCCTTCTCTTAGACCAGGATAGGCAGAAGGGTTACCACTGCTGTGCTCCCAAATTTTAGACATAGGGTGCATGAAGAAATTATTTAGGCTTTTAGGATCATATAAAGATGGTGGTGGTGTTCTTTACCCTAATCGTAATGATGATCACTGTCTTATGTTTCATCTGCCTTATTATTGCAGCCTAGGCTTTCTATAATCGGTTGATATTGCTTCAATAAATATATTGAAATCCTCCTTGCATCTCTTATTCTGCTTTGGCATGTGTGAGCCTTTATAACTGAGCGAAAGAGGTATGATCTGTTCACCACGACTTCCCTGAGGAGTCAGTGTCATGTTTAGATTGCCACAAATCACCTTTAGTTTCTAGGTTTGGGTGAGGCACTGTGGGCTAGCCAGGAAGGAGGCCTACAGCTTCCAAATGGTGTAGGACTCACTCAGTCACCCACACTGGGTGGTGCTGCGACTCTAAAATCTTGCAGTCTTATTTCCATAATAGGAACCATACAACAAGTGAAGTCAAGCACCCATGGGCTGGCATAATTTACAGCGCTCAAGTATAATGTGCTCATTACATTCAAGATAGAACACCGAGTCACCATGTACCTTGTGCAGCTCTGTTAACCATTGACCACAGATCTTCATGTCTCTTTCAGATAAGTACCTTGTTTTTTTACTTGCAGTGCCATCAGTTCTCACCTGCAAACCTGTGGCTGTTCCATAGTTGTGGGGAGCAACGCTGAGAAAGTTAATAAGGTATGCTTTTTGTGATTCAGCTCCTTACTCAAGTTTGTAGGAATATGTCTGTATATTATATGTCTTGTTATGTTATACATATATGTAGAATGAACTTTCACCCAGGAGGGTGTCCTAGTGCTGAGCAGACGTGAGCAAAACCTAAGACCTAGTGGAACTACTCGAAAAGCCAGGACTTCAGCTCCTTGCAGAATTCAAGAAGTGAGAAGGCTCTTATGTGACGTGGCAGGTCGTGCCACACTTTAGGAGCAATGTAGGACGAGGCTCGATTGCCAGATATGGTTTTCTGTATGCATGGGATGAGTACAAGTAGGAGTCCTGATGAGCAGAGCTTGGAATGTTTGTAAAAGTCGATACAATTGTTGTTGAATGCTGGGTTGGTGTTACTTAGTGCCATGAAAGTGTGGGTAAGGAGTTTGGAATGTGCTAGTTTGTGTATGAGAGAGCTAGTGGAGCATGTGATGTGAGTGCAACATCAGAGGTTGCAAGTGATTGTGGTACCCAGTTTCTGAATGGTGTGCAGCCTTCTGGTGAGATATTGTTGATCCTGGCATAGAGGGTGTTCTCATAGCCCAGCTTGCTTGTGACAGTGGGGTAAATGACTGTTTTACAGGTTCTGATTAAGAACCATTTGAAAATCTTCCTCAGAATCTTCAGGGTATAGAAGCATGAGGCGGTGACTTGGGTTGTCATGTCTTTTTTTGTGGTTGAAGACGATACTGATATTCTTGGTGTGGGTGGCGGGAGTTGGTATCTGTCCTAGCTGTGTTGGCCTCCACGTGGAGTCCCAAAGTGAAGTGTTCTACCCAAAGATCACGATCACCAAGATCTTGTTGGTGTTTAGCTTCAGGCAGTTGTTCATCCAGTTGCTGATTTCAGTCATGCAGGCATTGAACTTGATCCGGGTATTGGGTGTCTTATCTTTTAGGGTCCGCTCACAGTTGTGTGTTATCAGTGTAGGAAAGAACTTTGATGTGAGAACAGATAATGCTGGCTAGGGGGTGATCATGTATATGTTGAATAGGGTTGGGCCCAGAGAGGATCCTTGCTGACCTCCACCAATGAAATCGCAGGCTTCCAATGTGTGCGTTGCCAGGCTGACTGACTGGGTCCTTCTATTCATAAAGGAGCCTGTCCATCAGAGTGCATACTCTAGGATTCCAGTGTCTTATAGGCGTTGGATGAGGATGGGATGGGACTCTATGTCAAAGGCCGTGGCGAGAACGTGGAGAATGATGGCCGCTGTGTACTGCAATGAGGGCAGTTACTGTGCTGTGGTTGGGTCTGAAATCAGATTGAGTGGTGTTGAGGAGTTTATGGTCGTTGAGGTATTTGGTGAGGCATCTGTTGAAGAGTTTCTCAAAGACCTTGACCAGGAAAGGTAGCAGGGAAATCGATCTGTAGTTGCCAAACTTTGAAGCATCTGCTGAGGGTTCCTTCAGTAATGGAATGTGTGCCTCAACACTAGCTTTCTCTTTTTTCTCTTTCTTTCTGTAATCTCTCCGGTCTCGCCCTATATTTCTTGTATACAAATTCTCTTACTTGTTCACCTTGTCTACGTTCTTTTTAATTAAGGTTCTAACTGTCGGACATTCCTATGGCACTTGTTCAGTCTCCTCTTCCAGTTCACACCAGCTCTCCATTTCTCTCACTGATCTTTTCGTGCCTTTTTAAATTCAGTTCCCTTGAGAAATAAGCTGTCCACTGACCTGTCAACCCCTTTCTATTACTGTCAAGCCTCCCTCCCTGCCTTCTTCTCTAAAATCTGATAAGTGCTTGTATTCAGCTAGCTTAACAATAACCCAGGGATATGCAGTAGTATTTCTGCAAACAAAATTCCACAAAAACAACTCTCATTCTTTTATTTAACCTTATATTTTTGCCCAACACAACCATCTTTCCACCATTCTCATCCCCCTTAACCTTACTCATTCTGTTAATAATGGCATACTCATTTTTAAAGTATGTCCATCACTTGTGCAGTTCTCTACAAGCTTCTCTCCTCCCTTGCTGACCAGTCATATTCGGAGGCATGGTGCTCCTTCAATTTATAGTACTCACTACTATTGGGTCTAAAAGTAATCTAAAAGGTTCCTCTTCTTGAGCAAGCCTAACTTATTGCACTAGAGCTAATGCAAGTTCTGTGGGGTTTGCAAAATAAGGTGCAAAGGTGTTCTTGTTGAGTGGCAATGCTGCCCCCACATGTTCCATGCTCTATTTTACATTACGTGAGTTGGCAGTAGCACAGGGAGAATGAAACAAAGGAAAAGTTACTTACTATTAACTCCACTATTAAGTGTGTAAGAGACTATTGTGTTCCCAGCACCAATCCAACTCACACTTTATAGAACCTGTTTAAACGCAGCCAACCAAAAATACTTGAATGTAGGTGGAAAGGTGCAGGGAATTTGTGTTGGCTGTTTAAACCACTATCTGGTATATCAGTGTGCTTAAAAACTTAATTAGTGAATACTGAGGGGTGTTGGTGGGCCAAACTGCCTTACATTGATGACTGGCAGTACGTATGTACCAACAGGAGTGTTTTAAGTTGGTCTTTTCAAAATATAGGCAGACACTATTCTTCTAAGAGAGTTTATGTGACAGCGCATGCACCAGCTAAGGACTTCAAGACAGTAAATTGCTGAAAATTTTAACTATATCATCATCAAAGAGATTCCTTCAGAGAAAAAACTCAGTATTTGTTATCATTCATACTTATTTGTGCTAGAATATGACCTTTGATTCTTTTCCAATGAAACTATATTCCTCAATGCACCAGTTCCTATTTCTGTCCTTGTGCATTCTTTTCAGTTGGACAAAAATGACAATCTATAAGTTGGGCCTTCCTTCATCTTGGCTATTGGACAAGTAGCTCCAATTACTTTTGTATTTAATGGCAATTCTTCTTTAATGGGAGAGATTTTGGAGAGGGTGTCTCATTGTGCTTTGCGATGGGGTAAGGTGGGGTGAAACAATTTGTATTCTGTCTGCATGCTGCTTTAGTTCCATGCAGTTTATATTTTGGACCAGTACACTGAAGTGTCACGCAAGATGGGTAGGCAAGACTCCTTTCTTCTGCAATCTTTTTGTTGAACCTCCAATATTTTACTTATAATCTTTTGAAAATGTTTACCTAAATTGGCGTATGTTTTTTCTGAAAACTGTTGTCAAAAATGGAGGAGTAGCAGGATTATTGATAGTTACGCTTGTCTTTCTTTTTGGTAATATTTGTTTTGTTTATAAGTGAAATACAAGAAAGGACAGCATTGCCACTGGTTGCTGGTTAAGTGCATTCCCCCACATTTCTCCATCACTAGATCTTTCATTGATTCATATGCTGTAATTATTACCAGTTGTCAGGATGAGACCTCTGTTATACATTTACTTGCAGCAGTAAGCACTATTAACATGCCCATAAGGAAACAATATTGAAATAAATTGGATTAATATTTGGAGTGGGCGACTGCACACCTCAAGGAATAATCACAACCCTTCTCATGGTGAAACTCTTAAAGGCACTAAATTAACCTGATCTCGACCCTCTGGTAGGGATGGCACAGAGAAGACAGGCTTGATTTAGGGTAATGTGTAAAATATTTATGAGGTACCAAAACAGTAGTAAAGCAAAAATGCAAAACAATAAAAATCCCAAACCAAATTAGAAAAATTGATTGGATTTCTTTTATTTTGTTTATGAAATGTAATCACGGGAACCAGACATATTAATTTTTAAGTAGAAATAGTGCCAAGATGCATAAAGTGTCAATGGCTGTGGTAAAGCGGGACCTAGGTGCAGTTTGAGGCTGGCCGCAATGAAGCATAGGTCAGATACACCAAACAGGTACATCTTTGTCAAAGATTTCACCTTCTGATACATTCCTTTAAGTCGCAGTATATCACAGGAGTACACTTCTAAATCTCCTCCCAGGACCATAGAGGAGGCACTTAAGACTCACATGGAGTTTGACAGAGGCCAACAGCATGGTTCAGTCAGTGTCCAGTCGCCACTGGACAGTTGCAGGAAAGGCCCCCTGTAGCTTGTTTGGTAGACTGTAGCTTGAACAGGACGTCAGCCAACTGCTCTTTGGAGTTCACTTTGTCCTAGGTACAAGAGGGAGCAGAGCAGGTCCAGTCTTTCAGGGCTCCTCTCAGGCCAGTCCTCTTCTGTTCTGTTTTGATGTGGGTGCTTTTAGATGCTACATTTATGCCTGACACTAGGCAGTGGGTGTGAATAACTCCTGGATATAACCAACCAATGGGGTAAAAGTTCCTGGGGCCAATCCCACCCGCTTAGATCATTTTCAAGATGGCAGAAACCTTCGACCACACTAAACTTGGCTCTGAGGACTTGGTGTGTTTGGGGAAGCGGTTTACTATAGTAATTCTAGTGTCCTCCCACATCTAACACTAAATTCTAGTTTGAAGCAACCACTATACCCATAATAAACCCAGAGACCACTATCTTATAGTACAAGAGCAGACGTCTTTGACAACCAGACAGTGATTACATGACAACTGTCTTGGTATCCTGTTCCCTTCCTCTCAAGTGCACCCCAAGTGTTGTGTGCCCCCAGCAGACCTATCAAGCAGTAGCTGAGACTGTAATGTCAAAAAGGATGCTGAGACCCCACAACTGTGTTGTGCTCAAAGGAGCCATCCGTGCCCATTCAGATTGACTGTCAATCAGAGTAACTTATTGTGTAGTTCCTGGAAGGAATTTCACACCTCATTCACACCTATTTAAATGTGGGACAAAGTTGTTTGAGAACTGTTAGAAATGGGGTCTTTGGTTGGCAGTCAGGTTACCCCCTGCACAAGCAAGGACCCTCACTCTAGTCAGGGTAAGTCACACACAATCCAAATTACCCTGTGCCCACCCTCTGGTAGCCTGAGCAGTCAGGCTTAACTTAGAAGGCAATGAGTAAAGTATTTGTGCAGTAAATCATGCAATTACACAGTATAACACCACAAAAATAAACCACACTGGTTTAGAAAAATATAGAATATTTATCTGAGTGGACTAAGGTCAAAACGATTAAGATTTGATCAATACAAGCTGAGATATCACTTTTGTAATGCAAAATAGTCTTTAGTCCTTAAAAAGCAATAAGTGTCTCTTCCAAGCATAAAGCCTCTAAATTATCCGCACAGTATCGCAGAGGAGGAGATGTGTGGAAAACGGGGAGGTGTGCGACGGTTTCTCCGGGCGCACACAGAAGATGCATCAATGTTTTTCCATGCAGCAAGGGCTTTGCATCGATTTCCAGCGTGCAGGCTTGGATCCTCTTTGGGTTGCGGGGTATTTGGACCCCCCCCGGGGACGATGCAGAGAAATCCTGGGCACGCAGGACAAAGTCACAGGAGCTGCATCAATGCGGTGGCAGATGCAGAGGAAATTTCTGTTGCACGGCAGGCGCTTAGTCGATTCCTCTCGCAGGAAGTCGGTCTGCGTCGTTCCGGCTCGGCGATGCGTTGATCCGGTGGGCCATGCATCAAAGTTCCGCTTGCAACGCTGGCAATGCGTCGATCTCCACTCGCGGAGCCAGGCTGCATCGTTCTGGTTCGCCGATGCAGTGATTTTCCCACTGCAGGGCAGGCTGTGCGTCGATTCTGGAAAGCTGTGCGTCGAAAGGTGGTTGGTCAGATCTAAGCATTTACTGCTAAGGAACCATTCACATATGTCTGAAAAACAAATATATCCTCTGCATTAATTCTATGTGTCTTCTGAAGGCCCCCAATGGAATTTCACATCATTAACCCTATATTTTTTTCTGCCTTTCTTCCCGAACCCAGCTACTTCGACTGAGAGACCCGTGGGGTCACTAAATGTGCAATGTCTACATTTCTACATCCCATCTAGACAACAGAGTATCTGACCTGGTCTACCTCTGGCTTTTTGGGTGATCTGTCATCAAGCAGAGGATCACCAGATGGCTCTTTGTAAGTGTTACTGTTTGCCATGCTGAGGGCAATTGGCCTCCTAAAGGTAGGGCCACAGCACATTCTACCATGACTGATCCAGTCACAATTTGCACCCTTCTGCTGGGACGACCACACTGAGAAGTTAGGACACCTTGACAAAGCGTCACTGCATAGGTGTAGATGTAAGAAGGGATTCAGCAGCTGGCCAGGTGGTCTTACGAAGCGCATTTCAAAAAGGTGGGCTTCTTTACCCACCTGCCTCTTCTTTTCCGCACTGTTTTGATTCAAGCATTAGATTCTATGAAAGATCCAGTGCTACAGGAGACATAAGTTACCTATTGTCACTCTTCTAAAGCATTTGTATCTTTCCTAGATCTGATTATGGACCTTCCTTCTGCCCTTGGCAAGGCTCACTCCGTCCTTAATCCGTAATCTGAGCTGTGATAGATTGCAAAGGTAATAGTCCTCATCACTTTTAACTCATTGGTCAGGGATGTTTTCAATTGGATAAATGGGTAACCAAGTAAATATTATTTTTGCCTACACCTATATAAAATAATGTTTATTTCCTAGTTTAAAACTACCACAACTCCCATCAGACAACAGAGAGAGATTTAAGCATGTGAATCTATGAAAAATACCAACGCTTGAGAACGGTTATTACCAGTAAATAATTTATTTCTTCTCCTCTGTGAGTACAAAACAGAGCTCGTTTTTTC
This sequence comes from Pleurodeles waltl, assembly GCF_031143425.1. Classification (NCBI taxonomy): domain Eukaryota; kingdom Metazoa; phylum Chordata; class Amphibia; order Caudata; family Salamandridae; genus Pleurodeles; species Pleurodeles waltl. Next base: position 447,334,611 of record NC_090437.1, read on the forward strand.
TATCCAATATGGCCTTTAATGGGGCTTGCAGTAATTTGCACGGGGCTGTTGAGAGTTTTTTGTCCATAAGTACTGCAAAGAGAGTGGGATCTCTTGAACAGAGAATGTGCAGAGCACTGTGCCCACTGTTTTGGGTGAAGAGCATTTGAGTTTTTCTTTCTTCATAGTACATCATTAGGATTTGGTATGCAAGAAGTGCTTAACAAACTTTAAACAGGCATGTGTTAGTCACAGCCTGATTCACTGCAAAGAACCCCTGCCTTCCTGTTTCTCCATAAAGGACTTGTCTACTTTAAGGCTTTTACAAGCACCGGGTTCATTTCTCTGTGGGGCTGCCTAAAATGGATTGTATCTACCAAGCACCAAGCCAGCATGCCCTCTAGCACACGAGTTAGGGAGACATTATTACATTCACATTAAAACAAATGAGAAATATTGAGTTCTGGCGATTCTAGCCATGTGTTAATGGACTGGTTGCAAGTTGACTTTGTGTGTAGTCTGTTGAACTTTGTATTGAATATCCATGTCCAACTGTGCACTAAAATGTGGGTTAACTTTTTTCTGAAATGAGAAAATCTCTATGTAATTACAAGGATTATATGTACTACAATCTAATCATCTTAAAATTAAATATAAAAAGACAATTATAATTAATTGCAAAACCAAACAAACATTATCAAAATAAGATTGATTTGTGTACAGGATGAAAATAACACATAACGTACTGAATGTGTGATAACTAACTGCATTTTCCAGATGAAAAATAACCCATCATGCGTTACATAGAAGGCAAAGTGGTACATCCAAGCAGCCAATATTAAGAAAATGAGACTAAGATACTCTTGTGACCAATCAAAAATGCAATTGACAGTGTTTCAAGCCAAAGACTGAACGGTGCTGTACCAGTCGAGCCAGTGGTTTAAAGGGGATTGACCCAAGACCCACCCTGTGTTCATTGAATGTAAGAGGTCTGGTGATGGCTTTTCCAAATGTAAAAAAATAATAATAATAATAATAATAAAAATAAAAAAACATAAAACGGAAGAAACAAGCAGTGGCAATGCCAGTAGGTCTGGCTTTAAAGGAATGTTGCATAATATGAAGCATTACAAATAAATAGCTTGAGAATGTATATAAATTTGTGAGGGAGCAAAGAAATGTATAATAATATTGGTGTAGGCTATAGGTCACTTGGCAGCTGCACTGTCAAGGCAGACCTAAACACCCAGGTGTGTTGAAGCTTGCCCATCTATGCTGCTGCCAGAGAAAAAGCTGTACATTATCTAGTTATCTAAGACACTTTAATAGCATTACAATGTTGTGTGTGCCCCTGAAAGTTCGAACTCAGAAAGTTGGATAAATTAACAAAATAACCAAATGATCACAGCTGAGTGAAAGGCAAGCACTTTTTTGTGGAAACACACAAATTCTTCCTAATCAAATCATGTACTCCGGACTGTCCAACATGTGGGCAGAGCAAAGGTCCTATGTCCCTGGTAAGCTGTGACTTGTGCGCCGGCCCTCCAGGTGTAACCTGGGTATGTTTTGTGAATCCTTCAAATGCTTAAAATTAGAACCATGAAAGATGAAAATCTGTTGCATAGTTTGACTGTTCTATGCAAATTGTGCCCCAAAACTTTTTCCTATCTTCCTAATTCCTAATGTCTACCTTCTAATTGCAATTTAATCTTACTTTTTTATCAGCATTATATGGTTGAAATGGTGTGCTGCAGCTGCCTATATTTTAACATGTGATATGAGGGCATCTACAGACGCCAGCAGTGAGTGTTTAACTTATCTAGGTGATGGCAAAAGCAAGACAGCCTTTGTCAGTTTGGTATTCTAGAGAATAGTGTACCTTCAGCAAATACATTGCAGGGATATTACAAATGACATCGACAATTTGTACCCGCAGCATCATGCTCTCTCTCTCATACCTACTCAAAATAACAAATGAATGTATACTTGTGGCATTATTCTGCATATCATATAGGCTGTAATTCTGCAATTGATTTTACCCATAGCGTTTGCTTTGAATACCTTTATTCTGCAGATAACAAAAGCGTTTGTGCAAATCTGCAAAAAGCAGACTAGATGTTGATGTTTACAATACTTCCTAGGCAACTTGTTATATGACCTACATCTTTGTTTTATTAGTGCATGCTTTTCAAAATGCTCCATCGTTCATAGTTGGGCTAACTGCTTTGAGTATCCCATGCACATTTTGTGCTGACCTGACTGTGAAATGCTTAAAAATATTAGATACTTTTTAACAGTCAAAACAAAAAAGCTGTAAATTCAGCAACATCGTATAATAACAAAGTAAAACAAAGGATCATGAAAGGGTTACTATTAAATAGCAACGTGTATGTATGCCTTAGCCGGTCAAAAAGCAAACACCATGCAATTATTCAAATATGCCACTGTGGCAGGAAAGTGAATACATTAAAGAATACACACTTTGAATTACAAGCTGCACATCTGCAGTTTAACTAAAATACCACTTGCGCCTTATCACCAAAATCCAGTGGTGTCACAAATGGGACAATGTAGCCATCCACAAAATGCCCTAACCTTGATGGACAGTCCATCGTAGCAATGGCAAACAATGAAAACAAAGACGTAAGAGCTGATGGGTATGGGGACTAGCTCAAAGCGTGCTGTGTTTCGATGAATTAGTGACATAAGGTCTATGTGCTGTAAAACAGTCTACAGCCAGACCTACAAAGTAGGCAAAAATAGAAAAGCTTTCATAGAAGTGTCATTTGGTTCGTAAGTGAGGGCAGCTTTAAGACACTTTGGGCCTGATTACAACCTTGGCAGAGGGATTACTCCGTCCCAAATGTGCCAGATATCCTGTCCGCTGTATTACAAGTTCCATTATAGCCTTTGGAACTTGTAACAGGGCGGATGGGATATCCGTCACATTTGGGACTGATAATCTCCTCCGCCAAGGTCGTAATCAGGCCCTATGTTTAGAACACGCAGACACCAGTTTCTGCTGAGATATCATGACCGCATTTTGTCAAAGTTCAGTAATGTAGTTATGTTCTGAAGAAATTTGCCAAGCACTGTATTTTTTCTGTCAAATTTCAGACAGCATAGATCAGGCAATGAACTAGAGCGGCATTCATTCAAAGCTCCTTGATTGAGTGCTGACCTAATGGGTGTGTGAACAATAGTTTTTAAAAGGTCTTCCTGTAATTTTCTAGAACATTATACGAATTGGAGAAGTGTGGAATAGGGCGAAGTACAAGATCAAGTTGCACACTCAGTTTTCACTATAAACATTTGATTTTGGGTTCCTCTCTGAAGTATGTGTGTGTTGTACATACATATGCTGAAGTCCTAAAATGTACCAAAGTGAAGTTTCAGGTTCTCTGCGACTTTCCCAGCTCTTTTGTCACTGCATCGACATATCTGATGAGGTTTGGGTCTGCAAAGTCCCAGACATGCTACTAAATAGGGTTTTAAATAAAGTTAAATGCATTAATTAGTAACATGACTTTTCTGCCTTTGTTTACTTTAATTATTAGTCGGGTTCATTAATGCAGCACTAGAAGACATTTGAACGTACATTCTATTTATATTTGCTGTATATCCAGATAAGGGCTCAAAAATACCGGCTTTAGATGATTTGCTTATTTTTGTCCTGCCCAGATATTAAAATATCAGTGGTACTAGGAGAAAAACGGCCGGGTGACAACCCTAGTTGAGGTAGATAGCAGAGCGGAGTCCTAATTCATTTCTTTGCCTCCCTGCTGAAACAGTTAGTAAGGGTGCCCAATACGTCCCTAAGCTGAACAAGCACAAAAACAACAGATGATGGACGGAATGCTGAACAATGCAAACATTCACCCCCCAGTCACAAAGATCTGGGTTTAATCCATCGTTTTTTGCACACCACACCACACCACCCCAGTTTGGACCCAGCCATATGCAAATCAGTCTTGACCCTGTTCCTTATGGGAACAGTCGAGCAAGAACTGCCAAGCAAGCCGAACAAGCAGCCTATTCTAGGGTAAATTGTGGTCGGTGCTCAACAGTGTCATTTAGAACCATCAATTTACAGATTAAAAGCAAGACCTGGGTTGTTCCCTTTGTGGACAACAAACGGCTGACTGTGCTGCTTGAGCCTGACTCTGTGACTGCTGCTGACCTGGGCGTGTACCTGTCACTTGCGAGCTCATACGTCACTAGTTTGTTCACGTGCCCACCACATGCCATTAAGATGGTGACTTGGCGACCTGTGTTCTAATCCAGCGTTGATACTGGAGTAAAGCCATCTGATTATTGTTCAACTCACTTCATTTTCGTGGACCTAATTTATGGAAATGTAATGAATTTCAGATTTGAAAATAAGTATTAATGGACAGTTTGTGCTCGCTCCCCAGCTTGATTCGCACCACTTAATGCCAGTTTATACTTTCGTGCATTTATTTGTTGTAGTGGTTGTTGTTTCAACGGTATACACTTCCACCTGTACAAACAGAAATGAGGAAACCCGATGTCTCCTTTCTTCGCTCTCTGATATACCACCATTGTTTCTTCTGTTTGGATACAGTTACCAGTAACGATCTCATTCATTTGAGCAACAGACATTCAATTCACTAAATCTCGTCCCTTCGAGTCCACGTGATCTACCTTGAAATACGTGATTTCTGTTTGCGCTGCTTCTGCGGGCCCTCTCGGTTTCATAATGCTGTGACTTTCAGCATCACTCTACCATTCCGCTCTAAAAGAAAGTTAGAAACCGTCGATTTTCCTTCCCGTACATTCCTTTGCAGATGGGCCGCGCCGCTCGGTGTCTTGATGGCTGCCATGAAGTTAATGGGAAAGGATAGCAATGCTCGGAGGGGCGCCCGCATGATGGGTTTGGAATTATGATTTATGACTCCTAAGTACTGATATGAAACGGATGCAGATAGAAGGCTCTCGCGAGAGCAGCTCCTGCAGCGCGTGAAAGGGTCAGATTTTGCTCTCCGAGGAGAAATGATGTAAAGCGGCTGTGTTATATGCAGTGGCGGCTGCCCGGGGCTGCAGAGGATGGTACACATAAGTGCCCATTGGAGAGAAGCGTGTCGGGGGGGGGGGGGGGGGGGGAGTGCTAACAGCCCCGTATTCAGAAATACACTCCACCGCCCACCCCTTGCTCTCAGCTAGACCTACATGCTGGTGCATCCGATGCAAGGTGACATGAAATGAAATTGTGAAGTGCCTGGCTAACGAACAAGCTTTTGTAGACATGCATTATAAACGATCATGAATCTTACTCACTGGTTTCCGCCATATTTCAATGCTCAGTTGATCGCTTGCTAGGTTTAAAGCAAGTAAAGACCCGTGCACACAAGCATGCCATCATTTCAAAAGAGGCAACTGTGAGGTTAAATATATATATATATATATATGGACAATGTATCCCCCCCCCATTGATTTCTATTGAAGAAGAGTTGATTTCAGGCGCGTGACAGCCGAAATAAAGCCATTTTGGCTTATAAAATCGGGAGTCTCCCGCCTCAATCGGATCCTAATAATGGCGTGATACTCCCAAATGAAGGGCCCCAACACTCATACCAATTATATCCTATGGGCAAAACAGTCTTCAGACGAGGGACGCATAAACATTACACCTCCACATTCCTTTTCGTTGGCATCTTGTCCTAAGACACTTTCATACAGCGAGGCTCAATCCTAAAACGAAATTGCTCATATGTGCCCTATAAAAACCAAAATCTGCAGTACGCGCCTCAGTAAGCTCTTTGCCCGTCCGTCTCATCTGCAGATTATTATTTGTACCATATTTTCATCAGTAGCTTCGTTTTGCCACCAGTCATTTTGGTACCATAAGCACTAGTGTCTTGTTTTATCACCAGTCATGATAGATGGGAGCTGGAGTGAGCAACTCTGTTTTTTCACTCGGTACTAATAGATATCATTTTTGAATTGATCCAAACAGTCTCACTTACGTACATTTTTGTTACTTTCATCAGTACAAGTAATACTGCATCGCTCTCTGTTCTCACACTGCTTACCTCAAGCAAAAGAATCACAGAAAAATGTCCTACTTGGGTGTACAGCTCCCTCAACTTAAATAATACATGTGGGATTTTTAAAGAGGGCATTTCCGCGTCTTTCTGACGGGGCTCACTTAAAATGTTTTAAATGTAGTTTGTAGCCTTCCACTTGCATCTTAAATTGAAATGGAAATAATCTGAAGTTACACCAAAACCCATGAATATATCGAAACCTTGGTGAATATCGAGTGAGGAGCCAGCCAGGTGATGCAACCATCTCAGAAGCCCCATTAAGTCAGATCTGCAGCGTTGTTCTGCTTTTTCACAACAATCACTTTTATTTCAATGAGTTTCGTAAATAGCCAGTTGAGTTATTTTTTTCTAACTGGGCCTACTCTCAATGGATACACAGGAGGCGTCACATTTCACTTCTTTGCGTGTGTTTTTTTTCTGAATGAGAAGCTAAAAAAACAGTTTCTCTTATTATCCTCCAGGAAAATACTGACACTCACTTTGTAATGTGTATACTCTTGAATCTGCAAACAAGTAAAAAGTGTCTGGGATCATCTTCTCAGTTCAGACTTTTCAGGAGTAGAATACATTAAGATAACATTTCCTTTGACGTATGCTCCTAAACAGAGCCCTTGCTGCCCTTGGTTAAAATTTGACAGTGTGTGACGCAGTTCAAGTATCTACCTGGCCCCTTGATTGACTTCGCTACTATCGACCAAAACATTTTATTTCAGATCCTAAATGGGAATTTTGGACATGTCTCAAGAAGAGACCTACATGTCCTTCTGTTTCAAAGAGAGCAGAATTGCAAAGGCTTAGTAGCTACCTAAACACTCCCCAAAATGGATACCTGCTAATGGTTTTTTTTATAAAACAAATCAATGTTTAATAAACAAATTTAATCAACCACCAAGTTCAACTAGAAGTAGCCTAGCTCTTCACCTACTGGTCTGAATTTCACACACCACAGAAATCGGTACATGTGCTAAATTATTATGGATGCTCTGCAACTTCCAAGTATCCCTTATATGTAAAACAAGCATTAGCAAAGCCAATAGGTCTCATCCATGAAAGATCTATTGACTTTGCAGTATGTTTTAGCCATGTTACACTCTAGCGTGGCTGCTGTTCTGCACAGATATAAGTTAGTGGTGTACAGGGGAGTGTTGCAAAGTGGAGTGGCCTAGAGTGTTGTACAATGTGTTAGAGTGGAGTGGCATAGGGTTGAGTGCTATGAAGTAGAGCAGGGTGTATTATAGATGTGTCGTAGATTGGAGTGTCCTGGAGTGGCGTAGATTGAAGCGGCGGGGAGTGGCATAGATTGAAGTGGCATTGAGTGCTGTAGAATGGAGTGGCGGGTCATGGAGTGGTGAAAGTGTCATAGAGTGGAGTATAGTAGAGCTCAGTAGTGTTATAGAGTGGCGTAAAGTGTAGTGGTGTAGAGTGAAGTACTTAGAATGGTGTAGTGGAGAGGCATAAAGGGGCATGGAGAACAGTGGCATAAAATGGAGGGGCCTACAGTATAGTTGAGTGTGGTAGAGTGGAGTGTCATAGAGTGGAGTAGTGTAGCGTGTGATATGCATAGTGTGCACAATGCCATTACAGTGAACACATTTTCGATTGAAATGACCATTACATTTGCACAGGCATACATATTTACTGATAAAACTATACAGTGCACAAAAGACAATGTGTGGAAATTGGCATCACTTGGTGTATTGATTTGTTGTGATCCTTTAAAATATTTGTTTCCACAGCACTTCCGAATTACAAAAAATGCACTTCATTTGTGCTTTCCTAATTCTAATATATTCTGAAATATTTGTACAGTTAATTTACAGGCATTTACATTTTGTTGTGTGCTAGAAAAAAATAACATCCTACAGTCTTTTTCCATTCTAACCCCCAACAAGATTGTCACATAAATCCTCTCCCTTTGCAATGGAGATTGAAAAGTAAGCACCAACCACCCTGGGAGACAGAGCCTAATATTTGACCTCTGTCTTTGAATACACAGCAGACGTGACAAGATAAGAACAAAGTTTAAAGGTCTGTTTATTGGTCATTCACTTCTGAACTCAAGCATGGTTATTTTGGGGTGTTTCAGCATTCCCCACTCCTCTACTTCCAGTGCCTATGGCATGGGTGCAGAATTGAAGAAGAGGATTGTTTATGTTATGCTGCGAGTAAAGAGCACTGACCAAAATAAACAGGCTGGTAGACAGAGCATTGTTCCTTTCAGGTTTGCAAGATTGATGAACTAGAGAGGCACAGGTAAGTAGATTCAGTCAAGCAGAAAGCTAGGAGGCAAAAATCCTGTTCAAAGGAATATAGCAGTTTACTGCTGTGAACTAGCATACAGTAGATAACCAAAACATTCATCTACTCTTCTAGACTGCCTCACGAAAAAGAAAAGAGTTCCCAGAAAGTGAGCACTCATTGAACAATACAAGGAGACAGCCAGTCAGTGAGGTGGTGAACAGGCTATGCTCCACGGGAGGGACAAAGACATGCTGGGCAGCCTAAAACAAATAAAGATGGCAAACACAAATAGAAAGGAAGCAAATGTGAGTTACAAGCCAATGGTAAGCAGTGGGCCGAATGATTCCTAGGGAAGCTTTCAGAATATCCCCACAAGGTCTTGTGCAACTAGACAGCTGTGCTGTCTAGTAGCTATCGACCTAAAACAAACACTGGCCTGTACTTTGATACGCTAGAAGAACACCCTTCCCTAAATTACATTACAAGGTGTCTACATGTCCTAGACAGTTGGAGCTCTTTTCCTGCATCTCACAAATTATATTTTCAAATTCTATCATTGCAACTCACTTTTTCTGAGCTCATACAAATCTGACCGCCAGGCCCCATATTTAAACCAAAACTCATTGCTAGCCTGACGCGCTGGGACCCGCTTTACTCCTAGTCCTTCTCTGACTGCCTATTATGAACCAAATAAATGTGTATCACTCAAAAGCATCCCAGAGAAAAACTGTTATGTTATCATCAAACTTGAACACACTCCTTAAAAAAAAAAAATCCTAACTATATTTGGGGGCGTTGTGGGGGATGGTGGCCAGTTGGCTGCTTACCCTTGGGGGTTACTAAAACCCCTAGATGATCGCTTCCTGTGGGGCCTGGGCTTCGCCCTGTCCCAGAGTTCCTGGTTCCACTGGGCATGGGATGGTTGAGTTCTTCTTTTTGTGTTTACTTTGGGCTGCCCCCCCTGGGGGTGTGTCCGGCGTGCGGGTGCAGTGTGCCTCAGACTATCCATCTCTCCTGCCTGTCCTGGTGCCAAATGGGCCTCAGGGTGGGGGGTTGCCTCCCCCAGGTCTGGGGGAACTTAGGGTTGCATAATCAATGTTGCAGGGACTTTAAAGTCCCTGGCCTTGGTATGCAGATTCACTCGCCATCCTGATGGCAGAGTTGATGACACGTCCTGCCAGAGCAGACATTGTTTCTGACCTCAGAGAGCTGGGGCTCTTAGCTCCATGGGGTCGGAGTCTCGCCTCTGGTGGCGGGCTGGTCTATACCAGTCAGCCTATACACTAAGTCTGGTGGGTTTCGGGGGGCACCTCTGGGGTGCCCTCTGAGTTCCTGTCATAATAAATCCAATACTGACATCAGTTTGGGTTTGTTGAGGAGAGGTGTTTGTTATCAAGCACCATGAGTTTCAGTCGGGCCATTGTGTGGCTGGGTGGCCTGTGGTGGACGGTGCCCAGTACATACCTTCAGATCGCTTTCCTGTTCACTTGTAATATTTAGTAATCAAACTGGACGTCACAGGGGCATGTCGGCTTATGCAGATGTGTCCCCGCGGGATCTAATCCACCCTGTCTTAGGGCTTTATGGGCTGCAGTGGTGGTGGCTTGCATATATTGGATGCAGTGATTTGGGGGCATTGCACACAATGAGTGTGCCATGTTGTGTTTTCACCCTTGGTACCCCAAGGGCCTTGGGGCACCAGGGGTTCCCCATGGGCTGCAGCATGTATTATGCCACCCATGTGAGCCCATGCAAAATTTGTCTGCAGGCCTGCCATTGCAGCCTGCATGAAAAGGTGCATGCACCCTTTCACCACAGGTCATTGCACCAGGTCACTGTATGTCATCTCTGTGGTAGGCTCTTCTAGCCAAGAGGGCAGGGCGCAGGTACCTGTGAGTTAGGGCACCCCTGCATGAGCTGAGGTGCCCCATGAACTCAAGTTTCATTATGTTTAGGGCCGGGTGCACGCCACTACGAGGCAAGGTGGAACCTAGGAGAAGGTGACCACAGACACATCCATTCAGCTGGACATGGTGTCTTCTGTTGGGATGTTCTTCAGGTTCAGGCACCTTCCAAACCAGACATTAAATGAGTGACAATGTGTCTATATTAATTGCCTTGTTAAATTTTCAAGTTGATGTATGTATACAAACATTTTTCATAATATATTGTTTATGGTGCATATAATTTGCATGAACTCCAATACATTTATAGAATAGTATTTAACATGGTGTAGTGGGGATATAAAAAGTTACTCTTATTTGTCACAATGTGCTTCCTTTTTTACTGTGAGAAGTATCTTTAAATGAAACTGTTTCTTTCACCAGGGTTACATCCACAAATTGCACGCTAAAATTCTCAACCTGTTGTAACTCTTAAGCTCCTGCATGGAAAACTGACCTTCCAACCACTTAGGTTTTTTAAATAGACCCATTCTACTTTTTACCTTCTATCTCCCTCATCTGTGTGTTACTCTAAAAATCTCATAACTATCTGCCTTAAAGCTCTTTTGAAACCATAACAATATTAATTCCAGCTAGTAATTGTGCCTCATGTAACCGCTCTAATAATCACATCAAACGAAACAAGCCCCCACACAGCATGCAAACTCACCCCAATAACCAATTGACTGACCACTAACTAGGCTCTGAGTAGCATGCTACTCACCGTAAAGGGCTTCAATGCCTCATCAGGGGTAGTAAGCGCTATACACCCTTTAAACAATTTTACTAATGATCTCGCAAACCCACTCCAGAGAGCGTTGTTTTAAAGTAGTTTCCTGGACCTGAAAATGTTTACCCGCTCATAAGAAATACAACTGACTTTTTCACACAAAAGACACACCAAAAAACTGCCCTCTTTATTGAAGTTCACCACCCTTTGAGAAACACATGGACAGGCCAATCTCTCTGTAAAGTGAGTTGAATATTTTCAAATGCAAGCATCGCACTACACTACTAGCCTTCTACCAGCAATCGTAGCCACTGCACAGACCTCCGCTCAAAAAAGTATCCTTGCATTTGTTTAATTGTACATCTGAGCCTACTACTGTACACATTTGTACCGCACTGGCTCACCGCCCATCTGTTCTTCAAACCTGTCTATAACAGTAGATGCATTTAAATAACTAGTGTGTAACTGTCTGATCTTTCAAAGGGATACACAGTAGAATGCATACCAATGTTTGGATTTGGTGAGGACTAGTGAAAGTATTTAATCCCAAAATGTTACTATGTGCTCTCTCCCGCAGTTACTCTTGCCTAAGTTCCCACTCCCTACTATTTACCCGGCAGACATACTGCAATCACTGATTTGTTAATGTGTACACTGTCATCCGTTTATTTATTCACCCACTCATGTTTAAATTCCTTTGTAGCCCCTCTTACACTGATCTCTCCTATAACCCCCCACCCAAACAGACACAGCACAGTGTAATGTGGAGCAGTGCACTGATTAATGGGCAAACATTGTCAGTTTCCTCTGGCCGTGTCATTTTCTGAAATTCTAGATCAAAATTGGAAGGGCCTGCACTGAGTGTCCTTTCTCCGCTGCATACGCACTGCACCGCACAGCAGTGCACTACATTCTATCCCTCACTCACCCTCTTACGCCTAGCGTTCCAGGGTCCTGAAATGTAAGAATGAAATGAGCAGAGTTCTGCGCTCTGCATCCTTCCTACATCCATGTTACGCCAAAATGAAAGTTAATGTCCTCATCCAACCTAGAGCATTGAGGCTCATCCAGACCATCCATTTTGGCAACCCAAGTAGAAACCTACAGTCTGGTAGTCTAACAAGGGCCGTCTTAAACTACATGAATGAATGACTTGTAAAGCACATCAGATGCACAAAAGTAGGACGTCTTGGTGCTGTGGAGGGTGAAGCTAGAAGTAGAAACTGTATAATGGTTTGAAAAGCCATCTTTTTAGAGGTTTTCTAAAGACATCTTTTGAACGAATGTGTCTCAAATCTTGCAGCAGTGAATTCCAGTAATTGGCAGAAAAAAGGAAAATGTTCTTGCTCTTTTGTGCTTTGGAACTGAGGTCAAGTAAAAAGTGGGTGAGCGTAAGTAGCGAACTGTAACATAAGTAAGATTTTGGATATAAGAGGGACCGTTCATAGACAAGGCCATGAACACAAAGCAGAGTGATTTAACATTTTTTTAAATTTATTAGAAGCCAATGAAGAATTTATAGATTTAATGTGACAGAATGTCTGCAAGCAAGATTAGGTAACAATCTGACCGCCACATTCTGTACAGTTTGCAGTCTTTTGAGCTAATAGCCAAGGACGCCAAGGTAGAATGAGTTCCCATAATCCAGTCTAGTGGCAACTAAGGCACAAATCAGTGATTTAAGAGAAGATCCAGGCAAAAAAAGGAAGAACCTTCTTCAAGGCTCTTAAAAGAGCAAACCTCGGGGCTACCACTGAGACAGTCTGTGGGGTGAAAGTGAGATTGTGATCAAAGTGAGTGATTGGGGAGGAAGGCCAAGTTCAGACGACCACCAGTGGTGGCAGCTGAAAGAGTTCTCTCTAAGAAAGGACAGCACTTATGTTTTCTCACCATTGAATTTTAGTCATGTCATTTATCCATTCATATACGTCAGGCATACATGCCTAAAATTTAGCTTGTGTGCTGGTAGGACAGTGAGAAATTGAGTTGTGTGTCTTCAGCAAAAACTTAATACTAAAATCATGCGACCTTAATAACTGTGCTAAAGGAGCCAAATGTGCAGTGAGCCAAGTGGGACTCAGGAGTGAGCTATGAGGAACCCCTCGTAGACGTAAAGAAGAGGGTAATGTATAAAGTCCTAGAAAAGCTGATTGCGATCTATTGGTGAGAACGGCTACCGGTTTTAGAACAGTCTTACCAATCCCAAGTTTGAAAAGGCTTTGTAGTGTGGTGTGAGACCTGGTGTCAAAGACTGCAGATAAGTCTAATAACAATAGACCAGCAAGCCCTCCTTAGTCTACTGTATTGCGGAGGTGTTCTCAGACAGGTAAAAGGGCTGTTTCCTTACTATGTTTAGGCCTAAATCCCGATTGAGTGCTCTCCAGTAAGCCTAGAAACGCTTTTACGAAAACTACCTTTAATTTTAATCTCCAGACAGGCCTAATTTCAGACAGAAACTTTCCCTTGTTCACACATACACCCTCATTCAGTTTCTCTCTCCCTCACTCTTGCTATAAACACAATCTTAGCAATCATACAAAAGGGAACCTAGATTACCAAGGTGAGTTTATGTCATACTAATGGATGAAGGTGTTATTGCAATGTTGTAACATTTTTCACATCTTGCACCCCTCTGGCCAGGAATCAAAATATGTCTGGCTCCTGTGTTAATGGTGTCATGCTTGGGAGGACAGAGTGCATGGGCCTTCTATTTGCTATATTTGTATGGTATCATGTCCTGGGGGGGAGGGAGGGGGGGCAGGGGGGGGGGGTACACTGTCCGTACCTTTACTCGTATCTGAAGGGTAACATATCCAGGAAGAAGAGCCAGAATGGTAGCTGGTCCACACGTTGGGTCAGAACTATAAATGAGGCAGAACAAAACACAGAAGCAACAGAGCTAACACAGACCTTAACTGGCTGTCCCGAGAGACATTAAAACTAATACAACCACTTTCTGGCAGACATGCAGCATACCGCAGACAGGTCATACAGTTTGGTAGTACCAAGCTCGTAGTGGCATTCTCCACTTACACACACAAGTCCAAAACATTGTATTAGACGTAACACCTCACACACCTCCAACGCTACACAGATCTACACGGAAATAGTTGTCAGTGTGCCCACAACAGTATTCCACCATACCATTACACAAAACTATGTCTAAGCAAAACTGATAACACCGATTCAATGCATTCCTTATACACCATATGATGTATATTGGAACTTTGAAGCACCATAGGATACTTTGAGGTAATTCACACACATACAAACCTACTCTGCAATGTGCAAGCCCACCCATACAGCATGTAAGCATCTTGGCTCTGCCTCCGGAAACACCTAACTAAGTTATAATAACTCTAATTTCCAGTAGAAAAACAGAGAATATCCTCACTCTGCTTGATACTTATTACAATTTACAAATAATTGCGGATTCTGGTTTGTGGTGAAATCCTCGAAACTAAGGCAAGAAATTACTGAACGCGATTTGCACTGTGAGACCAAGTGAAGATCGTGTGCGGTAAATGCACATATAACCTAAGTCGTCCTTTCTTCCGACTGCGTTTTTCACAAGATTTCTTAATTTGCAGATTGTCAAGACTTTGTGCCTTTTTCTGACTCCTTCAGAACGGAAGTGTTCCAGGCTCTGTCGAAGCGAATCATCATTTAAATACGAGTCTGGGCTTTTTGTTCAAGGACTTCTGAATGTAAGTCCCTTTGCTCACTTCTTATAAGCCATTTTCATATAGACCCGAATGCTCTTATGTTTTTTCAGTTCCACTGCTCAGAAATCCTCACGATTCCTGACATACTTTGTTGTTGAAATTGCTTAATGTAGATAGAACCGATCTGTGACTTTCTATGTATGAAAACTCTGACGGAGGACAGTGATGTCAACTTGCACCGCGTACCCTGAGAGTTAATTTGCAGTTCCGAGAAAATACACTTGATGTACAAAGCCAATTTCCTGTTCCAAAGTTTGCGATTCACAAAATGACAGGGTTTGCGACACCAATTTGCTAGCTATTATGTACTAAATCTATACTGTAATTCGGTAACACTTTACCGGATCACAAAATGGGTTTAGAAACCCATAACAAATTACTATTTGAGAGGGGCGTCTTTAGAGTGCGGCTTTTAAATAGCTGTTAGGGATGTATCAGTGTTTTGCAGCAGTAATCTGATCCAAAAGCATTGAAAAGTTACATACACCCTAGATGGGTTGGTAGCACATTCACAACAAGCATTGGCATAGCCAATAGGTCTCGCCTTTGCGACCTTATAAGTATTTAGCCAGGCAGCACATTAAACCTTTATCAGAAATGAGCTGTGTTTGTGCATTCCTTCATAAACTTGGCATTATACTTCAATTGTCGGAACATCCCTATAGAGGGCACCACAATAAAAATAGCATTTGGAAGAAACGTGTTCATGTAACAATAGAGTCAGCCCCTAAAGCGCATTACCACATGAAAAGAGAAGTGCAGAGAGCATTGCAGTGTAACCATATATTCTTCTAGACGGCATAGTGCATTACACATTTTCAGGCCTTGCAGGCCTGCTAGAATATTATTACAAACAAGGCCCTTAGAACACAAACTACTCCCAGCTCAAGCTCCAGCCATGAGAGAGCCTAAAAAGACATTATATAATGGGAGAGGTTATGATTTTTTGGTCCCCTGAACCTAGTGTGGGGGTCCAGAAGATGAGCTGGGCAGAAAGAGCACGTCATACTGAATGTTTTTGTTGTGGTCCCATTATTGTAGGATCGCCACAGGCTGAGTTATTGGCAAAATGTGTTGTAAAAGGAATGCCCCGCAAAGCATTATGGGGCGAGTCTCCCGAGTGCACTGAATATTGTAGTATCAGCTCTGCCACTGTGCTGGGAAGAGCCGCATTGAGGGTTTCCTTTTGTTTTTTCTATTTAAAAGGCACCAGTTTGTATATTTTTCAACTGCTAAACTTGGGAAGAATTTAGAAATGGGGCTGCAAACTTAACTAGTGCCCATGTAAAGTGCTCCGATCTTCCGTTATAGTTCACGCTATTTAAATAAAAAATAATCCCCCTGCAGCTTGCAGCCTTTGTTGGGTGCAGACACCGCAAAGAAACAGTAAGATACAAGAGGAAGAAACAACATACCGCCACGAACGTGAAGCTGAGAGGCGAAAGAAAAAAGTAGCGCGCCGACACTAAGGTATGTGGCCTATCGTGCAATAAACCATATAACAGGGTCAGTCTCCAAGCCGGTAACTAAACAGCCTCAAGGAGAGACAAACCTAACTCATTTACCTAACAAACCAAAGAAATTTTGAAACGCACGCCAAGGAACGAACGAAAGTGATGGACGTGTGATGGACATGGGGAAAGCCCACAGAAGTAGATTACATAATGTCAAGAGATAGCGCATGCATGCTGCCTAGGCTCGACCTAAAAAGGAGGACCCCTTTGTGAACGTACAAAAAAAAAGATTTGTTGGGGAGTAGGCAGTAGTTCATGGGACCACTGTCCCCTCTCAGACATCATAAAAAAATGTTGATGCGGAAACAAGGAATCAGTGTCTCAAGGATATGGTGGCATCCCTAATACAAAAGGGAAAAAAAAAGATTTAACAAAATACTTAGTTCATTCTCAGTATCTCATAAACCAGCCACAAAATATCAAAGGAAGAATGTGAACAGAAGAAAGAAGAATATACAAAACCTTGGATACCATAGCAGTAAGAGGAGTACACACACCTTGAGGAAGGCACCCAAACACCAGTTGAAGGTGATCTTGAATTACTTATGTGACAGGAAATGGATGAAGATTTACCTTTCTAAGATAGATACTTATCCATCAAACCCATATCCTACCGATGACTTATCTATGTATCTCACACTAATAGGGATAGTGAACCAGGGTCTTCCAAAGTTGCAAATCCTGGGATAGAGAACAAATATAAACCGCCTCTGCCAGACCTGTTCATGTTAAGGGCAAATTCACTGTTTGTCTCTACATCCAGAAAAATGGGTAAATGCACCAGCGTCTGTAGGCCCGCTCCTGATAAAGACAGCAAGAGTTTAGACACTGTTGGTAGGAAAATGGAGAGGTCCGCAGCCACACAATGGAGTATTGCTATCTCTGATGGGATCTTTAATAGTTACGGCCATAAGCAATGGGAGGGGATAGAAGTTAATCCTCTGTATCCCAGAAGAATTTAAGAAAAGAGGAAAAGCCTTTATGCAGGAGGAGAAAAATACCTGCTGAAATGTGCCCTGAAAGACACTGACCCTGGCAGAAGACAAATGTGCACAGGTTCAATGCTCTGCAGTCATGCCTGGCTGACAATATCTGGATTCAAACCTGATGTACAGGTGAACATGTGTATACCAGGGGAAAAAGTATTTGGAAGCTTTGTGGGCTACTCCCTAGAAAAGATAAAAGCTAATCACTCCACTAAAGCAATGGGAACCTTGCTGTTGGACTTGGCTCTTTTTGCAGGGCCGTCCCCAAACTTGTTTATTTTGCCCTTCTGTTTTTTTTGTTGGCTTTTAGGACTCTACACACTTTGCCACTACTAACCAGTGCTAAATTGCTTATGCTCTCCCCTTTAAACATTGTAAAATTGGCATACCCCCAATTGGCACATTTAATTTAGTTTTAGGTCCTTAGTAAAGTGGTGCTACATACACCCAAAGCCTGTAAATTAAATACTGCTAGTGAGCCTGCATCACTAATTGTGCCACACACTTAAGTAGCTCTTTTAAACATGTCTCCGACCTACCATTGCATCCTGTTTTGACCTGCCATTTCGACATGGCAGGCCTTATCCTTCCTTTTTAATACTTGTAAGTCAGCTCTACGGTATTTCTTAAATCGCCCGCGGGGGAGGATGTAGTTTATTTAAAACTTTGGACATGTACATTTATCTTTTACAGGTCCTGGTAATGAAAACCTCTTAAATGTGTCTGTTTAGTACTGCAAGCCCTACCTCGCCCATATAGGATTCCATTGGGTTAACTTAAGTAATTTAATAAGTGATAACTTTCAGATGGGAGCAGGTAGGAATGTTGAGTCTGATGTCTAAAAAATTTGAATTTAATACCCTCTTTATTCGTAAAGTTGGCTTTTGAGTCACAATTCTGGAAATGCCACTTGGCATATTCTTGTCCTAACCATTTGGTGCCTGTGGCCTGTTTCCTGGGTCACATGACTAGGTATGGCTGGCAGTTGGTTTTTGTGTATTGCTCCCAGGCAGTGAGACAAAGGAGCATAGGTGTTGGCAGGGTGTGCCATTTTCAACTTGATGAGGGAAAGGAGCTATCACCTAACACACTTGCACATCACAAAGGCTCTGCGTGGGCACACGAGCAAAGGGTTTGATACTAGTTTATTGTCACTCGGACAGGCTGGGATCAGAGCAGGAAGACAGGAAATTCCAAACACCTCTCCTACATTAAAGCTGGCACCTAGGTATAAATAATGAACCCTGCCCCCACTACATCTTCAACAAGGCCAGCGCCTCGATGACATATGAACTCTGCAAGACCATAAACTGCTCCCTAGATTCAGCAACCTACCTCGAAGACTGGAAGCACGCCAAGATCCGCCTACTTCTGAAGAAACCCACATCCGACCCAACGGATCTCAAGAACTACAGCCCATCTCGCTGCTGCCCTTCCCAGCTTAGGTCGCCAAGAAAGCATTCAACACACAGCTACGCCAACACATTGAGAACAACAACATCCTGAACATCTCCCAATCTGGATTCAGAACTAACCACAGCACCAAAACCGCCTTGCTCACCGCCACAGATGAATCTGCTCCTTCCTCGACCACGGACAAACAGCAGCCCTCATCCTACTTGATCTTTCAGCCGCCTTCGATACAGTATCTCACCGCACTCTATGCGCCAGTCAGACTCGCGCCACACCTGTCAGAACCTACAGACATCAGCTGTGGAGTACTCCAAGGCTCATCGTTGAACCCCCTGCTGTTCAACGTCTACATGAACCTGCTCACCTCTGTTGTCAGGAACTACGGTATGAACATCATCTCCTACACAGATGACACCCAGCTGATCATCTACCTGACCGAGAACCTCAACAGCCAAGAAGAACTTCAGGGACGGGGTGGAAGCAGTCGCCACCTGGATGAGGAAGAGCTGCCTTAAGCTGAACTCCGACAAAACCGAGATCCTCATCCTGGGACCTTCTTCCTCAGCCTGGGACGATCCTGGTACCCCTCAACACTCGGCAAGCCTCCCACCCCCACAGACCACGCACAAAACCTTGGCGTCATCCTCAACTCAACGCTCACCATGACCAGACAGGCCAACTCCGACACCTCCAACTGCTTCCTCACCCTCTGACTCCTACGGACGATTTGCAGATGGATACCAACGACTGCCGAAAAACTGTGACGCACGCACTAATCACAAGCAGACTTGACTACGGCAACTGCCAAGAAGAACCTGAGCAAGCTGCAACAAATCCAGAACACCGCCTCTAGACTCGTCCTACACATCCTCTGCCAAGAACACATCACAGAACACCTGAAAAACCTCCACTAGCTCACTGTCCAGAAGAGGATCAACTTCCAATTCCTCGTACACGCCTACAGAGCCCTCCACAATAGCGGACCCAGCTATCATAACCACTGCATCACCTGGTACTCCCCTTCCAGACCTCTCCGCTCGTCCCAGCAGTCGACGTACCGTATGCCAACGTACCCGGCATAAAGAAGTCCTCGGCTGGAGGAAGATCTTTCACACACCTGGCAGCAAAAGGTTGGAACACCTTACCTCTTCATCTCAGACAGTCACCATCGCTGCCTCAGTTCAAGAAGGACCCCAAGATCTGACTCTTCAACTGATCTCCGAGGACACACCCCTCAGCGCCTTGAGACCCTGTGGGTGAGTAGTGCGCTTTAAAATATCGTATTGATTGATTGACCCTCAGACCCAGCTCTTTGGTACACCTCTAGACCTGTGGAAGACAAAGATGGAGTGCTGTGCTACTCTGCAAGAAGGACTGCTACTCTAATGCCCTCCTCCCTGAGTGAAAGGAGTGGACCTGCATCTTAAACCCAGGACTACCAGAGTGACGCTATGGCTAGTTGGCTGACCTCTTGTTCGGAGCCTCAGTGACAGAAAAGGCACCAACCATCTTGAACCCAGCACCTGAACTCTACTTGCTGAGAGTCTTGCCCCTTAAGTGATGCCACCTCAGTCCTGGACCCTTGGAAATAGGTCTGAATATGCTCTGCCAGCCCAGCTGTGGTCCTGTTAGCAGAAAAGACGCAGCACAACTTATCTCCTCACAGTCGCTTCGGCACCACTTCCCCAACACTGGATTTCACACAGCAGCCTACAGTCTCATCGGAACTGCTGCTGCGCAATGCGCCCTTCCTGCAAGCCTGCACACCGCAAGCCCCTCGTCCGCATCATCGATGATGACGCAGGACTTCGCATTGCAGCCCCACAGCTTCTCTGGAACCGCCGCTGCCCAGCACATCTTTGACGTGGGATCTTTCAGTGCTCCACAACCAGGATTTAAGGTACTTTGTTCAGGGAGCCCAACTTGGTCTCTGTATCTGGCCCACGCTCCATCGCGTTATTTTTACTTAAATATTTAGAATTGCATATCTCCAGTTCCACTGATTAGATTTTTGTTGTTTTTGTGTTAAACAATTTATCACATTTTACTCCACTTTACTAGGGTTTAAAGTGCTGTATAAATAGTTTACACAGTGCCTCTAAGTTAAGCCTGACTGCTTTGTACCTAGCTACCCAAGGGTTAAGCACAGGTGAATTTGGGGTTTGCTTTGTTTCACCCTGACAGAGATTGTGGTTGCCGCTAAGGGTTACTGAGGGGGTTGTTTCACCCCCCTCAACCAGTAACCCAATTGCCAACCAAAACTCCCTTTAGAAGGGGTACAGTTTTACATAAAAAGGGCCAAGGGCATTCCCCCTTTCAACACAAACACTTTCAAAAGTCCCAACCTTCAGTGAGTCAATAGCCTTCCTCTCAATAGCAGCAGTCCACCTAATGAAAACAGACCATTCATGACAGAGGTAGAATAAAGGCCCAAGCCATCCAAGTTACAGGCCAAAATATCAAGTGGGCCCATCCACACACACCCTGACTATAAATCTCTAGTCTGGGGAAGGGGAGACAAAGTGTTTTTCTGCAGGAATTGCAGAAAGTCACTTCAGACAAGTCATTAATAAACATACTAAGACATAGTTACAGCATAAGCCCTCCAAACATTACAGCAAAGAGTCAGGCGTACAAAAAAGAACACAAAGAAATTCTACTGCAGGAGATACAGCAGCCGCTGCCAAAAATACCTGAGAAGTACCCAAAGAAAATTTACATGCAGCTAGTCTAAAGCACCTCACATTAAAGACTGCCTCCATTTCTTTTCACAGAGTAAATTAAATTCAAGTACTGACTATTTAGTAACCATATCTACAAATAAATAAATACAAGGTTATCACTAAAGTAGTTTCACTGTTTTACCTTAAGACATTAACATACCCACCTTCTTCCAACAATCGAAAACACAAGCTGAGAGAGCACTCAACACATTAGATGTTAGGAGAACAACCATACATTACTAGCAATAGAAAAAAAGCAGTAGGGAAAAGTGAGGCACAGATGAGACAAAAAGTATTTAAATAATCGTTTGCATGTAATTGATATCTCTTTAAAATCCACATAATGAATGTGAATCTATAGGATATTCATGCTGCAAAAGAAACCAGGTACTTACTGTACCAATAGTTTTATAACTTGAAACTCCTTAGTCACATGTGGCCCTTCAGCTTCCCCAAGGATGGAGGAGTCATTGCAAAGAAAGAAAGAACAGAATCTTAACGTAGTGACTATGTATTGGCGTTTTGTGGGCTTATGCTTGACAACATAGACGGGTCACTGTGGTTGGCTATAAACAAAAACCTTTACCTGTACCATATACACTTTACCTACCGAACCACTTGATGGTGGACTAGTGCACAGCTACTGAATCTAGAGGAGCTGTAAACTTCAAAACCTGTAGCAAATAAGTGACCTATTTTGTACTAACCCAACTGTTGTTCCTAGCTTCACTTTCTGGTCTACCCATTATGGTAAGGCCATTACTGCTTTTGATGTTCCGTCTAGTGCTGTCCATAGTTGTAGTTGAAGGCTTGGCTTGATTGAAACTTAAAATTATTGATGTGGAGTGTACTTTGCAAGTAAAGTCATTCTTTTGAATGAAAATGTTAATGTACTTTGATGCAATATTTATCTTCGACACCCCTGCCACCAGCAAATAGAAAAATAATGACACATTGTTACTGTCTTCTTTCACTATAGGATACAAATGGCAGTGTCATGCTTCCACTTCGGCAAGTGCTGTATTCTCCTTACCCTGCCACACACATTGATGTGGATGTCAACACTGTGAAGCAGATGCCGCCTTGCCATGAACATACTTATAACAGGAGGAGGTACATGAGATCAGAGCTGACAGGACTTTGGAGGGCCGCTTCAGATGACGACAAAGCCCAGGACTCTGTTATCCACACAGATGAAAGTTTCACACCTAATCTGTAGGTAGCAAAAATTGTATGACCTAAATAATCTGTGGTTAATCCAGTGATGGAAACTTCACAAGTACTGCTCACTTAAAAATGTAAATAGTTTGCAGGAGGCTGGGGCTGTTTGACTGTTGTTGCTGTAAGCAGTGGCACAGGAACGGTTGCCCACTCCATCTCAAAAGGGGAAGTGGACCTGTATGCGTAAGGCTCCAATACACTGCAATGCCACACTAAAAGTGGGCCATGTGAAGCCAGAAAGGAAAATATTAGTTCCTTTGTGATTACTTTTTAGGGTGTGCTATAAATTAACTTTTTTTCCAAACACCTTAATTTGCCCAAACTAGGAGCGAAATTGTGAGTGGTGCTGGCGATGGCCTGTTCTACTTGGAAGATTGTTGGTGGTCAGAGGCTCTAAAACAGGCACAGACTAGGTGTCATACATATCATGTGCTCTTCTACTGGATGTGGTAGTCATCATACTGCAATTTTCTTCTCTACTGCAGAACTCATTGGTAATGATTAGGTTTGAAAGGATTGCCACAGTTGCACAGGGTCTGCTACTAATTCAGGAGAACATCCCCACCAGAATAGATTACATAAACAGCCGAGGGTGAAGAGGCAGAGAAAAGCTGATTTACATTTCATAATACAGGTGCTGTGCACTGCATATGAAGGTGTCTACACACTTCAGAAAGTTTAATACTTGAGGCAGATAGAGGTTTTAGAAGAGTATAGAAAAGAAAGCTGCATGTGCATTGTATATAGAAGTTTTGGTGCACTGCAGTAAGCGGGGTCTAGGCACTGATTAAAAAAATTGGCCATACATAGCAACAGTGAGATTTATGAGCACAGCAAACATGGGTATTGATGCACAGAAGAGTGAAATATGAATGTCTATACACTGTAGATGTTTCTACACATTAGAAGAATGTGTCAGTTTGTGGCATGCAGAGACAGAGATTACTTTTTGCACAGTAGAAAGAGCGGTCTTTACATGTCATAATCCATGCCCCACTGACAGACTTCTCTGTTGAATGCTGCCCTAATCCCTTTAAAGTACGTACAGTACCTGAATCTACCCCTTTGTGCTGAACGTCTGACATACTATGCACAATATTACGTCTCTCATTACTCCAATCTGCCCCTCAGAGGTTTCACAGCAATTCCTCCACCAGTTGCTGTTGTTGCTCTTTTATCTTGTAAGTCTCTTTTACAAATGGTCCATTAAGACTGCTCACACTGTGATTCAGGCCAGAAGGACCAAACAGCACAAGGTTCACTTTGGCAACATATTCAACACTAATGCTGTGGGGGAATCACCCTCCTTAAACAATGTGTTCGATGGCATGTGTGGCTGTAGATGCACATGCTTTGCATACATCTGCCATCTAGTAATGGGTTTGAAGTGTTGCAAGTTGTTTTTGTTCGAAGAATCTTTTCCAGTCATAAGATCGAGTGACTCCTCCTCTCAGTGATACGGTGCATGGACATTGAGTCCTTTGTTAGATTGTTTTCTCTCCGCCGTCGGGTTCTGACATATGTTCCCCTCGCTATGGTATTCCTCGGCTCGGTCTATTCTGAACTCTTCTTTTCCGTCTTCCTTCCAGCGACGGTATTGTATTTCGGTTGCTTTTTCTCAGTCTAATATAGTTGATCCAAATTTCTACATCAGGAGTCAGTTTACCGCCCTTTAGGGCGCCAGTGCCCATCTCAGGCCTACTCCTCCACGTGGTGTCTGGATATGCAGGACTGATGGAATGCACTCCATTTTGGTTTTGACCTCAATGCCATTCAAAATTCGCACACACCGACCAACACCTGGTGTCTAACTTGTGCTTGTCCCCAGACCATAAAGAAGAAACCTGCAATGCCTGTCAGTCTTTTCGATCCAAAAAGACAACTCTGTGAACTGAAGAACGTGTCGACTAGAGATGGCGTCAAAGACACAGGACAACACTCCTGATATTTTCGGGGAAGAGCATGCACAGGAGATCAAACAGGAGGAGGCCGTCTCCATTTAAGATTCGGAGTCGGATGCTCAATCTGACATCGAAAATCAGCCTTTCACCTCAGCGCAACCTGTAAGTACACCATCCCGACCTCCCATACAATAACTTCAAAGAAGCCCTACAAACAGGTTGTCGGTCCACCACTGTCTTCCGGCCATGGTCAGATCTGAAAGTTGCCTTCGGATGCCCGCCTTCCAGCTCGGCACAGAAAATATCCAAGACTAAGTCGTCTTCGGCATCGACCTCTTGTTTGACACCATCTCACACAACCTCGGGTTCGAGTCAACCCTTCGTTCTGAGCATTTCTGCCCCGAACATGAAGTCTTCCACATCAGTTTCGAAGCTGACCGCTTCAGGTCAACACAAGGTTTCCACTCCCAAAACTTCAGAAGTGAAAATTCTGTCTTCTAGAGACTCCAGTCATTGCTCTGAAGCAGCTTCACCAGTGGAGCCAATCCTCAAAATAATGGACGCTTGTCAGCGCCAGCTCCATATCCAAAAGGGAACAGGAAGAATAATTGCTTCTCTCCCTGACCCAATCAAGACGAAATTTACTTTTCAAGAGACTTTAAACACTGCTCCTCCACCTAAAAATGTGTGCAAGGACAAGGTTCCAGTTCGACCTCAGCCTCCTTCACCACTCTCTCCTGTGCTTCCTCTTAATCCTCCACCACCTTCCCAATCTCCTCCACCTATTATTGAGCCACTATGTTCTCCACAAGGTTCACCACCACCTCAGGGAGATGACTTGGGGGGTATTTCACAAGATATTGACCCGTGGGATTCATATGATCCAGATCCCGTATTACCAAATGATCTGATTTATACCCTGCACACCCTTCACCTCCTGAAGATGCAACTTCATATCAGCAGGTAGTAGTACAGGGAGCTGCATATCACAACGTACAAATGCACACTGACCCTGTTGAAGAGGATTTTCTCTTCAATACACTGACTACCACCCATAATGAAAGTCAATTTTTAACTATGTTACCAGGTATGCTTAGACATGCCATGAACCTGTTAGGGCAAGAGTTGTTACACCAAAGGTCGATTAAAACAAAAAAAAAAAAAAATATATATATATAAGGCAGCACCTACAGACCCTATATTTATTTGGTCACAAATCCCTCCTGACTCTGTAGTAGTCAGCACAGAACGGAAACATGCTACCAGCCAATCAATGGGAGATTAACCTCCGCTTGATAAGAAGAGCAAAAAAATTAGATGCAGCAAGGGAAAAAAGTGGCTGCACAAGCTGCCAATCATTGGCGTATCACCAATTCGCAGGCACTCTTGGCACGATATTACAGGGCCCACTGGGATGAAATGGAGGATCTTTTCCAGTACCTCCCAGAGGAACATCGCAAAAGGGGACAGGAAATATTTTTTGAGGGCCAAACTATTTCAAACAACTCTATTAGGTGTGCTACTGATGCAGCAGCATGTGATATTAATACCAGTATTATTATCAGAAGGAATGCTTGGCTCAGATGTTCAGGCTTCAAGCCAGAAATTCAGCTGGCAGTTCTCAACATGCCTTTCAACAGGGAACACTTGTTTGGTCAGGAGGTTGACACCACCATAGAAAAGCTCAAGTACATTCCGAAACATCAAAGGCTATGGGGGCCTTACTCACCGCACCAAAAAAAGGGGTAATTTTCTTCCCCCACGATTCAGGGGAGGCTTCAAACTATCATCTGTTGAGCTTTCCACCTCCCAAACCAAGCAAGGCACCCATTTCTGTAATACAGTTTCCTTTAGAGGTTCCTACAGAGGTGCAAACAATAAAGGTAGTGAAAAGGCGTCCACCTCTAGAGGGTCTGCCTCTACTACACTCCAGTGACTACTTACATTTTCCACCAGCTCACACCTGTCCAGTATGGAGAAGACTACTGCATGTCTATCCACAATGGTCCAATATCACCACAGATCAATGGGTTCTATCAATTATCCAACAGGGTTATTGTCTAGAACTGATCTCCACCCCACCAAATATTTCCCCCTCACACTTACAAACTTTCACAAGATCATCTTACTCCTTCAAAGGAAGAGGTATAG
Organism: Pleurodeles waltl; assembly: GCF_031143425.1. NCBI lineage: Eukaryota > Metazoa > Chordata > Amphibia > Caudata > Salamandridae > Pleurodeles > Pleurodeles waltl. Next base: position 447,361,206 of record NC_090437.1, read on the forward strand.
TCCCTGCTTCTCAAAGGGGCTATAGAGCTAGCTCCCCTCTCACAGCAAGGGTTAGGAGTATACTCTTGTATTTCCTTATACCAAAGAAAGACGGGTCACTAAGACTGGTCCTAGATCTCAGACCACTCAGTCTTATACATTCTCTCAGAGCATTTCCATATGGTTACTCTCTAAGATGTCATTCTGTTATTACAGCAAGGTGAATTCATGACCACTTTAGAACTGAAGAACACATACTTTCACATTCCCATTCATCCAGCACACAGCAAATACCTCAGATTTGTCATTGCGGGGAAACATTGTCAATTAAAGGTTTTACCATTCAGGGTGACAACCACCCCCAGTGTCTTCACAAAGTGTCTAGCGGTAGTTGAGGCATTCCTCATAAGATAATACATTCATGTCTTCCCCTACGTGCACGTCTGTGCCTTCCCCTACTTGGACATCTGGCTCATCAAAGCCAATACCTTACAACAATGTCAGCGTCAAAGCACTGTAGATCTCCACACCTTGGGATTCACACTCAACTTTCTCAGATCCCACCTACAACCTTTACAGATACAGCCCTATCTGGGGGCAGTTCTCAATGCTCAGTCAGCGTTGGCATATCCAAGCCCAGCTCGACTTCAAGCTTTTCAAATTTTTCTTTCCGAACTACAAGAAAACCACACTTACACAGTGAGGACAGTGATGCAGTTACTAGGGATGATGGCATCCTGCATTGCCATCGTTCCCCATGCCAAACTACACATGCATCCCTTAAAGCAGTGTCTGTCTCGTCATTGGTCTCAGTCACAGGGTCATCTCCAGGATCTAGTGTTGTTGGACTGCCAGACTCACCGCTCTCTGCAATGGTGGAATCCCACCAACCTTTCCAAGGGGCGGTCCTTTCAGGACCCTGTGCATCAAGTAACTCTGACTATGGATGCATCACAGACAGGTTGGGCAGCTCAACTCAAAAACTTCACAATACAAGGTATATAGGATCCCATTCAACAAACTTCTCACACCAATTACTTGGAGTTACAGGCAGTCTTTCTAGCACTAAAAGGCTTTTTACTGCAACTCTCCCACAAAGTGGTTCTAGTCCATACAGCCAACATGGCAGCCATGTATTATCTGCAAAAACAGGGGAGGAGGGGAGATACAGTCTTCTCAATTGTCCCTTCTTGCTCAGACAATTTGAAAATGGGCAATTCACCACCTCACTGTCACTCCAGTTGTGCCATCCACCGTTCACACCCACGATGGGAGACTATGGGCCTCACTACGAGTCTGGCGGTCCTGGGAACACCAGACTCGCGATGGCAGTCAGGCCGCCACCAAAGTAGCGGTCCGGCCTCCATATTATGACTGCCAGGTTGCCATTGTTTGACAGCCTAGCGGTGCCAGCAGTCTTAATCCGCCAGGGCAGCGCTGCTTGCAGTGCTGCCCTCCGGATTACGAGGCCCCTCTCCATCAGCTTTTGCATGGCGGTTCCACCGCCATGGAAAGGTTGGCGGAAATGGGGTGCAGGGACCCTCTTGTTGCGCATTTCACTGCCTGAATTACAGTGACTACTGCAACATTGCCGCCGGCTCAATTACGTTGTGGCCTGTTTCCCGCTGGCCTAGTGGGAAGCTCGTAATAGGGCCAGCGGGCTGAAAACCGGAGTGGCGGTCTTCCGTACGAAAGAGTATGACAGGCGGCCTCCGCTGCCAACCAAACTCATAATGAGGGCCTATGTGTTACTTAGAGGAATAATATTGACTGGAAGGACACCCTGGTCATAAAATCTGGCCATATCCCTATGTGTATTTGTCCTGAGCTATGCTGACAAAAGCCACCATATGTAAACTGGAAAAGGCTCCCAAGCCTTATTATCGACTGCCCCCGCACATTTGGCAAATGCAATTAGGTAATATCTATTGAGAGTAGAGGGAACCCACATAGACTTGTTTGCCACAGCAGCAAGCAACAATTCCACAATTATGCGTGCAGGTACCTACAGAAGGGGTCCAAAAGAAATGTTGTGTTGATGACTTGGTACAAAAAATTAGTATGTGCTCCTACATTTATACTACTTATTTGCAGGACGATAAAAAGATGCTGATTTCTGCTGCAGCCAGGTAGTCACGATAGATATGGTACATAAAACATAAAAATATGTACATTTCACCCCACAATAGGTTGAAGATAATTAACAGTGTCTCATTATGCTAGGTCTCAGTCTGGCATGTCGTCCTAGCAAGGTGAGCTTTAAGATGGCTCCAGATGCCACAGCTATTTCACTGTATTTTAAGACAATAGAAGTTAAAGGTTGCCTTCTTCCCATCAAAGAATCAGTTTTTATGGAAAAGCCTTCTTCTATTGAACCAAGTTTTTTTCTTAATTATTCAGCACAGGAAACTGTATGTATGAAACTGTATGTCACCCCGGAAAGAAATAGAGGTACACAGCAATGTACAGAAGTCTCCAATCGTTAAATTGCCATATTTGGGCCAATGTTAATAACAACCACATATTCCATATAAACAAGATGTGAAGGGACCTTAAAGTTCTGACGCATAACTTAGAAAGCTCAAAGTATGCACCAATACTCAACTATTCTTCATTTTTTCACAATGCACTGCTCACCTTCTTTAGGTTAATCCTAACTGGTTTACACAAACACTCTTTTTTGATACACCAGAATAACTGTTTTGCAGTTTACAACAAATTCAGTACTCTGTAGCAAGATGAGCGAAGTCTTGTGCTGCATCCAGCATGCCATGCATGATGTGGGATCCACCTTTCTCCAAAGAAAAATTGGCACATATTGCCAGGATAAAAATGCTCCTCAGAATTGAAATCACAGTATAGAATAGCTCTTGAATCAGAGGGACCAGCCTTCTCAGTGAGGACTCCAAAATTCTGGATCACGCTTCCCTTGTGGATTAAACAAAAGAAAGTTATTACAATCACCTTTCTGAAGAAATAACTATTCTGATACACCTGAGCCATGTGTTGCAGCCCCTATGGTAATAATGCCATGTACATCTAAGGAACATCCCGGGTGACATAGTGTAAACCTTGCAGTGGGACAGGGGCTTCAAGTACAGTCTCCCTCTGTGCCAGTCATGTACTCCTCTTCCTCCACTATGCCAGATTCTAGATGAAAAGGTCGAAGATTAGTGGCAATCCTAAACTCCTAAGGCAAGCCTTCATAAGGTCTTGAGATCAACTGGGAAAAATAAATTATTATACGTTACAAGACAGTACTCCTGCCACAGACTGACAAGCAGAACTGCAATTGCAGACAGATTTTAAGTAGATTTTATATAGGTCTCCACATATCAATGGAAATCTCTAGTACGCCCCACCCTGCCCCAGAGGTGCTGGGAGCACAACATTGTGTCTTTGATAAATAGGAAGTGAAGGAATTGACAGAGCTGTGATTGCACTCCAAATTTGGGGCAGACCACAATATTAAAAACGATCTTGATTCTTGCAGATGTTTTTGACTGTCTGAACACCCGTACCACATCCCGTTAGAACTCTTTGTGATGATATGCACCCTTACTCGACAATTTCTATGGTCAAGCAGACAGCCAAGAGTGTCATTTGACAAATGCATGCAACACTAGTCAACGATTAAGACTTAGGTTTTGCTCACCTACAATTCTATAATGAACCAGCCCAACCTCTTCTGAATAATGACTGACTTTTTGGGGACAGAGACAATCCGACACACACACACAGTGAAGTTCAACATGTTCAGAGAGCCCTTCTTGATGAATTTTCTGAACATGCAGGGATCTGTCTCGCAACAACTGGTAGTTTTATACACATTGTTGGACTTTTTTGCTTATGCAGGGTCATCCCCAATCTTTTTGCCTCCTGCCTCCTATTTTTTCTGACCTGTTTCTGTTGGCTTTTGATCTCTGAGCACTTTACCACTGCTAACCAGTGCTAAAGTGCATATGCTCTCTATGTAAATTGTATGGTTGATTGGTTTATCCATGATTGGCATATTTGATTTACTAGTAAGTTCCTAGTAAAGTGCACTGGAGGTGCCAGGGCCTGTAAATCAAATGCTACTAGTAGGCCTGCAGCACTGGTTGTGCCACCCACATAAGTAGCTCTGTAATCATGTCTCAGACCTGCCATTGCAGTGTCTGTGTGCAGTTTTAACTGTAAATTCGACTTGGCAAGTGTACCCACTTGCCAGGCCTTCCCTTTTCTTACATGTAAGGCACCCCTAAGGTAGGCCCTAGGTAGCCCCAAGGGCAGTGTGCAGTGTATGGTTAAGGTAGGACATATAGTAATGTGTTTTATATGTCCTGACAGTGAAATATTGCTAAATTCGTTTTTCACTGTTGCAAAGCCTGTCCCTCTCATAGGTTAACATGGGGGCTACCTTTAAATCTGATTAAAGTGTAGATTCCCTTTGGGAGCGGATGGACATGTGGAGTTTGGGGTCTCTGAGCTCACAATTTAAAAATACATCTTTTAGTAAAGTTGATTTTATGATTGTGTGTTTGAAAATGCCACTTTTAGAAAGTAAGCATTTTCTTGCTTATACCATTTCTGTGACTCTGCCTGTTTGTGGATTCCCTGTCTGGGTCAGTTTGACAGTTGGGCTGGTTTCACCTCACACTAGACAGTGACACAAAAGGAGCTGGGGTGTAGTCTGCATTTCCTGATGAGCCATCAGTGCTAGGAGGGAGGGGAGGAGTGGTCACTTACACCTGAAAGGGCTGTGCCTGTCCTCACACAATGCCGTCTCCGACCCCCTGGTGAGTGTCTGGGGCCTGGCCTGGGCAAGGGAGGATTTCACATTCAAAAGAGACTTTACTTTGAAGTAGGACTACTTCAAAGGAGAACTTGGGTATGAGAAGGGCACCCAAAACCACAGACTTTATAACACTTCTGGAAACAGGAGGAACCTCTGCCTGGAGAAGAGCTGAAGAGCTGAGGAGAAGTGCTGCCCTGCCTGTGACTGTGCTTTGTGGAGCTATCCTGCAGTTGCTGCTTCTGCCAGAGTAAGAGGGCAAAGACTGGACTTTGTGTGCCTTCCATCTTGTGAAGAAATCTCCAAGGGCTTGATTTAGAGCTTGCCTCCTGTTGTTTGAAGTGTCAGGGACAGCAAAGACTTCTCTCTGCCAGCACCTGGAGTCTCTGAAGAGACTCCTGCTCTGACAAGTGGTGCCCTATCCAGTCTCTGGGCCCTTGAAAGGAAAGCTGGTGGAAATCCAAGGAAATCGACTTCGGACAGACGCCGCTGCTGAATCCGGTGACGCCGCCTGCAACCGACTCCGTGATCTTCACTGGAACACGACGACCTTCGCAGGCCTGATGCCGCTGCAGCCCCGCTGAAGTCCGCAACTCAGAGGAAGTCGCCGCACCACGTCGTGACCGACGCCGCTTGAAGTGCGCGGATTCAATATTTCACACAGATGCCGCAATCCCCGACTTCGCGCACCGGCTTGTTTTCACTCTTCACCAAAGGTACTGTACTTGGGGGTCTACGTGACTCTGTGTCCGGCGCCGCTGGTGTCGGCTTGTTGGGAACGACTCTGTCACGATGCCATGTTAACACCTCATCGAAGCATTTTGTGTTTCTAAGTGCTATTTTTGAGTTTAATCTTAAAAAATTCATAACTTGACTTGTGTATGTTGGATTTTTGTCGTTTTGGTCTTGTTTTGTTTAGGTACATATTTCCTATTTTTCTAAACTGGTGTTGTGTCATTTTGTAGTGTTTTCATTACGTTACTGTGTGTGTTGGTACAAATACTTTACACCTAGCACTCTAAAGTTAAGCCTACTGCTCTGCCAAGCTACCAAGGGGGTAAGCAGGGGTTAGCTGAGGGTGATTCTCTTTTACCCTGACTAGAGTGAGGATCCTTGCTTGAACAGGGGGTGACCTGACTGTCAACCAAAGACCCCATTTCTAACACACATGGTAAGGAAATACCCACTAATTCAAAAATACTGGCAGCAGATAATAAACATACAGAGCAGTTGAAGTGTGACATGTTGTTTTGAGTCCAACAATAGGACTACTTAGGCTCATGGAAGAAATAGGGGGCTCCAGTGGTGCTCTTACGTTGGTTGGGGTAAGTTACCCCTTTACCAAAGGATGTAGTGCACAACACTGGAGGGCGGACTTAGCAACACCAATGAGAGGCTGGTTGCATGGCATTATTCTCTCTTGGAGAAGGCAGTTTACGATACAGGATGTCATGAAAAGCATGGCAGAATATGGGACCTGTGATGGGCTGACATTACGGGAAATTAATTTGCATTTAACTGCTCTAAATAATTCTACAACCACATCATACATCCTGTTAGTGACATGCTACTCCTTAACATCCTGATGGCTATGAATTGAGAGTATTATCGTTGAAAGGGTAGGTGAGAGGACATGGAAGTATAAATGCCTGGCTCTGCATTATCGTCCTATCCTGGCTTTTGTCATTGCAAATGTGGAACTGATTATGTTCTAAAATACATTCTTGTTTGCTTTTCAGTGTTCAAAAACATAATGACAATAGTTTATAAAAAGAAAAGAGTAAGAGGTGGCCATTTATTCACCATCCTCTTGCCCAAGGATAGGGGTGATGAAGGTTATCTCTCCCAGGGTAGTGCTGGAATAGAGTGGGAAATAGTCAGACTTAGGTTCTCACAGCTGTTCTTAAGCCAGAACTAAGCTCCTGACTGGCTTTACCCAATCGTCCCGCCTGGCAACAGTGCCAGCAGACATTTAGTGTGTGTCTTTTAAGTTAGATATAGCTATTTGGAGCAGGATATTAACTTCAGATCTGATGTAGCACAAGAATTGTAGAAGCAAAAGCAATAACCCTTCGAGGTATCCTATATAAAATTCCAGTCTTGGGGCTAAACAGTAGATGCTATGCTTTCTAGCAGGGACTTTTATGCTGGCCAGTTCAAACAGCAGATACTATACTTATGGTTTTAATTAAACTACAATTACATAATGAAAACACCAATGACATCACTGGTGATGTCACCATTGAAATCTTGAGCCCACTTTGCTAAAGCTAAGGTTATGCTCATTGAACTATGCTCAGTTGGATTTGGGCACAATTCTTGTCCTTCAGCCATGCATTGCTTCCAGTTCTCCTGCCTGTAGGCAAAACCTGCTAAATATTGCCTTTAGCCTTGCCAACATGCTCAGGGCAGAGCCTTATGCTATTCGCTTCACCCATTTCCCATGTCTCAAAACCCCTAGTTGCGGCATTTGGTCATGCACAGCAGAAACTGATACATGTGATGGTCTTTGGTTAGATCCTGCATTCAGTCAGTGGAAAATTGGGTTATTAGCTGCAATGGATTTGAGTCCTTCTCAGGGAATAGTCCACAATTGCTCCTACATTGGAACCAAGTACCCCATTGTAGTACTTCACTCTGCGGGAAGAGAAGCGGAGCAGTTCAAGGCCTACTGAGTGGCAGTGACATGGCCTAGCAATCTTAATTCTCACTCAACAGCAACCCTCAAATTATTGTCTAGTCATTACTTTTTCTTCTAAAAAGCAAGATTACTTTTCTACACACACTAATAAATACTATGCATTAATTTGCAAATGTATACATTTAGATATATGAAGTATTGCTTGTTGCATAAACTAAGACTCTGGCTTATCTTTGTCGCATAAACTAAGACTCTGGCATAGCTTCTACTACGTTTAAAGAAATTAGTTGCCAGAACTTAGCTGAGTGCACCGATGCTGGAATGTGAAAGAATAGGTCATTGTAGTCCCACACAACCCCACTCAATTCTTACTGGTGTCCGTGCTTTCTGGGTTATTACCAGTCCCTGGCACATAGCGGTAATTCAAACCCAATTTAGTTCTTTATAATATCATACTCAAGTAATGCTCTAAAAGAAAGGTTTTTTATGCATAAGAATGTTTCATTTCAAGTCTCATCCTCTTGCTTTAGCACATGTAAAATAACTACACAGATTATTATTGAAACAGCACTAAAACATGTTGCTAATAACCAAAATTAATATAAACATTTATACCATCGTGGAAAAATCATCTGGGAACCTAACACAAGAATTTCTTAGGAGGACTCAGTGCATTGCATACCTGTGTAAAGCAAGAAGCTGTAGTTCTCAGTAGCCGGGAGAAAGTGTTCCCTCGAAGGAAAAGCATCCATCAACTGGGCTCGGCTCAGCTCCTCTCCTCTTGGACATGGCTTAATATCAGTTCTTTGCATAAGATGGGATGCTGCAGCAATAAGGCGGTCTCTGGCAGGATCTTCTGGCAAGATTTTGTGCAATAATCTTCTCTAGTGGCCACCTGATCAGACTTTTAAACTATTAATCGCTAATCTTATCTGATTTGGGGAATTTCTGACATAATGTGTGTGAATCAGTGAGCCAGACTTGAACAAATTAGTATCATCAAATATGGTAAACACACGTCGATTCAGACTATATTGCTCATTATTATCGTCAGTTTACCTTTAAATATGGCTAACAAGATGCTTGTTTCACTCTGATGTTATCGTTGTCATTGTCATTGTCTGGATGACAACACTTTCACAGGTTCTTAAAAAGATAAGGACAGATGCCATCTACGTCCAGGTAGACCTGCTAAAAACCATTCAGAAAATGGAATCTCGACCTTCTCAAAATGGAGTCTGGCTTTATTTGCTTTACTTGATGGTGACACCCTCATATCATATTACATCCCTAGTGAGATCTGGTCCCTATAACCATAATATTCCCACCTATATTATATTCATCATCATACTATAAAGGGAGCGGTGTATAAAATGCAGGGTTACTCGCTTTTTCAGGGTGTCCTCACTTTAATAACAATCACCACATATTGTACTGTGTCAATATAACATAATTTGAATTAATTAAATCACTAGTCAAGAGCATTCATTAAAAGTATAAACATTGTAGTGTTGATCAGCACAACTGTAAATAAACTGTTTCACCTCAAATAATTGTGTAAGGGTCTTTCTCCACTTTCTACGGGCCACAAAATGCAGCCAATGACCCAACAATAAAGAGTCTCTGCAGTCTGAAAGTCCAAGATCAAAAGCTCTAGCTCTGAGTGCTCATATTAATTGCTTAATTCAATAAGAATCCTTTCCTTGTTGTCATGAATCATTGGCCCGAGAGACTTAGGGCAAGTTTGTAGCGGCAATAGGGTGTCTGCTGCACCTTCTGCAGCCCTCCACAACATATTGCCAGACTGTTGGTGGTGTCTATGCCCATCCTACGGGCACCACACAGCAGACACATCGGCAAAATAGCCCTCTTGTGGGGAGCAATTATTTTTTATGAGTGGCTTTGCAGCTGTGCCTTATTTACTTTAGTGGACTCACGCTGTAATATTCCATTTCTAGTCCAATCCGGACAATAACGAGCAGCAGGTGATCGTTGGGGGACTGCGGGTTGGAGTTCCAAGGCCACTGCTGGCTCCCCGCTTTTAATGCATTCAAGTGCACTGCAGCCACCATCTTCCGTTCTGCTCCTGCTGCACAGGAGCAGCTCCTTTTGTATTCCAATGGCTGTAAAGTGTTGGGTGCACCCTTCCAGGTTTGTTTTCTGTCTGGAACTAAGGGCCCCTTGGGATTGATGAGGATTACACGATGTGTCACCATCATTGTGTTTCTTTGTGTTGCCCCCTCCTGGCAATAAGGATGCAGGCGGGGGAGGGGCACACACTCCTCCTCCCCAATGAGAATTAAATCCACTTTGCTCTGATCCTTGGCCCACCCCACTGCTATTTTGCGAAATTGCAGCAGAACACTATACACCCATTTTTCCTGTTTCTTTACTTTTTAAGGGCCAGTGTTTAAAGTTGTATATCTCTGAACTGGATGGGCCAGTTTTCTTCATCTTTGTCTTGTTATGCTCCTGGTGACCAGCCTTAGCCACCAGCAGCATTGTCTGCAGGCCTCCGGGCTGTTAAGGGGCGCTTTCCATGGGGAGCTGGGTTTTTACTGTTTACTGCACCAAAACTGTTCTCCGTCTGGCTCCTGGTGCCTCTCTCCTGCTGGTGGGGGCATCTTGTGCAGCCCCTCCACAACCAACCAGCAAAATGACATAGTCTCCAAGCCACAGATCCTTTTGGCATCTTGAAGTGCACTTGGGTGGCCATCCTAGTCCTGGATGTCAGCTGGATTTAAAGTCCTTAGTCCATCCTTGCAGGATTTTCAGTGGCTTCTCCTTCCAACTGAGCATCCTTTTGCTGAAGAGGTCTTTTCATCTGTTTCTCCCTTGTGCAGGGGTTTTTAAGTGGGGGGTGGAAAGATTTAGTGCCCAAGCATGCCTGACTAATCCAATCCTAGTATGCCACAGCACCTTCCATCTCTGTCCTAACCTTCTGCACAGCATTCTGGGACAATCCAAGATAGTGATTTCAAGTTGTCTCTGGAAAGAGCCCTCCCTTAGCTAATACAACTTCCTGATCCCTTCTCTCCAAAACTTAAAAGGTGAGGCCCTCTTATGTTGACTCCAGTGGTCTGCGTTTTCCCCAAGAATCAGGTCAAGCACTGTTAGTTGCCCTTTTGCAGGAGGCCTTTGGTCCCTCTGCTGCAGAGCAGAGTAGTTAACGTGGCCCAGTGTTTGGGACGAAAACCTAAAATCTAATTATTAGTTGAGCCTGAGAAACCTGACAGATCTTGAAGTGCCGTAAGATGTGTAGGTATTATGTTGGGGAGTGCAAGTTTAACCTCGAGGTGCATTTTTATCTCCATATTGGTACCTTGCTGGACCTTGAGGGTCTCTTTTCCCCAGAGTATCTGCTAATAGGTGGCCACCTGTCATGGAGGCAAATTCAGTGCATTGACTGTAAAAATTCAAGACACAGGGTCATAATTTAGGACAAAGGATCATTTTTTTGGACGCATCCAAGCAAGATAGGTATGGGTATTGTCTTTAAGCTTTATGGAAAACACAAGCCCTATTCAGCAAATACTCATGTAGAACTGGACTGAAAAATCGAAAACTAGCAAATGTATGCACATGTTCTGCTTTGCTTCAGACTGAGAGGGAACGAAACTAAAGAATGCGAAGAATGCAGCACTTTTAGTCTGAGTAATGAATTTATTAAGGAACTTCCCAGGTTTCAAATACAAATCTGCAAAAATAATAACATGAGCATTTAATTTGAATCAGCAACACACATGCAGCTACTAAAATAATCACTGAAATTGGCTAATAATAATAGGAGAAAATGCAATACATCAACAATGAATATATATGCAGTGACTACGTATATTTATGCATGCACAATGTAAAGCTAGATATTAAGAATTAAAACTGCATCACCATGCGGATCGAATCCAACATCAGCCCTGTCTGCCAACGTCAAGCTGTGGAAACCGTGACAGCTGAGACCGAAGAAACGTTGCCCCAACGGGATTATTCTGACCAATGCGTCCACCGTCAGAAATGAGTTCCTTCTACCTCAGCGTCAAGCTTCCCCACCTTCTATAACTTAAACAGATTTAAGAGGAAGTTTCTAGAAACCCCTCTCCCGTCGAGTAAGTTATGAAATTCAAGCAGTGGCCGTACTGGGTCAGTGTTGAAAAAACATGCAAGAGAGTGGGCAGGTCCCAAGATGTCTTTTCAAGACCGAGATGTACCCTTCTCTGCCATAAACATTATAATTTCTCATCCCTGTACACTCTGATCAACATTGCATCCCTTCCCTGGTGAGAAATGTGAAAACACGTTAACAAGCTGTGCGTGGAAAAATACCTGCACTACCAATGTGACTGCATTTGAAGCTAAACTAAGTACAAAATGGAGTAAGTGGTCAGGATGGAGTTGGTGGTTAAATGCAGATAGCATTCCAGCACAGTAAATACAATTTGACAGCCAACAAAAAGGACAATTCTCAAAAGAATCTAACTACTTTTCATGAACGATGCCACTAGAAGCAGTGTCCTGTAAATGAACTTTGTCTTCCAGCTCATGGTAGTAGTCCTATAGTTACTTGATACAAAGAGTGAAAGAAATGCAGAGTAGTGTGGAAGAGAGAATTTTTCAGTGATTGTTTCTGACAGAATTAGTGGGGGTTTCAGTCCACATTCTTTCAGTGCCATTTACTCTACCCATACCTCCACCAGCCTACAAAGAACTCAGTCTTGGGCAGTAGCTTCAATGTCTTGTACTAGAAGAAATTCCAGTTTGTAGCATGATAAAAACTAAAGACGCACCAGCAAAGCCATTAGGCTTGACACTCAAACTTGAGTTCTGTTAAAAGCAGTAAATGTATGTTACAGTTAAAATAGGATTGATTTAGTTATACAATGCATGAATGAGAAAGAATTTAACCCCTCGGGTGCCCGGTACAAGCTGGTCTCGGTTACGGTTGCCCGGTGCCAAGGACGAGACCAGCTCGTCCTGCTATGGGCCCTCGGGGGAGCGCAAGCGATTCCCTCGAGCACCTGGCATCCCCCTCCCCTGGGCTTCCCCTTCCATCCCTGCTCCCCCGTGGCGTCTGATGATGTCAGCCCGCGATCGTGTGCTGACCTCATCAGAGGCTGCCCCCTCTGTGCTGGAAGCTGAGCTTCCAGTGCAGATCGAAAGAGAAATGCTTTAGCATTTCTCCTCCAATCACGTGGATGGGGTGACAGAGGCATGACAGGAAAGGAAAGGCCTTTCCTTTACTTTCATCTCTCTCTGCATTTCTGCTGCTCGATCGCATCGGGGAATTATTATTTATATATTTTTTTTCTGATTGAATAATGGGAGTGGCCCCTTGGGCAAGGGCCGCTCCCCAGGGGGGCAATTTATTTTTAGGCTTTTCCTTCCACACACCCTCCCCTTTTCTAATTAGGCCGTTCTGCCCCCATGAGGGGGAAGGGGGGGCAGGAACCGCTAGACACCAGGGAATATTTTTTTGTTTAATTTACATTTTTTTTATATGTGGGGAGCGACCCCCTAGGCAAGGGTCGCCCCCCGGGGGAAAAATTAACTTTAGGTCATTTCTGCCCCACCTGGGGGGCAGATGGGCCTATTATTATTTGGCCAATCTGCTCCCAGGGGGGGGGGGGCAGAAACCACTTGACACCAGGATTATTTTTTTGTCAGTTTCACGCGAGGGGAGCGATCCCTTAGGCAAGGGTCACTCCCCTGGGGGGGGCCAAATTTGTTTTAGGCCGTTCCTGCATCCCTTGGGGCAGATCGGCCTATTTTTATTAGGAACCAGAGATTTTTTTGTTTGTACTAATTTCACGCAAGGGGAGCGGCCCCTTAGGCAAGCGTCACTCCCCTGGGAGGTGGTGGGGGGTTATTTTAGGCCACTTATCGGCCTATTTCTATTATGCCGATCTGCCCCAGGGGGTTGCGGGGGACAGAAACCAGTTAGGCACCAGGGATTGGTGTGTGTGTGTATGTGTGTGTTTTGTTTGGGGGGGCAGCCCCCTGGGAAAGGGTCGCTCCTCATGGGGACACAACTGTTGGCCATATCTGCCCCCCTTGGGGGCAGATCGGCCTATTTTTGGAAGGCCCATCTGCCCCTAACGGGGGCAGAATGCCCACCAGAGACCGGGGAAGATTTGTTTTTTCAAAAAAAGAGGGTGGAGGTATGGCCATACCCCCACCCCAAATAAATGGGGCCAAAATTGTTCTGTCCACCGATGGGCAGATGGGGCAATTACCCCCGATCCACACCCTGGGGGGGGTGGGGTCAGAAAGCCTACTAGATGCCAGGGAAATTAAAAAAATGAAAGGCTAACCGTCTTTCAGCTCTTCCCCGCACACTAAAACATCTTATCACACGGCAAGCAAGAGGACATTTGATTATTTTGGGTTTTGATTTTATATTTGGGCCATGAGAGCTTATCTAACTCTCAAAATCGTCCCACTTGGAATGGTGAGGGCTGTACTTTTTGGACTTAGGGACGCTGCCATGTAGAAAAATCCACAAGACCTAGACACATCTGAAAACTAAACATCTGGGTGAGTCTAGGGTGGTGTGCTTCACATGCATCCCGCACCACTTTCTTACCCACAATTCCCCGCAAACCTCCAATTTTGCCAGAAATCACATTTTTTTTCCACATTTTTGTGATGGAACCTTCCGGAATCTGCAGGAATCTCCAAAATTCCTACCACCCAGTATTGTTGCATCTATACCGATAAAAATTCTGACCCACTTGTCAGCCTAAAATTTTATTTTTTCAAACTGCCCTTTTAGACCCGCTTTGGTTCCCCCTCAATTTCAACATCTTTTTGGCTCTTCCCTGTCACAGGCACTTGGCCCACCTACACAAGTGAGGTATCATTGTTACCGGGAGACTGAGGGGAACATTGGGTGGTAATTTGTCCCGGTACGGTGATCCCACACAGAAATGTGGGGAAAATGTGATTTTGTTTTTTTTTTAGCTAAATTTGAGGTTTGCTGAGCATTCTAAGTAAGAAGAGACTGTGGGATCCATGCAAGTCACACCTCCGTGGACTCCCTCGAGTGTCTAGTTTTCAGAAATGTCTGGGTTTGGTAGGTTTCCGTGTATGGCTGCTGAGCCCAGGACCAAAAACGCAAGTGCCCCTCAAATTTTGAGGTCTGCAAAGGATTCTGGGTAACAGAACCGGGTGAGAGCCCCACAAGTCACCATTTTTATCGGGAGACTTGGGGGAACGCTGGGTGGGAGGAAATTTGTGGCTCCTCTCAGATTCCAGAACTTTCTGTCACTGAAATGTGAGGAAAAAGTGGGTTTTTTGGCCAAAGTTTGAGGTTTGCAAAGGATTCTGGGTAACAGAACCTGGTGATAGCCCCACAAGTCACCCCATCTTGTATTCCCTTAGGTGTCTAGTTTTTAAAAATGCACAGGTTTGGTAGGTTTCCTTAGGTGCCGACTGAGCTAGAGGCCAAAATCCACAGCTGGGCACTTTCCCCCAAAAAACGTGTTTTCAATGTAAAAATGTGATGTGTCCATGTTGCGTTTCTTGTCTCGGGCATTAGGCCTACCCACGCAAGTGAGGTACCATTTTATCAGGAGACTTTGGGGAACACAGAGTATTAGAACAAGTGTTATTGCCCCTTGTCTTTCTCTACATTTTTTCTTTCCAAATGTAAGACATACCCTCAGGTTGCAGGGTATCACTGCTTCAATTGTGATGCTATTACTTCACAATTTTCCCCTCTTTCCCAGGATCAGGTTGCTTCTCTCCTCTTGACTCTTAAATCGGGATCCCCACTTGATCCTGCTTCCCCTTCGGTATTTGCTCAGGGGGTGCCAGTTATCATCCCAGTCCTGACTAAGCTGTTGAATTCCTCACTATCTACGAGCATAGTTCCTGATCAGTGGGAACATGTCATAGTGAAACCCCTGTTGAAAAAACATAAGCTTGACGCAACAGTGCTTAAAAATGATAGACCCATCACGCTGTTGCCATCCCTTTCCAAAATAATTGAAAAACACATCAACGACCAACTTTTGATTTTTCTTGAGGATAATAACATCCTTCATCTAACTCAGATGGGCTTTAGACCTCTCCATAGTACCGAATCCGCTATGATTGCCATCATGGAAGAAGCTAGAAAGCGTATGGTCAGGGGTTTTTGATGGCTATTCTGCTTGATCTTAGTGCTGCCTTTTATACAGTTGACCACCATTTACAACTTCAGAGGATGAGGGATATTGGAGTTACGGGAGGGGCACTAAGTTGTCTCTCCTCGTTTTTGGAGGGGAGATCATATCAGGTGCTTGACCAATCTTTCCTCTCCAGTTGCATTAAAAGTAGCTGTGGTGTGCCACAGGGCTCATCTCTTAGCCCTATTTTATTTAATATCTATATGGCCCCCTTGGCTAAGATAGTGGAACCTTTTGGACTTTCACTAGTGTCCTATGCAGATGACACCCAGCTAGTGGTCTCGTTTTCTACTAACTCGGGTACTGATGGACTTTCATTGGCTCTCTGTCTACATGCGGTATCACGATGGATGGCTGAAAGTATGCTCCAACTAAATTGAGACAAGACTGAGGTAATGATACTAGGACACTGCACCCTTCGGGTTATGAATTCCTCGCTGCTTGGTTCCTTGGGAGAATTGCCTCCTCCCAAGGACTTCATTAAAAGTTTAGGAGTCTGGTTGGACCCCCGACTTACCATTGAACAGCAAGCTAAAAACATTTCTTTGGCTTGCTTTAGTCTATTGAGGCTTCTAAGGAAGGTTTTTAAGATTATTCCCCTTGTGGCAAAAAGACTGATTATTAAGGCTCTTATTATCTCTCGATTGGACCTTGGCTATGGACTATACCTGTGTTCACCTAAGTATGTTAAAAGAAGGCTGCAGGTGGTTCAGAACGCCGCTGCTCGTCTTCTTTTGTAGATACCCAGGCACGTTTCTGTTAAACCTGCCCCCTCCTCTCTTCATTGGCTCCCAGTGGAACAGCGAATAGAGTTTAAAACATTGTGCTGTATACATAGGTCCCTATATAAGAGGTCCTCCTCTTCTAAGGACCCTTGCATCTTTCGATCAACCTAGCAGACACCTCAGGTCCTCATCAGCGGCGTTGGCCATTATACCTACTGTAAACAAAAATCAAGATGGGGAGGTACTACTATGGCATATCTTGGAGCCAAATTGTGGAATTCTCTTCCCATTAGCCTTCGGATAACTAGCCATGAACTTAATTTCCGGAAAGCACTTAAAACCTGGCTGTTTTAGAGCCTGGTCTCATATATTTTTGCAGTGGTTCACGTTCAGTGCTGGGAGGCTTCCGGGTAGCCATGCACTATATAAGCAACTTAACATAGCATAACATCCTTGCCAGTGGCCTGTCAAATTATTACCCACTCATGCTGGACCTTGACGAGAAGAGGGAACATATCTGGTGGAGACTTTGGCCCTCGTTATGACTTTGCCGGTCAGCTGACCGCCACGCTAGTGATGGCGGTAAGGTGAATACCACCATATTAAGACCACAGCTGTGATCCCTCCCATATACAGCCAATGCACTGCCTGAACTGCCAGTGACGTCCGACCACAGCGGTCGCCATCTTCAGCCCGCAGGGACACCATTTACTGGCCACCATATTATGACATGGCAGACCTTCAGGATTTCCGGGGCAGGACCACCACCACAAAAAGCCTGACGGAAATAAACAACATAAAAGGAGACACTTAACTGCAGGGTCACAGAGGAGCCCGCGGCCGCCATGGAACCTGAATTGGAAGTCCTGCCGATGCTGTACCACGCGGTTGGAGTCCAGGAGCAGCGACATCGATGAAGACAACGGCGGTGAGTACAGCCGCCTAGACCACAAGGGAGGGAGGGGAGAGTGACACACCCACATGCACAACACACACCGTACACACATACCACACACTGGAGAACAATCTGCTGAAAAGTACAACAACCGAAGAAATGAAAGCCTGGACAAATATCTGTGAGTCAACTACTGTATTCTGGTAGGAATAGCACCCACAATAAAACAAAACCTTCACACAAAGGGCCATTGGCCATTCCAAGTGTCCGTGCAAATACACAGGGCAACGTCCTTGGCCCAACTTGACTCCTGACAGCCCAGGTGACTCCACCGGGCAGGAACATCAATGTGGAAGGCAGGCACCTCATGGGGCTGGGGAGGGGAGTGGTGGGGGGGAGGCGATTTCTTGGAAGGGCGGTCCTTGGGCTTAGGTTTGGGAGGGGGTGGAGTCTTGGTATGCTGTTTTGGGGGCGTGGGACTGGGCAGGGGACTGGGAGTGGCTGCCCTGTGCTCCGTAGTGGGAGGTTTTTAGCAGGGGAGGGACATTTGCAAGACTAGGGGGCCATGGGAGGAATGGGAGCTGGAGGGACTGGGCTGAGGGAGCGGGACCTTACGTTTCGGGCCAACACAGGGTAGGTCAGGAGTAGGGAAGAGGTCAAGGCGGGAAAGGAAACGTTTTTTAGGTACAGTGTGGGAGGAGGTGTAGGTGTGCTGGACTGGGTTGTGGGTGCATGTAAAGTGTGGGTGTGAGGTGGATGGCTGTTGAGTGTCTGAGTGTGATCGTTTGTGTTTTGTGAGGAGGAGGTAAAGAGAGAGGACAAACATGTCATTTGATTGTATGTTGGGGTAGTGTCTTCAAGTAAGGTGGGTGTGCTGCATGTGGTTGTGATGGTAGTAGTGGTCACTGCGCATGAGGTGAATGGGGTACTAGTCTACGTGTTTGCTGTTGTGGTGACTGTGGGCAATGCTGAACAGGTGGCAGGATCTAGGACTGGGGATGCAGTGCTAACAGGTGTGATTGCTGATGTGCCAATGAGGCAGGAGGTGGAGGGGGAGAGAGTGGAGGAAATGGCTGTTTTGTGTGTTGGCTGTGTGTATGCTTGTGGTGTGATTTGTGGTGCTTGTGCTTGCCTTTGCGAGTCCTGTGTGCTGCCTTGGGTGCATGCTCGTCTGATTGCGTGCTTGGGATGGGTGAGGAGGAGAGGGCTCTGGCACTGGGTACAGGCAGTTGGTTGGGGGACGGAAGAATTAGGGACACTGGCTGCCATCAAAGAGGAGGCCAGAGCCTGAAACGATCTCTGTAGGCCAGCCAAGCCAATTTGAATGCCCTCCGTGTAGGCATTGCATTGCTGCATCTGGGATGCCAGCCCTTGGATGGCATTCATATGGTTGACTCCCCTACAGAGATGGATCTCAGAAGGTCAATAGCCTCCTCAGTGAGGGCAGCAGGGCTGACTGGGGCAGGGGCTGAGGTGTCTGCGGCGAAGGAGACGCCCACCTTCCTAGGTGAGCAGGCACGGGCAACTGGGTGAGGGGGCTACTGGGAGGGCGGTGCTGGAAAGCAGTGTGGCGGAAAATGATGATGCCGGGGTGGTCCTAGTGGGGTCCGCTACCACCTTGGAGCTCCTATCAGAGGAGCCATCAGTCCGTTGTAGCAGCTTCTGTCTCCACGTGGTGCTCCCCTCACCCTTCAACCCACTGGTCCACTCGGCGTCAATGGACACTACCTCCTTGGTCCCATGGGCTGTTGGTGCCCCTGCTCCTTCGCCAGATGATGCTAATGCACACAAGGACAGGAGAAGAAAAGGAGGGAGGATGGGGGAGAAAGTAAGGGAGCACAGGCTAAATAACAGCAATAACAGCACATATGGCATACACATCACAATGACTCACTTGTAATTACACTATGCAGTAACAACCACAATAACACACCATTGCCTGGGAACAGCAGCTGAAATGAACTCAGAAGACAATACCATCTGCACACCTACTGAGACTCACTAATCCATGTCTGCCTGTTGACAAAGGCACAACTACACTACTCTATCACAGTGAATGTACAACATGCAATTTCCAGATCACACCATCTAGGCAGTGGATATCAGAGCATCACTCCAACACTGGTGTGTCAGGATGTAGGCCCTTACTGAATACCAGCAAATGACCAATACCAATTATACATACCACTCACCATAGCTTTGCAGAACTAAACAACATAACCTACTAGGGCATACTGAGGCATACACCGACTATTACCTTGGCATCCAAAGACCATGGCAGGCATTGAGAAAAAAAATTCCACAGTGTGTACTCACCCCCTTGTGGCTGTCTTCAAGCACGCATCCAATTCTGGGTTTGCCAACACCAGTATGCAGGCCATTAGAGGGGTCACCGTCCGACTGGCACCACTCCCTCGTTGGGAGGACATCCCTAGCTGGGCCTTCAGGGTCTTCCAGGGTCCGCACATCCTTTGCGATGGCACGCCATAACCCTTTCTTCTGATGGGCGCTGACCTGTATAGGAAACACGGACAGGATGACACCACTAACTACACACTACGTTCAGTTACAGCAATGGACTACATACTGCATTGATCCCACATTCATCTTACACATCACTTGTACCTCTGTGTGCATATTGCATGCAGCAAACAACACTTCCTAAAGGACACACTGCATGCACACACATACATCAGCATACAACCATGTTGCATCCAAAATACATAAAAGGTCCTCACCTTTTGATCTGGAGGCCCATACAACTATCTGTACAAGGGTAGGACCCCATGCACGAGCTTCTCCAGTTCTTTGGATGTGAAGTATGGGGCCCTATCCCCTATAGCCTGGGCTATTGTGGGATCCAGCCACAGGACACAGCAGCTTACACAGTGGAGGTCTTGATAGGGTGAAGTCAGGAGACAAATGACATGGGCATCTGAAAATGGCGGTCACGTCCGTGCCGGTAATCACTGTCACCGCCAGCGGTGATCATCATTGGCTCCTGTGATCCATAGACTGCAGTGTTAACCAATAAGGACTTGCGCAGCGATTCAGACCGTCCTCCACCATGACGTCAAACGCCGGCGGAGTAAGGTCACTTCCACCTGTCCTGTGCATGCAGGGCAGGCGGGTGCCATTTCCTGATGATAGTACTCATGGTAGTCAATAAAATGTGCCTCATAGATACAATGTTACATACCAAGGCAATTCCAGCACGTCTAGAATTTAGATTTGGTGGGAGAATCTGGCTCTTCAGTGAGAGCTCATACCAGCGCACTGCTTGCAGAAGAGTAGTTGACAAAACATGTAAAATGTGATGGTACAAATCACGTCTCACGACTTCGACTACATCTGTGAGGCAGTATGGCAAATGAATAAGAATTTATGGTTTCAGAAGTCCATTTGCATGTAGAGTACATCAGAGCAGATTCCAATCATTGGTTGCCTGAAATGTATGAGACAGCTCTGTTTTCTGTGATGCTGTGAGTCTATCCTTCCTGCTATCACGAGTGATGTTTGGTTTGTTAGATAACAACCACTGTGGAGGAGGAGGAGGAATGCACCCATGTACAGACCCCAAATTGACTTGGCTACAGTGGAAGAATGCCATATAATTCTCACCTATCGTCTGGAAATGGCCACTATCACTGAACTGTGTCAACAATTCGAGCCAGATCTCATTCCTGCTCTTCGTAGTCCTACTGCAGTACCTCCTACAGTTCAGTGGCTGTTAGTGCTCCACTTCCTGGCCAGTGGATCATTTCAGGTGAACATGGGTTTGGCTGCAGGTATGTCATAGCCAATGTTTTCTAAAGTGCTGAGTAGAGTTTTAACTGCCTTGCTGAAACACATGAGAAGCTATATCACATTCCCCCCAAAGTGATGATTTGCCCACTGTTAAGGCTGCTTTCTGCACAATGGGACACATTCCACATGTGACTGAAGCCTTTGACGGGACCCATATTGCTTGGGTCCCTCCCAGGATAAATGAGCAGGTGTTCAGAAATAGGAAGAGTTACCATTCTATAAACGTGCAGGTGGTGTGCCTTGCTGATCAGTATATTTCCCACATTACTGCCAAGTTTCCAGGATCTGTACATGATGCCTACGTAATGAGGAACAGCAGTGTCCCACAGATGATGGCACAACTACAGAGAGAAAGAGTCTGGCTCATTGGTGAGCATGATGTTTCACACAATGTACATCACTGTATGTCACCTGGAGTTGTCCTCTGTGCTATTGTACACATGTAATGTGGGTTTCTCACGATTTCCAAGTGATTCCGGCTACCCAGACCTATCCTGGCTGTTGACACCAGTGAGGAATCCAAGGACAGGGGCAGAGAATTGATACAATGAGGCACATGGACGGACCAGAAGAGTCATCGAAAGAACATTTGGGCTTCTGAAAGCCAGGTTTAGGTGCCTCCATATTTCTTGTGAATCCCTACTCTACTCCTCTGGAAAGGTCT
Source organism: Pleurodeles waltl (assembly GCF_031143425.1). Classification (NCBI taxonomy): domain Eukaryota; kingdom Metazoa; phylum Chordata; class Amphibia; order Caudata; family Salamandridae; genus Pleurodeles; species Pleurodeles waltl. The sequence goes on from NC_090437.1 coordinate 447,382,853, forward strand.
GCCAGATAGTGGTGGCCTGGTGCATACTTCACAATTTGGCCCTCACTCGGCATGTGCCATTCCTGCAGAAGGATGGGGAAACAATGAACCTGTGGCAGCAGAGGACACTGAAGACAGTGATGAAGATTGGGAGAATGTGGACAACGGGACACATCTGATAGACCAGTACTTCCAATGACTGTCAGGTAAGACTGTAGTTCTGTTCACACCACCATTTCAATGAAGAGCTGTGTGGTAGCTATGACTACTAAGCACAAATGTGTGCATTCTTAAACCTGACACTCTTCCATCTGTGGTCAGTCGTGCCAGTGGTATGATGATTGTGAATAAGCTTATTTTCCCTGTGCAATGTATCCGCTATTTTGCCGTTTCAAATGCATGCCCACGTCAAACTGTGTCCTCATTCCATATAGTACTTAGCATTTGTTGCTGGGAATGTTGTGTGAGTTACAATGAGCTTACACAACCGCTCTGTGACTTCATTGTCCCTGACAATTTGGCCTGGACTAGGTGTTCCAGAGGAGGGACTGGCATACCGACAATATGTCATAGCTAAAATTGTGGTATCGTATCTGAGGCTCTTACATAAGTTGTTTCTCGTCACGTCTGGTGTTTTGAGTTATTTGCAGTGCAAACTTTTAAGTTGATCTGACCAATTGAATGTAGGCTGTTCTGTTACAGGGACTCATGTTGCTTTATTTCCTTTTACTTTTCATTTGAATGTCAGTAATGGTTTCCCTTTTTTCAGATGTTGGTGTGGACACTACTGTGAACTCATGGAATGCCTACAGACTGCTTTCTCACAGTTTGGTAGATGGTGACTTGTGGCATGCTCTTACACTGGTAATCTGTACCCCAAGCTGACTGTACTTTGGATTAATTAACACTTCAGATTACATTTGAACAGGATAGTAAAGGTCAATACATTGCATACTGATAAAATAAAAGCACAAATCCATCAGTTGTGTTTGTGTGTTTGTTGAAATTACAAAAAGGAAGGGATAGTGCAATAGAGTGGGGTGATAGTGGACAAAATCTTCAGTGTAGTAGCCCAGTTAGTTTGTAGCACAGGTCCAGTATCCATGGGGCCATGGGACAAAGGAGCAGTGACAGTCCAAAGTGTACAAGGTGTCTCATTGACACACTAGGGAGACATGTTGGTGAGGCTCACTTTCAGGCAGTGTTTTGGGTCTTGGCTACATTCTCTGGTGGATGACTGGCTTCAGGGAACGTTTGCGAGGTGGTTCTTCTGCAGAGGAAGGGTGCTGGTGGTCTGCCAGTCCTGTGGTAGGTCATCCTGTCCACTAGCTGCAGCAGATGTGGAGGGCTTCCCAGTACACTGGCTAGTGGAAGGGGCCCGCTGGTGTGTTGTTGCCTAAAGCATGATGGAAGCAATATCACTGAGCACCCCTGCAGTGGAGGCCATGGTGGCATTCTGGGCCTGCAACTGCTACATGACTTCCTTGTGGTGTTCCCTCTGCAGCCTCTCATTCTCCTGCAAGATGGTAAGTACCTGGCCCATCCTGTCTTGGGATTTCTGGTATACTCCCAGGACATGTGACAGTGCCTCCTGGGCAGTCAGTTCCCTGGGTTGGCCCACCCCTTGGCGCACAGATATCCTCCCACTGGCCCTGGCCCCCTGTGCCTCTGTCCCCTAAACTGTGTGCCCACTCCCACTGACACCAGGACCTTCTTCGTCTTGCCTGTGAGGTGTTGACTCTGGTCCCTGTACAGGTGGGCACACTGTTGATTGACGTGTCCTGGGGACAGAGGTTTGGGGACGTTGGGTGGCTGCTGTGGAAGTGGAGTCCGATGTGGGGTGCTCTGAGGTGGACTGGGTGTTGCCTGTGATGTCTGACTGACCAGTGGTACCAGATGGGCCAGGGAGATCTTCCAGAATCAGACATCCAGAGTGGCTGTGGTCACTGGGGCCTTGTTCTGGTGGAGGACTAGGTTCACGTGATATCATGAGTCACAAAAACAAAACTGCCAGAACTTAGCCAAAATTGCAACCCTGTTAGTGCCAACGAAGGTGGGAGAAAGTCGGTCTTACCACCCTCACCGCCATGCCTACAACAAACCACCCTCCAAATTACGACCCACGAATCACCTCAGAGGTCACTGAACGTCGGTAACCCATTGGCGGTGCGGACCGCTACAGTCGATTTTGCCACTCCAAAACAACAGAAGCCAACATTGTCCAGACTGAAAAACCCACACCTGATAAACACACCATACACCCCAACCAACAGCACTATAAAACACACCCCCACACAACCCACAATTCTTTCATAATTCAAAAATTCTGCTATACGTTGCCAGCCCACACATCTCAAGAAGTGCACACACAAACCACAGCCACCTATACATCCTTAATGCATCACACACCACACATCATACCACTACACCAAACACACACAACACTGCACTGAATCACTACTTCACAGCATCCCACATATTCACACAACTTGCACCCCCACAAAACATTCCAACCTCTGCATAACACACACACTACACCCACTACACAACTGGCATGTCCCCACAAAAGAACCCCTGTTTCACTTATGAGGAGTTGCAGGTCATGGTAGACAAAATAGTTAGGGTAAAGCCAAAGCTGTTCAGTGCACAGGTCCAGCAGATATCCATTGCCAGGAAGATGGAGCTATGGCAGAGAATCGTGAACACAGTGAACTTTGTGGAAACCTATCCACGAACAATGGATGACGTAAAAAAGAGGTGGGATGACATGAAAAAGAGGTGAAACGACCTACGGGGGAAGGTGCATGCAATGGCATCCAGGCACCTGTCCTGCCATTTGATAAAGTTTTGTTTTGACCAATGACTTTGTGTTTCACCACTGCGCATATTAGTTGCTCAATGTTCACCAGTAGCACATGGTATGTTTTGTTCAGTTGAGCCGCCTATGGGCTTTGACATTGCATTAGTCATTACATTCTGTATTCTGCCTATTGGCTTTGACATGCTGTATCCAGTCTAGCCGCCTATTGGCTTTGACATTGCATGCCTATTGACTTTGACATGATGTATTCAATTTAGCTGCCTATTGACTTTGACATGCTATTAGATATTCTGCCTATGGGCTTTGACATGATATTATATATTGCATTTTGTATTCAGCTTAACTGCCTATTGGCTTTGACATGATATTCAGCTCCGCTGCCTATTGGCTTTGACATGATATTATACATTGCATTTTATATTCAGCTCAGCTGCCTATGGGCTTTGACATGATATAAGACATTGCATTTTGTATTCAGCTTAGATGCCTATTGGCTTTGACATGACACTAGACATTGCATTTGATATTTAGGTTAGCTGCCTATTGCCTTTAACATGACATTGCATTTGATATTTAGGTTAGCTGCCCATTGCCTTTAACGTGGAGTTAGACATGGCAGTTGAGAATCTAAGCTGTATTTTTCCAAGCTGTGTTTTTGCACCAGAGAACCAAGATGTTTTGCTCTCACAGTAGACTAGACCTGATAAGAGAGAGTACATGGGCGTCGTTTCTCTTCCCTTGAGCTTGGGAACAGGAGTAGTCTTGGAGACCTGGCCAGTCTCCAAAAGGCTTGCTCAGTTTCCCAGGTCTGAGAGGAGGGGGCACACCTTTGTAACGAATGTAACAGGCTGCAGAGAGTCAGATTCGAATCTGCCGGACCTCGTGCTGGAGCTTGGCGCCAGCTGCCAGCATCCCGTGTGGGTAGATGACACTCTTTCTCGCGGCTGACAGGGGTCATCAGCTTGCAGACCTTAGAAAGATGTAGCTGTAAATAGTTCCTACACGGTGAAGTATTTGTTTTGCTTTGCATTCAATATCTTATAAATATAACCTGCTGTGTATATTGCAAACTGATATATTTTGTTTGATTAACGCGGACTTGAAAGCTACTAATTCGTCATTCATATAACAACAATAAAAGTCTTCTTTGACCTCAGAAGTGCATTTCTGTTGTGTTATGTTAGTGCTTAGAAACTAAATAAGAGGAAAGCACTACAGCACCGCACATATTCAGAGGTTGGGGATACTGGTTTTCCCCTAACTCGACAACTGGCTGTTGAATACAGGCTCACTGCAGTTCATTGTAGACCACCTTTAGAAGACAACACACCTACTGACATCTTTGAGGGTCTTGGTCAATGACCTGAAATCACACTTAACTCCTTCGCAGAGGCTTCTATTATAGGAGCGTTGAATCTGAAGTCTCAATGGGCCCAACACCAAAGAAACCTTTTGGATGTGATTCAGGTTTCAGAGGTGAAAACACAAGTCTGCAGTGGTGGCTGCTTGAGCTCAAGCTGCCCAGTGGCAGACCCTTCTCCCTTGCCCACCCAGAGCAGAAGTGATGATGGATGTGTCATCTGGGAGAGGTCGAAACCTGGCTGTACATACATCTGTTGGAGTTGTGGGCAATCTGTCTATCAATGAAGCCCTTCGTGCTGTCCAGAGAGGGAAGTGCAGCATCTCACAGATATCATCCCCACCATGTAGTACTACAACAAGCAGGGCAGAATGGTGTTCGCGTCCTGTACCAAGAGGCGATGCTCCTCTGGAGTAGGCTGGAGAGTCATACAATCTCCGTGATCATGACTGCTTGGCAAGGATCCTTAAACTCCAGGGCGGAGAAGCTCAACGTCGACACCTGGTGGATGGTGAATGGCAGTTGCATCCTGGGTTGGTGCAAGGCTTCTGACAGTGGGAAGAGCACTATCTGGATCTTTTCGCCACTGTCTAAAACATGCAGCGTCAAAACATCTGTGCATTGGAGTTCCCAAGAACGGTCTCTCTAGGAGAATTATTCAGGCAGGAGAGGAGAGAGAGACTCCCGTACACCATTCAACCACGGCCTCTCATTCCCAGAGTTCTGAAGAAGTTCAGTAATGACCAGGCCCAAGTCATCCTAGTGACTCTAGATCGGGTCAGGATATATGGTGCACAGAACTTCTGGGCATGAGCATCCGTCCTCCAATTAGGCTACTGCTTCAAGAGGATCTTCTGTTGCAGCACCCCAACCTGTGTATTCTACCCTCCATGCATGGAAATTGAGCTGCCACAGCTGACTGCATTCAACGGATCTCCTGAGATTGTGGATGTTATCCTCATAGCCAAGCATCACTCTCCAAATCTGTTTACGCAGGGCGGTGGGACAAATTTATAAAATTGTTTGGTGTACATATCACAGACCCCCCTACAAGCTAGGCTCATTGGTCTTTTGGTTGTTTGTTTTATTTTTGAGCTAGCAAGATCTTGCTGAGCAGATATTCACAATGTACAATTGCCTTGACAGTCGGGTCAGATGGCAAGGACGTTTTGCCCATTCGGTCCAGCTGGACATTTTCATCTGAGTCCTCTTTGGTGTCTATATTAAAAGTAAGGAATCTGCGATTAGAAGAATCCACAAAAGAACAAGTTGCTTATCTTTTATAAGTCTCTTTCTGTGGGATATTCTGTCTAACTGCAGATTCCTCACTGGTCTCCCACCTCCATGTTCTGTGAAGTAGCCTCTTTTTTACCATCTAAAAAACGTCCCAAATTAGAGATCTGTACACTGACAGTTGTTTTGTGCTCAGTGTCTGAGGGCGCAGAAAGGATCTATCAAGAAACTGACACCAGCGCACACAGGGTTGGCATTTATATGTGGCTCTGATCTGTCACTTCTGGGGTGGAACGAGGCCTATCCACAAGACCTCTGCTGAGAAAATGTTTGGATTCAGTCTAATGCCTTGGGGAATATTGTCTTCGGTTAGACAAAGTACCCACCAGAAAGTGCGTTACCAGAGGTAAGAAACTTGTTCTTCTTGATCACTATTATAAGAATGGTGTTTAGGTTCAAATAAGTTGTTTTAGAATCATGGGTCGTTTCGTTTATTTGAAAAAATCTTTAGAATTTTGAAAGGGGTAACTCGTTTTATGGTAGAATGACAGCTGATGATTTATTGATTATTTATTTAAGAGATTACAACTTCACTAATGTTATTATGTGTTTGTTTTTCGAAAGTCTGATGTTGCAGACCCGAAGATCTGGGTATAACTAGGGAACTGCATTGTCTGATGAGCTTCTAGAGCCTGGCATTATTTGTGCCACATAATGGGTTCTCTTCTGTTGTTCACTGTTCTCTAAACCTACTAAACATAAATATCGATGTCCGTTTACTTTTTCTGCAATACTGATGCCCAACATGCTATCTACTTTTAATGTGAGTTTCAATGTATTAACATTTTAACACATCAAACGTCAAGTATGGTTTTGGTGATCTTCGAGTTTTTTCATTTATTTGTTGTAATGCTTGAGACACAACTTGGAAATGCTTGGTCTTGGTGGACAATAATTGTAGCTCACTCTCCTGAAGATGTACAGAAGTTCTGTTCAAGCCTTACTGGTGAACAGTCTAAAAGGTTCTTTCGTTTGTTTTCTTTACAGGAATATCTTTCAAGATGTTCTGCACAGAGACACACTAGTGAAGTCCTTTTTGGATCAGGTACAACACATTTTTTCTCTCATCCTTTTCATTGCAGTTTCAAACAAGTAATATAAATATTTTTAGGATCAGGCACTAAAAAAATCACACCAAAAGATAAAATGAGAGCCAGTAACACAGTAATTTTGAGGGTTAACATATATGGGGCTTGTGCCTTGCAGGGATAACCGATTGTATTCTTTACTGACTTTAAGTGGGGTTTTGGTCAGCCCTATGTAGCCATTGGCATCTTTTCATCCATTAATCCTCATGTGACTCTTCTTGCTCTGGTATTTACCAGAGCCAGTCATGATTGCTCAGACAAGTAAAAACCTGTCCAATCAAAACAACAGACTGTTACATCATAAGGGCGTCACACACCAGTCAAGGCACAGTGAGGTAAGCAGTAATATTAAAATCCTCTTGTGGCGTATGAGGACAGTGGAGCAGAGTCAGACAGAAGCAGTGGCATTCTGATCAGATTGGCAATAGTCTTTTTAGTAGAATGTAATAGGGAACGCCATGACTTCTGTTGAGCAGAGCATGCTACTGGACTACTAGGCTGTAACTAGAGTGTAGCACCTCTCCTCACCTCCAATTTTCATTCACACCTGTTGATCATAGAGAAAGGATGCTTGCCATGTTCCATCTACCTCCATCGCTCCTACTACTTACTAGAAGCACTGTACTTATATGCTGTTTATCATAGTGTCAAAGAGCACCTATTATGGTGACACTTCCAGTCAATAAGAACAATGTGCCTTATCCTGGACTTTAAACCTACACATTGTTGCTACCAAGTGTGTCACTCCAATTAGTTCATTAAATACAAATGATGGCAGCAACAACCAGAATGTATTATGTTGCCATCTGAAAGACTTAGAACAGTGCCCGTGATGACATGGAGTTAGGTGGCCAATCTACCGGCACTAGTTCTAATACCATTCACAGAAAGTGATGTTCTGCACCTCATGTAGTGCTGTAAATGTATCTGTAGCTTGCTTAAACTTTGTTTCTGGAAAGCCTGTAAATTAATGGAACTGGCTTTCTCGAGTGCCTCCAATGCAAAGGCTAAATTGGAAATTGGGTAGTAGTTTTTAGAGTCTTGCAAGCCCATGCAGGGCGTTTTTTAAAATAATTAGCAGTATTATGCTCAATTTATCTTTAATTTAGTCGTTATAATTCTAATTCTAGCTACACATTAACAAATTGTAGATGGAAGCAAAATTGATCTTGGCTGCACAGCATGATGATGTAGGAGACAGGGGTCTCCTCCACATATAGATGAATTCAGTTCCTAGACAGTAGCACTAAACGTTCCTTTCTAGGGCAGCTAGAAATGCCCTACCACGCAGCTAAGAATTTGTTATAACAAAAAAATAACTTGCATATTTAGTCACCAGTCAACAGATGAAACATTCATTGCTCTTGGATCCATTGTTGGCACAGTCTGCGTTGGTACTGCCTTCGGCTCTGGCACCAAAATCTGTCCCGGTCCCTTGAACGTTGAAAAGGATCCACAACTTACTGTGGTGTCCGATTCTAAGTGTGAGTCATCTCCACCTCAAATGAGGCATCTTCCAGACCCCAGTGTTGTGCAGCCAATACTCACTCCCTCTGTCCAAAACCCTAAACCGTTACTGCATTGATGCTGCACCAACTATTAGCTCATACCCCAACCAGCTTGAGCCTTATGGAAATTACAGTGGGGTGAAGCGGATGTGTTTGCCCCACCCTATAATGAGAATAACTGGTATGAAGACCTGAAAAATGCCAGTGGACTGGATACCTCATCTGATACTGGGTTGGTGTCTTCAACCCCAACCCCTCCGCCCACTCCATCTCCGTACCTGCGATTGGGGCAAGTACAACCTTTGCCACGGTTAGTAGTTGGCAAGTCCTTGACCTCCATCTTCCCACCTTATGGGTAAAAACTAATGATTTTACTGAGGTGCTTCAGCCTAGCCACACACCCACCAAACCTCTTCTGCACTTCTAGTAAACCATGCTCAGGCCATCTGCCTAATCTGTAAGCCACATGTCGTCATAGACCAGCTCCTGGCAACCCAATGTTTTAACTCTGCATCCAACTACTGAGAGTTTGATGGTGCAGATGCCCAATAAAGTGAGCCCTACTACCTTTCCAACTACTCTTCCAGATGGGGAGTCAAACGTATAGAAACATGTGGTAAGAGAATAGTTTTGTTGGTCAGCCTTGCCCTGAGGCCACTCAGTGCCAGCTGCCTCCTGGGTCACTACACCCATGCTTTCCGCAGTATGACTGGTGAGATGTTACTGGCGGTTCTAGAAGACTTACAAGCTTCCTTGTCCCACACCATTCAGGATGGCTGGGATGTGGCCATGCTTATCATCCAGTAAGGCTTAACCATTATTAATTGTCTAGGATGAGCTGTTGGAACAAGTTTCACCCATCCTTCTGCGCCATGCATGGATGAGATCCATAGGCTTCTCTGGAGACTTTCAGGCATTCCTAATAGACATACCTTTTGACAGATCCTGCCTGTTCAGCAACAAGGCCGACTTAGCTCTAGAGCATTTTAAAACTAGCTGACCCACTATGCACTCTTTGGGCCTTTTGGCACCAGGTCAGCAATCTCCCTGACAGTTTTAGGGATATGCTAGTGGTTTGGTATCAGGCCCTGCATTGGCACAACATGCCTCCCAACCCTTTCGAATTTGGGGCTCTGGCCCCAAAAGACAATGACCGTTCCATCAAAAACAGCATATGTCGCAATACCCTGTCCCTCTGGCAGCAACTCCAAAATCTCTTTAATGTGCCCTGGGTGGCACACTACTACCCTATAGAGGGTAGTGTCAGCCACTCTCTCCAGGTGAGGCAAAGCATCACATCCAACAGATGGGGCCTTCAAACCTTCCAACAGGGCTATGCCCTACCATTCCTATTTGACCATCTGCCTACATCGGAATAGCTTTTAGAGGGCCATCACTCTGTTTTGCACAAGGAGGTGCAGGTTGTTTTGACCAAAGGGAGGGTACCAGTGTCGGAAATGGGGACTGGTTGTTATTCCTTCTAATTCTTTGTGCTGAAGAAAGATGGTGGCCTGTGTCCTATTTGAATTTCTGCCTTCACAACACCTTCCTGCGCAAGAACAAACTAAAGATGCTCACACTGGCACTGGTTCCATCTGTCTGGACCCAAGAGACTAGATGGTGGTGCTGGGCCTGCAGGATGTCTATTTTCGTTTTCCAGTCCTTCTGATCCACAAATGATAGCTGTAGTTCATGGTGGAACACCAGCACTTTGTTTGCTTTACTGCTTTTAATCCTCACCAGGGCCCCTGCTCTGTTCACAAAAGTCATGGCATTAGTCACTGCCTATCTTTGGAGGTTAGGGGTACCTTTCTTCGCCTACATTGATGACTGACTGTTGAAGGCGGGCTTACCACACTCATTTGCATACCATTCTTGACTACCTTATATTGTTGGGGTTCCCAGTCAAACTACTGAAGTCACACCTGACTCCTTCACAGCGACTTGTTTTCATCTAAGACATCCTGGATATGGTGCACTTTCGGTCTACGACATTCATGCTATGATCCTGATGTTTCAGCCTCTTTCCTGGGTCTCTGTGAGGATGGCTCTGAGGCTTGTTGGTCTACTGGCTTCCTGCATCCTGCTTGCCGACTATGAAATGATGACACATGGAAGCTTTGCAGTGGGATCAATGTCAGATTCCCTCCAGTTGTTGGACGAGACTGCAAAAGATATGCAGTGGAAGCTTCTTTACTGCAGCTACACCAGTGGCAGACCAATGTCCCTACCCTACTCAGAGTAGACATTGGTGATAAACGTGCCACTAATGGGTTGTGGAGACCATCTAGGAGAGATGAAGTTCAGAGTGCTTTGATCTCCAGCAGAAACCAACCTTCAAATCAGTTTGCAGTAGTTGTCTGCAATTCAGTTGGCATTAAATTCCTTCCTGCCAACCATCAAAGGGAGGCTGGTGCAAGTGCTCATGGACAACACTACCTCTGTGTTGTAGTGCAACAAGCAGAGCTGGTTGGGATCCTGGATCCTGTCCCAACAGGGACTACGCCTCTGGAGCCTGCTGGTTTATTATGACTTCACCATGGTCCTAAACCAAATGGCAGGATCTTTGAATGCTACGGTGGACAAACTAAGCCAGCAGTGCCTAACATATCACAAATTGCAGCTGCACCCAGATGTGGTGCAGGGTAGCGGGAAGAGTCTTGGCTCAGTCTTTTCGCACTGACAGGAACATGCAGTGTCAACCATTTTGCGCATTGGAATTCCCAAGATAACTGTCTGTCAGACACATATTCCTTCTTGAGTGGAGCTAGGGACTCCTGTATGCCCTCCCACTGCTACCTCTCCTGCTCGAGTTCTGAAGAAGATCAGACATGCCCAGGCCCAAATCAGCTCAGTGGCTCTGGATTGGGCCTGGAGCATTTCTAGGCTTGATCATTTGTCCTCCTATTAGGCTACTGCTTTGGGAGTATTTTCTGTAGAAGCAGCGGGTAGCGTCTTGCATATGGGGCTGTGCAACCGCACCTACATGGCAGCAATTGATCTCTTTTCATCTCCCTTCCACGATAGTTGATGTGATCTTGGCAGCCAGGTGTTCTTCCACTAAATCAGTGTGCCATGAGTGTTGGAGCAAGTTTATGGTTTGCTGAGGCACTCGCCAGATAAACTAATTGCAAGCCAAACTGTTGGATGCTCATTTTATCATTTGCCCAGACTTTCAGTGAGCACTCATAAAGGTTACTTGTTGGCCCTCTCTGCCTTTTTACGTCTGCTAGATCAGCAGAATCACCTGTTGTGATTTGTTAAAAGTTGCAACATATGTTCTCACCAAAGTCTTTTGTGACATCACAATAGAACTTAAATTTGGTTCTAACTTTCCTAATGTGTACCCCTTTTAAGCCCTTGCACAGTTGTTTATTATGCCTCCTGGCCTAGAAAACAGTCTCTAGTTGTGATAACATCAGGACGCCGCATGAGTTAGCTTCATGCCCTCTCGGTCCAGCCACATTATACCACCTTTTTGTCCTAGCAAACTAAGTACTCTGGCTGCGTTCCTGCAAGGGTAGTGATACCCTTTCATGTTGAACAAGTTATCACTCTTTAACCTTCTTTGCTCTGCTATATCAGTGGTAGAAGGAGATACTCCATTTCTTAGACAAAATAGCGCTGTGCTTTTACTTCGATCATACCAAGGAACATTAGGTGGACAATTAGCCCTTTGTGGGATCTCCTGAATCAGTAAAGGGCAAGGTGGGGCAGAAGTAGAGCATTACACAGTGGATAGTCACCTATAATAAGATCTGTTATGCATTTGCTTAGAAGCAGCCTGTAAGGGGCCTGAGGGCTCTTTCCACCAATAAGGCTGCTACTGTTGCGTTGGCACGTGGAGTGCATGTTCTGTAAATCTGTCAGACCGATACATGGGCAACTGCTCATAAGTGTACAAAAGAAGTGATAGAAGGGATGCTTGAATCAATCTCAGCCACTTGCAATTACTCACAGTCGCACCCCAGTCACTTGGACTGGGATGCAGCCTGAGCAATTACCAGTGGCTAAAATTAGTTCAATAATTCCACCCATCATTTTTTGTATACTTCATTTACATGGACATCAGTGCACAGGTTCATGAAACACTATTGCCTTGACGGTCAGGTCCGTTGTGATGCGCTTCTTGCCAGTTCGATCCTCTGGGACTTTTTGATATGAGTGATTTCACAGCCCCACGACTTTGGGAAGTACTGCTCACATCTCATTGTGAGGTGAGAACTCTGTGATTAGAAGTCTTCCTCAGAAGAAGTTGCTTGCCTTCGGTAATGCTCTTTCTGCTGGATACCCTATCTAACCATAGAGTACTCACCCTCTTACCACCTCTGCATTCTGTGGAATGGTCTCCTTTTCCATCTAAAGGAGTCCCAATTTATGAATCTGCACTCTGGTCTTTTGAATCTGCTGATGGGCTCACTGTCTGAGGGAATAGACAGACTTCCACAAGGAACTGATGTCACAATGCATGGGTGGTGCTTACATGCAGCTCAATTTGTCACTTCCAGAGTGGAATGTGGTTGATGTGGAGCCACATGGAACCACCTAATGGCACTCAGGAGCACTGCTTTGTGAGTTTCCAGGTCCTGTCTGGCATCTGGGGATACCCACAATGTGAGCAGTCTGTAGTTAGCTAGAGTATCCACCAGAAAGAGTGTTACAGGAGGAAAGTAAGCTCAAGTGCTATGTCAAGAAATTGGCTCTTGGGTACAAAGATAGAAGAATATTAACATGTTGTAACTTGTCACAAAGAATGCTTCAATCTGCAAAGTGCTGGAACCACTGTGTACTGATCAGTTTGGTGTTTTTTGTAAATTTGGAGGGTAAAGCATCAAGCTGTGAATACGAAAGACGATTAATAGAGCACACATATCTCACCTCCATGACGTCAGGTGTTACTTTCAATGTAGAAGACTCAGACAAGAGTAAAGCAAACTGTGCGGGAGATCAAATGGCTGCATGTCAGATAACTATCCATCATTTCTACTAAATCTTTACACTAAAACATTAAGGTGGTCATTACAACCTCGGCGGTCTTTTTACAAGACCGCCGAGGGACCGCTGTGCGGAAGACCGCCAGTAGTGGCGGTTTGCCGCTCAGCGTATTATGACTGTTGGCTGCTCTCCGTCCTTTTTCGGATGGAGAGCCGCCAACAGCCATACTGGCGGGCGGCAGGGAAGTGGAGGTTGCTCCACCTTCACCGCCACGCCAACAGAACACCGCCCACCGAATCACGTCCTGTGATTCGGCACGTCGGTGTTCTGTTGGCAGTGTGGTGTCGGCGGAGCAGCCCCCATGGCTCCTGTCCCCTCCCGGAGAATCGACGGAACAGGTAAGTCAATCGTCCATTAGGGGAGGGGGGTGGGGGGGTGTTGTGTGCGTCTGTGTATGTAGAGGGGGTGTGTGAGTGCGTGTATGCTTTTGGGTGTGTTGCGTGTTTTGGGAATGAGTGCGTGTATGTCTGTATGGATGTGTGCGTGTATGTTTGTATGTGGGTGTGCGTGTCTGACTGTGTGTGGATGTAGGCATGTATGTCGGTGTGTGTGCGTGTGTGTGTTGGTGGTGCCTGCGTGCGTGTCGTGTGTGTGTTCTGTGATGGGGGTGGGGAGGGGGGCCCTGCCACCTTTGGGGGGTGGCAGGGGTGGTGGGGGCTGTAGGGGAGGGAGTCGGGTGGGGGGTGGGGGAGACCCCTATCAGTGCCAGGGAAGGAATTCCCTGGCACTGATAGTGCTTACCGCCATGGATTTCATGGCGGTTCCAACCGCAGGAAATCCACAGCGGTAAGCCGGGTTAGGCTACCGCCAGCGGTATAGTGATGGCCGCCGGGCTGGAGACCCAGGTCTCCAGCCCGGCGGTCGTCTCCGCCCTGGCGAGCGGAACGGAGAACAGGCGGATGACCATGGCGGCAACCGCCATGGTCATAATACAAAAAAAAGACCGCCAGCCTGTTGGCGGTCTTACCGCCACTTCTCCGCCTTCCGCCAGGGTCATAATGACCCCCTAAATGTATTAAGCATTCAGTAGCCTAGTATCAGGTCTTAATATATGTCTGTCTTTTATAACTCCCCACTACTTCCAACAGCATCCAAAATATAAATGTAAAAAATGCAGATGCACAAAAGTACAAGAATCAGAGAAATACTCATAAATACTTAATGACTGTCCTGATACAACTGTTCACCATCTAGCATCTTCCCTTGCTTTTCACAAAATCTCACAATAACGTCCTACCCCTGTTGTAACAAATTGTACTATGAATTAGAGTACACTGTTCCAAACTACTCTGACTTCCTGGGATACCCGGGGTCTCAGGAGCAAGGGCCCTCAAGCATCACAATGGATGACTAGCATCATCATCGGGAAATGCTCCTCGCCAGTTCTGAACATATTAGTTGACTATTAGAACAGCACGGCGTAAGAACCCCCTTCGGGGAGCCCGTCAGGCATTGCAGTGCCGGCCTGGCGAGGAGCATTTCCCGATGATGATGCTAGTCATCCATTGTGATGCTTGAGGGCCCTTGCTCCTGAGACCCCAAGTCTCCCAGGAAGTCAGAGTAGTTTGGAACAGTGTACTCTAATTCATAGGATTATATTTGGGAGACTGTACACTGGACCACATAATCTCCCGGTCCCTCCAACCCCCCTTTTTTGTAACAAATTGTACTGTCATCCATACTGCAGAACTAGCATCCAGGCCATGCTAAATTGGAAAAACAAGGGAGAACCTTTTGGAGTGCTTTTGACCAGACTGACTATTTTTATTCTAGACAAATTACCTTCATAGCAGTATTTGGGCTTAATGCTTACAAACAAGATTCCCTTCTATTAGGTCTAATCTCTTCTTCAGAAAGTGAACCATCCCTGGCACCCATGTGTCAGTACAGTATAATCTGGGCACTACAAGCCCTAATTATAGGTCTCAAGACTAGCCACCAAGCTTATTGTGAAAGACAGGAGGCCATTTGTTAATGTCAATATTGATGCCCTTTTACTTTTTTGAAAGATTTGTCATGAAAGCTTCTGCACTAGCTTCACAGTCATACAAATGTTAAGATGTAACTGAAATTATCTTTTTTGATGTGTTGTGTATGGCAACCTGGTGAATGTAACCCTGGATAGCTGTGACACTGTCTGCAAATGTTTTCTGTGGATGTGCCCAATGTTCAACAGTAACTGACATTCAAATTAGCCAGTGTGCATTGCCTTCTAATAAATGCCTATGCTCTTTCCTCTCCTTTTGGAGGTGTAAGGCTTTAAATTTACTGAATGTTGATCGATAGTGGGAAGCTCCTTTGGGGGAACAACTGTTTGTGAATTTCACTGCTGTTACTCTTGACGGGTTGGTGCCTTGCTTTCACAAATCTACTACTGTGTCCCTGAGCTCTCAGCTTCAATGCTCAGATCATCTAAGCAGGAAACCTGAAGCTCTTTTTTCTGGAATTCTGCATCAGCACTGTGAATTGTTACAGACATTGGTTTGCTCTGTAATGTTTTTGGTGTTTACCTTTTTGGTTTTGCTACTTAAGAATCACTTAACTTGTTTGATTGTGATTCACAGATATAGTGTGGGGCTAGTGTGCATCAAACCCTAGACAATGATCTCACTTTTGCTTGCTGCTGCTCTAAAATCTTGGGAAGATTTGTTCTGGGTTCTTGATTGGGGGCGGTAGTTGGAGTAATTGCCAGACATGAAGATGCACAGCATCCAGAGCTCCATTAAGGTGTTATGTAACCCTCTTTTGTATGGTGTATCCAATACTACAATACAAAATATGTCTCATGGAGATCTTGTTATTGATGAATAAGCAATAGATTTTTGCAAAGCTTGGTGTATTTAGTTATGTGTCCTCCTGGCCGCAGCATTCTTGTTTAGTGAGTTTTTTTCAGGCTCCCTTATTACCTCAGCAAAGAGTGGTTCCAGGATTGAATAAGGTGTCCCATGGACATAATTGACATCACTATGCTATTTTCTCCCCACTTGAGACGTCATCAGAAAATAGCCCGGTTTGCAAGGTATACTCTACAAAGGTACCTTTTTAAATCTGTTGAATATGTCTACCCAAAGATTTTTCACATAATGAATGCTCCAAAGCAGAAGGCTGGATCTGAAAAACATCCTCTAAGAGCACTTGAGTGCTGGTAGGTGGCTCCATCATGGTTTCATCCCGCCGACATGGAGCATCATATAGGTGTCAACACTGCACTCTAATATTGATTCCTTTTTTCAGCATCTGGATCTGGAGATCTGCTCCTACCGATTTTGGGTATCCCTGATTCCTTTCCCCCAAATAAAAAGTGTAGCAGGAATGCCAATAACTACAGGCTTCAAACCATGTTGTGGTTGTTAAAAGCCATTCCCGACACCCAGGACATATTGCTTGGGGACAAGGACAGCAGGTTTTCATGTTTATTTTGTCCTTCAGACTAGTAGACCCAACCCCTTAAAATGCAAACCATTTGGCTGCACTTTTACAGGGAAGGAAGCTGTCTGCAGTTGAGGTAATATTTGTGTCTACATGTTAATGCTGTTTGAACTTGTATTTATGGTTCATTAAGGCAAAGCCTTTATTATTAGGATGAGCACTCTTATTAAACAGTGTACGGTCACACTGCACTTCTGACAGTGGTTCCAGTAAAAAATGTGTACACACACTTTTGAAAGTTTAGCAATATGAGACTATGTATAATGCTCCCGGAATGCTCTCTAATCGGATGCAAATGTTTGCAGAAGCTTGTAAGCAAGATTGATGATTCTTTGCTTACTGTGAAATTGTAGGTACTATTTCTTTGAAGCATCATTTAGTAAAATGTGTTAATGCATGTTAGTACTTTATTGTTGCAGGAGCTGGCAGGCCCTCGTCATTGTAACAAACATTGGCAAGAAGCAAAAAACAATAATTGGTTTTTAAAAAGCACATATTGCCATAGTACTTCCTGGCACTAAACATAACTACTGTGTGTGCCAATGTGCTCCTTGTGGAAGAGCAGAATGCCATCACTCACAATAAAGCCAGCTGATAGATGGATAAAAAGAGAAATAGAATTGTAATAACATCAACATATATTGGTTAATGCCAGACCTAATTAGAGGCCCAATTCTCAAAGAAAATCACAAAAGTGCACCCATGGTATATGACTTGCATTAGTGACTTTCATGAATGCAGAAGAATTTACAGGAGTGGACCAGGAGGTTCTACTCCTAGAAAATATTTGTGAACTGTATGCAAATATAGATTTGCTCGTGTGAAAATCTAATGAGCATTTACAAGTTTATTTTACCTCCAACCCCTTTTTTCCAACCCTGGAAGAACTTCTACTTCTGCCCTTGTCAGGAATACATTTTCCAACCTTTCTCAGTGGGGGGGAAAGATTAGAGAAGAGCTGGTGAAAATCCTTAAAACTTGCAAGTTAGTAATTTTGCACAGGATCAAAGGCATTCCAGCCCTGGAACTATTGCTTCTGCTTCCTCCAGCCCCAGTATGTAGATCTGCGTAAAGGTGGCAGAATAAAGAAATTTCTATAGTAGGGCTTGCAATTGCTAGTATTCAACCCCTACTGTAGTATTAGCTCTGGCATAATCAGAGAGGCTGTTAACATAGCTCTTACATAATGAGAGTGCTGCCATCATTTGTCGCTGCACTATATGGCACCAGAGGGACAAGTAGATTTATGAAGCAGCCTGTCCCATAGACAAGTACATATTTTGTTAAATTCCACACCCCTGTGTCTGGGAGCAGAAAAGACCCCAAGTCCAGCAACTAATTCTCCTTTAGGTAAGTGAAAGCCGGAGGATAAGACTTCCAAAAATGAAACACTAGAAATTCTAACAAGATTCCATTATTTTCAAGCACTCCTTTTTGCAGAGGAGATCGCGTAGTCTGCATCCATAGGACTCAATCTCGCCTTCATCATCCTCTTCTAAACTTAATCCGAATGTTGAAACAATGCGCCTTGAGTTCCCTAAGACATCTTTGCTTCTGCAGCTGGAGGTGGCCTTCAAAGATGGCTTGCTGCAAGTATTTATTTTGGCTCTGGTTTCCTCTGGTGTGCTTCCCAACCCCATGGCACGGTCGGGACAACACAGTAGCAGTGCTGACTTACCTCACTTGGCGTCTGCCCACTCTGCTTTCGCATCTCTGCTGAATGTCTTGCTGAGTGTTGCTCCATTGGCTCTACTGCCATGGATGCTGAATCAGTCGGCACTGGACCCAGAGTTGGATCCTTTGTAGTTGAGAGTATGCAGAATATTGTGCTACGTTACTGAAAAGACAAAAGGCGATGGAAGGAATGCTTACAATAAGTCTAACAACTGGCTATTGCTGGGTGTAGCTTTCCAACCCACCGTTCTTTTGCACACCATGAAACCTCTCTTTAGACCCAGCCATATACAAATCAGTCTTGGCTCTGGCCCAGTAAAACAATCTGTCTGAACTGCTAAGCCATGTCCCCACTTACCCGGAACAGCAGCAGCTCAAGAAAGGCTTTGGCCTGCTAGGGCCTCTTCCGTCAGGTGTAGCTAGATTCAGTGGCACAGTGAGCAAGAGACCCACATCTGGCATACCCATGGAAACTTGGGATGTTAAATCAAACCCACAAAAGGTGGTGGGAGAAATGTGTGCAATAGGTCTAACCACTGGCCATCGCTCAGGGTACCATTTCAACCCATCATTCTTTTGCCCACTATACCAACACAAATTAGTTGGTCTTGTTGCCGTTGTCACCTTGTGTTGGATGGTGTGCCTGATGTTGGCCATGTGATTTCTATGCCGCCATAGTGCTTAAGCTACACCCTACTGATGAGCCCCTTGTAGGGTGAAATAAGTTGGTGGTTGCTTGTGGTCCCTTCTAGGTGGGGCCTCTCCTAGCAGTTCAGGACAGAGTGTTCCCATGAGGAGCAGGGTTGGTACTGATTTGCATAAGGTGGGCCTTTATCTAGAGTGGCATGGTGGGTGAAAAACGATGGACCGGAATGCCACCTGAGCGATTGCAGTTGCTGAGGCTAATTAATTCAAGTATTCCCATGTTGTTGTTGCAATAGCCATAATTACTAAAGCACAGCTTTATTTTGAAGATGATTCCCCGGTATGCTGGTGCCCTTGACACCTCACTCAAAATAGAGTATTGATTCACCATAAGTTCCTTATGCTGAGGAAAATCTTTTATTTGCAGTTAGTTGTTACGAGGGCTGCTGAGCTGTGAGAACTCCATCTTCTGGAAAAGGAGGCAAAAGCCAATTTGCTCACAGAAATCCTTCAGCCTGGGTTCTCAAATTCTGTGCCTCTCTTCTTAAGTGAGGCACTAATCAACCTTGTCTTGGCAGCCAGGTCTAAACCCTTTTCAGTCCTAGCTATTAGCTTCCCCATTGCCAGACTCCATAAACTGGCACCTGGGGACTCAAGGTTTCTGATTCCATACCCTCCACCTGAAGCCCAATGGTGCAAGCTTCCACTTTTAATGGTAATCCTCACGCCCTTACTTTCTGATAAATAGTCTAAGGAGTTTCCCTTGCCACGAGGACCAGTGTCCTAATCCGCAAAGATGCTTTAATGAGGTTTAGTGGATTTTCAGTACACATCCAGGCTTTCTTGATGAATATGCTGTTTGAAGAGGACTCACTTTTTTGTGAGAAAGCCAACTTAACCCCGAAAACTCAAAAATAGCTGGCAGAGAGGGCTAGTTGAGCAGAGCGGAGTTGTCTGGAGGGGGCGTAGAAGGATGGGCGGTGGTTGAAGTAGGTTGGTCCAGTGTTGTGCAGGGCCTTGCATGAGTGTGTCAGGAGTTTGAAGGTGAGGCGTTTGTTGATGGGGAGCCAGTGCAGGTTTCTCAGGTGGGCAGAGATGTGGCTGTGGCGGGGGATGTCCAGAATGAGTCTGACCGTTGCATTCTGTATTCTCTTGAGTCTTGTTTGAAGTTTCTTTGTGATGCCGACATAGAGTGCGTTGCCCTATCTGAGTTTGCTGCTGATGAGTGCGTGAGTGACCGTACTTCTTGTTTCTATGGGGATCCACTTGAAGATCTTCCAGAGTGGGCGAAGTGTGTGGAAGCACGGCGATGAGACGACATTGACTTGGCAGGCAAACGGCAGCAAGGAGTCGAGAATGATGCCAAGGTTGCGTGCATGGTTGGTGGGGGCTGGGGCAGTTGCGAGGGCAGTTGGCCACCAGAAGTCCTCCCAGGCAGTGGGTGTGGGGCCCAGGATGAGAATCTCTGTCTTGTCCAAGTTGAGCTTGAGGCAGCTGTCTTTCATCCAGTCGGCGAATGCTCTCTGATGTCAAGAAAGAGAATTTCCAAACACAAAGACCTTATTCTTTTGTTTCCCATTTGAGTATGACACCCCTCCATTTTTCTGCCAAAGTAGAGCATTTCACTTTTTGAAATCTATATACCTTTTCTTAACATAATTGTCCCGGTAAGCAGCCTACAATGTATTTTAGTATCTTCCATGTATCTTTTCTTCTATGTCTTGTATGATGCTACTCTTCATATATAAATGTTCTGGCTATAATTGTTTCCACAGATGTTTCTATTAAAACCTGGCCTATCTCTGAGGAGCGTATTCCTGGCACAGTTTCTCCTAATTCTTCATAGGAAAGCCTTAACGCTGCTTAAATACATAGAAGATGACACGTAAGTGCAAAATGTGATAACTGTGAAACTTTGTCAAATGATCTTAAAGTTGTTTTAAGATATGTTTGGATTTTTTCTTACCACAGACAAAAAGGAAAGAAACCTTTTAAGTCCCTGCGTAATTTGAAAGTAGACCTCGACCTGACAGCAGAAGGCGATCTAAATATCATTATGGCTTTTGCAGAGAAGATCAAACCAGGCCTCCATTCGTTCATTTTCGGGAGACCCTTTTACACCAGTGTTCAAGAACGGGATGTGCTGATGGCATTTTAAACTGTTGACTTTGAAATGTATTTGTCATGGCTTTTAATGATCTAATGCTGCTTCTTGGTAAAAGCAATTCAATGTGCCGGTCGTGCTCCAATTCATGCCACAGAAATGATGAGTGGTAGTTGGAATAAATGCATGTTTGCCTGAATGATAGTAAATTTCAAACCTAAACCTTGATTACTGCCTGTGCAGCTATCATTTACTGCCAAGTCTTCTTCTCAGTGCATATTTTGGAAAGACCAAGATGAGTCAGAATGGCTGGAAGATGTTCTGATAATCAATATATGACCATTTATGTCAAAGTTAAGAATGTTGTTCAGCCAGGGGTAATTCTAACTTTTGCAAGTTGTTAATTGTTTTCCTGGTGCTATGCAGAACCCCAAAATATTTTTAAGTCCAAATATTTCTTTTATTCCAATAATTTCAGAGAAAAAAGAGACAAACACGACACTGTATCTTTGCATTTTGCAACACCATGACTGACACCTTAGTTCATTTTTCTCTGCTTCAGGTCCTCTCATTGCTCCCCTTATTAGAGAATGTTTACCATCTATTCTTGGATACTCTGTCTAGGTGTTTTTTCTTGATTACTTGAAAAAGTGGCTCCTCCATGAAAAGTAACCATTCATCATGATAATATGTAGGCAGATCTAGATGGGATTTAGATGGATGTTTTAGCTCTCATTTGACTGAGACCTTTCTTCCTGCAGGCATTGTATCAGGTTAAAGACTACAGCATACAGAGAATGGAGGATGACTGTACTTGCTAGACTTTGAGAGAAGCGTTCTTGTCCCATGGAATACCTGTGGCAGAGCAATTAATCCTCAGATGTAAGCAGGTTTTCTAGTGTGGTCCGGATTTCTAAATCCCAACCACAAATTAAATTCCGCTCACAAACGGTGCTGTGTGGGCTGGCTTTCTCTCATCTGCCTTTAATCTGCCTCATCTTAATGAGTTAGTAACTTCAAGAGCCATTTCCGCACCAACCTTTGTTGATGTGGCAGTTTCAGGATAAATGACAATGTTGAGGAGACATTTGTCAAGGTTTATAATTGAACAAAGATAGTTTTTGTAATCGGGAGAAAGTAGTGTCAGATGCAGGGTCCCTTTGTTTTAAATCTAGAAAGAAACAGAGCTGTCACCACATTTCTAAATGGCTAGTAGACAATGATGATAAGATAAATGATGAGATGTAATTTACCTACAGAACGCACCTAGGGACCTGGATGAAGTATAAGGTGTTTATGGTGGCTGAAGGCATTCTCATATAGGATTGACTGCTCTGCTCTAATGTTCTCTCCTAGCAACCTGCCTTCTTGATGATTACATGCAGAACGTGGTTAAAGAATTTAATATCCTTCTGCAGTAAACTCTGGTATTCATTTTATTGTGTTACTGGAGACACCATGATCTATAATGATATATCATTGGTGTTCAGTATTCTAGTATGACCTTCAAGCATTATCTTGCTCGCTAAGAAAAGAAATACTGAGCACACAACACTCACTTTGCTGACTTTGGTGATGGGGAAGTTAAGCGTCTGGTGCCCTCAAGCTGGCATAGCTGTGAAAATCCTCATTAATAGGGGTAGCAAAAATAATATATCACTTTGAAAAGAAAGGTCTGCACTGTGAGAGCAAAGACATTTTAGAACATCAAATGTGGCATGATTTGCTTAAGTGTGCAAACTGTTTCTGATACACAATGCTTGGGGCCAGAAACATTACTGCAGGAGGACTAGAAAAAGCCTAACCATGATATTTTTTGTGAAGTGCACTCATGATAAACCGCTTGACTGCAAGAGTGGTGTCCCTTTGCTGTGGCTTTGTGCTTGACTTATGGCCTGATTTAAAGTTCGGCGGACGGGTTACTCTGTCACAAACTTGACAGATATCCTGTCCACCTTATTACAAGTGCCATTGGATTTAATGTACTTGTAATATGGCGGACCGGATATCCATCACATTTGTGACGAAGTAATCTGCCCGCCGAACTCTAAATCAAACGCTGTGGGTACTAAAACCTGGGGCCCCGCTGGAAGTACTGGATCCACCCATAATATTGTCCAGTGTGTTTGGTTCCCAAAAATACTATAGTCTTAGGGTATCCTTTGCTTGCCACAGTTCTGAGTGGGTTTAAATCCTTGAGTTACAGCATTCACAGGAGTTGTTCCAAAGGTAGTGCCACTGCAATTGGTGATGAATTAAATCAAATAGATGTCTTTTCCACTTGTCCCTGAAGCCTCCACTCCTAACTTCAAACATGGATGAAGGGTGAAAGAGGGATTAATTCCCACACTGGGAAGAATCCACTTCCAACTGGGGAAGATTAAATTGATTTAAAGGAAATATTTGAAAGGCTTTAACAGTAACTCCAGGCATTCTATTCATTATGAATATTTTGTCTTAAGCTCACTCACACATTTTATTGTAAGAGGTCACTTGCCTCCTTGACAATGAAAAATAGTTCCAGTGTTGATGACAGAGCTATAAGAAGGAATCTGCATCAGGGATGGCTAGAATATGGGAACAATACCAGGAATGAGATCTTTAATGGATTTAAAAAGATAAACAAATTCTTGGAGAAAGAGTGCTGCCCAATGGTAACTCCTCTCTACAGGGAAAACATCTGACATAACTACCAATACAAGAACAACGTGCTGCTTTTTCCCCAGGTTGACCATAGGCAGTTAGGTTACTGATACAAGGTTATTTCATCCAACTTCATATCCACTGACTAAATGCCTGACAGTGATGGTAGTGCTTTCTGTAATCCAGATGTACAAATCTGACTAGTTTCTAAAATTGTCTGTGCCATTACCTTTACAGACCAGGTCAGCGTCTAAGTCTGTTATTCACTAAGTTGTTAGGAATGCATCAATACATGAATCAAGCGTTAATTTAATTTGTGTGATCACAGGAACCATGGTAATGAGTGTTCTTTTGGTGTCTGGTGTCAAGAAGGAAGGTCTTGGAGCAATGCTTGTCTGGAGGATGATGATATTATACCACAAAATACTGCCATCTAGTAATTTTCTTTCTTTTAATACATCCGTGTGTGACATGTTAGAAAATTCTTCCCCAGCCTGTGGTCTCAAAAATTGGACCATTGGGGAGACATTGGAATGAAAACAGCAGTGTCCTTGTGCTACTAAGCAAATAGCTGCACAGCTATCCTGTGCATCACAATATTCCCCGTCTGAGGGGGAAACATCTACTGATGGATACCTGTCTGATAGGTTGAAGAAAATATCACAATGGGGTGCTTTTAGAGTAGAGGAATCCTGGCCAAAGAAGAAAACCCTTTAAATCTAAATGCTATGTCTCACTAGTTCACCCCTGCTGTTGATTCTTTCAGTCATTCAGGGAAAGTCCACAACAGTATGGCTTTCCAAATGCTATAACTTGTGTCAAACATTATTACAAGATTATTCAAGGAGTAGTTTGCCAGGATTGATTGGTGTGATCTGAAATGTCACAGTTTTTTCTATATTTTTGCCACAATATTTTGTTCAAACAATGTGTCATTACTTTAATTTAAAAATAATAGTACGTATATGTCTGTAAGTTGTGCCAAGCCCTGAGACTAGTCTAAGACTGCCATATCCCTGACAGTTCCAAGAAAGAAACTACACATCAAAGTACCCACTCACAATGGGTTTGCCTATGTGATTTTCTGCCTACTGTGTCCTCAGTTAAATGGTACTTGATGAAAAACAACCCTGCATAGGACACTGGTAACAATAGGCAGATGGTTGCTTCAGTGTAATGGTGTTGATGAGAAGAAACTGTGTGGGTGACCTGGACTTTGTATAAAACATCTTCAGTTGATATGGGGTGGTCTTTAAATTCCTAGGTATCATGGCAGTGATTGTTATTTATGTAAAATGGCTAATGTTTTACTCCTTCTTGGTATAACATTCAGATGTTTTGTTTTTTTTGTATGCACTTTGCGAACAAAGATGTTTTACTATTTTCGGAGACCTGTTTTTTTATTATTTGTTGCACGCATGCATATTTTAACTTGGAGTCTGAGTACAAATGCAGAAGTATCACAATAGTTTCCATTGTGCCATTATTTATATTGTGAATTTGTATTTATTTAATACACATAAGCTGCAAAACACTATATAATGTGCAGACAACATTATGAATGCAGATTAGAGTGCAGCGACATGAACTTGAATACGTGTGGGTCTCAACCTGTTAATTAATATTAGCCATTTTGATATGGGCTAATCGTAGTACTAATGTGAATATAATCAAAGCTAGTGATGCACTTGTGTCGCTCTTAGTCAAAATCTGAAATTAAAAGTTAAACAAATAAGAAAACTAAAGAGAACAACACTGAAGGCAAAAGGGAGGCTAGTTCTGCAGGCACCGCATCGATATTAAAATGGTTGTAAAGGAGTAGGAAATGCAAGTTTTTTTTTGTTTACAGTCCTACTGTCTATTTCGAGATACAGTGTTTTTGTTTGTTTTTGTTTTTTTTGCCAAAGGCCTGATGGTGACATTTAGATCCCGTAGCACAAAGACAGTCCCAAATGTGATATTCAAACTGATAGGCATAGTTTTATTTATAGTCCATGTCTGCCTTTGATGTGAAGATGCATTCATGGACTGAGCTGTTTCTCGTGTGTTCATTAAAAACAACTAATGTCGGTAGTTGTAACGATGTGCATCAACACTTGCTACATTTGTTAAATGAAATACAGTTTACTTTCCCGCCAATCCCGTAAAGCCACAACATGCTTAGCAGTGTTTTTGTAGCATACCTTACAAAGATGAATTTTGGAGTTTGTTTTCATTTTTTAAAATAGAAAAATCACAATTTCACGGTCTTGCCAAATAACATGAACAATGCATTCACTTCCTCTCCGAAAAGTGTTAAATGTTAAAAAAAAAATTTTAAAAAGTGATTTTTGCCTGTTGAATGTTGCAGATCTGAGTTAAACGGGATGTGCAGATTTTTCTGCTGCTCTGTGTGGAATGCTACTGAAAAATGCACAAAGTTCCCACAGGTGCAAAATACAGCTGTTAGATTTTTATTCTGTAATAGTAGAGCAGATGGCGTTTCAAAGTATCAGAGGATGCCGCTTTCCAAATATTAATAAGATCATTCCTGAAAGGCATCCAGCATTTTACTTAGCCTTCACATTTTTCTGTCTATTCTTTCTATTCATATGATTGATGTATGTAAAGCTCTTTGGTGTGCACATTTGCTACACTTTCTCGATACAAGTGGGCTGTTGGTCAAGTGTGCCACTAATACTCCTACCAGTTGCATAACATGTTACTTAATTGAAAATGTATCAAATTGCACTGGTTGTATTGTAACGCTTTCATGTTAGCCATTCTGTGCTTGTCTGCCTTGTGACATTGTTGAGATAGTAAATGTTGCGAAATTGCTTAGTTGCACAACCGCCAGGATTGGTTACCCTCATTGTACTATGCTATAATTTTATCTTCATGCATGTCCAAAAGAGGGAGCTCTGTAATAAACAATCCTATTTGACATGTGAACATGTGTTGTGATTTCAGTTGTAATTTACTTTATTGTAAAGTTCTTGTTAGGTACATCGGTATGTGCTTGGGAGCACCACATACCTGGTCTTTACGTCTCTGCAACCACATCTTGCATCGTCATCGAAAGAAGACTGAAGACATGATAAGAAAATAGCTAATGATTTATTATTATCTTCAGCCTACAAGCCTAACACTGCCTGCCAGTCTTTTCTGGAATTAGTTTAGAAAGCCATTTTAAGGGACACTTTTGATGTGTTAACTATGCAGCAAATAAATTCTGTTGGCATATGTGCTTACGTTCCAATTGTTGGTTACTATTGTACGTTGTGTGGGGATTTGGGTACATGAAGGTTTTTTTCCAGCCATTGAGATGAAAGTCCATATTCTTAACCTTACTTGTGCATAGTGTCCTACGTGTGTGGCAAATATTTGTTTAATTTTATTATCTTTTTTCCTGTGTTCACCTCCACTCCCAACAGTATAATAGAAGTTTACTCTTCCCTATACCCTTTGTGTTAAAACCAACCCAAATAGTGCATTCCTGCACTTTTTTCAATCCTTGCACTGGATTTTCGAGTACTCACATAAGCGTGGGATTTGTATGTCAAGATGTTGGTGAACACCAAAAGACTTACTTTATAATAACATTTAAATTGCATTCCCATGGCTATTTCCACCGACAGTTCCTTTGAGACCCCAATTTTGTAAGCCCTCTTGGAGTTTCTACACATGTAACAGTCTTGTATTCTGTGTTGATTATTCACATGTACGTCATGTAACACTTCCACTTATACTTCACACTGTGCAAAATTGCACATAAAGGACACCTGGAAAGTTTGAACTAATTTGCCCCTTCAGCTGCAGCACTAGTCATAAGTGCCCGAGAACAAATCAACATTACCTTCGAACATAGCTTAGATAAAAGGATTCTCAGAATTATTTTCCGTTTAAAAAGATCTAAGATGTGTGTCTTTAACAGTCCACTTATCAGAGATCCATAATCACATATATATCATTCTGATCCTGTAGTCTTTATTTGAAAGTGTAATTTGCACAACAGTCATGAATAAAAATACTGCCCTGAAGTTTCACTGTGCATGTTTTCTCCTCCCCACTATTCCCTACTACTCAGTCTCCCTTTTTAGGTCACAGCCTACCAGACAGGACAGCTGTCTGGTATGCGAAAGACATCTTGGGGGTCAGAAAGTTGACCTGGGAATGCATTCTGCCTGTTGCTTAACATTGGCTTTGGTTTAACTTACGTTTTCCTGCTTTCCATTTGCTGGCTTAGGCCCTCCTGGTTCACTTCCTGACTCCCAATGCCAAAATCCTTCTCAGTACTTCCTTTCTTTAAACAGGCCTGTAAATCTTATTCTTATCTTGTCACATTTGCTTTGATCACAGAGGCAAACAAACACAAATAATGTATTGAATGCAGAACCAATCAAACATGCACCCCCAGTCACAGATCTGGTTTAAATCTATCAATTATTTTGCTCATCATGACACCCCAGTTTGGACCCAGCCATATGCAAATTGGTCTTGACCCTGTTCCCAATGGGAACAACCCAGCCCGAACTGCCAGGCCAGGTCCTCCCTGGACCGGAAACAAGCATCCTGGGTCCTCTTTCAGGGTATCACCCTTCATCAGCCAGCCTTGCTTGAATCCAGTAGCATAGTGAGCCCGAGACCCACATCTGGGCATAACCGGCACACTTAGGGCAACAAAAGCAAACAAACACCAATAATGGACAGAATGCAGAATCAATCAAACAGTCGCCCCTAGTCACAGATCTGGGTTTAATCCATCAATTAGTTTGCTCACCATTCCACCCCATGCCATATGCAAATCAATCTTGACACTGTTCCCCATGGGAACAGTCCAGCCAGAACTGCCAGGCCAGGTTCTCCCTGGACCGGAAACAAGCATCCTGGGACCGGTTTCAGGGTATCTGGTGTCTTCTGAGTTTACAACAATATTGGGACATCTAACTATGTGTCTTGGGTGTAGTCATCACTGCTCAGAATGTCATACGTGCCCTTTCAACGATAAACAGGCCAGCAGTACCATATGTAGATAAGTGCTGCAACTCTCGATTGGAGCACCTTTCAATGCACTAGAATGAGTGTCTCGAGGCAGGGCCAGAAAAAATAATCATGATCAAACTGCATCTCTAAAAAAATAACCAGATAGCTGATAAATACTCCAGTATTATGATCCAAATGTGAAAGGTACTGCAACCGACCGATGGCTGAAGGGTGATGACCCAAAGCAGATTTTTAAGTATTGCTCCTGGGCAGCTTTAGCTGTCTGTTGTCGAAAAGATCTATTGTGTACAATACCACTAAATAAAGTGGACTTTTTTCATTGGGTGGCTTACCTGTAAGTCTAATTATTTTGCTTCTTATGTGATCGCTTTCCTTCCTTTGCTTTTGTTGTACCTCCCCTATAGTATGGCTATTTTCCCACTGTTCGTTTTCCTACTATATTTCCTACCAGGCAATCATTGTTACATCGTTTCTACCTGCCCTTTCCATCTCAGTCTTGCTTTCTGTCATTTGGAGGCATTAATTGTTCATATATTAGTATTTCTTTTTTACTTTTTTTACGGAGTGTGTCGTCTGCAATTTGCTTACTGGTCATTCTTTTCTTTATTATGCATATTTGCACACTTTTTACTTTTTATTTATCGCTCCAGGGTGGACACTCGCGGTTTTGGAACAGTAAATGAAAAGTAAAAACACGTATGCATACCTGTGTATACATGATCATGCTGGATTTTTTTCTGTTGATGCTGTTCAGCATCAGTGACCAGCATTGGCAAAGAGCGTCTTTCAAAGGCAAGAACTATTGGCTTTGCCAATGCTTGTTTACTCAGGACTTTGAGAAAAATTGACACTCTGATGCAGTAATTCTTTATTGCTAGCTACAAGTTCACCTCCTGTACACACAAACCTCAATGAAGTAAATACCCCTGTCACTCATCATTACAATTTGGAATTGGGCAGTTACTGAAACAGACTGCATTTAGATCAATGGGTCCTAGGGTTGTTAACTTCGTACCTCCTTAGTACAAACACAAATATTTCTTCCACTGGTGTGCTTTTCTGAAGGTCCTTGGTACCTGGAAATTCACAGAAGGTTCAGACTTATCAGGATCAATACTAATTACAACTCTGATCATAGTCATACTGGAAATAATAAAAAATTATCAATAACATAAGAATCAACAGTCTTCCATTAAAAGAAGGTCCTCTCTGTATATTTTCCACCTTTGAAAGTCATGGTGGGTGAAACCGGTTCTAGCAATTTCTGATCCATATCATAAAGGTTACAAGAAAAGTGCTGACTTGAAACATAAGCCATTTTTATAAGAAAAAAAAATAAGGGTTTGCTTTTAATTTAGGTTGATTTGTGTAGAAACAGTGCTTACAGGCGGTTTGCTTTATGGACCAAAAGAACAGCATTATCCACGCTTTGTAATAAACCCTGCAAACAGTCATTATATGGCAATGCATTTTAAACGCATACTTTCTAACTACACTTTGCCCATGTTTCATAAGCTTGGCTGAAATCAAATATAAATTGTACAACCATTCACTTTCCCCCAACACTTCATGAAACCACCGTTTTCACAATGGACAAGACTATGGTATCTAGCACAATTATCAGTGTAACTCATAATGTGTATTCCCAATATTTTCATCTGGTCATTTAGTAGTGAAAATGGGTGATAGCATGTTGAGATATGTTTTTTTCTTTTTGTTAAATATTGGACAAGTTATTGGTTCCAAAGCACCGTGTCTTTCTGGGTTAACATGGAGATGATAATAACCTACAACATAACTGGTTCCAAAAATCTAGCAAATGTATGTGTAGATCCTCTGGCATTCAGGCCAGTCTTGGGGCCTGATTTAGATCTTGGCGGTAAAGGTTCTGCCGTCTGTTTTCTTGCTGAAAACCTGCCCATCGCCTTGGCAGCCCGTCAGCCAGATTTAGATATTGGCGGTTCCATAGGCAAAAGCCCGTCTGAGTCCCGAGACTCTGCCAAGGAATTCCATCTGCCATCGATGGCGCCACAGGAAATAGTGGCTGACGGCGATACTCCAGCTACACTTGCCACTGAGCAGGCTTGGATCTGCCTTTCTGCCAGGGATAAAATGGTGGTCTGACCTCCAAGTCTGAGTTGGCGGATTGTGAGTTGAAACCCCACCTTTTTTCCCCATTCCACTCTTGTTTTTGACTGGACACGACTGAACAGGAGTCTCCATCGCTGCTATTATGGGACCACGGAGAAAACACAAGGACATGAAGGTAAGGAACCTGCATTGGCTGGGGGGTCACTGCACATGTGCATGAGAACCCTGCAGAAATATACATGTCACAGAAATTGTTTTAAAGCTACTGTGACATGCATATGTCGGGGACACGAGTGGATCAGACACAGGTGAGGACACACTGGTGCACACATACACAACTTTCATTATAGTGCCAGTATCCATAGGCAAATGAATGCTGGCACCACAATGACAGTACAATCGCACTTGTCAACTGTGTCCATGTGTGCACATTGCCAGGGGACCTGTACCTGTCATGTTGTGCTGCGCGTTTTGTGTGTGAGTCAGTATGTGTGTGTGTGATTGGCTTGGTGAGGTGGATGGAGCTGGAGAGGGTGATGTGGTTGTGTCAAGGTGTGTGCCATTTCCATATGGGTCTAATGTTGTGTGTTTTGTTGCTGCTTGCAACATTCAGGTGAGTGGTGTTGAGTGGCTGTCATTGCGATGTTTGTAGTTGTGCTTGTGTGTACGTGTATTTGTGTAGATGAGTGTGTGGTTGTGTTGGTTGTTGTGGTTGAGTCATGTGTGGGTGCAGTGTCAGTGGTGTACGTTGGGTCATGGATGTTCGTCAATGTGTGTTTGCGGCATGTCCATGTTGTGTTGTGGTACAATGGAAATGGATACGTGTGTGTATGTGGTGTGAGGTGCCATGTGTGATGCAGGGGGACACATGTGGCAAAGGTAGAGTGTGTGTGTCTGTATGTGAGACTTGCCTCAATTCCGTAGCCACTGTCCGATATTCATTGAGTCCTGCAATGTCCTCCCTTCTGTCAGTGAACCGCCGTCATTACAGCGCCTGCACGTCTGTACTATCTAAATATGGTGGTCGGAAGGCCATCGACTAGGCAGTCTTGTGCGACCGCCAAGATCTAAATCAGGCCTTTAGTTCTTTATTAGGTCATCTCGATTTTAAGAGGGATAAGTTCATTTGATTCAAATGTTAATAGGTTTGCAGAAAATTGTGGCAAATCCTTTAGCATTTTAGTATTTGCCAAATGGTTTTTAAGTGTATTTCCTTGTGTACTGCTTTAGCATGCTTTCTTTTTTTGTAGGCCAGGATTCTTTGAGTACTTACTAGCAATTGCATCATATTGTGCAAAGTGTCAGTTCTTGCTCACCCTTTAAGGCAAAATTACATCCTTAAAGCTTTTTCTCAGAGGCTTTATATTGTTCTTTTTGAGAATGTTCTGTTCTACCATGTTTGATGATCAAATCAATTTCTTGTGTGGTGGCAATGATTAGAAATCAATACATGGAGAAGTCTACAACAAGGTTATTCTGTGGTATTACGAATATGGAACAGCTCTTCCTAACAAGAGTGTTATGTATGCCTTGACAAATGTCCTAATATTACTCTTCAGTACTAAAGATCTATGCAATTAGATGTTTCATTCATAATGATGCTGGTTGCAAATTTACAATGGTTGAGAAATCAAAATACAACCACCGTCTTATTCGGGTCTCTGAGTGAGAGTGTGGTGCAGTGCAGAAGGACCTCATTAGTCTACACTACGAAGTTGGGAGTAGCTTTAGTTAGCATGACCACTTACTATTCTAAGTATCACTTGCAAATATGGTATTACACACCAGTTTTCAAAAGTTAGATAAAGCAAGTTCCCCTATTTTTCCTCACATTCATATTAAGTGCATATCTGAATATTCACACCCAGTCAGCTGAGGCATATTATGATTATGTTGGTTTTGGGGCGGGGACTCCAATAGTAAAAGGCATTTTTAACTGGAAACATGAAGTTCCCACACCCCACTGGGCCCAAGAGGTGGGGCCTTGGCGGTGATAAGAAATTGATCAGAAGCAGGAATTCAAACAACAGATCATCAACATTTTTAAATATCATTCAGTTTGGTAAGAGTCAATGCTGAGATTCCTGGTATAGTTTTCAATGTTTACTTAACTTTTTTAGTAATTGAATTCTTTATTAGCATATCATTAGATGTTCCGTACAATTACAGAACAAAGCATAAAGCGCTTTCTATACCTGATTATCCCCATTTTAAACTAAATATAGTGGAGAAAAGCATCAACACAACCCATAAAGAGCTCTAGTCTTGAGAGGTGAAAGCATAAAGGCTGTGACAGAACTTCCTATAAAGAAAGACATCCAAGAAACTCAGAGTCTCAAAACAGCATGAATTCAAAAGTTGGATCAAAGGTTCTTCCCAGAATGAATCTGAGAAGTTATCAGCAAAGAGTCTGAGTCAGAATGTATCCAAGTCAAAGTGCTCTCAAAGTTTGCAAAAGGGACTCCAAAGCAGTCTAAGAAGAAAAGCCCTCTATCTCGAGTCTAGGAGCACTCATTTATACAGCAAACATATCAGCAAAACGCAACATTCAATGGAGTTTCGTGATAACCAATAGAAAGACAATGTGCTCATGGGAACAGGATAGCTTCCGACGATTCAACAAACTTAGCAAAGAACATCCTAAACACAAGATACATTTAACTACAACTCGTAACACAATTATTCAATTTGGTTCAGTTTCTCACCGCTTTTTTTGTATAAGGCAAAAAAGTCAAGGAAAGTACAGCACATAACTCTGAGATCACACCCATTCTCATACGCTTCTATTGTTAATAACAACTTTTCAAAAGTAAGCTAACATTTCAGTATTTTATGAAAATGGGTAGGAAAACTAAATCCCAACACATTCTCCATTCATTCTGTTGTTTCAAGAATGCATTTGCATCATGAAAAGATACACACTTATGATCGTGGCACAGATCAGAGCAAAACAAACAAGATAAGAAAGTAAGAGAAAATGCATTTGTCAGTGTTTTAAGCTGAATACACATCTCTATGAAACTCAATGTACAAGGCCTTGTTTTACATACAACCTTTGGTGGAGGTTTACACAACATATCATACAGGTTAATTATGTCAGTATCTAATTAGTGAAAATGCTTCCACAGCCACCCCATCTGATGGTTCGTAACTATCACAAATTTTAATTCACAGAAGAATTCGGAGTTCACTCTCGTCTTCAGTTAAGTCTTTACTTTACTCTTTCTTCCCAAAATTTCCCTCCCTTTCAGTCTATTTTGTTCCATGTTAATGTGGTCACTTAATTCCAAATCTTTCTTCATTCTTTTATTCTTATCCCTGTTTTTCTTCTTTTGCAACAACGTATTATAGCTTTATAGACTGCTACTCTAGACAGGAAACAAGCTAATAGTATTAATACAGATTCTGTTATAGCTTGGAGGATACTTCCTTCTGCTGTTTTGGGCCATTTGCCTGTTGCAGAAATTCGTTTGGTGAAGCTTTTCGCTATATTAATGGTTTCTAAAGGTTTTAGGTCAAGTTGTAGATCATAAGTATTGGTTCCATACTCTACATCTTTTTACTCTCATCAGGTATGTAAGTACAACAATTCTGTATTTTAAGCATCTTGCAGACTGTCATTTTCTGGGAGCAAAATGTCTAAAACATATCTGTTTTGCAAAATCATTGATCTGATTACTGTTAGTTCTGTGTTATCCACTATGTCTCCAGATGTACTGGTTGCCAACTTGTCCGCTGCTGTTGAAAGCTTTCTAATCTTTTCATCATTTAATGTTACCTCTACTGCTGGTGTGATAACTCCAAATATATCCCCCACTAATTATGTTTCCTCATTCACACAGCGTGAATATTTGTGTACAGCTGTTAACCTCAGGGTATCTAAGGTTTGCATTTGGTACATTTTCAGAAAAAACACACTTAAATAGCATATACCCCTTCAGTCAGCCTGAAATAAGCAATCTGATTGAGACATCTAGCAGCAGATTACTTACCTTAGAATTGTTCCCGAGGTGCCGGACTGTCTCCGGAATTTCTTTCCTGCAGTACCACTGC
Organism: Pleurodeles waltl; assembly: GCF_031143425.1. Taxonomy (NCBI): domain Eukaryota; kingdom Metazoa; phylum Chordata; class Amphibia; order Caudata; family Salamandridae; genus Pleurodeles; species Pleurodeles waltl. Next base: position 447,417,519 of record NC_090437.1, read on the forward strand.
GCATCGGTTGAGGGCATAGTGCGTCTTCTTAGTGATGTTGTTCACCAGCTGTGACGTCGATGGAGTCCATATAGTCCCCTCCACGATGCGCTAACATCAGTTCCTTCTTTTCTGCACTTCAACGCGGATCCTGAGTTCCCCAGGACTAAGGTGCCCTATCTCGACAAAACATTTGCTTGTGGTGGGAACAATGTGCCCCCTCCCCTTTCTACATGTCCTCGGCGTTTTAACCTTGTGGGCCATGTGGCAGGCAGATGTCTGCCACGGATCCTCATACTGTTTGTATGTGGTGCCTCAGGAAACACCATAACTCCAAGAATTGTGGCTCCTGTTGAAATCTTCGTCCGAAAGCATTGCGGCAATGACATATAAATATCTTGCCGGCATGTCTGACAGAGGCCCTGTGTCATTGTGGGTTTCGCTCCAGGTCAAGGAAGCTGTTGCAAGTTCATTCCAGAAGCCGCTACCAAGATCGTACATCACCCTTGACATCCAAGGAGCAGACTGCGAAACCAAGCAGACTAAGTTGCGGCATCTGCCTTAGGTAAGTCTGGTGCTTCCATACCCATCTCATGATCCCCAGTCACGGATTCAGCACATGAGTCCACCCCGTATCTCCCTGCTTTCACTGGGGCCAGGGAGACTCTGGCACAGATGCAGGATGATTCCAATTCCCTTCATGCCTTGTTTGGGCCCCAGACTCCCTCTGGTCCGCTTCCTAGCCCGAGGAGATTAGAGGTATCCACACCAGCAGGTTCGCCTTCGACTTCAGATAGGCCCTTTGGATTCATACTTGGCTCCTGAGCACAGCCCTTCAGGTTTCCGACCTGCGACGCCAGAGTTCAATCAGTCATTGTTGGCGGCGCCGGTCAATGCCAAACCAATTACTCTTTCTGATGTTGAGACGACAGACGCTCTGACCCCGAATGGCATCGGGTACAGTGTCAATGATGCTTAGATACCTTTCCTCCTCCTTCTCATCTATCCCTTGCTGTGGTTCCTTCCGGGGAACAGGCATTTCAAAGTGAAGGAGAGGAGCTGGGGTTTAGCAACCCTCTGGAGACTGGCATGCCTCCTCTGGAGGGTAGTTGGTTGATGGAATTGGGTGAGGCTAATGGCCTTGAGTCCTCATCAGCTTCAGACCTCCTTTCCCCTCCCAGTCTTGCGGAGGAGGTGAATTCTTCCTTCGCTGAGGTGATGAAGAGAGCAGCTGTGGTCGTAGATTTGCAGCTCCCCTCAGTAGAGGTGACCACTGACACTTTTGTAACTTTGCTTCACCTGGTGGTGTAGACTGTTACAGTCTTGTCTGACCTCAGCATCTTCCCTGATGTTCCTCTGGACAGGGAGTCCAGATGGCTGGAAAATTGTGGATGGAATATTTTCCTCAACCAGCTTGGCCCTGCTGTCGATAAACACCTCTTGTATTCTGGCCGTCTTTCCCATACATTGTGAGATTTGGTGGTGTGCTTGCTTCCTTGGCTTCCAGAGGAGATCTGGAGAAACCTTTCCCATACACTCCAGGATGGGCGAGAGACTGCTAGATTTGTCATTAGGTGTGGAATGGATACCACGGACCCAGTTGGCCGAACCATGTCTTACTCTGTAGCACTGCGCCATCATGCCTGGCTACGCCACTCCTGGCTTTTTGGAGGCTTGTCCAATCCACTTTGGAAGACATGCCCTTCGATGGTGCCCACCTGCTCGGCACTCATGCCAATTGTTGTATGCTGTCAAGGAGATGTATATTCTTTGTGACCCTAAGTGAGCTTAGCTCCTGTAGACACAGTTTTTTCTTTTCTCTGAAGACTGGTTTCATGCTCAAGAGCTGGTACCAGCATGGTATGTACCTTCCTTTTTTAGAGCATTTTCTGTATGTTTATAGACACTATTAAATATCTAGTAGTACTCTTCGTATCCCTTGTAGGGAACTTGTCTTTTGTCTCCCTGGGAACTTTTGTGCATGGTCTCTCACTTGCACAATTGACTTTTTATAGTGGTGGCAAGGACTTGTGCCTCTGGTGGGGCAGGTTTTCCAGGACAAGGGTTTGAATCCTGCCTAAGGTGATAAATGTGTTTATGGTTAAAAAATAGCTAACCTTTTGATTGTATAGTTATCTTTGCTATTAATATTGGAGCGTTGTTCTTCTCATGAGAGACTCTTACTTTCCTATGTGGAACAGTGGGGCAAATGGTACCACTTTTCCACATCCGTACATCTTGCACTTTTTTTTAGCAAGGACTCTCTTACTATACCTCAGCAGCATGGGCTCTTGCCTCTGGTATTTCCAGCACCCATAGTACGTGGGTGCAAATTCCCCCTTGTGTCTGTGCTAGTTATGCTCCCAACTTGTTCTCTTGTGCTGCCGGTCTTGCTGCCCTTACACTGCTTCTTCTACCCAGGGTGATGTAAAACACGTTCTTGTCGCTTGGCGGTAAGGTCCTGTACCTTGGCTCCTGCAGGCTCATCTTAGGCAAAAGGCCACACTCATCCAGGGCCTCCAGATTTCTGCATATGTGTTCTTAAAACACCACAGTGCGGTCATCTTCTGCGTTAATGGCTGTCTTCCTTTCTCTCTATTTTTTGGGTTTTGTAATAGTTATACCCCTCTTGGGTAGCTCTAACGCTTCTGAGCCCTTGTGAAGGTTCCTTACTTTATAAAGGTATATTCTCTTTTGATGTGTACCTCACTCCTTTCGTACAATGCCTATATGCTTTGGTATACTGCAGGCAGTAGACGTGCTTTGTCTTTTGTATCTGGTGGTTAATGTCTCCTTTTTCCTGTGGGCATTATTTCCTATAGTGAGCAATTGTTGTTCTTTTACAGGTTTCAACTCTTTTTGTTGATTCAGCTTTGTCTACATTGTTTTCAGTTTGCGGATGCCCACTTTTGAGGATTCATCCCTGGAGAACTTGTGTGTTTCCTTTCATTATGTGCTTCAGCCGCTTTCTCACCTTCTATCTTCTTTTCAATTTTTGTCATCAGTGACTACTCAGTCAGATGGCATTGGTTCAAATGCTTTAATAGCCTTTCTTTTACTGGTGTGTGTGTGTGTGATGACCTCCACACTTTTCATTCTTTTATTAGTTCTGTCTTGCTGGGTGCTTGGCTTGGCACCCATACATTTTTATGACATCATAGTATCGGCTTGGCGATATCTAATTATAATTATATAATTATAATTATATCTATTTTTCTTTGTTGTTAAAGTGACAGTTACTGTTTCTTTCCTCCCATGTGCGTCCTGCTTTCTAGATGTCCCAGAGACATTAACATATCTCTGGCAGTCTTTTCTTGGGACAGTTGTTGTCTAAGCCAATGGTGAAGAGCTATAGCTCACTGGCATTGCTTGTTGACTCTGAGCCCATGTACCGGCAGAACATAAGTTCAGTCCCACCTTGGGGGGTAGGTGGTTTTTATATTTATATTGTCTGTTGTCTTCCAACACTTTTTGTCTCACTGCCATGGGTAACGTTGTTCCCATGCTTTTTAGTCCCTATGTGATTTTAACTGCCTGTGGTCCCTTCCACAGTTTTTGTGGTGGAGCATGTTCTTACTCACCTCAACTTTTACAGGTCTGTGTTTCTAGTATTCTAGACCGGCTTGTTCTGGTCAGTGACTTCTCGCAGGATTACTAGTTTGCATTAAAATCTGCTATGCATTGCATGCTCATCCTACCAGGGTTGGATCTGTGACACACAGCATTGGAATGCAGGTTTCCAGTCCTGAATATATTCCTGGCAACTACGTGGTTTCCCTTCACACGTTTACTTACATTGCTGTCTGAATAGTCCAGTCTGCTGTGACAGGCATTTACCCTTTTGGCCCTGCTGGACTTCTTTTTCTCAAATCGGTCCTCAGACCCTCCTCCAGGGGTAGTATTGCTTTGTATCTAATTCTAAGTTAAGGAATTTGCGTCTAGGTATCTCTATCAGATAAACAAGTTTTACTTACCTTCGATAACGCCTTATCTGGTATAGACAGGATCCAGCTGCAAATTCCCTACCAACTCACCCATCCTCCTGCTCTGTAAACGATATTCTTCTATCAGAGACTCCCCTTTTAGGGCAAGTTCTACAAATTGATTTCTCTTTCTATCTTAAAGATCCCTTCATTAACATGCCTTTCTTGGAAACTCTTACTTGATTAACACAGAGATAACTCTTTTTTGGCATACTGTTTTCCGTAGACATTTTCCATAAGTGGCTCTGTGTTTCGACACAAAAAACAGTCACAGAAGAATTTGACATCAGTGTGTCGGGCGGGGAATTATAATGACTCCGTTGACGTTGCTTTTGAGTTGCACAATGCCCTTTACTGACATGCAGAGGTACTGCAGACAAAACTGAAAACACGACCTGTCACACATCCTAGTGTGCCAGATTCCCTACTACTGCATGGGATATTTGTAAGTCACCACCTACAGAAGGCCTTTAGCCCTTAGGCAGGGTGCCTAATATCATATGTGAGGACATATGTGCATGAATAGATATGCCCCTACTATATCTTTGTCAATTCTTAGACATAGGAAGTGAGCAGAGAAGCCATTTTGAGCATGTACGCGGACACTGGTCATTACAAGTTCCCTAGCTACATGGTGGCTTCATTGAAACTATGGATGTTTGGTATCGAACATCTAGTATTAATAAATCATCCTTGAATCCAGTGATGGATTTATTCATACATTCACTCAGAGGGCACCTTAAAGGTGCCCCTCAAAACCTACCTGACTGCTAGTGTGTTAAATGACTGGTTGAAACCAGTACAGCCTCCCTAGACAGATTTCTGACCTCCTGAGGTGAGAGCCAGCGCTCTTGGAGGCCAGGAACGAAAGCCTAATCTGGGTGTAGGTGTTATTAGCTCTTTCAGGAAGGATTGACATTCCAGGGTGGGTAGCTTCAAAGGTTAAGCCGCCTTTGTAATGCAACCCAGGTCTCTCCAGATGGCAGAGATGACCAAACCCCTGTCCTGACTATTTGGTGGCAAATCAGGCCGGAAAATTAGGTGGATCAGTGATGTGGATACCACTTTTAAAATTCTTCCATCATCTTTTGGACGGCATTAGTATTTTCGGGTCAGGGTTATGTCCACTTTCCAACAGAAGTGGGTATATAGAGGGTGAGGTCACCATACAGGTAGGCAACCTATTGGTGGCACCCTTAACCCAAGAACTCAGATTTGACGGATCAAGAGAAGAAGGACAAAGAAGAGCCAGTGTCTGGCGATAACAGCAGAAGGGCTAAGGATATTTTGGCGCGAAACCCTGCCTTCTCGCACCTCTCTCTACAATCACGACTGAGTGACTTGTCCTGAAAGCTGTAGAACTAACAAAGCCTCGGGTAGCCTGCCAGCACTTCAAAACCACGGCCAATCTCCCCTGGAGTAAAGGAACTTTTTCCCTGCAGCCACAGACACTAAAAAGCTGAGTCTGATCCACTGCCTTGTAGCTCCCTGGCCCAGACTGATGGTGCAGATGATCAGAAGGAGGTACCTGTGCTCTGGAGGGCCATGAGTTTCCCCCCACCAAGTGTGATGACAGCAGGACCCACTGAAGCTGTGCAGCACCAATCCCCAGGTTACGGACGCCCTGCATCAAGCATTAACAGTGAGAGTCCAGTCGGGATTCTTACTGCTGCAGCACCAAACAGCCATCGAGGTACACCAGCAACACTGAGACCCCCCTTGTGAGTGACCCAGCTGCCCTGATTTTGCTCCTGCCAGCTGGTTGACCCTGACGGCAAGGAACCCTTTTCTCCTCATTCCACCTGCTCTATCAACTCTGCACCTGAGCTGACCAGCCATGGTTCCAAAGAACCAGTTGTGCCCACTTGCTCTAAGGCCCCTTGCAACCCATGCCCCTGTTTGTGAGCTCTCTGGCTAGTCCTCAAGTCCCCCTGTGCAGCCAGTTTTTAGGTGCCCCCCCCTCCATAGGGTGCCCAGCTACAACCACACCAGCACCCTGCTCCTGGTGAAATCCAGGGAGCTCCTGACTAACTGGTGGGTGTACTTTGGACTCTGGGCCCCCTACATCTCTAAACACAGAAGTGAACCCCCAATACCGACTGTACTTACCTTTATGCATGGTTGACTTTTCTCTCCATAGGATTGCACTGTGCGTAAAGGCGCACAAGTTTGAACTCTTTACTTACCTGTAACGTATAAACACAAAATCAGTACTTACTCTTTTGCAAAGTCCCTGGTTTAAAATATATATATAAAAAGAAGTGTTATTTTCCTAAATTGGTCTCAGATTTATTCTTTACTGTGTGTGTCTCATTTATTGCCTCTATGAATACAACACATGCTCACCACTACCCTCCGATAAGCCTAACTGCTTGCCCACACTACCACAAAAGAGAGCATTCGGGTTATCTACTTTTGCCTCTGTAAACCAACTGGGGTCTGCACAGTGGACTTCTTTTTAGTACACCATATAGAGAGCCAGCTTCCTACAATCTTTTTGTCAAATTTGCCACATTCCCCCTGATAATTAAAAAAGCTTGCTCACATTTACATTCCATACAGGTCTTTTTCTACCTTGAATTCATCTTTTAAACATACATTTCCTTTGTGTTTCTTTTCTAACTTTAGTCTAGGAATAGACATTTTCTTTTAAGACTCATCTTTTGTCCTCCGCACATTCTGCAGTACATCTTCATTTTTTGTTAGCAATACGTTTAAATTGTGTTCTCTGCTCTTTTAGCATCATAATAAAGGTTTTCTCTAAGTGATTCATTAAGCAAGGGAGGTTGTTTTCATAAGCCGTAACAGAGTCAATAGGAAGTAAATGTCTGAAATAATGCCAGGCTATCTCCATTTCTTTTGCCTGTCAGTATAAATTCATGCTTTTCATTAAAGGTATTTTCAAAAGAATCATGTCAAAGATAGAGTAATAGAAAGCAAAGTGCCACTGCCTGCATACTCAACTAAGTAAAACACTGCATGACGTAGCATAAGAGTGAGGAATGTAATGGTATGCCACCTCCTCATCAGCTGATGAAGACAAGTTTGCACACACATAGCAATCCTTCACATCAGTAGCTCATGTATGCTCTGGAACTAGTCTAGAATAAATATTTGTTGAAAAATCGTCCTTCATATAATCTACAAATGAGGCTTTTAACTCATCCATCTCAGATTTTAATGTTTTGTTAGTGAATGTAGATACACTTTACACCAGAGGAAGAGAAATCTGTATCAGTAAGACTGTTGCTTCAGCTAATAAAACTCTCATAAAATGTATCCCATCTTGCATCTATTTCTGCATAGAATTCACTTTATCCAGAGTCAAATTTTTCCAAATGTGATGAGTGTAACAGCAAAGTCAATGTCTTTGTTAAAATGGGCAAACCATTTTTTAATATCGTCTTTTCATCTTGCAATTTGTGGTAATTTCTTGCTGCTTTTATTTACAACAATCTTCATATAGTCTTCCTTACCCCTTCTCCATGTTCTTCTAGTATGTTATCCCTACACTTCTACTGCTGCCTTGGACGTAAGTAATTCAAATTCTTTTTGGAAATTATTCAGTTATTATCGCAGTCTATTAGCACAGTTCATTTAATGAGTTTTCACAATTGAGCTCTGCTTATACTAGTTTCTAGGAGGTTTGGGCCGTTCTATTGCATACGAACAAATCTGATATTGGGACATTTAGCACTTGGGTCTTGTAATAAGTCCCTCCAGCTTTATTAGCTGCTAAATATCTTTGACAAGGTATTCTGGCTCTTTTGGATATTCTGAATGTTTGTTGATCTCCTTCTGTATCACTTGTACCGCTTGATTCTGTTTCCTCTGCAATTGTTGGCGATATTGAATCAATTTACACACTCGATTTCAATTTCTTTCAACTATAAGCTTTTGACCATTTTGCATTGTGGACGTTTCTTTTCATCTTGATTTGGTTCTTCCTCCTGGATCTTCTTGTTGCTCTGAAGACGTTTATTTCAGCTTGAATTCCGGTTTCTCCACCTTCTACAAGAAGAACTCCAAAAATGCCACTCTGTGAATTATCTGATAATTTGATTTTTTCAGCTGTCTGCAGGTCTTCACCCCTTTCTTCTTGCTGTTGGGCCCCACAAACCTGTGTAACTTGTACAGTTTGTAGTGGTACATTAACCAATGTTCTCGGTTCTGGCAAATAGTACATTATTTCCTCATATGGATCTCTTGGTATGCAAAGCATGCACCAGTTCGGTATTTCAGCAAATTTAACAGCAGTGTTTGTGATCAAAATCACCTGGTAGGGGCCTTTCAACCTTGCCTCCAGACAGGACTTTCTCTCGTGTTTCTTGATCAGCACCCAATCACCAGGGCTGAGTGTAGGAAAGTACCATCTTGCCTGGCATGTTACCTCCATTTTCACTGTATGTATGTTTGTTTTTGCCCTTATGTCACTGGGATCCTGCTAGGCAGGACCCCAGTGCTCATAGTGTATGCCCTGTATGTGTTCCCTGTGTGGTGTGTAGTGCTCATAGTGTATGCCCTGTATGTGTTCCCTGTGTGGTGCCTAACTGTATCACTGAGGCTCTGCTATCCAGAACCTCAGTGTTTATGCTCTCTCTCCTTTCTAAAATTGTCACTGCAGGCTAGTGACTAATTTTACCAATTCTCATTGGCACACTGGTACACCCATATAATTCTCTTATATATGGTACTTAGGTACCCAGGGTATTGGGGTTCCAGGGGATCCCTATGGGCTGCAGCATTTATTTTGCCACCCATAGGGAGCTCAGACAATTCTTACACAGGACTGCCACTGCAGCCTGAGTGAAATAACATCCACGTTATTTCACAGCCATTTTTCACTGCACATAAGTAACTTATAAGCCACCTATATGTCTAACCCTCACTTGGTGAAGGCTAGGTGCCAAGTTACTTAGTGTGTGGGCACCCTGGCACTAGCCAAGGTGCCTCCACATCATTCAGGGCAAATTCCCCGAACTTTGTGAGTGCGGGGACACCATTGCACGCGTTCACTGCACATACAGTAGGTCACTACCTATGTGTAGCGTCACCATGGTAACTCCGAACATGGCCATGTAACATGTCTAAGATCATGGAATTGTCACCCCAATACCATTCTGGTATTGGGGGGACATTTCCATGATCCCCCGGGTCTCTAGCACAGAACCCGGGTACTGCCAAACTGCCTTTCCGGGGTTTCCACTGCAGCTGCTGTCAACCCCTCAGACAGGATTCTGCCCTCCTGGGGTCTTGGCAGCCCCAGCCCAGGAAGGCAGAACAAAGGATTTCCTCTGAGAGAGGGTGTTACACCCTCTCCCTTTGGAAATAGGTGTGAAGGGCTGGGGAGGAGTAACCTCCCCAGCCTCTGGAAATGCTTTGATGGGCACAGATGGTGCCCATCTCTGCATAAGCCAGTCTACACCGGTTCAGGTAACACCCAGCCGTGCTCTGGCGCGAAACTGGACAAAGGAAAGGGGAGTGACCACTCCCCTGACCAGTACCTCCCAGGGGAGGTGCCCAGAGCTCCTCCAGTGTGTCCCAGACCTCTGCCATCTTGGATTCAGAGGTGTTGGGGGCACACTGGACTGCTCTGAGTGGCAAGTGCCAGCAGGTGACATCAGAGACCCCTCCTGATAGGTTCTTACCTCTCTTGGTAGCCAAACCTCCTTTCGTGGTAGCCAAAACTCCTTTTCTGGCTATATAGGGTCTCTCCTGTGGGCTATTCCTCATATAATGAATGCAAGAGCTCACCAGAGTTCCTCTGCACTTCCCTCTTCGACGTCTGCCGAGGATCGACCGCTGACTGTCCCCCTGACGCCTGCAAAACCGCAACAAAGTAGCAAGACGACTACCAGCAACATGGTAGTGCCTCATCCTGTCAGCTTTCTAGACTGTTTCCTGGTGGTGCATGCTCTAAGGGCTGTCTGCCTTCACCCTGCACTGGAAGCCAAGAAGAAATCTCCTGTGGGTCGAAGGAATCTTCCCCATGCTAACGCAGTCACCAAAAGACTGCATCACCGGTCCTCTGGGTCCCCTCTCATCCTGACGAGCATGGTCCCTGGAACACAGGAGCTTTGTCTAAGTGTCTCCCACAGTCCAGTGGCCCTTCTGTCCAAATTTGGTGGAGGTAAGTCCTTGCCTTCCCACGCCAGACAGCAAACCTGTGTACTGCGTGATTTGCAGCTGCTCCGGCTTCTGTGCACTTCTCCAAGGATTCCTTTGTGCACTGCCTAGCCTGGGTCCCCAGAACTCCATCCTGCAGTGCTCAATCCACTGAGTTGGACTCCGATATCGTGGGACCCTCCTTTTGTGACTGAGTTCACAGAACTTCCAAGTGCCTGCTGGGTACTTCTGCGGGTGCTGCCTGCTTCTGCAGGGGCTCTCTGAGTTGCTGAGCACCCCCCCGTCTCCTCCTCCAAGGGGCGACATCCTGGTCCTTCCTGGTCCCCAGCAGCACCCAAAAACCTCTACCGTGACCCTTGCAGCTAGCCAGGCTTGTTTGCGTGGAAACACTTCTGCAACATCCAGCACGCCGTGGGACATCTTCCATCCAAAGGAGAAGTTCCTAGCCCTTTTCGTTGTTGCAGAATCTTCGGCTTCTTCCATCCGGAGGCAGCCCTTTTGCACCTTCATCTGGGGTTTCCTGGGCTCCTGCCCCCCCTGGACACTATTGCGACTCTTGGACTTGGTCCCTTTCCTTTTCAGGTCCTTAGGTCCAGGAATCCGTCTTCAGTGTTTTGCTGGTGCTTGTGGTTCTTGCAGAATCCACCTATCACGACTATTGTGTCTTTCTGGGGTAGTAGGGTAACTTTACTCCTACTTTCTAGGGTCTTGGGGTGGGGTATTTTGGACACCCTTACTGTTTTCTCACAGTCCCAGCGACCCTCTATAATCTCCCATAGGTCTGGGGTCCATTCGTGATTCGCATTCCACCTTTGGAGTATATGGTTTGTGTTGCCCCTAGACCTATGTTCACCTATTGCATCCTATTGTGATTCTACATTGTTTGCACTACTTTTCTTACTGTTACTTACCTGTTTTAGATTTGTGTACATATAACTTGTGTATATTACTTACCTCCTAAGTGAGGGTATACTCTGAGATACTTTTGGCATATTGTCACTAAAATAAAGTACGTTTATATTTAGTAACTCTGAGTATTGGGATTTCTTATGATATTGTGCTATGTGATATAAGTGGTATAGTAGGAGCTTTGCATGTCTCCTAGTTCAGCCTAAGCTGCTTTGCCATAGCTACCTTCTATCAGCCTAAGCTGCTAGAAACACCTCTGTTCTACTAATAAGGGATAACTGGACCTGGCACAGGGTGTAAGTACCACAAGGTACCCACTATAAGCCAGGCCAGCCTCCTACACTGGTGGTGCAGCAGTGGGATAAGTACTTGCAACTGATTTACCACTTTGTCATTTGGTGCTTTTCATAAGAAAATCATATACCAAATAGTTCAATATATGTACATTGAACCAAAACAGTTTACTTTTCTATTCTAAAATTTTTACAAAGTTTCTGAAAAGTTTTGAAAACTTCTAAACGTTTTCCCAAAGTTTGTAAAAGTTTATTCTCTGTCCTTTCTAAAGTTCTAAAACTTTTTCTCTCACTATCCTTAAACCTTTTCTATCATGCCTTTAGTAGAGCCCACTCCCAAAACTGTTCATGCAACATATGAGAGTTTGAACTATAAAAGTTTGAGGGGTCTCCGCCTGGATAGAGGTTTAAGTATAGGTAAGAACCCAACAAAAGAGTTTCTCTTTAACCTGCTCATTGAGGATGACCAGAACCAGTCTGGCCCATCTCAGGGGAGGGTAGAAAAAGGGGAGGCTTCCCAGTCAGACTCAAAGGAGTTCCCTGAAGATGCTGGGGAGGGTTCTTACAAAGTCCTGCCCCCTAGCAGGCCACCTAGTGACACTGGTAGTGTTAGAGGGTCACATATCAGTAGGACATCTGTCATTCCTAGAGGCCAGGCTACTAGGGTCCAGCCAGTTAGGGACAGATCTCTCTCTGAAAATTCCCACATTTCCTCTGTGTCCAAACATTGAGGATAACTTAATTGAAAGGGAACTCAGAAAGCTAAGGGTAGAAGAGACCAGACTGAAGCTTAATCAGCAGCAGCTGGCCTTAGATAGGGAATCCCTAGACATAGCGAAGGAAAGACAGAGATTGGGGTTAGTTCCACATGGTGGCGGCAGAAGCAGTATTTCTGATAGCAATCCTGTTAGAGAGCAAGATTCCAGGAATCTGCATTAGATAGTCCCCCCTTACAAGGGGGGGGATGACATTAATAAGTGGTTTGCTGCACTTGAGAGGGCCTGTATGGTACAGTTGGTCCCTCAAAGGCAGTGGGCTGCTATCTTGTGGCTATCTTTCACTGGAAAGGGTAGGGATAGGCTCCTTACTGTCAGAGAAAGTGATGCCAATAATTACAAAGTTTTGAAAGATGCACTCGTAGGATGGATGTGGCTTAACCACTGAACAATACAGGATTAAGTTCAGAGACACCAGAAAAGAGTCCTCTCAAGACTGGACAGATTTTGTGGACTGTTCAGTGAAGGCCTTGGAAGGTTGGTTGCATGGCAGTAGAGTTTCTGACTATGAAAGCCTGTATAATCTTATTCTGAGAGAGTATATTCTTAACAATTGTGTGTCTGACTTGTTGCACCAATACCTAGTGGACTCTGATCTGACCTCTCCCCAAGAATTGGGAAAGAAGGCAGACAAATGAGTCAGAACAAGGGTGAACAGAAAAGTTCAAACAGGGGGTGACAAGGATTGCAAGAAGAAGGATGGTAAGTCCTCTGAGAAGGGTGGGGAAAAAAGTAAACATTCTGAGTCTTCATCAGGCCCACAAAACATCCTCTGAGGGGGGTGGGTCCAAATCCTCTTCAAACAATCAGAAAAAGCCTTGGTGTTATTTGTATAAAGTCAAAGGCCATTGTGCAAGTGATTCCACGTGTCCAAAATAAAACACCAAACCTCCCACCACCACAACCCCTGCTGCAACCTCTAGTGTCCCTAGTAATAGCAGTGGTGGTGGGAAATCTACTACAAATAGCCAATCCAAGGGTGTAGCTGGGCTCGGCTCACTATTGGCAATGTAGTTGGGGTTGGTCTTGTTAGGGAGACCACAGAGGCTGTTTTAGTGTCTGATGGTAGCATTGACTTTGCCACCTTGGTTGCTTGTCCCCTTCATATGGGTAAGTATAAGCAACTACCCCTAATCAATGGTGTTGACGTTGAGGACTACTGGGACACAGGAGCCAGTGTAACTATGGTGGTAGATAAACTGGTCCACCCTGATCAACACCTACTTGGTCAGCAGTACCAAGTGACTGATGCTCATAACAACACTCTTAGCCACTCCATGGCTGTTGTGAATCTCAACGGGGGGGTGTTACTGTTCCAAAGAAAGTTGTGGTAGCCACTGAATTACCTGTAGATTGCTTACTGGGCAATGATTTGGAAACATCAGCTTGGGCAGAAGTGGAGTTGGAGGCTCATGCAGCAAAGCTGGGCATTCCTGGGCATATTTTTGCTTTGACAGGGGCTCAGGCCAAGAAGCAAAAAGGACAGGGAAACTTGGATCCTGGAACAATGGACCAAGTGCTTCCAAAAACTAGGGGTAGAAAGGGTAAATCCCTGCCCACTATCCCTCCCTCTACAGATGATTCCCCTTTTGAGGAAGAGGAATCCTCTCCCTGTGCAGAACCTATACCAGAGGAGCTGGCAGCAGACACTGTTGAGCTTTTGGGAGTAGGGGGGCCCGCCAGGGAAGAGCTGAGTATGGCACAGCAAACCTGTCTCACATTAGAGGGTTTAAGACAGCAAGCTGTCAAACAGCAGAATGGGGATGTCAGTGATAGCCATAGGGTGTACTGGGAAGACAACCTCTTGTACACAGAGTCAAGGGACCCTAAACCTGGAGCTGCCAGGAGATTGGTAATTCCCTTGCAGTGCAGAGAGTTTCTTCTCACCCTGGTTCATGACATTCCTTTGGCTGGGCATTTGGGCCAGACGAAAACTTGGGAAAGACTTGTGCCCTTCTTTCACTGGCCTCATATGTCAGAGGACACAAAAGAGTTTTGTCGCTCTTGTGTGACCTGCCAAGCCAGTGGCAAGACTGGTGGCACTCAGAAGGCCCCTCGAATTCCACTTCCAGTGGTTGGGGTGCCCTTTGAAAGGGTAGGGGTTGACATAGTTGGCCCCCTTGACCCTCCAACAGCTTCAGGCAATAAATTTATCTTAATGGTAGTGGACCATGCCACAAGATACCCTGAAGCCATCCCCTTAAGGACCACTACAGCTCCTGCAGTGGCAAAGGCCCTCCTTGGAATCTTTTCCAGGGTGGGGTTTCCTAAGGAAGTGGTGTCAGACAGAGGTAGAAACTTCATGTCTGCATACCTAAAAGCAATGTGGAAGGAGTGTGGTGTTACCTACAAGTTTACCACCCCTTACCATCCGCAAACAAATGGTCTGGTTGAGAGGTTTACTAAAACTCTCAAAGGTATGATAATGGGACTCCCTGAAAAACTCAGGAGATGAGATGTCCTGTTACTTTGCCTCCTTTTTGCTTACAGGGAGGTACCCCAAAAAGGAGTAGGCTTCAGCCCCTTTGAACTCTTCTTTGGGCACCCTGTAAGAGGTCCACTTGCTCTTGTGAAGGAGGGTTGGGAACAACCTTTAAAAGCTCCTAAACAGGACATAGTAGACTATGTACTTGGCCTAAGATCCAGAATGGCTGAGTATATGAAAAAGGCCAGTAAAAACCTTCAGGCCAGCCAGGAACTACAAAAGCAATGGCATGACCAGAAGGCTGTCCTGATTCAGTACCACCCAGGACAGAAGGTGTGGGTATTGGAGCCTGTGGCCCCAAGAACACTCCAGGACAAATGGAGTGGACCCCATCTAATTGTTGAAAAGAAGGGTGAGGTTACCTATTTGGTAGACCTAGGCACTGCCAGGAGTCCCCTTAGGGTGATTCATTTCAACCGCCTGAAACCCTACTATGACAGGGCTGATCTCACCCTTCTCATAGCAACAGATGAGGGACAGGAAGAAGAGAGTGACCCTCTCCCTTATCTCTTCTCCACCACTGAAGCAGATGCCTTAGTGGAGGGAGTTGTCTTAGCAGGTTGTCTGACTGCAGAACAGAAAGACAACTGCATCAATCTCTTGTCAGTTTTCAGACCTCTTTTCACTTATACCAGGTACAACATCCTGGAGTGAACATACAATTGACACTGGAGACAGCCTGCCTGTCAAAAGTAAAATGTATAGGCATCCTGACCGTGTCAGGGACTGCATTAAACAAGAGGTGTAGAAAATGTTGGACTTAGGGGTGATTGAACCTTCTGAAAGCCCCTGGGCTAGCCCAGTTGTGCTTGTATCAAAAGCTCACACCAAAGATGGAAAGAGGGAGATGAGGTTTTGTGTAGATTACAGAGGGCTCAATCAGGTAACCAAAACTGATGCTCACCCTATACCCAGGGCAGATGAGCTCATTGATACACTGGCTTCTGCCAAGTATCTTAGCACTTTTGATCTAACTGCAGGGTATTGGCAGATTAGACTATCAGAAGATGCTAAACACAAGACTGCATTTTCTACCATTGGAGGACACTACCAATTCACAGTAATGCCCTTTGGTTTGAAAAATGCACCTGCCACTTTTCAGAGGTTGGTGAACACAGTCCTGCAAGGGTTAGAAGCTTTCAGTGCAGCATATCTAGATGATATTGTTGTCTTTAGCTCAACCTGGGATGATCACCTGGTCCACCTATGGAAAGGTTTGGAGGCCCTGCAAAAGGCAGGCCTCACTATCAAGGCCTCAAAGTGCCAGATAGGGCAGGGGAAAGTGGTTTATGTGGGCCACCTGGTTGGTGAAGAACAGATTGCACCACTACAGGGGAAAATCCAAACTATCATAGATTGGGGTCGGCCTACAACTCAGACCCAGGTGAGAGCCTTTTTAGGCCTCACAGGGTACTATAGGAGATTCATAAAGAATTATGGCTCCATAGCAGCCCCTCTTAATGATCTCACTTGCAAGAAAATGCCTAAGAAGGTATTATGGACAGCCAGCTGTCAGAAAGCTTTTGAGGAGCTCAAACAGGCCATGTGCTCTGCACCTGTCCTTAAAAGCCCTTGTTACTCCAAGAAATTCATTGTTCAAACTGATGCATCTGAATTAGGGGTAGGGGCAGTACTATCACAACTGAATTCTGAGGGCCAGGATCAACCAGTTGCTTTTATCAGCAGAAGGTTGACCCCTAGAGAAAAGCGTTACTCTGCCATAGAGAGGGAGGCCTTTGCTGTGGTCTGGGCACTGAAAAAGTTGAGACCATACCTGTTTGGTACTCACTTTATTGTTCAGACAGACCACAAACCTCTACTTTGGCTAAAACAAATGAAAGGTGGAAACCGTAAATTGTTGAGGTGGTCCATATCCCTACAGGGAATGGACTATACAGTGGAACATAGATGGACCCACTCCAATGCAGATGGACTCTCCAGATATTTCCACTTAGACAATGAAGACTCATCTGGGCAAGGTTAGCCTTATTGTCCTTCGTTTGGTGGGGGGGTGTAGGAAAGTACCATCTTGCCTGGCATGTTACCCCCATTTTCACTGTATGTATGTTTGTTTTTGCCCTTATGTCATTGGGATCCTTCTAGGCAGGACCCCAGTGCTCATAGTGTATGCCCTGTATGTGTTCCCTGTGTGGTGCCTAACTGTATCACTGAGGCTCTGCTAACCAGAACCTCAGTGTTTATGCTCTCTCTCCTTTCTAAAATTGTCACTGCAGGTTAGTGACTAATTTTACCAATTCTCATCGGCACACTGGTACACCCATATAATTCCCTTATATATGGTACTTGGGTACCCAGGGTATTGGGGTTCCAGGCTGCAGCATTTCTTTTGCCACCCATAGGGAGCTCAGACAATTCTTACACAGGTTTGCCACTGCAGCCTGAGTGAAATAACGTCCACGTTATTTCACAGCCATGTTTCACTGCACATAAGTAACTTATAAGTCACCTACATGTCTAACCCTCACTTGGTGAAGGCTAGGTGCCAAGTTACTTAGTGTGTGGGCACCCTGGCACTAGCCATGGTGCCCGCACATCATTCAGGGCAAATTCCCCGAACTTTGAGAGTGCGGGGACACCATTACACGCGCGCACTGCACATAGGTCACTACCTATGTGTAGCGTCACCATGGTAACTCCGAACATGGCCATGTAACATGTCTAAGATATTGGAATTGTGGTATTGGGGGGACAATTCCATGATCCCCCAGGTCTCTAGCACAGAACCCGGGTACTGCCAAACTGCCTTTCCGGGGTTTCCACTGCAGCTGCTGCTGCTGCCTACCCCTCAGACAGGATTCTGCCCTCCTGGGGTCCAGGCAGCCCCGGCCCAGGAAGGCAGAACAAAGGATTTCCTCTGAGAGAGGGTGTTTCACCCTCTCCCTTTGTAAATAGGTGTGAAGGGCTGGGGAGGAGTAGCCTCCCCCAGCCTCTGTAAATGCTTTGATGGGCACAGATGGTGCCCATCTCTGCATAAGCCAGTCTACACCGGTTCAGGGATCCCCCAGCCGTGCTCTGGCGCGAAACTGGACAAAGGAAAGGGGAGTGACCACTCCCCTGACCAGTACCTCCCAGGGGAGGTGCCCAGAGCTCCTTCAGTGTGTCCCAGACCTCTGCCATCTTGGATTCAGAGGTGTTGGGGGCACACTGGACTGGTCTGAGTGGCCAGTGCCAGCAGGTGACGACAGAGACCCCTCCTGATAGGTTCCTACCTCTCTTGGTAGCCAAACCTCCTTTCTTGGTAGCCAAACCTCCTTTTCTCCTATTTAAGGTCTCTCCTCTGGGCTATTCCTCGGATAATGAATGCAAGAGCTCACCAGAGTTTCTCTGCACTTCCCTCTTCGACTTCTGCCAAGGATTGACCGCTGACTGCTCCAGGACGCCTGCAAAACCGCTACAAAGTAGCAAGACGACTACCAGCAACATTGTAGCACCTTATCCAACCGGCTTTCTCAACTGCTTCCTGGTGGTGCATGCTCTGAGGGCTGTCTACCTTCACCCTGCACTGGAAGCCAAGAAGAAATCTCCTGTGGGTCGACGGAATCTTCCCCCTGCTAACGCAGGCACCAAAAGACTGCATCACCGGTCCTCTGGATCCCCTCTCATCCTGACGAGCGTGGTCCCTGGAACACAGCAGCTTGGTCCAAGTGTCTCCCACAGTCCAGTGGCCCTTCTGTCCAAATTTGGTGGAGGTAAGTCCTTGCCTCCCCACGCCAGACAGCAAACCTGTGTACTGCGTGATTTGCAGCTGCTCCGGCTTCTGTGCACTTCTCCAAGGATTCCTTTGTGCAAGGATTCCTAGCCTGGGTCCCCAGCACTCCGTCCTGCAGTGCTCAACGCGCAGAGTTGGACTCCGACGTCGTGGGATCCTCCTTTTGTGACTCTGAGTTCACAGAACTTCCAAGTGCCTGCTCCGGTACTTCTGCGGGTGCTGCCTGCTTCTGGGGAGTCTCTCAGAGTTGCTGAGCGCCCCTCCTGTCTCCTCCTCCAAGGGGCGACATCCTGGTCCTTCCTGGTCCCCAGCAGCACCCAAAAACCTCTACCGTGACCCTTGCAGCTAGCAAGGCTTGTTTGCGGTACTTCTGCAACATCCAGCACGCCGTGGGACATCTTCCATCCAAAGGAAGTTCCTAGCCCTTTTCGTTGTTGCAGAATCTTCGGCTTCTTCCACCCAGAGGCAGCCATTTTGCACCTTCATCCGGGGTTTCCTGGGCTCCTGCCCCCCCCGGACACTATTGCGACTCTTGGACATGCTCTGAGGGCTGTCTACCTTCACCCTGCACTGGAAGCCAAGAAGAAATCTCCTGTGGGTCGACGGAATCTTCCCCCTGCTAACGCAGGCACCAAAAGACTGCATCACCGGTCCTCTGGGTCCCCTCTCATCCTGACGAGCGTGGTCCCTGGAACACAGCAGCTTGGTCCAAGTGTCTCCCACAGTCCAGTGGCCCTTCTGTCCAAATTTGGTGGAGGTAAGTCCTTGCCTCCCCACGCCAGACAGCAAACCTGTGTACTGCGTGATTTGCAGCTGCTCCGGCTTCTGTGCACTTCTCCAAGGATTCCTTTGTGCAAGGATTCCTAGCCTGGGTCCCCAGCACTCCGTCCTGCAGTGCTCAACGCGCAGAGTTGGACTCCGACGTCGTGGGATCCTCCTTTTGTGACTCTGAGTTCACAGAACTTCCAAGTGCCTGCTCCGGTACTTCTGCGGGTGCTGCCTGCTTCTGGGGAGTCTCTCAGAGTTGCTGAGCGCCCCTCCTGTCTCCTCCTCCAAGGGGCGACATCCTGGTCCTTCCTGGTCCCCAGCAGCACCCAAAAACCTCTACCGTGACCCTTGCAGCTAGCAAGGCTTGTTTGCGGTACTTCTGCAACATCCAGCACGCCGTGGGACATCTTCCATCCAAAGGAAGTTCCTAGCCCTTTTCGTTGTTGCAGAATCTTCGGCTTCTTCCACCCAGAGGCAGCCATTTTGCACCTTCATCCGGGGTTTCCTGGGCTCCTGCCCCCCCCTGGACACTATTGCGACTCTTGGACTTGGTCCCCTTCCTTTTCAGGTCATCAGGTCCAGGAATCCGTCTTCAGTGTTTTTCTGGTGCTTGTGGTTCTTGCAGAATCCCCCTATCACGAATATAGTGTCTTTCTGGGGTAGTAGGGTAACTTTACTCCCACTTTCTAGGGTCTTGGGGTGGGGTATTTTGGACACCCTTACTGTTTTCTCACAGTCCCAGCGACCCTCTACAATCTCCCATAGGTCTGGGGTCCATTTATGATTCGCATTCCACTTTTGGAGTATATGGTTTGTGTTGCCCCTAGACCTATGTTCACCTATTGCACCCTATTGTGATTCTACATTGTTTGCACTACTTTTCTTACTGTTACTTACCTGTTTTGGGTTTGTGTACATATAACTTGTGTATATTACTTACCTCCTAAGTGAGGGTATTCTCTGAGATACTCTTGGCATATTGTCACTAAAATAAAGTACCTTATTTTTAGTAACTCTGAGTATTGTGTTTTCTTATGATATTGTGCTGTGTGATATAAGTGGTATAGTAGGAGCTTTGCATGTCTCCTAGTTCAGCCTATGCTGCTTTGCCATAGCTACCTTCTATCAGCCTAAGCTGCTAGAAACACCTCTGTTCTACTAATAAGGGATAACTGGACCTGGCACAGGGTGTAAGTACCACAAGGTACCCACTATAAGCCAGGCCAGCCTCCTACACTGAGGTCTTGGCAATGCTCCTGATGTGGATTTGCAGTGACAACTTCGACCTATTGAGATACAGAATGAACCATATCAGCTACTCCTTTGCAGTAATCAAGTACTATGTCATCTGTTTTGTTTACAAGTGCACTTGCAGGTGCAGCAGGCAGTTTCATGGCTCCCCCCATAAGGATCTCAAGAGGGGATACATCTGTTTTTCTATCATGTGCACTTCGAAGACTCAGCAGTACTAAGAGCAAGCATCAGGCCATTTTAATGAGGTAGATGTGCAGGCGTTTGCCAATCGGGATTTAATTGTACCATTGATCTTCTTCACAATGCCAGAAGGTTCAGGTCAACTGCTGCAGTGTAGCTTTTGTTCCACTTGTAATGCTGCACACAACATTTTGATGATTTCACTGTTAAAGTGAAATACCTCAGTGTGACTCCAGATAAATCAGTATGCCATATCTTAGTATTAGTTCCCTTAACAGCAGTTTAGCTACAGTGAGACTGTCATTTCTCCTTGTTCGGTAGGCTTCCACCCATTGAGACAAATACACACTATAACCAGGACATAGCTCAGCCTGCGACAAATCGACATCTCAATAAAATCCATCTTTATTCTGTTAAATGGACCACCTTATCTCCCTATATGACTCAATGTAACTGGTGTTCTTTTCCCTACATTCATTTGTTCACATGTCACACAACAATGACACAATTAATCTGCATGCCCCTGTTTTGCTTTCACTAATGACCGAGCTGACAAAAATCTCTGGAATGCACTTCTTAGTTTAAAGAAAACATTCATTATTACTTCACCACAAGGTTCCTGAGAGAGGTTAGTAGGTTGGAGGCACACGTTTAAAAATAGTCACAGCAATCAAAAAAGGAAAATATATCAATGTGATTCTCAATTGCAATGTACACAGCAAATACATGTGATTATATTATAGCATAACTGTCAAACAAAGAATAAAAGTCAAAATTCATCACCGTAGGGCCTATCACTGCTCGTCATCTTTCTCATGCCAGCAAGTTGATGACCCCTGTTCAACTGCGAGAAAGAGATTTTCCACCCTCGTGGGACAGGTCAGGCAGTCGACGTCCACTCCTGACTGAATTCTCCCTCACTGCTGCCCAGGGGCACCTATAATATTCAAAACATGCTGGCTACTGTCAGGTCAGAGTTGGAAGAAACAAGCGTTGAAAGTTGGCCAAGTTTTCAAGGCTGTCTCTCCCAAGGCCGAAAAACACAAAATATGCACCTCCTTATCATGCTATCATGTTCAGTACGAAAAACACAAGCTTAGTTTACCATGTGGAAAAACACAGCTCATCTGCAATGTCTCAACTGCAATGTTTAATGCCACGATAAAGCCAATAGGCATCTAAACTGAGTACAAAATGTAATGTCTAATGCCACGTTAAAGCCAATAGGCAGCTCAACTGAATACAGAATGTAATGTCTAATGCCATGATAAAGCCAATAAGCAGCTAAACTGAATACAAAATGTAATGTGCTACTGGTGAACATTGAGCAACTAATATGCACAGTGGTGAAACACAAAGTCAGTGGTCAAACAATTATTTTCATTGCAGCCCCCTAAATCTGGGATTAAACCGAGTCAGTCTAAAGTACCTAATCATCACAACCCTGTCTGAATGTGTAAAACCATGGAAATGCTGTCATACGGGAGAGTAAACTGGTAACACTGACCTTCGATCTGCTGAAACCCAAATGCCTTTAGAGTTCTTTCCACATCCTGTTCTGATCCAACCTTGTTGTTCTGCTTCTGTGGCATTTTTGCAAAGCTTTTAATTTGTCCTATAGGTCAGCTATAGACATCAACTTTGACCCGCCAAGTGGAAACCGCCGGGCGGCCGCCAATACAGCCACACTCCTGCGGGGTCTATTTGGAGATCCCCCACTGGGCCGGCGGGCGGAAATCTGGTTTCCGCCCTCCGGCCCAGCGGGGATCTCGGCCGCAACACGGGAGCCGGCTCTAAATGGAGCCGGCAGTGTTGCAGCTGTGCGACTGGTGCAGTTGCACCCTTCGCGCTTTTCACTGTCTGCTATGCCAGTGGCATGGGCAGTGCAGGGGCCCTGTGACTCCCCTTTCCACCAGCCTTTTCATGGCGGTTCAAACCTCCATGAAAAGGCTGGCGGGAGGAGGACTCATAATCCTCTGGGCCAAAAATATGCACACAGATAAGTCCCTTGTAAATGGTACCCTCGGTACCAATGGCCCTGTTGCCAGGGAAGGTCTCTAAGGGCTGCAGCATGTCTTTTGCCACCCTGGGGACCCCTCACTCAGCACATACACACTGCCTCACAGCTTGTGTGTGCTGGTGGGGAGAAAATGACTAAGTTGACATGGTACTCCCCTCAGAGTGCCATGCCCACCTCTCACTGCCTGTGGCATAGGTAAGTCACCCCTCTAGCAGGCCTTACAGCCCTAAGGCAGGGTGCACTATATCCACAAATGAGGGCATAAGTGCATGAGCACTATGCCCTTACAGTGTCTAAGCAAAACCTTAGACATTTTAAGTGCAGGCTAGCCATAAAGAGTATATGGTCTGGGAGTCTGTCAAGTACGAACTCCACAGTTCCATAATGGCTACACTGAAATCTGGGAAGTTCGGTATCAAACTTCTCATCACAATAAATGCACACTGATGCCAGTGTGGGATTTATTGTAAAATAAACCCAGAGGGCATCTTAGAGATGCCCCCTGAATACCAGTCTGACTCCTAGTGCTAGGCTGACCAGTTTCTGCCAGCCTGCCACAACCAGACGAGTTTCTGGCCATATGGGGCTAGTGCCTTTGTCACTCTGTGGCCAGGAACAAAGCCTGTACTGGGTGGAGGTGCTTCTCACCTCCCCCTGCAGGAACTGTAACACCTGGCGGGGAGCCTCAAAGGCTCATGCCTTGTTACAGCACCCCAGGGCATCCGAGCTAGGGGAGATGCCCACCCCTCCGGTTATTGACCCCACTTTTAACGGCAAGGCTGGAGGAGATGAGGAAAACAAGGAGGAGCCACCCACCAGTCAGGACAGCCCCTAAGGTGCCGTGAGCTGAGGTGACTCTGTCCTTTGGAAATCATCTGTCTTGAGATTGGAGGATTCCCCCAGTAGGAGTAGGGAGGAGGCACAAAGAGGGTTTAGCCACCCTCCAGGACAGTAGCCATTGGCTACTGCCCCCCCAGACCTAAACACACCCCTAGATTTAGTATTTAGGGGTGACCCTGAACCCAGGAAAACAGATTCCTGCAACCTACAACAATGACTGCTGACCTGAAAGCCCTGCAGGAACGACGGAGATGACAACTGACTTGCCCCAGCCCTACCGGCCTGTCTCCAGACTCAAAGAACCTGCACAGCGATGCATCCAACAGGGACCAGTGACCTCTGAGGACTCAGAGGATTTCCCTGAACCCGAAGGACCAAGAAACTCCTGAGAATAGCGGCCTGTTCAAAAACAACAACAACTTTGCATCTTTTTACAACTTTTAAAGAACTCTCTCTTCCTGCCAGAAGCGTGAGACTTCTCACTCTGCACCCGACGCCCCCAGCTTGAGCTCCAGAGAACAAACACCACAGAGAGGACTCCCAGATGACTACGACGATGTGAGTACCCTGAGTCGACCCCCATGCACCCCCACAGCGCGCCCACAGAAAGGATCTAGAGGCTCCCTCTGACCGCGTCTGCCTGGTAACAAGGAACCCGACGTCTGGACCAAGCACTGCACCCGCAACCCCGAGGACCGAGAGAAACCACCTTCCAGTGCAGGAGTGACCAGCAGGCGGCCCCCTTCCTAGCCCAGTCAGTGGCTGGCCCAAGAAGCCCCCGTGCCCTGCCTGCATCGCCTAAGTGACCCCCGGGTCTCTCCATTGCTTCCTATAGCAAACCCAGCGTCTACTTTGCACACTGCACCCGGCAGCCCCTGTGTCGCTGAGGGTGTGTTTTGTGTGCCTGTTTGTGTCCCCCCCAGTGCTCTACTTAACCCCCCTGGTCTGCTCCTCGTATTTACCTGTAAGCAGGCTGGGATGGAGTACCCCTGTTCTCCATAGGCGCCTATGTGTTTTGGGCCCTCCTTTGACCTCTGCTCTTGACCGGCCCTGTGTTGCTGGTGCGGTGACTTTGGGGTTGCCTTGAACTCCCAACGGTGGGCTGCCTATGCCCAGGAGACTGACTGTGTAAGTGCTTTACTTACCTGAGAAACCTAACCAAACTTACCTCCCCCAGGAACTGTTGATTTTTGCAGTGTCCACTTTTAAAATAGCTTATGCCATTTTAATTAAAACTGTGTCTACTACTGTTTTAAATCAAGGTTCTGTACTTACCTGTGTGAAGTGCCTTGCATTTTATGTACTTACCTCAAATCTTGAAACTTGTGGTTCTAAAATAAATCAAGAAAATATATTTTTCTATATAAAAACTATTGGTCTGGAGTTAAGTCTTTGAGTGTGTGTTCCTCATTTATTGTCTGTGTGTGTACAACAAATGCTTAACACTACCCTCTGATAAGCCTACTGCTCGACCACATTACCACAAAATAGAGCATTAGTATTATCTAATTTTGCCACTATCAATCCCTGGACTCGGTGCACACTATCTCTCACTTTGGGATAGCATATACAGAGCCAACTTCCTACAATCAGGATTTATCAAACGCTCATCTTTTATAATGTGTTTTGGCTTGGTGCATAAATCTGTGACATCAAGGCAGTCATGTTCAGATTTATCTGATGTTTCACTCTCAGGTAATGGTAGCAAAGTACTTGGATTCAAAACTTGACATCTTTTAAGCATCAGGTTTTCGGACCCCAAAATCTGCTACTCATACTTGGTGAGCCTTGAACTTCCACTGAGTGAGGGACCATAACAGTTAAAGGATGTCTCATCACTATGCTTTCACATCTCTTGAGTCTTGTACTGACCGCTGCTACTTGTTTTAGACAACCACGTAGCCCTGCGGTGACAAGAGCTAAGGTAATTGAGACTAGGTCACAGGTCTTGCGTCTCTATGTAACTGTAAGCACTGAGAGAGTGCAGCCCTCCCTGTCACTGCAAAACAATGTAAAGCTCTTTGAATAATCAGACATTCCAAGTGCCAGGGTGTAGGAGGCTGGCCCTCTATGTAGTGTGCAAAACCAAACACACTGTGTAGAGGGTCAGGGCAACCACCTGATTTACAGTTAAAAACTAGACCACCTAATGCTCTAACTTTTACTGTAGCTTTGTTGAACAGTTAGGCTAATCTCAGAGAAGTGCAAAGCATTTGTTGTGCTCAACGATAAGTGAGACCAAACACTCCAAAGAATATCTCAAGACCAATTTACAAAAATACTTCGGGTTTGTATCAAATTTTTGAAACCAAAATCATCAAAATGGGATAAGTACTTTTTAAGTTATCAATTTTTAAAGTTTTGCAAAAATAGTCTTTTTGGGCGCAATTCCGCACCATAGGAATCAACAGGGAAATACTTCAAAAATGCAAATAAAATCAGGCAGTGCGTTTACCAATGTTCCTTTTGCAGGTATGTCAAGGTTGTTGGTGGGCACTATGGGCCAGCTGGAGAAGTTCAGGTGGTTCCTGGTTTCGGCAGGAGCAGCTGCAGAGAGTCGTCCGAGCTGGTGCCCAGGCACTGCGGGGGAGCACTTGGAAAAGAACTGCACAGGTGGACTTAAAGGTAAGTCTGGGGGGGTCCCTTTGGAGCGTTGTGGGCACAAGAGGTGGGGACACTTAGGGCACAACTGGATCTTTGGTACAGTGCAGAGGGCGGCCGGGTGCAGGGTGAATTGGTGAGCTGTGCACAAAGGTTCCCTTGGAAGCAGGAGGTAGGTCACTTTAGGGGTCTCTTGCAGGTCAGCAGGGACACTTTGGCGGGAGGTCCTGGTGGTTTCTGAAGTCCCTTGGCTGGGGCTTTCTCCTGTTCCTTTTAGAGTCCGGAATGAACTGTCCTTCTGGGGATCTGACATTAGATGACCACTACCTGAGGCAATGGTGAGGTTCGATCGCTGGAGTGCACAGTGTCACGAAACTTAGCACACTTGCAGGGTTTGTCCTCATGGTCCATCAGGTGGAATTTGGTCCAGCTGTGGCGGCCAGTTCTTGGTCAGCAGCCGATCAGTGAAGTGGACTTCACTGGGTAGTTAGTCTTTGTTACAGGCAAGGGATGCCCTCACTCTGGAGGGAGAACTTCAGTAATTTACGAAGTGTAGAGGTCCTCTGGGTGTTTTCAGAGTCCATGGGATGTCCGAGCAACCCCTCAGCAGCCATTGTCGAGTCCTGGGTGCAGCAGACAGGTTTTGGTGCCTTTGTCTTAGTGCAGCAGGAATTCATTTCTCGAGCCTTGGGTCTTCTTTGTTGCTGATCTTCTTTTGTCCTTTGAATCTGATTCTCTGGTCTAGGGTTTCCCACTAAATACTATAGTTAGTGGGAATTTAGGAGAGTACCTAGTAGTGACCAATGGGCCATCTACCGTAGGTGGCTACCCACTAAGTGACCACTTCCTATGGGCAGAGGTCACTTCCCTACACCTGCTTGGCTATTATTTTTTCATTCAAGATGGAGGAAAACTAAATGGAGGGGTCACCTTGCATGCAACACCTTAGGGGTGGTGCAAGCTGGGGCTGACCACTCCGCCTATCCTTTGTGTGGTTTCCCACCATTGCTTCTGCCAAAAGTGGGTGTTTGCAACAGAGACGGCCATCTACTGCTATCAGCAGGCTTAGGGATCACGTTTCAAGGGTGGTAAGCCCTTTGAAGCTCAATAGCAGGGAAATGCAGATTCCTGGGGGAAGGTGTGATAGAACCTCTGCCCAGGAAGGGCTTGTTCCGATACCCCAACACCAAGATCTCTCACCCCAGGGTTCCAGAATCTTGTCTGCTGGTGGCAGGCTGCTTGTGACCAGCCAGCTACCATGTCAGGGTATTTAGGTTTTGCAAGGTGACCCGTGGGTACATTTTGTAATAAATCCAATACTGGTACCAATTTGGAGTTGTTATTCTGAGTTGTTTGATACCAAACAACCCAGGGTGCAGAGTAGCCATCATGTAACTGTGAAACTTGTACTGACCAGTGTCCAGCACATGTATTAAAATGGCTGGTCTGTTCACTTACTGTGTCCCAGGTTTGACAAGGACACAGTAGGGGCCTATTGCTCATGCATCTATGCCCACACATGCAGTATGGTGCACCCTGCCTTTGGGCTGGAAGGTCTGCCAGAGGAGTGACTTACTTATATTACATGCAGTGTATAGTGGACAGGACACACAGACTGTGTGCCATGTTGAGTTTGCATTTTAGCATTGCATCACAACACTCAGCCTGCAATGGCAGTGCTGGGTGCTTCTGGATAAATAGCCCTAGAGGGTCCCACAATCTGTGCTGCTGCCCTCAGGGGCCAACCCTTAGTACGCCATGCCCTGGACACCTAAGTATCATTTACTAGTAACTTATAGTGCCAGCTAAAGGTGTTGCCAATTGTGCCAATGCATCACAACAGTTTTAGGGAAAATGATCTGGCCCAGGGAGACTGGCTAGCAGGGCCCTGGGCACTAACAACGTTGAGACCACATCAAATACCAGGCAAAAAAGTGGGGGCTAACCATGACAAAAGAGGCCTTTTCTCACACTACCCCTCCAACCCCCAAATGAAAAAGGACGAGACTACCCTTCCCTAGTGACTCTTCATCATCTAAGTAGAAGAACCTGGAAATGCCTACTGCATTTGCATGGGCAGTCCTAGGTCTGTGTTTCACTTGAAAATCCGATCCCTGTTGCGAGACAGGCCACCTAAGCAGTTTGGGATTTTCACCTTTCATCTGTTGTAACCATGTGAGAGGCCTGTGGTCAGTCTGAACTATGAAGTGGGAGCCACACAGGTATGGCCTAAGCTTTTTCAGGGCACAAACCACAGCAAAGGCTTCCCTCTCGATGGCATTCAATTTTTGTCCCCTAGAGAGTAGTCTTCTGCTTATAAATGCAAGAGGCTGGTCATGTCCCTCATCATTTTTCTGGGCTAGGACAGCTCCTACCCCCAGTTCTGAGGCATCTGTTTGGACAATCAACTGCCTGGAGTAGTCTGTAGCTTATAGGACTGGAGCAGAGCACATAGCATTCTTCTGAGAATCAAAGGCCTTTTGAATTAACCTTTTTGAGCATTTTCTTGGAGGTTAACTCTGTGAGGGGGCAACTATGGTGCCATATTCGTTCACAAATCTCCTATAATTCCCAGTCAAGCCAATGAATGCCCTGACCTGTGTCTGGGTTGTGGGATATTCTCAAGCCAGAATGGTCTGAATGTTGGGTTGGAGTGGTTGACTTGACCTCCACCAACCAGGTGGCCCAAGTAAATAACTTTACCTTGCCTTATCTGGCACTTACTGGCCTTGATAGTGAGGGCTGCCTTCTGCAGAGCCTCAAAGACCTTTCCTAGATGGATCAGGTGATCCTGCCAGGTGGCGCTATAGAAAGCTATGTTATCTAGGTAAGCTACACTAAAGGATTCCAGCCCTGCAAGGACTTTGTTCACCAACCATTGGAAGGTGGCAGGTAAATTCTTTAATCCAAAGGGCAAAACATTGAACTGATAATGCCCTCTAGGAGTGGAGAATGCTGACCTCTCTTTTGCTCCTGGAGTCAGGCCAATCTGCCAGTGCCCTTATGTTAAATCAAACGTACTCCGATACCTGGCTGCCCCTAGTCTGTCAATGAGCTCATCGGCTCTTGGGATTGGGTGTGTATCAGTTTTGGTTACAGAATTGAGGCCCCTGTAGTCTACACAAAACCTCATTTCCTTTGTCTCTCCTTTAGAGTGAGGTTTGGGGACTAAAACTACAGGGCTAGCCCAGGGACTCTCTGATGGTTCAATGACACCCAAATCAACATCCTTTTGACTTCTGCTTGTTTGTTCTCCCTGACATGGTCGGACTGTCTGTAAAATGTGTTTTTGACTGGCAGCTGTAACCAGTGTCCACTTCATGGGTACATCAGTCAGTCTTCCCAGGGATTAGGGAGAATAACTCAGCATACTGGTTGAGAACTTGCCTGCAATCAACCTTCTGTTGTTCTGGAAGGGTGTCTGACAAGACCACTCCATCCACAGAACCATCTTGTGGGTTGCTGGAGAGGAGATCCAAGTAGAGCCTCACTCTCTTCTTCCTGTCCCTCATCTGTAACCATGAGCATGGTCTCATCAGCTCTGTCATAATCGTGTTTTAGGCGATTGACATGTATGATTCTTTTGGGATTTTTGCAATTGCCTCAGTCCACCATATAGGTGACTTCCCCTTTCTTTTAAAAAATGAGATATGCCCCAGACTATTTGTCCTGGAGAGCCCTTGAGGCGACAGGCTCCAACACCCAAACTTTCTGTCCTGGTTTGAACTCTGCCTTAGCAGCTTTTAGGTCATACCAGAGCTTTTGCAGATCCTGGCTGGCATGAAGATTTTGGTTTACTTTCTCCATGTACTGTGCCATCCTTGAATATAGGCCAAGTGCATAATCCACAATGTCTTGCTTGGGCTCTTTGAGAGGTTTCTTCCAGCCTTACCTCACAAGACTTAGTGATCCCCTAAAATGATGCCCAAACAAAAGTTCATATGGAGAGAATCCTGCTCCCTTTTGTGGCACGTCACTGTAGCCAAAAAGCAGACACGTAAGTAAGACATCCCATCTCCTTGTGAATTTTTCAGGGAGTCCTCCAATTATGACCTTATAGATCACACCACATTTCTTCCACATGTGTTTCAAGTATGCAGACATGAAGTTTGAACCTCTGTCTGATACTACCTCCTAAGGGAGCCCTGCTCTGCTTATACCCAGGAGGGATTTTGCAACTGCAAGAGCAGTAATGGCCCTAAGGGGTACAGCCTCCATAGCCTCAGGATATCTAGTGGCATGATCCACTACCACTATGATGTGTCTGTGCCCTGATGCTCTTTGATGGTCAAGGGACCAGCAATGTCAACCCCTATCCTTTTAAATGGAAACCCAACCACAGGTAGTGACATTAATAGGCCTTTAACAGTCCACCTGCCTTGCCACTGGCTTGGCAGGTAGTGCAGGACTGACAAATGTCCTTCACTTTTTGGGAAATTCCTGGCCAGTAAAAGTAGTTAACCAACCTATTCCAAGTTTTATTTTGACTCAAATGCCCAGCTAGGGGAATGTCGTGGGCTAGAGTGAGGAGAAACTCTCTGAACTGCTGAGGTACTACCACCCTCCTGATTGCACCAGGCTTGAGGTCTCTGGCCTCAGTGAACAGGAGCCCATCCTTCCCATAAGCCCTGTGGATACCACTGACACTATTATTTTCTTCCTGTGCAGCTTGCTGCCTCAGCCCTTTAAGAGTGGGACAGGTTCTCTGCCCCTTGTACAGGTCCTCCCTAGAGGGTCCCCATGGGCCCAAGAGCTCTAGGTGGTAAGGCCCAAGCTGTGCATGCTCAGTTCCAGCTGGGAATGGCAAGTCCTTTTCCTGGAAAGAAAGGTTCTGACTTGTGTTCTGATTTGAAGCTGGTTCCCCAGTCTTGTCCTTTCTCTTGGGAGTCTGGTCCACTATTTCAGGATCCAACTCTCCTTTTTCTTTCTGAAGTTTACTATGTGAACTAGTCGTGACACAGGCCCATTCTAGGAATCCAAGCATGGCTGCATGGGTCTTCAGTTCTACTTAAGCCCAGGGCGAATGCTCCAGGTCATTTGCAAGCAGGCAATCTGTTGGGATGGATGAGGACAAAACCACTTCTTTCTGCCCTACTATTCCCCCCTCCCCCAATCGAAGGTTACCATAGCCATGGGATGGACCTTTGTCTCATTGTCAGTCTTGGTGACAGGATAAAACTTCCCTACCAGGTACTGATTTGAGTGGACCAAGTGCTGAGTTACCATGGTAACACTAGCTAATGTGTCCCTCAAGGCTTTAACTTTCTCCCCGTTAATCAAAGGGTGCTGCCTGTCCTTTTTGCATATTACTTGGCCAGGCAGCACAGGATAATTCTACCCCTCCCTCAGTGACTAATGTTGCCTCTGTGGGATCACTGACATAATCAGGCCACATCCCTGATACCATCTGGAGATTAGCTGCTGCATTTACTGCAGTTTGGCAAATGCATTAATTTTGTTTTTACAGCTAAGATCTCCAATTTGGTGACCTCTATTCCTTTAATCATAGCACCAAGCCTTGTTGGGATCAAAGTTCTTTACTTTGTACCCACCCTTACACTGTGAAGAACCTCTGGGCCCACCCTCCTGTGCAGGTTTTTGGGGACCTTGAGAAGACTCTTTATTTTTTGTTTTGGCTCCCATCTTTCCATTTGGGAGGGGGAGGCTTGTTGGCCTCTTTCTTTTGGTCTCTCCCACCAGTGATGGTTTCGGCTACCCTTGTTTTGACCCAGTGGTCTACCTTCCTCCCCAACTCTTGAGGAGAAACTGTATCTTGGTCTACCAGGTATTGATGTAGCCTCTCATTGTAGCAATTATTCAGCAGATGCTCTTTCATGAATAGGTTATAAAGCCCATCATAAATGTGTACCTTGTTACCAGCTAACCACGCACTCAGCATTTTTACTGAATAGTCCACAAACTTTACCCGAGTTTCTCTCTGAGTTTTTCTAGCCTCCCTGAACTTTATGCGGTTCTCTTCAGTTGAAAACTCAAAGCCCTCAATCAGGGTACCCTTCATGAGGTCATAGGATTTAGAACCTGCCTCATTCAGTGTCAGGAGCCTATCTCTCCACTTTCCTGAGAATAACTCCCACAACAGTGTTTACCTTTGTTTTTTCTCTATTTCCCACCCAATGCAGGATCTTTCAAAGGCAGAAAAACATTTTACTATATTATCCCCTTCTGTGAAGGGAGGGACAACTCCTTTTGGGAGTTTAAGATTGAAAGGTCTCTCTTTCAATACTTGGATGCTGCCACCTGCGATGGATCCTAGGTCCAACTCTTTTCTTCTTATTTCAGGTTCCAAAAGCTGGGCCTCCAGGGCCCGTCTTTTGGTCAGCCTGGCTAAGATCAGGTCTTCTTCTGTGGGTGCACTATTACTGCCGTTAGAGGAGGGTCACCAGACGCCTAAGCTTATATGTGCTGGAGCTTTTTCCAGTACGAGTCAGACACAGTCTACAGAGTATCCTTAACTGGTCATAGAAATATGCCTGGTAAGGAGCCAAGTCAAGCTCCTGGCTCAGGGTCTCTGCATCTGTCATGTTTATTTTACTAAAGCTGGGATCTTTTCTAAATGTAGAACCGCGTTTTTGTATAAGGCCAACTAAAGTAAGGACTTTTAAACGTTTGCTATTGTGGTAGGGACCTAAGAGTTATTTTTAAAATTTGCAAAAAATCTTAGCCATTTGAGAAAAATGCAATTAAACTGAAGACAATTTGAAGCATTATTCATGTGCTCACAAGTTGACAAAGTGGTATCATCAAATGTGAAGTCTTTATCCCACCGCTGATACACCAAGTGTAGGAGGCTGGCCCTCTATGTAGTGTGCAAAACCAGGCACACTGTAGAGGGTCCGGACAACCACACATTTGTTTACAGAGGTAAAAACTAGACCACCTAATGCTCTAATTTTTATGGTAACTTGTTCAAGAAGTTAGGCTAATCTTGGAGAAATGCAAAGTATTTGTTCTTCTCACAGTATCAATAAATTACACCACACACCCAAAAGAATAACTTGAGTCAAATTTACATAAATACTTCAGATTGTTATAACATTTTCAAGAGTAAGATCATCAAAATCGGGTAAATACTTTATATGCTATGAATTTTTAACGTTTCGCAAAAATAGTCTTTTTGTACGTAATTACGCACAATAGCAATCAATGTAGAAATACTTCAAAAATGCATATAAAATCAGGCAATGCGTTTACCAGTGTCTCCTTTTTCAGGTATGTCGAAGTCGTCGGTGGGCACTATGGACCAACTGGAGAAGTTCGGGCAGTTCCCGGTTTCAGCAGGAGCAGCTGCAAAATGTTGTTGGAGTGGTTCCAGGCCACTGTGGGACCCACTTTAAAAAGCACTGCACAGGAGGACATAAAGGTAAGTCTGGTGGGGCCCCTTGGAGTGTCGAGGTTGCAAGTGGTGGGGGGACCCTTAGGGTACAGCTGGATCTTCGGTGCCAGGCACAAGGCAGCTGGGTGCAGAGTGAATTGGTGAGCCAGGAGCTGAGCGCAGAGGTGTCCTTGGAAGCAGGAGGTATGCCACTTTGGGGGTCCCTTGCAGGTCAGCAGGGGAACTCTGGTGGAAGGTCCTGGTGATTTGAAGTGACTTGGCTGGGGCTTCCTCCTGGTCATTTTACAGTCCAGAATGGACTGTCCTTCTGGGTATTCTGGGTTTTTCCTCAAGGTCTCTCAAGTGGAGTTTGGTCTGCTTGTGGCATCCAGTTCCTTGGTCAGCAGCCGGTCAGTATAGTGGACTTCACTGGATCTTTTGGTCTTTGTTGCAGAAGAGTGATTCGTTCACTCTGGAGGGAACTCTTCAGCGTTTGTCGAAGTGTGGAAGTCCTCTGGGTGTTTGCAGAGTCTGTCCGATGTCCGAGCAACCTCTCAAGGGCGATTGTCTAGTCCTGGTTGCAGCATGCAGGGTTTGGCAAGTTTTTCTTGGTGCAGCAGGACTTCATTTTTCAAGCCTTGGGTCTTCTTTGTTGCTGGTCTTCTTTTGTGTTTGGAATCAGATTCTCTATTCTAGTGGTGCCCACTAAATACTGTATTTAGTGGGCTTTGATGGGAGTACCTAGTAGTGACCGAAGGGCCATCTACCTTGGGGTGCTACACCCACTAAGTGACCACTTCCTGTGGGCAGAGGTCACTTCCCTACACCTGTTTGGCTATTGTCCTTCCATGAAAGATGGAAGAAAATGAAAAGGAGGGGTCACCTTGCATGCAACACCTTATGGGTGGTTCAAGCTGGGGCCGACCACTTCTCCTGTCCTTTATGTATTTTCCCACTGTTGCTTCCACCAAAAGTGGAGATTTGCAACAGGGCGGCCATCTACTGCTAGCAGCAGACTGGGAGTCGAGTTTCAAGGGTGGTAAGCTCTTTGCAGCTCAACAGTAAGGGAGGGCACATTGCTGGGGGGGGAGGTGTAATAGCACCTCTGCCCAGGAGGGGATTTGTTCTGGGACGCAGAGAGTAGGATCTCTCACCCTAGGGCTCCAGAAACTTGTCTGGTGGTGGCAGGCTGGTTGTGACCGGCCAGCTATCATGCCAGGGTACTTAGCTTTTTCAGAGGGCACCTCTAAGGTGACCCCTGGGTACATTTTGTAATAAATCTGATACTGGTACCAGTTTGGATTTATCATTCTGAGTTGTTTGATACCAACCAACCCAGGGTTCAGAGTAGTCACCATGTTGCTGTGAAACTCGTACTGACCAGTGTCCAGCACATGTATTAAAATGGCTGCTCTGTTCACTTACTATGTCCTAGATTTGGCAAGGACACAGTAGGAGCATATTGCTCATGCATCTATGCCCATACATACAGTATAGTACACCCTGCCTTAGGGCTGGTAGGCCTGCCAGAGAGGTGACTTACTTAGATTGCATGTAGTGTATAGTAGACAGGGCACACAGGATGTGTGCCATGTCGAGCTTGCATTTTAGGATTGCATCAGAACACTCAGCCTGCAATAGCAGTGCTGGGTGCTTCTGGATGCATGGCCCTAGAGGGTGGCACAATCGCTGCTGCTGCCCTTAGTACCCCATGCCCTGGGTACCTAGTACCATTTATTAGGGACTTATAGTAGCAGTTAAAGGTGTTGCCACTTGTGCCAGTTTATCACAACAGTTTTGCGGAAAGAGATCTGGCCCAGGGAACCTGGTTAGCAGGAGCCCTGGGCATTAACAACT
Source organism: Pleurodeles waltl (assembly GCF_031143425.1). Taxonomy (NCBI): domain Eukaryota; kingdom Metazoa; phylum Chordata; class Amphibia; order Caudata; family Salamandridae; genus Pleurodeles; species Pleurodeles waltl. The sequence continues at coordinate 447,452,653 of NC_090437.1, forward strand.
TTGAGACCACATCAAATACCAGGCAAAAAGTGGGGGCTAACCATGACAAAAGAGGCCTTTCTCACACAGAGCATGACAGAGACGTTCTCTCAGCTCTAGGAAAGCTTTCATGCATTTATTGTCACATGGAATTGGAGCCACGCACATACATCTCAGTGTGTCAGCCTCAGTAAAGGCCTTGCCACCAAGGAAAAGTTATGTATCATCTGTCTACAGTAGCCAACTATTCCTAAAAACATTCTGACTTTTCAGCATTTTTGGACGCCCATTCATAGAATAGCCTCTACTCTGTCTTGTGCTATTTTTCTTGTTCCCTTTTCAATGATATATCCCAAATATTTGACTTCTTTTTTTTACAGTACTACAATTTGCTTAGGGAAACATTTTGGCCCTCATTACAACACTGGCGGTAAATGCCGCCTACCGCTGTGCTGACAGCCACCAACATACTGTGACCACTGTGGTATACCGCTACGGGTATTATGCCCCACACAGAGAAATACGCCACTATACAGACACACACAGAAGTCCGCCAGCCCAAAGGTCAGTGACAAACTGGCGGTACCAAAACCCACACCGTTACGCCAACAGAAATACGCCCACAGCATCATTACCCACGAAACACCGCGGCAGACATTCAACCACAGTAAACCATTGGCGGTACATACCGCCACACTCATAATACACACACACGAACAAAACAGCACCACATTGGACAATTCAAACTACACACACCTGACATACATACACACACCACACCCACACCACTATAAAACACACACACACACACATTACCCACAACCCCTTACAATGAAAAAAAAGATTGCCAACTGAGAGAGAGACAAGCTAGGAGCACCCACTGAATCAGAGCCACAGAACACCATCAACCATCCACACACCTCACAGCACACACCCCAACACAGCACCCCACACACCCTCAGACATAGCACTCACACTACACACATGGCACCCCAAAGACACCCCAGGTTCTCTGAGGAGGAGCTAAGGGTCATGCTGGAGGAAATCATCCGGGTAGAGCCACAGCTATTCGGATCACAGGTGCCGCAGACATCCATTGCTAGGAAGATGGAGCTATGGCGGAGAATCGTGGAGAGAGTCAACGCCGTGGGACAGCACCCAAGAACAAGGGATGACATCAGGAAGAGGTGGAACGACCTACGGGTGAAGGTGCGTTCCGTGGTTACAAGACACCAGGTAGCTGTACAGAGTACTGGCGGTGGACCCCCACCTACTCCCCAACAACTAAGAACATGGGAGGAGCGAGTCTTGGCGATCATGCATCCAGAGGGCCTCGCAGAAGTAGCAGGAGGACTGGACTCTGGTAAGTCAACTCTTTACTACTTTCACCCCCCCTACCTGCATGCCATCTCAAACACCTACCCCTACCGTCATCCCCATCACCCCACCACCTCAAATATACCCAACCATCACAACCCACCCATCCCAATACCAAGCCCTGCATGCAACACCAATGCATAGACCCCCATCACAGACCTGCATGGACACCCATCACCACAGCATGCACACTAGTGACAATCACTTAGCCAACAAAATCACAACTCACCCAAGCCAAAGCTGCCTTGCTAATAACCATAGAGGGAAACATATCCATTCACAAGATGGTACACGCAGATACAATAATACTGCATTTACATCCCCACAGGACCCCCCACTCAACATCACCGGAGAGGAGGTGCTACCAACATCCAGTCCCCCCCAAGAAGAGGCCCACAGTGATGACAGCATCTCTGCATGCCTGGATCATGAAAACCAACCTGGCCCATCAGGGACCTCTTGACAGTCGATTACCCTGCCACAGTCCCAACCCACCACCGAGCCTTCCCCCTCAGGAAACACCAGCACAGCACCCACCCAGCAGGCCCATACCTCTGTCCCCAGGACACGTCAATCAGCAGTCTGTCCACCACTACAGGGACCCCAGGCAACCCCACAAACCCAAGACAATCAGAGACCTGGGGTCAGTGGCAGTGGGCACACGGTTCAGGGGACAGGGCACAGGACAAGAGGGAAGCTGGGAGGACTGCTGTGCGACAGGGGTAGGACAGGCCCAGGGAACTCACTCTTCACGAGGTACTTTCAGGGATCCTGGGAGCATACCACCATTCCCAGGAGACCTTGGGCGAGATACTGTACAAGTTGCAGGAGACCCAGTGGCTGCAGGAGGGACAGTACCTGGGGATCAGGGAGGACCTCAAACACATCCACACCATCCTGGTCACCATTTCAGGAGTGCTGGCTGACATGGCCAACACCACAAGGTAGGCAGTGGCACACCAATGGGCCCCTGACACTAGCCACGCCGAAGAACAGCCCTCCACCTCCGCCGGTGCTAGTGGGCAGGAGGCCCCGCCACAGGACCAACAGGCCACCAGCACCCCAAACCCCTGCAGAAGGAGAACCACCACTAAAACGGTCACTGGGATCCAGGCAGAAGCCAGAGACTATTGCCAAGACCCCCACCAGGAAATAAGACTCTACTGGTTGTCACCCTTCTGTCCCACTCTGTCACCCTGTCCACCTAAAACTGCCATTGCTCCACTTCCTATGCCCACTTAGACAATGCACCTGTGATACAAATAGACTGGACTCTACCCTGGACTTTCCTCCATCAGCAACCCAGCCCACTGCAATACCCCCTCCACTTATTAGCACCAAAATAAACACCCTTGGAACAAATACAAATATGGAGTCTGTCAATTGATTGAAATATGTATTCGTTTAACAAGCTGTAAACATTGCATTCCTAATCTACTGTTCTAGTAACATAGGTATAACCTGTAGTGGGCAGCAGTAAACACACCAGGAGCCAGAGTGGGGCACAGAGATCTGAAAATAGAGATGCCAAAGGGTACAGAAAGTGGCCATAGAAATAGGGAAATTAGGCTGCCATGATCAATGTCAAACACATAAATGCAATGGATGGTGAAGTTACAGTGTCTTACCTGTGTGTCACTGGAAGTACTGTTGAATAAGTGTATGTCTGTTGTCCACATCTTCTTCCTCTGCCCCCTCTTCGTCACTGTCCACAGGCTCCACCGCTGCCACAAGACCATCTCTAGGCTCATCCTCCTGCAGAAAACGCACCTGGCGTCTCAAGGCCAGGTTGTGCAACATGCAACAATGATTTGGCACACCTTCTTGGGTGAGTAGTACAGGGATCCACCTGTCAGATGGAGGCACCAGAATCTGGCCTTCAGGAGGGCAAAGGTTCTTTCAATTATCCTCCATGTTTGCCGATGTTCCTCATTGTAACGTTCCTCTACCCTTGTCCTGGCATTCCGCACTGGGGTCAGTAGTCATGAGAGGTTGGGGTAACCAGAGTCACCTGCAAATATCAAGGGATACCTGTTAGCCAGACACTCACCCTTAGGGCCAAACCCACACCCATATACCTACATCAACTTGGTGGTGACCATGGGGGTCACCTATTAGCCACACCCGGTGCCTCTGGAGTTGCAACATCACAAATGGAATGCTGCTATTCCTCAAGATAAAGGCATCATGCACAGAGCCAGGATACTTGCCATTCACATGGGAGATGTACTGGTCCGCCAAACACACTATCTGCACATTCAGAGAGTGAAAGCTTTTACTATTCCTGAACACTTGTTCATTTCTCTGGGGTGGACAAATGCAATACGTGTAACATCAGGGGCACCAATGATGTTGGGGATATATTTCCCAGGGCATAAAAGTCAGCCTTCACTGTGGCCAAATCATCCACCTGGGGGAATACGATGTAGCTGGGCATGTGTTTCAGCAGGGCAGACAACACTCTGGTCAGCACGTTTGAGAACGTCGGCTGAGATATCCCTGATGCCATGGCCACTGTCACTTGGAAGGAACCACTTGCCAGTAAATGGAGCACTGACAGGACCTGCACTAGAGGGAGGATACCTGTGGGCTGGCGGGTAGCTGAAATCAGGTCTGGCTCCAATTGGGCACACAGGTCTTGGATTGTGGCCTCTATCAAGTCTGTAAGTCAGGATAATGTGCCTGTCCTCCATTGTCGCCAGGTCTACCAGGGATCTGTACACGGGGGGGATGTCTCCATCTCCTATTCATCCTCAGCGGTTGAAGTCTAAGGAGGAAAACGGTGAGCAGAGGGTCATATTCACACATATGTTATAATAAAATGCATTTCTTCCTTTACAGACACAGTATGTGAAATCGAGAGTCAGTTGATGTGCCAATGTCTGCTGTGACGCAGTTAGGTGCCATGGCCTGTGCCCCCCTGAAATGGCGGCTGCCTGACCTGTGAAGAGAGACAAATGGAAATGAGTTAATTCCACTGGCGTTGTGTGCCGTTGCGGTCGGCGGTCGATGACCGCTGTGCAACTTCACATTGGTTATCATTGGGCCCTATGGGTTCCAGGAGCCAACGGCGATGTACGCTGGCGGTGACAGTATGCACCGCCGCAGAAGTGACCACCATTTTCTATCTGTTCACTCACTTGCTACCTGACCTTCAACAGGAGAGGACCTACACTGCAAGTGCTGCTGTGACCTGTGTCTGGAAGTGACTATGGCTTGAGTGTCTGGAGAAAGGGCCCCTGCCTTCACTTCGGACGAGCCGGAGAGACTGGTGGAGAGGGTCCTACCCCAGTACACATTACTGTATGGTCCTCCAGACAAACAGGTGAGTACACTGTGAGCATGATGCATGGGCGATGAATTTTGGGATTGCAGGGTGTGTAAGCCTCGCGTAGGGGAGGGCTGAGGGGTCCTGGGAAGAGTGCTGCATGTCTGGTGGTCAATGTCTGTGCGTAAGGGGATGGGAGGTATATTGTGGGCCATGAGTGTAACAGTCCGGACGATATGGATAATCCTTTTTCTGCTGTACGTTTTCTGCAGGACAGCACCCATCAGAAAAAGGGTATTTTGCGTGCCATCGCCAAGGAGGTGCGGACCCTGGTGGTCTTTGACAGGCGGAGGACCTGCGCCGCTGAGTAAGAAAGATGGCAGAAGCCCAGCTGGAGCTGGCCTCCCAACGAGGAAGGTGTGCCTGTCGTACACTGACCCCCTTGATGTTCCGCATCCTGGCGGTGGCCTTTCCGGAGTTGGATGGGCACTTGAAGGCATCACAGCAGCCACAAGGGGGTGAGTACAGATTCAGAATCATGACTTTGTGCGTGTTAAGGTTTTACCTGGGTGGGGGCTTTGGGCTGTGGGTGCCCTAGGCCAGGACGAACTGGCAGGGTGTGTCCCTTGTTGGGCAGGCTCTGAAGCACTCCAACCCCAATAGTGTTAGTGGCCATCTACTACTGGGCAGGGTCCTGTTGGTTTCAAGTGTGCAGCTATTGGCGTTAGGCAATGTACCCCAGGGGCTGGTGACTAGCTTTGTAACTGGTAGTGCATGGCCTAGTACATAGGGCTAATCCCTGTGTGATGTGTACACCAACAGTAGTGTTGTTGCTGGCATTGACCAAGTGTATCGTCTGTCTCTCCCCCTCCTTTTTGTTTTGTCACCCTGTCCTTGTGTGCATTAGCATAATCTGGAGGAGGAGCAGAGGCACCGGCTACGGAGGGAGCTGCATCCCACATGGGCCTGCAGGCCGAATCCACCGACGGTGAGGGCACCAGTGGGACGGAAGGCGAGGGGAGCACGACGTCGGAGGCAGGAGGGGACACTACCGACAGTGACTCTCCTCCGATGGAAGCTCCCTGGCGGTGGCTGACACCTCTGTGCTAACCCCAACAACCAAGGTACAGCCACCACCCCCGTACTGGCACCGCCCTCCCATTCTTGGTAAGATCACATTAGGTTTAGCTGTACTTCTGACAGCATCTTCACCTTTAATTAGTCTGATATCCTTTTCTGTGAAATCCAATACTTCTGGATTTACAGTCTCTTTTAAATCTCTGGGTAATTCTTCTGCTGTTCTCATTGGGTAGATCTGTATAGCATCTTGTTGAGCTAGTTTGCACTCAGCATCTTCACCATGGGCCTGAAATTTGACCCCATTTGGTGTACAATAAATTCTGCAATTTAACGTACACAACAGGTCATGTCCTAAAAGGTTCACAGGACTTGAGTCGCAAATGAGAAACTGGTGATTCTCTTCAAAGGAACCTATTTTTACATGGACTTCTTTTGAATCTGTTTGTAACACAATTTGGATCCTCTTTCCCAAGAGCTCCTCAGCGTGTTTTCCGTGCCCGCTCACCCAGGAGGTTGGGCATCTCCTTCGCCCCAGGCACCTCAGGCTGTGCCCCAGTTAGCCCTGCTGCCCTCTGTGAGGAGCCTATTGACCTCCTGAGATCCCTCACTGTTGGGCAGTCAACCATACTGAATGCCATCAAGGGTGTTGAAAGGCATTTGCAACAAACAAATGCATACTTGGATGGCATTCACTCTGGCGTGGTGGCCCAACAGAGAGCATTCCAGGCTCTGGCCTCCGCACTGATGGCAGCCATTGTCCTTCTTCTACAGCCTCCCCACTCCAACTTCCTATACCAAGTCCCAATCCCCTCAACCCCAACCTATCCCAAGCACACCCTGAGACCAGCAATCACCCAAATCAACACATATAAGTGGCTCAGGCAAACACAAGCACCACACTTCATCTCACAGGCACCCATGCAGACACACTAACATCCACTGCCTCTGCTGTGTTCCCCTCCTCCTCCTCCTCGTCCACCTCCCTCCCAGTGGTGTCTCCACTCACACCTGCATGCACTACATCCTCATCCACTACCTCCATCACCAGCACGCCTATCACTACACGCCCCTCACTGGCAATCACCACCCCCACATCCATGCACACTTCCCCTGTGTCCTCTCCCACTATGTCTGTAACCCCTCCTCCCAAAGTGCACAAACGCAAGCACACACCCACCCAACAGCCATCCACCTCACAACAGCATCCAGCCCATGCACCTGCACCCAAACACAGCAGACTTACACCTCCTACAACAACTCCCTCTTCCTTCACTCCCAAACCTTTACCCTCTTTCCACCCCAGTGTCCTTAAGAAGCTTTTCCTCGCCAACATTGACCTCTTCCCTACCCCTCCCCCACATCCTTCACCTTGGGCCAGGGTGTCCAGAACCCAGCCCAGCACCTCAGCCACCCAGTCCACGTCCGCTGTGGTTTCAGCTGCTGTGAGAGGCTCCAAGAAGGCATCCGTCAGCCAAGCCAGTGTGCCACCAACACCTGCCAAGCCCAAGAAGGTTCCGCCACCTGGCAAGTGTAAGAAGGGGACAGCATCCAGCAAGGCCAAGGAGGCACTATCAGCCAGGAAGGCCAAGTCAAAGACTCCAGCTGGCAGAAGCAAGGAGGCACCACCATCTGCTAAGGGCAGGAAGGGGCACAGAACACCAGCCATGGCACTTCAGCCGTCCGAGGCTGCAGGTGAAGGCCTGGAGGCTACCACCACAACCGCCAGCAGCGCCACCTGCACCACGGCCAGCACCACCACCTGCACCGCCGCAACCAGCACCAGCCCCAGCCCCAGTGGGCAGCACTCCGAGGCTGCAGGTGAGGGCCTGGAGGCTACCACTACAGCCACCTGCAGCGCCACCTGCACCGCGGCAAGCAGCACCACTGCCAGCAGCAGCAGCCCCAGTGGGCAGCCGTCCGAGGCTGCAGGTGAGGGCCTGGGGGCTACCACCACAACTGCCAGCACCGCCACCTGCACCGCTGCCAGCACCACCACCTGCACCGCCCCCTGCACTGCCGCAAGCAGCACCACTGCCAGCAGCGGCAGCCCCAGTGGGCAGCCATCTGAGGCTGCAGATGAAGGCCTGGAGGCTGCCACCACCACCACTGACAGCACCGCCACCTGCAGCGCAACTGCCATCCACTGAGCAGCAGTCACTGCTGGAGAGCAGTGTGTAGTGGTGACTACATGGGCTGCAGTGCGTCCTGGCCCCTGCAAAAGCTGTTGTTGTGACACCCAGGTGAGAGACTGTGAACTTGCACTCAAAAACATCTGCATCACAGGGCGCAAAGCCCCCTCCAGAACCAGTGGATGAAGGCATCCACTCAGCCCCTCCTTGCCAGGATGAAGCACACTGGGCACAAGGCCCCCCTCCTGAACCAGTGGAAGAAGGCATCCGCTCAGCCCCTCCTTGCCAAGATGAAGCACACTGGGCACAAAGCACCCTCAAGAACCAGTGGAAGAAGGCATCCACTCACTGCATCCTTGCCAGGATGAAGCACACTGGGCACAAGGCCCCCTCCAGAACAAATGGAAGAAGGCATCCACTTACTGCATCCTTGCCAGGATGAAGCACCCTGGGCACAAGGCCCCCTCCAGAACCAGTGGAAGAAGGTATCCACTCAGCCCCTCCTTGCCAGGATGATGCACACTGGGCACAAGGCCCCCTCCAGAATCAGTGGAAGAAGGCACCCACTCACTGCATCTTTGCCAGGATGAAGCGCACTGAGCACAAGGCCCCCTCCAGAACCCGTGGAAGAAGGCATCCACTCACTGCATCCTTGCCAGGATGAAGCACACTGGGTACAAGGCCCCTCCTAAACCAGTGGAAGAAAGCATCCACTAGAGAGACTGTGGCCTTGCACTCCCCAGGACCGAGCAGTGGGCATAGAGCCCCCTGCAGGAGCAGTGGCATTGTACCATCTTTCGGCTGAGGTGCCCCCCCATTCCCCATCCCCCTGAGGTGCCTGTGTGTTTTCGACCTGATGCCCCTGCAGTGTTCCCTCCATATTGAGGCAGGAGTCAAGTGTGGGCTTGGCCTATGTGTTTTGGCCCAGTGGTCCACGGACAATTTTTGAGTGGGCATTGTCCCGCATTTTGTATATATTGTACATACTGTTTTTGCTTTCTGAACTTATTATTAAGTATTACTAATATTGCACTCATTTGGCGCCATTCCTTTTGTCCTTGCGTTATTCCTGAGGCTTACGGGGTGTATATGTAATGTTGTAGCATGTGTTCGTGTGTATGGTGGTGGGGGTGGGGGAGTTGCGTGTTGCGTGTGTGTGTGTCACTCTCTTTTTCCTCCCCACCTCCCTTGTGTGCTAGGTGCATTACTCACTGTGGTTATCGTCGCTGGCGTGCATGCTCCTGGTATATGAGAAAATACACCAGCATGTAATTTGGGATCCAAAGCATCCTGGTTCTTCTTTGAGTGTCGAGAGGTGAGTGGTTTCCCTTCAGAGTACTGTTTCCACCGTGCTTTTGATGGCATTGGTACCGCCCTGGAAAAGCTCGAGGATGGGCGGGTTGTAATGCTGTGGGACGGTACATTGTCTTCTGCCTGTCTGTTAGCGGTTACCGCCACGGTGTTTGTTTCTACCGCTGTGGCGATCGGAGTGTTAAAGTGGCTGTATGTGTTGGCAGTTTCTGCTGTGGTCATGATTCCATTATTTTTACTGCCGGCTGGTTGGTGGTGTTACCGCCGCTTTAATACCGACCACCAGGGTTGTAATGAGGACCTATGTCCATTCTCAGCCAAATGGTTTAACAGCTAAATGGTCTTCTTGTTTACAGGATTCTTTTGTGCTCAATGCCACAAGTACGACATCAGTATACTGAACAAGCACTGAGTTACAAGGCATAGTTAGTGTTTCCAGGTTTCTCTTTAAGATCTGATTAAGAATCAGAGGGCTGCCAGTATACCATTGTGGGACTCAACACCATGCTTATACTCTCTCTGTAAACACAAATGAGAATAGGAATTGGCCACCCTCATGTAATGGAACCGAGAAGAACGCTTGACAGAGATCCACAACATTGAATTATTCTACTGTGCACGGAATTTGAAAAAGAATGGTGGCTGGATTCAGTTATTGGTGCTATTCCTGCTACTATTTCTGGAATCATGTGATAGGGTGGTGTTCTTGGTAAGATCACATTAGGTTTAGCTGTACTTCTGACAGCATCTTCACCTTTAATTAGTCTGATATCCTTTTCTGTGAAATCCAATACTTCTGGATTTACAGTCTCTGGGTAATTCTTCTGCTGTTCTTATTGGGTAGAGCTGTATATCATCTTGTTGAGCTAGTTTGCACTCAGCATCTTCACCATGGGTCTGAAATTTGACCCCATTTGGTGTACAATAAATTCTGCAATTTAGTGTACACAACAGGTCATGTCCTAAAAGGTTCACAGGACTTGAGTTGCAAATGACAAACTGGTGATTCCCTTCAAAGGAACCTATTTTTACATGGACTTCTTTTGAAACTGGGTTTGTAATCTGTTTGTTAGACAATTTGGATCCTCCTTTCAAGAGGGGTAGGTCTGGGACTTCCATTGTTCTAACAGTGGAACAGGTAGCTCCGGTGTCAATAAGGAATAACATTGGTGGCCACTTACCTCACCTTCTACAAATGGTCCATCCTGGTCTACCTCTAAGACTGTGCCAAGCACGGAATCTGCCTCCCCTTTCAGGCACTGTTGTGATGTGTACGAGTCCAAGCTCTTGTTAGCAAACATAAGAAACTATTGAATCCCATTTTGATTTTGAACTTGCAATGCATTTTTGTTTACTTGATTCTGGTTTAATTTATGATTACCCATATTCAGTTGTACCAATGGAGCTTGTGGGACTGGCATCATTTGGGCTTGATTTTGCACTTGCATCTACTGTACAGACGTACCTTGCATTTGCAACTGGGTTTCTCCCTGCATTTGATTATTATTTACTCTGTCTGGATTGAGCTAACACTGGCACTTCGAATGGCCCACCTTGTTACAAAGATGTCGAGGAGTCATTTTCTTCAATGTTGCAACATGAACACTTGTGCTTGGATCAATCAGAAGTCCTCGACCTCCACCCAGTGAAGTAACCACCTCCTTGAACATTTTGCATATTGTTTTGAAAACAGACACCTTACACTGCACCTCCATTCCCTAAAAACGACTGATTCTGAAACTCTCTCTGACAACTTAATTTCCTGTTCACTACTACAATACTTAGCATACTTCAGGATCCCTCCAGTGATTTTGTTTTCCAACAAATCACATTCTGCAGTATATGGTGACTAATTTCAGGACTCAAACCAAGAACAAACTGTGAAATGAAAAAATACACATCATTCCGTTCAAGATGTGTTTGGCCTGTATGCTGCTGAAATGCTTTTAACAATCTCTCATAATATTCATGCGCAGGTTCCTTCACCTCTTGCTGAATCCTGTTCAGCCTAACAACCCAAAATCCTCCAGGGGAACTCTGCCGTTCAGGAGAGTAATCATTGTATTTCTCCATCACAGTCAGTGATGATGCACCCGTGCCAGACTCACTTGGTTATTCTGTATCTGGCCAATAAACAGAAATTCTACACTTAGACCATAAATCATTTGAGACCACAATGATAAAGAATGTATTCAAATCAGTCCATAACACCTTTGATAGCTTAACAAACCTTTTAACTTGTGTGTACCACTGCATGGGAGTTCCTCTAAATTTAGTAAAATTGTAAATTATGTAAGGTCTCCTTTACTCCAAGGGTCATGAACATACGAAGTGGGGGGTATTTCTCTCAATGGAAATACCAAAGCTTATTGAAGCTTGTTCATCATCTGGGATCTCTAACGGCAAGCTTTACTTTGCCTACTTACTTTCTAATTTTTTCGAAATCACTGCATCTGCGCACACATTTCACCAATTCAATAATGTGCAATCACATTTCTGAAGAATGCTTACTTTAATTGATTTATCATCTATCTGTGTCCTAAAACGTTTCTGCAATGGGATGCTCTTTGAAATATCAACATCATATTTGTTTGCCTGCAGTCAATCTGTCATGTATGGTCACAGCTTGTCTTTTAATTTTGTTGCACAAATAGATTAATTATATTTCTTGATAATGATTCACATGATCTAATTCCAAGCATCCTTTAATGATTAGTTCCAGATCTACTTTGTTTTGTAATATTTAACGTTTTTCCCCTTCTGCACCTCATCTAGTACCGGCACTCTCTGCTCTTTCAACATTGGCATTTTGTCTGGCAGTCTTGATAAGTTTCTGTGACAAAAATTCTCCTTCAAACAAGTTTGTCCCACCTTGCATTGTTTGTGTTATAAATACAATTCTGCCTCCTTCCCCAAGTGCCTTAATAGTCTACAGGATGTCCACACCACAAACTGAGAGTTTTGTGAAGTTTGAATAAATCCAGTCACTGTTGTTCTTTTGGCTGATCCCTGGGGTACTGCATTTGGAGTAGTAGCAGGACATACCTCTGCTGGTTGTGCCATTACAGTCCTAGCAACAGGTGCTGGTACAGCCACAATGGATGCACTCACATCAGCAGGCATTACTGGTTGTACAGTTTCAATTTGAACAGGCATAATATTTGGGATAACAGGTTGTGATACTACAGGCTCCGCTACAGCAGGTTGAGTTACAACAAGCTGTGTTATCGGTCATGGTCTCAATTTAATATGCATTTGGATTGACAAGAAGGGTAGCCACTGTCACATGGCCAGCTATTGTCTCTCCAGTGCTCATTCCAGCTACATCAGTTCCTGGACCTACATAAGGTGGTGGCCGTGCTTACAATAATTCATCCAAAATATCACACAAATCAGTATCTGATTTTACCCATTTAACCTTCTTTTTCGTTTTTTTGTGTTTTTATGATTTTATATTTTTCTCATTTGTAATTGCAGGGTATAATCTAGCCCCCTCTACTATGTTCTTTCTCCATTATTGTTGCAGGTCATCCGAAATTACATCTGTATAATTTCCTATTGCCCTCTTTGTTAGTCTCTGGTACCTTTCTCTGTCTCTGTTACAAGTCATTTCCTTCCATGCATGTAGTATTTCAAATTGTATCAATCTAGGAGGAGACTTCATTTCACAAAATATTTCTCATAAATCTGTCTATAATTCTCAAATGAAAAATACCCCATCTAGGAAAACTCAGTAGACCCTCTCTCTGAGTGACCTTTCACCATTGATGAAGCCATACACATGTGTAACCCTTACTCGATCATCATATGCTAAGCTGATGTACCCTCAGGAGGTACCTCTTCACCTTCTCGAACAGGAATAGTCACATCACCTCTCATTAAACTCCTAATAGCATTGAAAAATGTAATGATGTAAAAATCAATTCAGCAAAAGCAAACTAATAAAATAAAAATCTTCAATGTTTTGTTTCTGTTCCATATGTCAGCTTTCTGTAAGCCAATCTTCCAATCCCAGCGCGGCTCAGTGTACTGAGAGCTAATCACTGCCCGACTCCCTACACTGCTCAGCCAATCTCAGCACTGAATTTCACACAAATTGGCCAATACTAGCATGACACAATATGATGCAACAACTCACTCCTTTAAGCGGGTCGTCTTCCTTTACAATTTCTTTTTATTTACATAAACATCAATTATACTAAACAGCATAAAATAATATTTGCCTCTTCTAAAGAAAACAAAAGTCTAACTCAACAACTGAAATTTTCAGGTTTTTACACCTTTCGACATTTCAATCAAACAAAGTACCAATTAAATCTCGACCAGTGGGAAATCACCTAATCAATGCAGTGTAACATTTGGGCATCTGGTTTCACCACACTGACCAATATTAATGCAGTCAACAATTTATTATTGTCCCTAGCTTAAACGTACAGTCGATGACATCTTACGACCTACACCACAACTAATTAGAAGACAAGATTATCATAAATCAAATCAATTTATCTATCCCGGGATCTTGGAACACTTCTTGGTCTAATAACCTCTTTATTCTCTTCTGCAAAAGAGCATGAGCATCAACAATTCATAAGCACAATTGTATAAGCTTCAATATGCATAACTCACAATACAGATTTTCTTTTAACATTACCCTAATGATCATTAACCAACAGTCAATATTGATGCATAACCCTATTGATACACCTCCAATCTGCAACCACTTCAGAAAACTGCACTCCATCAATCTTCAGGTTCAGGCTTTTTGGCATTGAACAAGGGTATTATCTACCTCAGGGCACTTTTAATTTTTGTAGCTCCTCCTCTCCCTCACCAAAAACCATCCTCTCTACAACTTTTGTTCTGCTGGGAACTATAGGGAATTCCAATAGACAAAAATTTATTTAACTGGAAACTTGAAGTTTCCCCACCCCACTGGATCCTAGGGGTGGGACCTTAGTGGTGGTAAGAAATTGATTAAAAGCAGCAATTCAAACAACAGGTCATCAACATTTTTTAATATCCCTCAATTTTGTAGGAGTCCATGATGAGATTGCTGGTATAGTTTTTAATGTTTATTTAAGTATTTCAGTAATTGAATTCTGTACAAGCATATTCTTAGATGATCAATATAATTACAGAGCAAAGCATACAGTGCATTACATAAAAGGTATCCCTATCTAAGTTAAACAGAGTGGAAAAAAGGATCAACCGGACCCATAAAGAGCTCTGGTATCAAGAGGTGAAAGCATAAAAGCAGTAACAGGACTTCCCATAAAGAGAGATGTTCAAGAAACTCAGTAGAGCCTCAAAACTGCATTAATTCACAATTTGAATCAAAGGTATTTCCCAGAATGAATCTGGGAAGTATCAGCAAAGAGTCTGAGACAGAATGTATCTGAGTCAAAGTGCTCTCAAGAAAGTCTGCGAAAGGGACTCCCGAGAAGTCTAGGAAAAAAAGCCCTCTGTCTCCCATCTACAAACATGCTTTATTACAACAAACTAATCAGCAAAGTGAAACATTCTGTAGAGTTTTGCCATGATAGTGGTGCATCTGGACCAATACAACTATGATGTCTTAATGGGAACAGGACAGCTTCCAACGATTCAGCAAACTTAACAAAGAACATCCTAAATACAAGATACATTTAACTACAGCTTGTAAATTTGATTCACTTTCTCACCAATTATTTCTATAACACAAAACAAGTCAAGATAAGTACAGCACATAGCTCCATGGGATCACTCCCGTTCTCATGCACTTTTATTGACAAACATTATTCATAAAGAAACAACTGTTAAAGATTAAACTAACATTTCAATAAATTATTATATTTTACATACGTCAAATGGGTAGTAAAACTGAATTCCAACACCTTCTCCATTCATTCTGTTGGTTCAAGAATCCGCTTGCATCATGAAAAGATAAACACTTATGACCATAACACATCAGAACAAAACAAAGAGGATAGGAAAGAAAGAAAAAAATGCAATTTTCAGTGTTTTAAGCTGAAAACATCACCACTGTAAAAATCAATGTATAAGGCCTAGTTTTAAGTGCAGTGTTTGAATGAGGCCCACACAACATAACATATATGGGTTAATTATGTCAATATGTAATTAGTGAAAACACTTCCGTAGTGGCATGCTGGTAACACCTTTCTCACTTCATCCTACCCTGGCTTACTAGGGAATGGACATCATATCCAGGATTAATCTTCAAGTTTAACCACTTCAGATGCACTCTACCACGTTAACATGAAATTCTTCCATAGGCAAAACAAATGGAGATACATACTCACTTCTAGTGTTCAGTACTACAGGTAGAACGTCTATTTTGTGTGCATGGTTACCCACCAAACAAGCACTGCCAAGCATTGAAATGTAATGCTTGCAATAAAAAAAGAGTACCACAGACCTTAGCATTATTGTAATGGTCAAGGATGAAACCAGTTTTCACTATTGCTCAAATGTGTAATAACCACAGGCCAGCGTTCATAATTTGGGGGCTAGTTATGTGTTTTACCTTTTTTTTGTTGCTGGCAGTAGTTTTGAATATTTTCAGATGCTGTTTTATTCTGTAGTAGGGACTGGTGACAGATGACTCTGTAATAATTGTACTGCTACAGTTTCACAATAGAGAGAATTTTGCTGCAGGACACTATCCCTTCTGCTAAAAGCATAATCATAAAACTTGTAGTAATGGGCAGTTACTGCCAGTGCTTTGGCATGACACCTACTTAATGAGGCTCTATCATTGCTTTTTCTCCTTTGCTGCATGCATTATATGTTACTGTTACATGGATTGCGTGCACATACTACTAGCAATTGATAAGCTCTATCAGTGTGAAGATGATAATTATGATTACAATGAAACATTTGACAACAGATAGATACTTTTCTAGTGATAGTTACAGTAGTGGCTGCCGCAAATCTCAAGGGGGGCAGGGTGCAACAGGGAGTGCAGGGGAATAATAAAAGATTTTTTTTTTTTTTTTTATGTACCTGTTGCCTTGTTCCTCTCCTGATGGTGTTGGTGTCCGAGCAGTTCGTGGGACACCAGCACAGGCTCTCCATGCAATCCTGGCACTGCTCTCATGCTATACCTAGCATGAGAGCAGCAACAGGATTGGTCTAAGCTGCTTGGTCTGCAGCTCAGACAGTGCACTGGAGTATGTGCTATTTCTCAAACCTGGCTGTGCAACATAGCCAAGTTGAAGAAACCTAAGTACGCATGTCAGTTTGGCCGGCCTAAGACGCATGCCAAACTGACATGCCCACTTTTAAGTGCACTCACTCCACTCCTCCTCCTCTCTCCCATGGCCCGCCCCTCCCTGCACATTCTGGCTCAGTCAAGTCAGCAGCTGAAAAATATAACAATAATTAAATATTAATTTATTTTTCAGCTGGTGGCTCTGAGCCAGTGGGGCGACGCTCTTTCGCAATTTCGCCATAAAATAGACTGAACGGTTGGACTTCTGAACTGTTTTTAAAGAACATGTGCTAACCAGGAAGCTCGGCTTCCTTAAACATAGCATGTAGATGTTTTAGACTTTACAAGAAATGTATTTCAATTACGTTAATCGTCCGTGCGTTTTACCCATTTACATCTGCAAGTCGCCCTCAAAGGGCTGCAATTTCGGGTTCGTATTTGGTTTTGCAATGTGTTTGGGAAATTTTATTTCGTGATTTAAAAAAATGTATTTTGTTTTTACTCAGTAGGTGGCAGTGCAGGCCAACACTTTACAGAGCAAACACACTGCTATGACCACTTTATGATATATATTTATTTTAAATGATGTGAAAAGGAAGTCATTTTTAACAACGTTTCCCTCACATTTGTTACCAAACATGTTTTTATATAAACTTTATAGCTGTGCTCGCTTTATGTCCTGCCCCTTTAGCGGCGTCATTTTACAAAATGTGTATGTATGTTTTTAGATGTATCTATTTTCTCCCCCACCAATCTTAATAAAATAATTTAAATGGATCCTGTTAATTGGCTCTTCTATAGCGCGGCAATGGAATACCACATTTTGCAGCAGGGTTAACTGCATTGTGCAACAAATAAAGGCAACGAACACATCTTACAATCAGTGGGACAACATTGTAGGCCTGCGAGGAAGCCCAAGTTACCTACTTTTTATAGGAGCGTTCAGAATTCACAAATTACTTGTAATAAGAAAATAGAGTCACTTAACACTTGTACCAATGTATTTAAAGTTACTAGTGAGGTTCATCCAGCGGCATGTCCATTGCCCTGAGGGTGGCGGTAGCCAACAATTTATAATATTACATTTTTCAGTAGCATACGGCTTGATGCAATAATACCAGATGCAACTTTGGATTCTTCTAGCATTAGAGAATGCAACATGTTTGAAATTCTTCTTAAATCAGAACTGCCTCTTGAAATGATTGCTACTTTCAGAATAGTGTTTATAGTATAATTACGCATTTGTATGAATATTGTCAGCCCTGCCAAGTTTCCCGGGTACGTGAGTGATGTAGTGCTCAAGTACAGGTTTCTTTTCTTTGAATTATGTGACATATACTTTTGTTTATTTCATTATGAAAACAGAAATACAAGTCCGATAATTCAAATAAAAAATCTTGGAGTGGCGCAGCAGGCCAGGCATGGACCTGGGAAACTTGGCAACTATGTAGTTAAAAAATTATTTCTACCAGATTTGAATTTCATTTAAGAACCTACGGTTTTTTTTTTCCTCCTCCAGACAGAAAAAGCCTTTCTCTCAGTCTATCAAATAGGAAAGTTTACACTATACTATACTATAGCTCTGCCCTCGGGCTTCTAAGCCTGTGGCACTGGTACTCATTATTTTACAAATTAAGCACTGCACAAAGGTGGTGGGTGAAATGTTTGCCAAAGTCTCAGCCATTGGCAATCCCCTAGGGCTTGTCTTTGTGGATTGTTGTACTTCAGAAAGAGACCAACCATATGCAAATCAGCCTTGATCCTGGTTTAATAGGAAAAGTCCAGCTCGGGGCAATGGGTCTGTTAGAAATTAGAGGGCTTATTTACAAGCCCCGTGGGGCAGGGCGTAAGATTTTGATGCATTCCCAGGTTTACAATACCATGTGAATCTGGGAATGCGTCAAAACCCATGGGTGCTGCATGGGAAAGTCCATCCTAATGCCATGGAACTTCTCCCTGACGCAGTGTAAGGCAACGCAGCAACTTGCGCTGCATTGCCTTACACAATATCTACAATGTCAGGAAAAGCTATGCAAAGTGGCTTTGTGTGGCCTTGTAAATATGGGCCAGCACATTGTGCCCCAAATGTGTCTCAAAAAAGTATGCACCAGCAGCGCACGGGGCTTGTAAATAAGCCCCTGGATGTCTAGTTGGCGGAGGTTTGCACCCTGCCCAGTTAGGGACCACAATTCTTGTCAGGGTAAGTTAGTTACACTCCCTAAATTAACCTGTGCTCACCCTCTGTTAGTTTGGCAGAGAGCAGTCAGGCTTAACTTAAGAGGCAATGTATAAAGTATTTGTGCAACACTTAATTACAGTAACACATTGGGAAACACAACAAACAGACTCCACCAGTTTAGAAAAATTGAGAATATTTGTCTGAGTAAAACTATACCAAAACAACAAAAATCCAATATGTAGAAGTCAAGATATGAATTTTTAAATATTAAACAAAAAATAGTTCTTAGAAGTCATCAGCAGTCAAAAGGTTACTTGAGGTGGCGAGGGACCGCTGCAAATTCAAAGTTCAGGCTGACCGCCATGGAACCCATGCAGCAGGAAGGAGGTCCCACCGGGAGGAGTTCTGCTGCGAGTAGAGGGAGCGCCCTACTCTTGTGGGTCTCCGGAAGCAGACTGACTACCAGGCAGCTGGCATGCCTCTGGATCTGACCTGATTTATTGGGAAAGTGGTCTCCTGTATAGTGAGCCTAAGGGTCCTGAGCCTGGTGCAACACGTGTGTTGTTGGTACCCCCATGCTTCAGGACCTTTCTCCTAGGACTGACTCGTGATGTGCCACTGGCAGGTCATTTGGAGGCAAGAGAAGATCTTCGAAAGGCTTATCCCCCATTTTGTTTATTTTGCCTCAAATGAGGAAAGCCTCAGATGCGTACTGTATGTCCTATCCTACCTGCCAGGTGAGTGGCAAGCAAGGATGGAAGTGCAAAGCCCCCGTGCAACCTTTTCCTGTTGTTAGCACCCCATTTGAGTGTGTCGGCATCAACATTGTGCAGTCTAGGGATCCCACAACAGCCATGGGCAACAGATTTGTTCTGGTCTTGGTGGACCATGCCACCCAGTACCCAGAAGCTATCCCTCCAAGCAAAGTGTCTGTGCCAGTGGTGGCTAGGGCACTGAAGGGGATCTTTACCAGTGTGGGTTTCCCCAAGGAGGTGGTATCTGACTGGGCTACCAACTTTATGTCCAACTACATGAAGCCCATGTAGGAGTGTGTGATGACCTATAAGCTCACCACTCCTTATTGCTTTCTTTTTTTAATACCTTCTCCCTTCTTTGTTTCTTTCTTTCCTTCTTCGTTTTGTCTTTATTTCCTTCTTCTTTTGTTTCTTTCTTTCTTTGTGTCTTGCTTTCTTTCCTTCTTTCTTTGTGTTATTTTTTCTCTTTCCTTCTTTCTTTCCTTTCTTTTTTCTTTCTACCTTTTCTTCCTATGTCCTTCCTGCCTTCATCCATTATCTCTTTCCTTCATTCCTTCTGCCTTACTTTCCTTTTTGATTTCTTTGCTTCTTTTTTCCTTCCTTTTTCCTGCCTTTCTATCCTTTCTTGCTTCCTTTTCTTTCTTTCCTTCATTCTTTCTTGCTGGCTTTCCTCCTTGCCTTCTTTCTTTCTTTCTTGCCTTCTTTCTTTGCTTCTTTCTCAAGTCTGGCAGGCATTGGCAGAACAATTGGCTTTTTTGTGTGTGTGTTAGACAAGTCATTTTGATTTTACCCAGATTATGTGTATGACATGGTTACTATTAGAGGTTTTCAGCCACACTTCATCTATTTGCATGTGGTTGTGTCATTAACATTTTTCTTCGACCCACTCAGGCATGCATCAAGGGGCAATGCACATTTCAGCCATTGGCTGACTGCACTATGAGTAACGCCTGCTTCCCTTTCACAATGAGCACATCCACAAACAAAGTATTCCCCTTTAGTGGCAGGAAGTATTACAGGAATGTGAACTTTTTTTAAACCAAAAATCATTTTTGTCTTTAGTCAATGTTTTCTTTTAGATAGATGAGCAACCAGCAGCTTCCCGAAGAAAAAGGTTTTGCAGAAATCATGACAAAACAAAACAAGAATTGCCAAAAGGCTGGAGGACAACAGTAGACCTTTTGGCTTTGGCAAAGCTTATTTGTTAAGTGTGAAAATAGAGTAGCCGATAGTGAATAGTGTTACAAGTGCAACGAATGTACACTTACATGGAAAGGGTCACAAAAACATAATTCGAGTGGCCCTCCTTTTATTTTAAGCTGCTGTTTTTTATTCTGTATTTGTTTATCTCTGAGTGTTTTATGTGGGGGATTCTCTTTCTTCAGGTTGCATTCAATGGTCTTGGTTTCTTTCTAGTTTCTATTAGCACTAATAGGCATTAATAGAGACAGACAGTATTTATCACAGATTTGTAATTCTTGTGTACATGTGGATGATTTTCTTCACACATTTCATATTTAAAGCTCTGAGTAAGCACTGACGGATAATACGGTCTAATTAATATGTGCTAATACATGTACTAGGAACTGTGATCACAAACTATGTGATGTGTTATGCAGCGCACCAACTTATAAGCATTTGTGATTACTGCAAGGACTTCTGTTAGTGACTATATTATGCAAAGTATTGATTATAAAGTGCACGTACTCCTTTATGGAAGTTATATATTATAGTGAAGAGGAAATAATTAGACATAACATAAATTCATTAAAACAATGTTTTAAAACATTTTTAAAATGTTTGGAGCTGTTGTGTGCCACTTGCGTAATCAAATGCTGGTGGTTATATTCAGAATACCAACCACAAAAATAGCCAGAATATCAACTACTAGAACATCTTAAGCGTAAGTATGTATTTACAAATATTAATTCTTAAAATATGTACCTTAGTGAAACATATATTGTCAAGGAAGGTGTTTACGTGGGATGCAAAAAGTGTCTGTCTCTAAAAGAGGTGTGGCTTGTGTAATGAATGGTGTGGCTTAAACACATAAAATATGGGCTAGATTTGTCAAGGGATTGTGTTGCCCTTGTGTTGCACAGGATTTCGTAAGGGCAACACAATGGCCAAATCAGATTTACCAAGCGATGTAAGGCCACCTTGGGTGGCCCTATGTTACTTTGTAAATCTGCATTAAAACAAACAGTGCAAGTTGCTGCCTACATTAATCTATCCCGTGTAGGCATTCCATGAGTGGAGGGTGGGTTTTTCCACACATCCACCCATGGATTTTGGCACATTCCCAGATTTACCACGACTGGTAAACCTGGGAATCTGTCAAATGTTTCACCTTCTCAGGGTAGGCACAACAAGGAAAAAAAATGTATTTCTCCTTCTTGTTTCACTTTTTTTAAGTGTGCATTCTGCAGCACACTTAGAAAGAGGAAAAAGCCTCTAAGGATTGTTGTTGTGCACAAAGGGATCCCTCCCTGCACAAAGAAATCCTGCCTGCAGCACAGGCACCCTTGCACCGCGACACAGGGTGTTGACGTTGGTCCTAGGCAGCAGATTATTGCCTCTGTCCATGGTTATAAGCTGTTTATAATAAATTAGTAACAATAATTTTGTTCAAAATACAAAATATTGAAAACGTTTCAAATTTGTTGAGACTGTGATTTAAACATTATTGAGACATGTGCAAGGGCTAGTGGTCTTCAGAGTGTCTCAGTCACTCTCCTTATGTTCACTCTGTGTTAGACGTATATACCATTTTCTCTCCACATCTCAACTACCTGCACATCTTACACCCCGTCATCTATTTTCTCCTCAGCAGCCTCTTTTTGCTGTCTCCTCAAAGGACTACCTTGCATCTGCTTCACTTCACCACCTCCCAAAATGGACAATGTACCCACTCACCTCCAATCATTGTACTTTCTTTTACTTTCTCAATATTCCTAAAACTGTGTACCTGCGCCACACGCATGCACAGAATTGCAATTGTAACTGGAATAAGTGACCATTGCTTTGAGCCTTCTGCAGAGGTCCCAAGGATTGGATGGTCGCGTATTCTGAACACCTTTCTGAGCCAATGATATGTACTGTGAGAAACTCACACTGCCTTCAGCCTCCACTCCAGAGCTCTCAGTCATGGGCCGTTACACCTGGAGATGATTGAGTTCAAAGTATGCCCTGTACAAGGGTAATATGCAATATGGAAAAAAACAAAGAAACCCAGCACCCTTAAATAGAAAATGCTCTTAGGGAATGAAAGATTAAGTAAAACGGGAAATGTAAACAGGAAATAAATAGCTAACATTGACTATTTGCCTTGACTTTTTCCTTACATTCATTGTTCAGAAATCGATTAGTGTATTTGCCCTTGAAGATAAGGACATGAACATAGAGCCTGAAAGGGACCCGTTTCAAGTCTTTTTTTTAATTTTTATTTACTTCGGGGGTCTGAGACTCGGAGGAACCAGGGCCACTTAAAGTGCAGCATTAAGGGACATATATGTGGAAGTAAGTATTGCAAACCTATAATATCATTTGTATACTTGCCTGCAAAATATGTTTGTAGTCAATATTCTGACTACGATAGTTTTGTTAGAAAATATTTCAAACCTAACATGATGGAGGTATAGCCTGTTGGGCCTACACAGTCTGCACCACCTGCAACCACTTGCACAAGCCACTGGGGGAGCTCCAGAAGCAGAGCATTACTGTAGTGAAGTCTGTAGCTTTCAGGAAGAGGAGTTGAAAGTGCCACTTATTGTTATCCTGGTCTGAGTGCAGAGATGCAGTACCTTCAAGCCATCTATGCTGAATGCTTTTCACTGAAGAAAAGGCTAGTAGTCACAACAGAGTGCTGGTGCTGGCTGAATTCAGGGCGTGCATGTGTGGAGAATGAATATCAAGTGTTTCTTCAGCAACCTTCACATCGGGGGCCATTACATCATAGTTAGTACATCAGAAGTACCCTTAAAAGGAGCCATATTGGTGTATTCCGAGGCTCAGGACAGAAAAGAACTACAAGTATGTTTGACTTGCACATGCTTCAAAGCGGAGCAGAGGGACAGGAGAGGGCAGTGAACATTGATCATCTGAGTCCAGAAAATGACCAATGGGTTGCGTGTCTCAGTATTTTGATTCCAGTCATGGGTGAAATACAGGAGCCAGAGTGGCCAAAGCAGCACGATCAGGGGTGCATATTTCAGTCTACATGCTATTTATGACAGTGCTTAATTTGTGCTTGTCGTTTCCGGTGCAGAGCCCTAGCACTTATTTTTGAGGGTCAGCACTTATTTTTATGCCTCAAGCATTTACTGCGAACAAAATACACACACATATATATATTCACACTTGATTTACCTTGTTAAAAGGAGAGACGGCACTCCGTGGGCATATTCGTTCAGCAAGATTTATTTGCCCAAGAGAATGCGTTTTGGCGTTACCGCCTTCATCAGCTTCTTGGTCGCCATTTTGCTTTCACTTTATACATCATGTGATCACATCGTTAGTCATATAACATCGTTCCCAACCATATATCTTGCGATTAAACTCACAACATTATGTTGCTCCTTTTTACATTTGATGTACTTGACCTCATTTACAAAAATAATCACAAAATTCATGCTTGTGTGAATTACTCGTTTGTGTTAACAAAAGCATTCCAACTCCCAAAAAACAATGTTGATAGGTATATAATAGTAATGCAACATAATAATTTAGCCTTACAAATATTACTTCAGAGTCTGCATTTATCTCATTCACACGCTATCCCTTACAATCGTGTTATACTCTCATTAAACTTGTAAAGGCAATCTAAATTTTACTTACCACTTTTAATAGAATTACGCTATGCCTTTCAAAATACCCGGCTAGCTGTTTGAACAATGTAATTTTTCCCACATACTTCATATGGTTAATAAGATTGATAAATAGACTTAGTGGTCTTCATTCATTTATATTTTATTTTTTGAACCGGGCTTCATATCATTGATAAAATTACTACCACTTTTATTCTGGTGAAAATCCTTAGGCACAAGCCACTATTTAATGTTAATGCTCATATAAATGTAACTGTAATTCTAATTCATACTGCTATATTGGCCTTAATACAAATGCCTGAACTGAGTTGTACCTCCTCTTTTAAATACTATGAGAGCTTAAATATGTAATCTTTCTCCCGTACATCTTGTAGGCTTATTTATAAGCTCTTAAATTTATGTCTTATGTGTACTACTACTTATACCACAACAAGTCCTGGTTAAGATTATTTTTGTTACTGTTCCGTTGTTAGTACAGATGGATATATAATTCCTCACTGATATTCAATCCATTTGGTTCTTTGTATCCAAAGATAGTATATTCCTTGACTCTAATTTGCGTAAGTTCTTCTCTCGATCACCCCCTCGGCTCTCTTTTGCAATCCCATCGATCACGATGTAACATAACTCAGCTACCCTTCCTCCATGGACATCTTGCATGTGCCTAGCTACCGGATATGTATCATCCTTGTTAGCAATGGTTCTGAAATGTTGTAGGATTCTTTTATGTGCCTGTAACTTTGTACTTCCCACATATAGTTTGGGACACCTACATTTCAAAATGTAAATTACATAATCGCTTTTACATGTGTATCTCCCTTTAATGGTGTGTAAAGTCCTGTTGCCCATAGATAAAACTTTGATGTTTTCCCCATTTTTGCGCGCTTTACATTTCATGCATTTGTAAAAACCGTCCTGCGTGTTAAGCCATGTGGGCTGTCTACTAACCTGTCTTATGTCGCTTTTAACCAAAACATCTCTCATTGATTGACCTCTTCTGAAGGTTATCTGCGGTCTCCTGGTTAAACTCTGTCCTATTACTGGATCACTTCTTAATACGTGCCAGTGCTTTTGCAATAGATTACGCACCTGTTCATGTGCCACATTGAATATAGTGATAAACCTCACTGTTGTGAATCTATCCAAGTTAGCATTGGCAGAAGAAGACATAAAGAATTTGTCACTCGGGCTATCATATTGGCAACCCAATTATTTTGAGTACGAACAAAGTCGGATAGACCTTTTTTTGTTTATATGAAAACTGAAGTTGTTAAAGATTCACACAATAAAATAGTGCAAGAGGAGAAGTCATTGGGACTTCATGGTGACATTCCAAGTAAATTAAGTAAAGACAATTTACTAATTGAAGACGCAACATTATTGAGAGAATTATGGGAATTGGATGAGAATATCAACATAACCGATGACGAGCAAGTCATCACCAGATTGGAGCTGGAAGGGATAGCAACCGATAAAACTGATGTTTCAGGACTTAAACCTAAATCCAAAACCATTCCAGCACCCAGTGGGGACTTAATATATCAGTTTTCGGAAACCATAATCAAAGATCTAAAAACACTGAGAACAAGAGAGATGACGAAGAAAAGGAAGATCAAGAATAGTTATCTCAAGACCCTTGAGAAGTTGTCCAAGAACTCACAAATAGTAGTGAGAGGATCGGACAAAGGTGGAAACATTGTGATTTGGCCGATTGAGGAATACATGGAGGAAGCTTACAGACAGTTAAATGATCCAACTTGTTACGAGAAAATAGATAAGAAACATGTGGAAAGTGTTAAACACAATTTTGGCACAGAATTACAGCAATGGAAAGACAAATGCTTAATTACTGAGGATGAATATAGATTTTTAAAAGTAGGTCATCCCAAATTACCCGTGTTTTATCTGATACCTAAAATACACAAGGACGCAGTCAAACCCCCTGGGAGACCTATAGTTTCAAGTAGAGGCAGTCTCTTCGAACCACTTTCACAATATATAGACAAGTTTTTGTCCCCACTGGTCGGCAATTTGTCATCTTATTTGAAGGATAGTACTGATTTCCTAAGAAGGATCTTTGATGTTCATTGGGAGAAAGATTTCCTGCTAATGACGTTAGACGTGACAGCATTGTATACAAGCATACCCCATGATTTGGTAATTAGAACCATTGAATATTTTCTGAGAGTTAGACCTTTAGGTTCCTACAACACAGC
This sequence comes from Pleurodeles waltl, assembly GCF_031143425.1. Classification (NCBI taxonomy): domain Eukaryota; kingdom Metazoa; phylum Chordata; class Amphibia; order Caudata; family Salamandridae; genus Pleurodeles; species Pleurodeles waltl. The sequence continues at coordinate 447,478,983 of NC_090437.1, forward strand.
AAAATGTTAATGAATATGATCAACTGGTGTTTATGACACAACATGTTTTTTTTATAATAACGAAATTTTTGAACAAAAGTGCGGAACAGTGATGGGAAGCTGTTTCGCACCAAGTTACGCAAACTTATATATGGGGTGGTGGGTAGAACAAGTATTAAACAATCCCCCCCTAGACCAGTGGAGTCAACATATAGTGCTGTGGTTAAGATACATAGACGACATTTTTGTCATTTGGAAAGGGGATTTGACCAGTGCATCACAATTTTTACAAGATGTTAATAATAACAACTGCAATTTGAAATTTACAGGCTTAGTACACCCTAGTGAAATTCAGTTTTTGGATGTGAGAGTGATGGTAGAAAATAGCAGAGTAGAGACTACAGTATTTAGAAAGCCAACTGCAGCCAACAGTATCTTACATGCCACCAGCCATCATCCTCAACCACTGAAAGAGAGTATTCCCTTTGGCAAAATATTGAGGCCAAAAGAATCTGCAGAACTGAGACTAAGTACAAAGAAGTACAGGCAGAAATGATGAAGAGGTTGCAGAATAGAGGCTACTCTGATATAACATTAGAAAGAGCGAGCAACAAAGCGAAATTTAGGGCTAGAAATGACCTGCTGTTTCCATCACCCGAGGGAAAGAAAAGGAGAAATCAGGAGAAAAGAAGTGACAGCACAGTGAGGTTTATCACTACATTTAATGTGGCACATGAACAGGTGCGTAATCTATTGCAAAAGCACTGGCAGGTATTAAGAAGTGATCCAGTAATAGGACAGAGTTTAACCAGGAGACCACAGATAACCTTCAGAAGAGGTAAATCAATGAGAGATGTTTTGGTTAAAAGCGGCATAAGACAGGTTAGTAGACAGCCCACATGGCTTAACACGCAGGACGGTTTTTACAAAGGCATGAAATGTAAAGCGTGCAAAAATGGGGAAAACATCAAAGTTTTATCTATGGGCAACAGGACTTTACACACCATTAAAGGGAGATACACATGTAAAAGCGATTATGTAATTTACATTTTGAAATGTAGGTGTCCCAAACTATATGTGGGAAGTACAAAGTTACAGGCACATAAAAGAATCCTACAACATTTCAGAGCCATTGCTAACAAGGACGATACATATCCGGTAGCCAAGCACATGCATGATGTCCATGGAGGAAGGGTAGCTGAGTTATGTTACAGCGTGATCGATGGGATTGCAAAAGAGAGCCGAGGGGGCAATCGAGAGAAGAATTTACGCAAATTAGAGTCAAGGTATATACTATCTTTGGATTCTAAAGAACCAAATGGATTGAATATCAGTGAGAAATTATATATCCATCTGTACTAACAAAGGAACAGTAACAAAAATAATCTTAACCAGGACTTGTTGTGGTATAAGTAGTATTACACATAAGACATAAATTTAAGAGCTTATAAATAAGCCTACAAGATGTACGGGAGAAAGATCACATATTTAAGCTCTCATAGTATTTAAAAGAGGAGGTAAAACTCAGTTCAGGCATTTGTATTTAGACCAATATAGCAGTATGAATTAGAATTACAGTTACATTTATATGAGCATTAACGTTAAATAGTGGCTTGTGCCTAAGGATGTTCACCAGAATAAAAGTGGTAGTAATTTTATCAATCATATGAAGTCCGGTTCAAAAAATAAAATATAAATGAATGAAGACCACTAAGTCTATTTATTAATCTTATTAATCATATGAAGTACGTGGGAAAAATTACATTGTTCAAACAGCTAGCCGGGTATTTTGAAAGGCATAGTGTAATTCTATTAAAAGTGGTAAGAAAAATTTAGATTGGCTTTACAAGTTTAATGAGAGTATAACACAATTGCAATGGATAGCGTGTGAATGAGATAAATGCAGACTCTGAAGTAATATTTGTAAGGCTAAATTATTACATTGCATTACTATTATATACCTATCAACATCGTTTTATGGGAGTTGGAATGCTTTTGTTAACACAAACGAGTAATTCACACAAGCATGAATTTTGTGATTATTTTTGTAAATGAGGTCAAGTACATCAAATGTAAAAAAGGAGCAACATAATGGTGTGAGTTTAATCGCAAGATATATGGTTGGGAACGATGTTATATGACTAACGATGTGATCACATGATATATAAAGTGAAAGCAAAATGGCGAACAAGAAGCTGATGAAGGCGGTAACGCCGTAACGCGTTCTCTTGTGCAAATAAATCGTGCTGAACGAATATGCCCACGGAGTGCCGTCTCTCCTTTTAACAAGGAAAATCAAGTGTGAAGATAAAGGCGAGGTAGCATGCGCCACCAGACGAGCACCGCTGGCGGTGAGGAGCAGGACCGGCACGCTAACTTGAAGTGTTCGATATATATATATATATATATAAGTATATATATATACGAAACCTCACTTTACTACCATGACCTCCCAAACAACCCTACTGAATTCTCCCTCATTTATCTCACCCTGCTACTATGATCTCCCTAACCCCTTCCACAGACTCTTCCCTCCTCCATCACCCTTTACTCATCCCAAGCCTAAATCCTATTACCATATACTACCAATTAACACTTCTGGATTCTTTCCTCCTCCACTCCTTCATTACTCCAGTCAATCTAACTAACAAACTCTCATATCCGCGGCTCAAATTAACTCATAATAATACTAAAACTGTACTCATGTTTCCCAATACTAATCCATCACTAATTCTTGTTGGGTTCCGGAGTAGCGTGCTACTCACCGAAAAAGCACTTTTTCGCCTCATCAGGGGTAGTAAGCGCTATATAAATACTATTACAAAACAATACAATACAATACAATACAATACAATATAGGAAACACGGAGGAAGAGAAAAGCTAAAAAGCGTCACAATGGGATAAAGCAGAAAGCTGCAAGAGTGAGCTGAAGGGGCACAGAGTGGCTGTAAATAGATGAAAGAGGCCCGAGATGGCTTCAGGATTACACTGCCTCGGTATTCCGCTTTCGCACATCTAATAGCAGCAGCCGCGTGTTTAAGAGGAGAGCTTTGGTCACCAGCACATTTTTATTTACACATTTAAGCACTGATCCATGACCACCACTGGTATTCCACAGATTCCACCTGTAAGCGGAGACAGAAGTGCTACTCTTCTTCCACACAGCGTGTTGGTAAAGCTGAGCCACACCTAAAAAAAGAAATTAAAATATGGAATACCCCTAAAGCAGTGCTTTTGTTCACAGTTAGAGGAAAATATATTTTAATAATTATAAGCAATGTTAGATTTTCTTGTGCCGCTATTTAGTTCTCTTTTAGATGTTATCGATATTTGCAGTTGTCTGGTGAGGTTGGGAAAGGGTAGTTTGGAAAAAATAGGGCAAAGTGCGGAAAACAGAGGGTCAATCCGTAAATATAGACTTAATGTTGTTGCTTTGTTGCATTAAAAATATTTTGTCCGGGAAAGTCTTATGCACCTTGACTTACCTGACAAATAACACTGCATAATTTCGGTGTCCACGTGAAGAAGATGACTGTGTTAATGTGAACGGTTTCCCTGAGCAAATGGAAGTACGCTTTCTCTCTAACTTATGGAAGGAGGGATGTACAGCCCGCCGAGGCGACCCCATGGCATCACGTTTTTAAACAAAGATGGCGGGTTCTTATCGGTGTAGCAATGATGGCGCTGGACTCATTGGTGAGGGTGAAAGTCATGGAGCAGTTTTGCCGGGCAGTAGTTTGGGAATCTAAAGAGGAGGTCTTGTGGTGAGGGGGGTCAAAAAAGATTGTCACACTGGGCTCCACCAGCGCTAAAGCCGGTCCTGCGCTTCATACTCCAACGAGTGGCAATATGATGGGAAAGGGCAATCAACTGCTGGGAAGAAGATATGTCTACTCCACTTTGGGATTTCAGCTGCATTTTGGGGGTGTTACTTCTATTGGGGGTTAGTGAAGTGGTAGCCTCAGAAAGGTGGGAACTGACACATGCTGTTGGGAGAACAGGTGGCACGTGGCTCCGCTTTCTTATTGCCACTTTGGTGATTAAGTGGCTACCTTGACTTACACCTTGAACTGGATTGTGAACTAAGGGAGCTACTTTCTAATTTCCAAGTAGAGAGTGCAACAGAGGAGACCAATGGAGGGTACCACAAAGTGTGGACTGTGATAGGGAATGTTGGCCGTAGGAGAAAGAGAAATCTGTGTTCGGGAACTGAGCCACTTTGGACAAGTGGCCCATCTGACTCCAGTTGTGGTATCATCAGAAAGTAGGCCGAAATTGCAGAGTGATGTGAAACTGCATGCTTGATTAAAATCAACCTGCAAATTCATCCAGCATGAAACCACTCAAAAAAAGTGGAAGATATTTAAATATGCGAATGTGGCCTGCACAAGACAGCAACAACAGTGCCCTACATTCCGGAAAACAGTGGATGGCATTGCAGAAAAATAACTGGACACTGTCCTCACCAGAAAGGACCCAACAAAATGCCTTGCAGGAAAATAGCTGGACACCCTCAACAAAATGCTTTACAGATTTTCAAGAAGATTGGAGAAAATAATCCACGTCGGTTTAGGCTTATATATGGTGGTGAAGTGGTGAGCTGTCCCCGCTGCCTTATGCGGGATACAGACTTTAATCATATATTCTGGAGTGCCGAAGACTTCACGAACGTTGGGGTGCGGCCATACAAAAAATTAATCTGCTGCTATATAGACGATTTGAGAATTCCCTAGCGACCTGCTTGCTGGGATTGTTCAGTAGACCGCGCCCCAAAATTTGGCAACAGATTTGTGGACTTGGCCTTAGTCTTAGCTAAACACAGGGTGTCATTTGCTTGGAAACAAAATAGTGGACCCAGCCTAGCCGCATGGATTATGGATGTGACACAATGGGCCAGAGCGGAGGAGAAAGCCCTGAAGGGGAAGGAGAGTAAAGGGATCAGGCGGAGGCCGATAGCCCCTCTGTGGACAGAAGTGATCAATAATTGGGAAACTTTAGGCTCAGGGAAGGAGTCCGACTCAGGAGGCGCCACAGGAAGCAACGATGGAGCCAGATAGGGATGACTTAACAGAGGAGGTGTTCACACTGGGGTCAGAGGTGATTGGCTGGGTGCTTAATGCTCCCTGTGCCCACTTCCCACCCCCCGGCTTGCCCCCACGGTTCCTATAACCGATATAGCATAGATGGTACACAATAACTAAGATACGGCAACCTTGAACACCTAGAAGTGTCTACACCACAGGTGAGTTTCTAGTTTTAAGTTTGATTAGTTCCATACATCTGGCATGAATAAATCGAATACAGTACCAGCCTGTAAAACTTTGCTGCATGATCAACTTCACCCCAACCCTATCCTGTCCATAGATTCCACTATACCAACCTGTAGACCCCATACCTAACCAATATCTTACAAACAGCTTGGGAACTACAGTAATGTACCTGATGGACTATGCTCTATGATAACCTTACACCCGAGTCCAGGGACTATATACACCTTTAACTGTTACTTATGTGCAATGTTTGGAGAATAAGAGATGTGACTTAACTGTTCTTTTTAAAATGCCAATAAAATAAAAGTGTTAAGAAAAGAGTGGAGAAAATAAAGGAGAAATAACTTTAAAGTTGAGTTGAAGGTGGTGAGGAAAGATCTATTGGGACGGTATGGCAATGGACTACTTGTTGGTAAGTAAAAAAAAACCTGCTTATTTACACACTGCACAGCAACCCTCTAGGACACACAACACATACACCACAACAGCAACATGTCGACAGGAACACACTGAGGTCGTGACATCGCTAGTCATGTTTCTTAAGTCACCATTGAACCAGTCACACATCGCAATTTACTGTACAGCCTAATGTGAAGACGTCAATGAGTGTGGTTGCCGAAATGTCACCTTGCAAATTGTAAGTGTCCCAATGACCTTTACAATAATACATTGCCTAAGTCTAAAGGTATGGGATGTCCAGGGCACTTTGATATGAACGTGTTAACAACACTTTCAATTTTAACTGTGCATGGAACTATTATCTCACCCCCAGTGAAGACACACGGACACCTGTATCACAAGTCACAATGCTAGGGAGGGCACACTGTACTGCAAATCCCAAAACATAATGCTGACAAATGTTTAGCAGACAAACACTTGTTCAGCCAAGGAAACAACACAATGCAGATGGTATAGCCTACAAGCATAGGATGTCACATTAGTACACAAAAGAGTCACAGACAACACAAGACAACTACTGCCATTAAAGGTCTTTTCAATAGTGCCATCTACATCAACATGATCCCATTCATTTTCTCTTGCAGCTGATCAGGGGTATGGCATCCAGCCATTGATTATGACACCATTTGGCAACCCAAGTACTGCTGCAGAGCGTGCATACAACGAGGCCCATAGGAGGACACGCAGCATTGTCGAGCGGACCTTCGGCATCCTCAAGTCAAGGTTCCGCTGCCTGGACATCACTGGTGGTAGCCTCCAGATGGTCTGTAGGATCATCCTCACATGTGCAATATTGCACAACATTTGCATCAGAAGAAACATTCCCCTCCTGGAACCAGAGCCACACATGCCTGAAGAGGAGGATGCTGGCCTGCAACAGGAGGGGGAACTACAGAACACAGCTGCTGGTATACGCAGGCGGCAACAGATTGTAAATAATTTCTTCTGAATATGATCACCTTCACCACTTTAGTTAACCAATTTAAATAAACACCTATTATAATCACCATATCATGGTCTGACTATTCATTTTTACACACCTTCATCTCTACCTATCAGAATAAGAGTATTGCCTCATGGAGCATTGCTGAGATACTGAGTAGGACACGGAACATCCCAGAGCTTATGTGATGCCTAACATACAATGGTCACATACACACACACTCTTAATGACATATATCATGTACATATCTCCTTTGAAGGCCTATAGCAGAGGACCACAACTATTTCACACATACATGTTGAAAGCAAGGTCCAACGCAGTATATGGCACACAACTATGTCACCATCACTCAATAAGGGGAAAACAAGCCTCATACATGAGGATGTCAATGTGCTTTGGCATCACTAACAGGAATGTCTGACAAGACCCTTGACAGCAGTTAGTCCAACTGCATCCAATATTTGCAAGGAATATCTGTGACTAGAGTTCCATAGAAGCACAACATAGACAGGACAAGTGCCACACAAATGACATGCATTGCGCACATGACATTCCATGCACATGTCAGCCCCTTTCCTAACTCCTGACACACCCATGCACCTGGTCACAACCCACCTGTCGGAAGAGGTCCCTGGAATACTAAGATGTGTACCCTGATAATACTTCCTCTACAAACAGACCAACATTAGCAAACTAGTGTGCTACACCCTTTCCTAAGGTATGCCATTGTCAAAGAACATCTGACTGCATGGACGTCAGGTCAATTTATACACTGTCTTCTAGTTTCAAAGCCCTGTTAGCACATGTAGATTGCTTCCCCTTGTGAAAATGTCTGTTGGCCCTTAGAATGCAAGTCTCAACTACAGGACTGGTGAGAAACCTGTGATCACCTCCATGCACAGCACCCATTACAAAAAGCACTGCCCCTGATGATGCCTGGAACAGCATAGGAGTTGCCATTATGTCAAATACACCGTCAACCATTGATAGTAATTAAGCCGTGTAACACAGCCCTTGGGTTCATTTGTCACCTTCAAAAACACAGGACGTACACAGATTGACATGTCAACTGTCTAGTTTGTCCTCCAAACAGTCTCAGTCAGACCACTGATTATGTTACTTGTCCAGTAGCTGGTTCCACTTGCATTAGCAAACCTGCCATTTATCAGGGGGCACTGGGCATGGGCTTCTACCATGCATACACAAATACATTGTATAGCATCATCTGCCTTTTAACTGTACCATTTGAGTTAAATCCTCTTGGAAATGCAAAATTCATGGCCCATCGCTTGTCTGGGTTGCATTTATGCATGAATGACAAAGTGTGACAGTGTCCCAGGGTCATAGGCAGGGATTGGGTACGGGGCTTTCAGCACAACCAGCAACCTCTGATAATGTACATGACTAATACACAAATGTCAGAACCATGACAGTTCACACACAAAATCACAGTGCGCACAACATAGTGATGGGCCGTGTGTGGTGAATAGCTGCAAGAATAAACAGCACAGAGGCTATGATGTTCCCAGACGCAGTGGGAAGTGCAGAGGCCAACCTGTGTACAAATGTTGTAATGACACCTGAGATATTATCTCACCCAGCACACCAAGGTTGCCCTGTTGACTGTCTCATTACACGTCTTTAGTCTTTAGTGACATGGTGGGACCATCCACATGTTGGTTCACATGTCCACATCTACTTTACTCACATTGATCAACAAAGGATACTCAGTAGTTACAGGAATAGCTGCCACTGACTCATGAGGAGTCCTGGTCCGAACTGTGACAAATTACATCCCAAAAAATCTACATGATCATCATTGGACCACACACATGAACAAGACACCTATGTGCAATTGATCACTGGAAATATGTGGACATGTGCTGTCTTGTATGCTGGTCCACCACAGCCACTTGATAGTTGGGGCTTACTTCTATGGCCTCAACTGTGGTGTCATCATACATATGAGATTGACCCTTGTCTGTCTGTGAAAACAACATGGTACCCACTTCCTCAATACATATGTATGACTCACTGTGGGATTCATCAACTAGTGCCTAGAAAGCGGTTACCAATACTCTAGGACATAGGATGTAGAAATTGTGGACCTTTGACATGAACATGCGTCTGCCATCCATCTGGTGCATGCTATGTCACATGTGGTGTCTACGTGACCCTAAAACTTGGAAGTAAACTTTGCAGATGTTGTTACATGTATGACTAACACATGCCCTTGCTCATTCCAATTTTTACTTGCATCTAAGGGTTGGACACATGGACGTCACATTCATACAACCAAATGTACAATAAATGCTTCATGTGATGTACACACACACTTGGTCAACCAACAAATTAGTTGTCAAAGCACACACTTTGAGCCAAAGGCAATTAGGTATTGTACATATGTGCATCACATTGCTATCCTCTCCTTATGGCAAACATGCACAATTTATGCCACACATATATGTAGGCCACACTTATGACCATCTATGACGTCAGCCAACTGTAAACATACTGTGAAGGGTGTAGTGGATGACGTTCCGCAGCAGTATGATGTCACACATGTGAACATACACCATCAACACCATACTGTCTTGAATTAGCCAATCTCTGATGTGTTACAAATGTAAAATAACCAAAAAAGAAGTAAAAATGCCCCAAACCAGTTAATGCACTGTAATTTTGACGTCCCTAGTGGTGTGCGTCATTTTTTGTTTCCCAAAACTGTATTTGCGTCATTTTTTTTTACGCACAGGAGTGAAATTTAGCCCGCATCCTGATATTTGTACAGTCCATGTATCATTATGTGGATGCGGGTTCTTATTCACGTCTGTGCGTCAAAGAAAATGACGCAAATACAGTTTTGTGCAACAAAAAATTACGCATAACGCGAAAAAGACGGGACTTTTCATACAGGAAGTGATGTAATAGGATATCCTGTTTACAGATCATGTACAGTGGGTGTACTTTCACTTTCACTTTGCAGTCTAGGATCCTTCTAGACTGTGTGGCTGTGTAGAGAGTGTTGTCCAGAGATTTTGTGCTGTATTTGTCCTGTGTGCTATCTGTAAAGTCCTTTTGTGAAATAAATTGTGTTTGTGTATACTGTAATACTGTGTTTTGTCTACATTTGTCCATTTATCTTGTGTATTTCTTATTTGTGGGAGTCTGTTGTGGGTAGTGTTAGTTGGGGGATAGTTGAGCTCTTTTAGTGTTTAGGTTTACTTTTTTTCTGTCTTTTTACCCCTACTTTCACCCATTTCCCCTTTCTATTTCTTTTACCCCTATTCCTTCTCTTCAATTATAATTATGTCTGGTAGGCCACGTCTTGGCAGGATGGGGGAAGAGGAGTTGGGGGGCTTCATCTGGCTGGTGACACATTTCTTGCCGCTCATGATCCAGGCAGGGGGCAGGGTTATACAGGGTACCCAACAGAGGCGCGCAGAATCCGGTGGGGAAAGGTGCTGCATCACCTGCAGCGTGTGTATGCCAGCCAGAGGAGTGACCACCAGCTGAAGCACCGGTGGGCTGACCTCATCACCAAGGAGCAGGATCTCTTGGACCACCTGGGAATCATGATTGGTGGCACTGTTGGTGAGTACGACTATTGTTATTGTGCACAATTAAATGCTCTGTCGTGACATCAGTGGATTAGTGCAATGTCTGCCAGCTAACTTGATGACTGTGTGTAATTTTGGGGAAATATAAGGGGATCATTGATGCACTATGGGAAGGATCACAATTGCTAGCTGTTAGGTAGCACGTGCTCAGCAAACTTACAGGTAACTTTACCATGAAGGAAATTGGTGCGGCCTTTTTGTCAGCACAGCTAACAAAATAGGAGCCAATCATGTCTATATGCGGTATTTTTGACAGAGAAGTACAGATGTACCAACATTTAGGCCAACTATGTTGACGCAATTGCTAGACTGACTTTAGAATCACTACATGATGCTGAAAATGTGTGCTGCCTTCACGACAATTTATAATAGCAAAATGGCTCAGACATTGGTCTCATGTTAGTCTGGTGAGTGTGGAAGGAAAGCGTTCACAGAAGTACTATGAATGTGTGGGATTATTGTGTTTCTTGATCTTTTTGGATACATGTCAGTTCATGATTTGAAAACATTGTGAAAAGGTGTAAGGTTCCCTCAGCTAACATCTTAAGATGTTTGTTGGAATCGGTTGAGCCACAATCCAAATATGGATGGCAGTCCAAGTGTATGCACATGGGTTTACATCTCCATGGTTGGTGCAAATCACCATAGCTGGGCCACATCAATTGACTATACTGTAACAACAGGATGGCTTACAGGAGTCCCTGCCCCTCCCTCTGTACATTGGGCCTATGTGCACTAAATGTGTCATGGCCACAAGGTATGTTTGACTGGTAATGCAGTCCTCAAGTAACCAGGCGTTGGATATTTCTCTTGGATGCACATGATGAGACGATTACACTCCATATTTTTTAGTGCTCACCAACTATGGGGCAAGTTTGCAACCACATGATAGTTAGGGCCAATGTATGTGTGCAGATATGTGTGTAACTGTCACAGGAGACCCATGCTATGTACAAGTTGGCCGTGAAATATCAGATGCAGTACTATCGTGTCTGAATGGCTGCCATTTACTTATTCAGCCTACACATTGTAAATTATACTGAAAATGTTGCACTGTGCACAGATTTTGAGCACATTTCTTCCTTCCATACCTTACAGGTGGACCGGCGCCCTACACTGTGGGAGAGGTGGTGACATTTGAGGACCCGACCACTACAGTAAGTGTTGATATGTCTGTTATGTGTTGTGTTTGCTGGTTATGGACACGTGTGAGTTGGACGCATAGCAAGGTGTGATGCTGTGGGCAAGTTTTTCACTTGTTCCATGAGTGGGAATGCAGTTCTCACATGTTTTGAGTTAGCCAATGCGTATCCAATGGTATCATGTAGGGATTGTAGGACATCCCTGTAGGCCCCACTGTGAGTACAGGGGATAGTCATGTCTCTGACACTTGCATCACCAAGAGTCGCAATGGAAGTCAGCCCCTATTTAGTCAGCCTGTCAGACCCACATTCTCTAAGATTGGTGGAGCTAATAGCTTCCCAATAGACATCTGCTTCCCTATTTACCTACGTAACTTTGAAACAGTAGGTAGAACCTCCTAGCAGCATGTACTTCCACATGTAGTGTATCAAGTCTGTGGAACCTGAGTGTAATGGCCTAGGTGTGCATGCAATTCATGATCATGGGTGTTCTAGCAACTCTGTGCCTGATGTAAGTCAGGCTTCACTGGAAGTATATGTTGTGTACTAAGTTCTGATTTTCCTGACATGTCTGACCCTATGAGTGCTCGAGGGTTTGCTGACTCCAAATTGTAGATAGACCTTACCTGTGGTGTGTCTGTAGATACAAATATGTGTGGATTAGCCTATACACTCCTCGGTGTACATGTTGTTGGCAAATTATAGTTGTGTATCCACCGCCCCCCTCAAACACGGCCATGGGTTTGTGAATGGGGTACCTAGTACTGATGCTACCAGTATGTTACACATACCTGTGAATAAGTGACGGTTTGGTTGCATACTAGTATACACACTCAGGTTTGGCACTTGGTACCATACTGGAAAGTCCAGTTACAACTTGGAGACCATGTGGCTTTAGTTTTCCTTTACGTACACTGACCTGTGAATAAGTGACGGTTTGGTTGCATACTAGTATACACACTCAGGTTTGGCACTTGGTACCATACTGGAAAGTCCAGTTACAACTTGCAGACCATGTGGCTTTAGTTTTGCTTTACGTACACTGACATTTGTAGCCCAGCTCTTGGTGGAGGATATGCAGCATGATTCTTAGATGTTAACTGTCAGAACTCAGATTGCAAGTCAAGGCCAGTTGTTACCCTTCTTGTGGGTTATGAATGTGCTTTGTGTGATCTGACCTTTGTTGTCTGGCCTGCCATGTACTTCCTCAGGGACATTCAGTGCTCTGTATCGTGATATGAGCTGCTATAAGTACAGTAGATGTAATGTCTGATTAACTTGCTGTGCTGTTTTACACAATGCAGTTACTAATGTGGCATATCTGCATTTGTCTTTACAGCAGCTAACATGACTCCAGACCAGGTCCGTGAATTTCAGCGTCGGGCCATGCGATACCAGCACATCCTGCTGGTGGAGTCGGGGTTCCGGAGGATGGCCCGGCGATATCGCCATGAACGTGCCTCCGGGGCATGGCGAGCCTTCCCACAGGGTGGGCCTACTGTGCCCACCACAGCCACCACAGAAACAACCACCAATGAGAGCCAGGTGGCCCCACCCACAACTGCCTCTGTTGAATCTACATCTGCTGGACTTCCTGGCCCCAGCACTGCCACCGGTGCAGGACAGCCCACACAGACCTCCTCCACCGGTACCCAGACTCCCACTGCTCCATCTGTTGACCCTGCAGCCTTCAATAGACTTGAAAACAAGATGGACAAAGTGCTGCGCAAGGTGAGCCACCTGAGCCGGGACGTGCAACACATTAAACGGCGGGTGAAGGATATAAAGAGGACCCTCTGGAGGGCCAACCTCTAGACTGTTGATTCGATGGATATGATACCCTCCCCTCCCTCCTTTTTCCTTGTCCTTATAGTTAGTGGGCTTCGGGGGCTTAGTGTTAGGTTAGTATAGGCCCCCTGTTAGTTTAGTCAGTGTTAGTGGGTGGGGGGGAGGGGGTCCTGCTTGTTTTTGTTTTTGACTTATTACATGTGTGTTGGCTATGTTGGGGTTCTTGTGTGTAAAAAAAAAAATACAAAAAAAGCAAAAACATAAAAAAATAATTTACAAAAAAATATATATTTGTTTAGGATAGTATAGTATGTGTTTAGGTTAGTATGTGTTGTCCTCAATGTGTCCCATCTCATAAGGGGGCTCGGGGGTAGATGTTTAGAATGTTTCGTTACATGTGATAAGTAGGTGTAGCTTAGGTTAGTTAGGGACAGTTGTGGGTAATGAGTAGTCAGGGTAGATTAGGGTAGGTAAGTTTTTCCCTCGGTTTCCTCATCTATGGTTAGCTTTTAATAAATATTTGGTTACCCCTTAATAGTATGTGTTGAATGGTACTTGATCGTGGGTTTGGATTCCGTGTACATCTCTTTTGTACTATAACATCTGTGTCCAATGCTACAAACAAATCCCAACTGAGCTGTACGATTGGCAGGTAACCCAGAGCTACCTTGCAAAGTGTCTACCCTTTGTTGCAACCACCAATCACAGTTAATATGGATGACAATGTGTTTCTGTTGATAAGTGTGTTTTCAAAGTCACTAACAGTGCTTCCAGACTTGATATTGGGGAAACAGTTTTAAGTCTGACTGCAGTGTGATGATCATGCACACCCTTATAAGATGTGTTCTCATTGGCAATCTTGTATTCTTGTCTTCATGACCCTCATACATCATTTGTGACACAGTTCGGCATGATTACCTATTTGTATGTTAACTCAGACACCTTCATTTGTGCACTTTTTTTTTTTGTATTTTTATGATGTCACACATGTGAACATACACCATCAACACCATACTGTCTTGAATTAGCCAATCTCTGATGTGTTACAAATGTAAAATAACCAAAAAAGAAGTAAAAATGCCCCAAACCAGTTAATGCACTGTAATTTTGACGTCCCTAGTGGTGTGCGTCATTTTTTGTTTCCCAAAACTGTATTTGCGTCATTTTTTTTTACGCACAGGAGTGAAATTTAGCCCGCATCCTGATATTTGTACAGTCCATGTATCATTATGTGGATGCGGGTTCTTATTCACGTCTGTGCGTCAAAGAAAATGACGCAAATACAGTTTTGTGCAACAAAAAATTACGCATAACGCGAAAAAGACGGGACTTTTCATACAGGAAGTGATGTAATAGGATATCCTGTTTACAGATCATGTACAGTGGGTGTACTTTCACTTTCACTTTGCAGTCTAGGATCCTTCTAGACTGTGTGGCTGTGTAGAGAGTGTTGTCCAGAGATTTTGTGCTGTATTTGTCCTGTGTGCTATCTGTAAAGTCCTTTTGTGAAATAAATTGTGTTTGTGTATACTGTAATACTGTGTTTTGTCTACATTTGTCCATTTATCTTGTGTATTTCTTATTTGTGGGAGTCTGTTGTGGGTAGTGTTAGTTGGGGGATAGTTGAGCTCTTTTAGTGTTTAGGTTTACTTTTTTTCTGTCTTTTTACCCCTACTTTCACCCATTTCCCCTTTCTATTTCTTTTACCCCTATTCCTTCTCTTCAATTATAATTATGTCTGGTAGGCCACGTCTTGGCAGGATGGGGGAAGAGGAGTTGGGGGGCTTCATCTGGCTGGTGACACATTTCTTGCCGCTCATGATCCAGGCAGGGGGCAGGGTTATACAGGGTACCCAACAGAGGCGCGCAGAATCCGGTGGGGAAAGGTGCTGCATCACCTGCAGCGTGTGTATGCCAGCCAGAGGAGTGACCACCAGCTGAAGCACCGGTGGGCTGACCTCATCACCAAGGAGCAGGATCTCTTGGACCACCTGGGAATCATGATTGGTGGCACTGTTGGTGAGTACGACTATTGTTATTGTGCACAATTAAATGCTCTGTCGTGACATCAGTGGATTAGTGCAATGTCTGCCAGCTAACTTGATGACTGTGTGTAATTTTGGGGAACTGTCAGAACTCCGATTGCAAGTCAAGGCCAGTTGTTACCCTTCTTGTGGGTTATGAATGTGCTTTGTGTGATCTGACCTTTGTTGTCTGGCCTGCCATGTACTTCCTCAGGGACATTCAGTGCTCTGTATCGTGATATGAGCTGCTAGAAGTACAGTAGATGTAATGTCTGATTAACTTGCTGTGCTGTTTTACACAATGCAGTTACTAATGTGGCATATCTGCATTTGTCTTCACAGCAGCTAACATGACTCCAGACCAGGTCCGTGAATTTCAGCGTCGGGCCATGCGATACCAGCACATCCTGCTGGTGGAGTCGGGGTTCCGGAGGATGGCCCGGCGATATCGCCATGAACGTGCCTCCGGGGCATGGCGAGCCTTCCCACAGGGTGGGCCTACTGTGCCCACCACAGCCACCACAGAAACAACCACCAATGAGAGCCAGGTGGCCCCACCCACAACTGCCTCTGTTGAATCTACATCTGCTGGACTTCCTGGCCCCAGCACTGCCACCGGTGCAGGACAGCCCACACAGACCTCCTCCACCGGTACCCAGACTCCCACTGCTCCATCTGTTGACCCTGCAGCCTTCAATAGACTTGAAAACAAGATGGACAAAGTGCTGCGCAAGGTGAGCCACCTGAGCCGGGACGTGCAACACATTAAACGGCGGGTGAAGGATATAAAGAGGACCCTCTGGAGGGCCAACCTCTAGACTGTTGATTCGATGGATATGATACCCTCCCCTCCCTCCTCTTTCCTTGTCCTTATAGTTAGTGGGCTTCGGGGGCTTAGTGTTAGGTTAGTATAGGCCCCCTGTTAGTTTAGTCAGTGTTAGTGGGTGGGGGGGAGGGGGTCCTGCTTGTTTTTGTTTTTGACTTATTACATGTGTGTTGGCTATGTTGGGGTTCTTGTGTGTAAAAAAAAAAATACAAAAAAAAGCAAAAACATAAAAAAATAATTTACAAAAAAATATATATTTGTTTAGGATAGTATAGTATGTGTTTAGGTTAGTATGTGTTGTCCTCAATGTGTCCCATCTCATAAGGGGGCTCGGGGGTAGATGTTTAGAATGTTTCGTTACATGTGATAAGTAGGTGTAGCTTAGGTTAGTTAGGGACAGTTGTGGGTAATGAGTAGTCAGGGTAGATTAGGGTAGGTAAGTTTTTCCCTCGGTTTCCTCATCTATGGTTAGCTTTTAATAAATATTTGGTTACCCCTTAATAGTATGTGTTGAATGGTACTTGATCGTGGGTTTGGATTCCGTGTACATCTCTTTTGTACTATAACATCTGTGTCCAATGCTACAAACAAATCCCAACTGAGCTGTACGATTGGCAGGTAACCCAGAGCTACCTTGCAAAGTGTCTACCCTTTGTTGCAACCACCAATCACAGTTAATATGGATGACAATGTGTTTCTGTTGATAAGTGTGTTTTCAAAGTCACTAACAGTGCTTCCAGACTTGATATTGGGGAAACAGTTTTAAGTCTGACTGCAGTGTGATGATCATGCACACCCTTATAAGATATGTTCTCATTGGCAATCTTGTATTCTTGTCTTCATGACCCTCATACATCATTTGTGACACAGTTCGGCATGATTACCTATTTGTATGTTAACTCAGACACCTTCATTTGTGCACTTTTTTTTTTTGTATTTTTATGATGTCACACATGTGAACATACACCATCAACACCATACTGTCTTGAATTAGCCAATCTCTGATGTGTTACAAATGTAAAATAACCAAAAAAGAAGTAAAAATGCCCCAAACCAGTTAATGCACTGTAATTTTGACGTCCCTAGTGGTGTGCGTCATTTTTTGTTTCCCAAAACTGTATTTGCGTCATTTTTTTTGACGCACAGGAGTGAAATTTAGCCCGCATCCTGATATTTGTACAGTCCATGTATCATTATGTGGATGCGGGTTCTTATTCACGTCTGTGCGTCAAAGAAAATGACGCAAATACAGTTTTGTGCAACAAAAAATTACGCATAACGCGAAAAAGACGGGACTTTTCATACAGGAAGTGATGTAATAGGATATCCTGTTTACAGATCATGTACAGTGGGTGTACTTTCACTTTCACTTTGCAGTCTAGGATCCTTCTAGACTGTGTGGCTGTGTAGAGAGTGTTGTCCAGAGATTTTGTGCTGTATTTGTCCTGTGTGCTATCTGTAAAGTCCTTTTGTGAAATAAATTGTGTTTGTGTATACTGTAATACTGTGTTTTGTCTACATTTGTCCATTTATCTTGTGTATTTCTTATTTGTGGGAGTCTGTTGTGGGTAGTGTTAGTTGGGGGATAGTTGAGCTCTTTTAGTGTTTAGGTTTACTTTTTTTCTGTCTTTTTACCACTACTTTCACCCATTTCCCCTTTCTATTTCTTTTACCCCTATTCCTTCTCTTCAATTATAATTATGTCTGGTAGGCCACGTCTTGGCAGGATGGGGGAAGAGGAGTTGGGGGGCTTCATCTGGCTGGTGACACATTTCTTGCCGCTCATGATCCAGGCAGGGGGCAGGGTTATACAGGGTACCCAACAGAGGCGCGCAGAATCCGGTGGGGAAAGGTGCTGCATCACCTGCAGCGTGTGTATGCCAGCCAGAGGAGTGACCACCAGCTGAAGCACCGGTGGGCTGACCTCATCACCAAGGAGCAGGATCTCTTGGACCACCTGGGAATCATGATTGGTGGCACTGTTGGTGAGTACGACTATTGTTATTGTGCACAATTAAATGCTCTGTCGTGACATCAGTGGATTAGTGCAATGTCTGCCAGCTAACTTGATGACTGTGTGTAATTTTGGGGAACTGTCAGAACTCAGATTGCAAGTCAAGGCCAGTTGTTACCCTTCTTGTGGGTTATGAATGTGCTTTGTGTGATCTGACCTTTGTTGTCTGGCCTGCCATGTACTTCCTCAGGGACATTCAGTG
Organism: Pleurodeles waltl; assembly: GCF_031143425.1. NCBI lineage: Eukaryota > Metazoa > Chordata > Amphibia > Caudata > Salamandridae > Pleurodeles > Pleurodeles waltl. The sequence continues at coordinate 447,497,251 of NC_090437.1, forward strand.
CTCTGTATCGTGATATGAGCTGCTAGAAGTACAGTAGATGTAATGTCTGATTAACTTGCTGTGCTGTTTTACACAATGCAGTTACTAATGTGGCATATCTGCATTTGTCTTCACAGCAGCTAACATGACTCCAGACCAGGTCCGTGAATTTCAGCGTCGGGCCATGCGATACCAGCACATCCTGCTGGTGGAGTCTGGGTTCCGGAGGATGGCCCGGCGATATCGCCATGAACGTGCCTCCGGGGCATGGCGAGCCTTCCCACAGGGTGGGCCTACTGTGCCCACCACAGCCACCACAGAAACAACCACCAATGAGAGCCAGGTGGCCCCACCCACAACTGCCTCTGTTGAATCTACATCTGCTGGACTTCCTGGCCCCAGCACTGCCACCGGTGCAGGACAGCCCACACAGACCTCCTCCACCGGTACCCAGACTCCCACTGCTCCATCTGTTGACCCTGCAGCCTTCAATAGACTTGAAAACAAGATGGACAAAGTGCTGCGCAAGGTGAGCCACCTGAGCCGGGACGTGCGACACATTAAACGGCGGGTGAAGGATATAAAGAGGACCCTCTGGAGGGCCAACCTCTAGACTGTTGATTCGATGGACATGATACCCTCCCCTCCCTCCTCTTTCCTTGTCCTTATAGTTAGTGGGCTTCGGGGGCTTAGTGTTAGGTTAGTATAGGCCCCCTGTTAGTTTAGTCAGTGTTAGTGGGTGGGGGGAAGGGGGTCCTGCTTGTTTTTGTTTTTGACTTATTACATGTGTGTTGGCTATGTTGGGGTTCTTGTGTGTAAAAAAAAAAATACAAAAAAAAGCAAAAACATAAAAAAATAATTTACAAAAAAATATATATTTGTTTAGGATAGTATAGTATGTGTTGTCCTCAATGTGTCCCATCTCATAAGGGGGCTGGGGGGTAGATGTTTAGAATGTTTCGTTACATGTGATAAGTAGGTGTAGCTTAGGTTAGTTAGGGACAGTTGTGGGTAATGAGTAGTCAGGGTAGATTAGGGTAGGTAAGTTTTTCCCTCGGTTTCCTCATCTATGGTTAGCTTTTAATAAATATTTGGTTACCCCTTAATAGTATGTGTTGAATGGTACTTGATCGTGGGTTTGGATTCCGTGTACATCTCTTTTGTACTATAACATCTGTGTCCAATGCTACAAACAAATCCCAACTGAGCTGTACGATTGGCAGGTAACCCAGAGCTACCTTGCAAAGTGTCTACCCTTTGTTGCAACCACCAATCACAGTTAATATGGATGACAATGTGTTTCTGTTGATAAGTGTGTTTTCAAAGTCACTAACAGTGCTTCCAGACTTGATATTGGGGAAACAGTTTTAGGTCTGACTGCAGTGTGATGATCATGCACACCCTTATAAGATGAGTTCTCATTGGCAATCTTGTATTCTTGTCTTCATGACCCTCATACATCATTTGTGACACAGTTCGGCATGATTACCTATTTGTATGTTAACTCAGACACCTTCATTTGTGCACTTTTTTTTTTGTATTTACTTAGATTAGTGTGGCATGTTTATTGTGTTATTTTTGCATGTTGACAACATTTAGCGGGCACTATTTGATGACTTAGTTATCTCCTGAGGAAGCATTCTTCTGTCCAACACAGCATGGTGGTGTATGGTTTCTCACTTCATCAGATTATTCCCTGAGGATGGGCAGAGTATGATGCAATCATGGTCACTGTGCAGATTTCTATAACTACATAATATCTGGACAGTTGTATTGACAAGCTATGTTATTTGACAGTAGGGACATTTCAATTTTCTACTGCGCAGTTGATATGTCACATTACCCAGAGACAAATTTGTTGTGTAAGTGCTATTTATTGAAAAGTGCTGTAGTGCTATGTGTACATTGTCCATGATTGTGAGTCTATTATAGTGATATCTTCCAGTGTGATCCAACACAAGGGTTTACCAAAATGCTTTTGTCATGCTGGGGTTGCTGTTTCAGACAGTGCAGAGGGACAGACTTAGCCAATGAGTAGGAGAGAGACAATCACTGGGCTGGGTGACAAGTTATACAGTGGTTAGCAGAACAGTGCTTGAGTACAGTTGTTGCAAGACTGGCAAGTTACAAAGCGCAGGACTTTGGTAATAGTTGGCCATGTGGCAGGGACTAGTGCTTCCGGGTCATTTTCCTTGTGAATGTGATCTGTTCCATGTCTTCTTCTTCTGATGTGTGTGTTGTCTGCTTTGTCCTTGTTGTTGTTGGTTGTGAAGGGGCAACACACACCTCAGTGTTGGAAGACGTGGAGTCAGACATCCCGGTGGCTGCTCCCTGTGAAGGTCTTAAGGGCAGTACTGCTGCAAGGAGGGCCTGCTGGTTCTTGAGAATAGCAGCCACATCACGATGGTAGGCAGCCAGGTCGGCCCTGAGCGGTTCAATGTTGCATTCGTGCACGCGTTGACAGGATTGCTGTTGTAGGTGTTGGGTCAACTGTATTACAGCTGTGCTGATTTCCCTCTGGGTTTTCTGCAGTTCCTGTAAGATAGATGTTAGGGCTTGCATAGCTGCTGCCTGATCTGCAGATGACATCATGCACGAACGCACCCCCTCAAGGCTGGCTGCCATAGTTTGCATCCCCACCCGCACCTCCTTGGCCAGCTCCCGCTGTAATCCAGCTACAGTTCTCTCAAAGCTGGTGCCAGTGTCGTCTGAGTCCTCAGCTGTATTGGAGCTGGCAGGTCTTACAATTGGGGTGGTGGGTGGATCCTCTGCGATGGCTGCTTGTTCTGTGCTCCTCCTTGTGACTGAAGGTGGGGTCTGGAGGGTTTCAAGGACCTTTTGGATAGTCTCCTGGGGAATGTTTATCGGCTCGTCATCCATGTCATCAGGGAAATCTGGGACAGGCATGTCGGCAGGAGATCCATCTTCCTCTGCAATGAAACAGGGTACAATTAGTGTGTCTGTGTTGTGGCAGTTTTGATGTGACGTGCCTGCCTTTTGATGAATTCACTTTGTGATCTTGTTTTGTGTTAATATCTCCAGTCCTTCAGATGGGCATTGTTTCAGGCCTATGGCCCACCTGTGTGTCACATGTATGTTATTGAGTTATCAGACTTGTCAGCCTCATCGCCTCTAGGTGTTGTTTATGCCAAATAGAGAATTGCCACCTTCTTGTCCTACTCGACCCTCCGTGTATATCCATTCTCATGGTGAGACCTTTCAGTGGCTGTTCTGATGGCCCTCGCAGCACACTTAACTATCAGGACCTGCCCCAATCCCTGATCGTTCACATCGACTTATATGTAATTGACATGTGGCATATCCTATGCATGGCAATGTTATGATCCGATATGGATGTTGACATTGTTAATGGGTCCTGCTGATGTTGGGTAATGTGTGTTACATTGGATTGCCCTGATAGTCGTATCAGTGTCCTATTTCCTCCTCTGACTGTGCAGGTGTATTTCAGTGACCAGTTACATGTGTCCCCTCCTCAATGCTGTTGTCTGAACCGTATGACATTTGTGATGTTGCCTTGTTACCCAGGCACAGGATGGACCCTGACATAGTCAGCATGAGTGTGTCCTTAGTGCTGTGTCGCTCCTATTTTTGTTTACTTTGGCTGATGTTTGTGACAACTATGGGCATTGACATTTGAGTGTACTGGGGCCTTTGTCTTGTTTCAGGAGATTGTTGCAGTTGTCATCCTCACCCCCTAATTTAGGTGTGTATGATCCATGGGGAGGTTACTGCCATTTGCTACTTGAGCTGCACACAGAGCAGAGGTGGTAGTGGCAACTGTTGTTGCAGTTACATTCCAGTTGTCAGTATGGCTAGAGGTTGTTAACAGGGCCCTAGTTAATGTAAGGGGTATGGTGGCTGACGTGTGCAGGGATGTCAGTTTGATGTTGTGGCCTTCCCTCCTGTCGTGGCTTTCCCTTTGCTCCATCGTTGGCATGACAGCATGCCCCCATGGGACTGTTGTTGGTGTTGTGTAATGGTGTGCCCCAGGTCTTCTCAGAACGGGCCATGCCCCCCTGACGTGCCCATTTACCCATGCCACTCCATGTATTAGATGACTTCCATGCATTTAGTGGTCGGTATCCCCCCCGGTTGTAGTTGACATTATTGCATTTTAATTCCCCATGCGACTTACCCTGCATGTGCGTTGTGTCCTGGTAGTCTGTGCTGTCCTGTCCTTGAATCCCTGTGACAATCTCCTCAGAGATGACGGCTGCGACCATCTCCTCCATGTGGTCCAGGGCCTCCTGGTGTGCTGGACTCCCCCCTCCAGTCTGCAGTGCTGCCTTCCTGCTCCTGGCCATCTTTTCCTTGGTCCTGCGTTTGCAGTCATGCCAGCGTTTTTTGCACTCGATGACTGTTCTGCGTACTTCAGCCACACTGTTAATCTTGTCGACAATTTGTTGCCATATAGCCTCTCTCCTAGTGATTGGCAACGTTGATGTGACAAACAGTTGGTGCTGGTGTTCCGTCACCTCTTTAACCAGGATTTCATGCTCCTCTGCACTGAAGCAACACTTTCTTTTCTTCTTAAAAGTGTCCTGGTTCATGTGTGGGTCCTCCTGGCTGGTTCCTGGTCTGCTGTCATCTTCCTGGGGTCTGTAGTGGCATCTGGGATCCATTTTGGCTCTCCTCTGGTGAAATGGGTGTGTTTGCTGTGTTTTTTTACGCTATTGCGTCAAAACAAACTGCACATATCCGGTTTGCGGTGTCGTAAATCGACCCACAATCATTTCCGCCGCGTTAACGTCGTTTTCCTTTACGACTTGACGCTGCGGTGTGCGTCAAAAATAATGACTCCCACCTGTTGTTTGCGCCGCCGTGCGTCAAAGTATAAATATGACGCCCGCACGGTGCACCAAAATGGCGTTAGCCGGCGGTAATATTTTTGACGCAAAACTGCACCGGCGCAGTTTTGCGTAAAAAAGTATAAATATGGGCCTAAATTATGTTTTGTAAGTTTGCGCCGCTTTTGCATAACAAAATGGCGCAAACGTGGCGCTAAAAAAGTATAAATATGGGTCATGGTACTTAACCAACCAGCATATGTAAGGGGGGTAATTCGTGTAGATGTGCTAGAGCCTAGAGGCAGTAAAGTCCATGCAAGAGGGTGTGGCTATGCAGGGTCATCAGGGTAGGTGTTTTCCATATTTCTCTGCTCATGCTTGAACGAAATATCTTTTATTGGGCATCCCAAATGATGTTCCTCTAGGTCCCTCAATATCTGAAGCAGCAAAACCTCTGAAAGTGGGGTTCTTCAGACCATGTCTCTGGAGTGTTAAAGTGCTTCAGAGAACGTAAGTAGCACATCGCTCCCCAAGGCTGGGCAGTGGCCTGATGTACAGCTCTCTGTATCTCCTGTGATCTTGATCTAGGGTGGTGGTGCATGGGCAGAGAAAAGAGTACTGAATAATAGCTGTAGCTGGAGGCAGCAAGGACAGAGTTGGACCCACAAGGAGGTACAATAATAGCAACTCCACGGGTGGTAGAGTGGGTATTCAGAAAGTTGACGGTATGTTAGTGCAAGAGTCACTCAAACGAGAACCATGCTTTCTCTTCTGCCTACACAAGAGATGTGCAGGAGGGAACCACCCAGGCCTATAGCAGATCCCCAGTATTGTAGCCCAGGGTCACTATCCATGTCGGACCTAGGGCCCTCTTGAATTGAGAGTAATGCCGTACAGTAGGCACAGCACCTGCACAGTGACAGACTTGAAGTAAGGCTTAGGTGCACCACAGACTAAGCCTGAGGGGAAGAAAGTGATATAAAGTTGAAGGTTTTTGATGCCAGCATTTAGGTCAGGAATTGGGATCTACCCAGAACCCCCCACAAGGAAGAGAACAGCTCTGATATGAAGGGCACAAAGCATCTGCATTTTACCAGCCTTAAAGGTTAGCTGAGGACCACCACTACAAAAGTCAGAAAGAATGGTGGGATGGGCAAGAAGCTGGGTACTGGGTGGAGGATGGCAAGGTATTGAGACGAGAGGACAGGGAGAGGTGGCAGGAAGAATCATCACCACTAATTTCAGGGAATCCCTAAAACCATAAGGCTCAACTATGCTTGTGGGGAGTACCCGTCTCATGAAATGGAGCTGCAGAGCCTCATGGTATGCAGTGACAAAAACTTGGGATTGGTGAAGGTCAGTAAATCTTACTCATCTGAGAACAACTTTATTAAGGGACAGCCCAGGGTAACAGGGAGAAAGCTCCTAGGATGTGGGGTATGGATTCTTTTGCAGCTGTTGCTTCCTTGAAATGTCCTGGTTGGAGAATTGAAGGAGTAGAGAACGTGGATAGGTAGAAGACCAGACTTTCCATTCAGTTGAGTAAAAGATGCCAAGGCTGGAGGCACAGATAGTGGGACACATGGATCTCAGTGTGGGGCAACAGACAGAGAACTTGATAGTTAGCTGACTGTAACCTGCACTTGGGAGGATGCAAAAGGGTTACTAGATGTTGGAGTCCCAGATGGCAGATGAGAGCCAGGGTAAGTGTTGCTTGTCAACACGTACCCATGTCCTCAAGCAGAAATCACAGGAGCAAAGAAATTATGGCCCAGACTTACTAACACCTTGGGCCCAGTTTGTGTTTCTTTTGGAACGCAAACCAGACTCAAAGGGTTATGCTGGGATTTGCTATCCTAAGTAAATCAACATATGCATTGGCTTTAGGGGCATCATGCGCAGCTGTGCTAAGACTTGTCAGCTACTACTTTTGATGTTGCCTGGCAGAAGACAAAATGTGATTAGGTCCCTCCAGGATCCACATGCTCTGTCAGGAACATTAGTATAAACATCAGGCTCAAATCACCCTATTTTGTTCCAGTTTTGATTTCTTCTTGACCAAGGAAGAAAGTGCTCCACAGAGAAACTCAAAGGACTGCTGTCAGGGCTGGTATTGGCATGACAGTCAGTCTCCCAGAGAGGCGGGGACAACATCTGAATTCTGCACTTCCTGCTGGAGGATACGAGGGTCTCTGTTAGAAATCGGGTCTCTAGTTGGCAGAAGTGTGCCTAGGGTAGTGTTAGTTTTTGGCACAGCCTCAGGTTTACGATTTCTCGTAAATCTGGTGCAACGTCCAAATGCAATGGGTGTTGCAGTGGAACGCCCACAGCAACACCAATTGTATGCCCCTTTCAAGCAAAGTGGTGTGGGTAAGGGGGCTGTATTTACAAGGCATTGTTACTCCACAAAAAGTGACTTATTGCCACCTTGTAAATATGGAAAAGGGCAAAGCGCCACTGGAGCATCGCTGAAAATGACGCCCCGGTGGTGCTAAAGGCTTATAAAGGAGCCTGTTAATTTGGAGTGAGTTCTCATTGCTGCCAGTGCTGAAGATCATGCTAATGGACAAGCTGCTGACATGGAGGCCGGAGGTGCCCAAAGTGAGTCAGTCATGAACATGAAAAGTAAGCCAGAAAACAAAGCTGAAGGACACAAGATAATGTCTCCATGGAAAAAGAAGTTGTGTTTCAGATGTGGATTGTTTCCACAGGAAGGTAAATGCCCGCCATAGTCTAGATGTTTATAGGCTGTGGTAAAGAGAACTATTTTGTGACAGTTTGCAAGGCAAAGGAAAAACAATGGCCCATATTTATACCTTTTGACGCAAAACTGCGTTTGCGCAGTTTTGCATCAACGAGTATAATGCCGGCTTGTGCCATTCCAGGATGCGAGATGGGTGCCAAATTTATGGAATGGCGCAATCCGGTGGAGGTGGTAGTATGGGAGAAGGAGGTTTTGCACCAAAAAATAAAGTTAGGCTGGTTAGAGGCAAAAAAATGCCTCTTACGAGCTTAGCATCTTTTTCTGATGCAAAACCATCCATACCACAAGACTCAGGCACAGAAAAGACAGGGGTCATGCCCACCACCCCAAAGGCCAACACAGGGGACGAGGGTCCCCTGCGCATAGCCATTGCACACTGTGCCTTGCAGGGGGCCCCAAGACGGTACTTTAATTAAAAAAAAATACTTACCAATACTTACCCTACTTACCTGGGATGGGGTTCCCCATCCTCCGGTGTCCCTCTGGTGTGGGTGGGGGTGTTCCTGGGGCTTGAGGAGGGCACCTGTGGACCCATTTCCATGGTGTTCAACCATGGAAATGGGTCCACAGGTCCCCTAGCGCCTGGTCTGACCCAGGTGTTAAATGATGCAAAGCAACCTTTGCACCATTATTTAGCCCCTCCTCCCACCTGTGTGTCATTTTAGCACAGGGGATAAATATGGGCCTATGGGGTTAGCACCATTTTTTAGATGGGAATGCCTACCTTTCATCTCATTGACACAAGGTAGGCTCACGCATCTAAAAAATGGTGCAAACTCCAATATTTTGACGTTAGACGTGTCTAGCATCAAAATATAAATATGGAGTTAGTTTTGCGCCAAATTCTCATCACAAAAATGATGCAAATTTGGTGCAAATGGAGTATAAAAATGCCCCTAAGTGTGTCAGGCCAAGGGGACAAAATGGCCAGCCGAACATTCCAGAATCGATGTTTGACGTGCACCCAAAATGCCAAGCGACAACACCAGTTGAGACAAATTGACACAAAAGGTTCATCAGTTTCAAGTGAAAGTGAAGAAGATGATTGCACAATGTCAATGTTTACCACAGAGAAAAGCGCACACATTGGGCAGGCTGTTAATGAAGAGAAATACCAGTCAAAGAACCGTCGAAATGAGCAAGCACCCAAATCATTCAGACATTTTCCAAAGATTACACTGAAAAGAAATGGTTGTGCAATCATCGACAGCAGTGCGTCAATTAATATTATGCCTGAGAAGAAGTGCAATGAACTGTCTCCATTACCAAGGCTGATGCCATCAAAAACAAAAGTGTACACATGGGCTGCATCTACACCTCTGAAAAGTAAAGGTTCATTTGTAGCGATGATGAAACACAAGAAAACAATAGTGCAAGCACCCGTTCACATACTCCAAGTTCCAGCATCGAGTGCCTGTCTACTCAGTTTCAGCACGGCTGCTGACATGGTACTGATATTGGTGAATTAAAATATGAATGCTCATCACGGAATATTAAGTCAGTTCCCATCATTATTTCATGGACTGGGAAAACTTAAGACTATGAAAGTACAATTGCATATTAATGAAGAAGTTCGACCTGTTGCTCAGAGACACAGAAGAATTGCATCTCATTTACAAGAAGCTTTTGAAAAAGAACTGGAATCGAAACTTAAGCACAATATTATTGAGCATTCTACTGGTCCGACACCATGGGTTTTTCCCATGGTGCCCACAAAGGGCAGTGAAGGAGCTGTACGCATCTGTGCGGACATGCATCAAATGAACAAGGCAATTGAAAAAAGAATGGCATCCAGGTCTGCACATTGTTGATATGGTAAAAGAACTGAACAGTGTGAACGTTTTCTCTCACTTTAATTTAAACAAAGGATATCATCTGTTGGAACTCAAGGAGAATTGCAAGAAAATGTTAACCTTTTCTACTTATATTGGACTGTATTGATACAAAAGACTAAGGGGCGTATTTATACCGAAAAAAAAATTTAACGCCGGCTAACGCCATTCCAAAGCGCCATGCGGGCGCCTTGTTTATGGAATGACGTTAGCCGGCGGAGCTGCCTGGTGTGCGTAAAAAAAAATGACTTACACCAGGCAGCGCTGGCGTAGGGGAAAATGGAGCTTGGGCGTCAAAAAATGGGGCAAGTCAGGCTGAGGCAAAATTTTCGCCTCAACCTGATTTGCGCCATTTTTTTTTACTCCCAACCCCCATTTAAATGACTCCTGTCTTAGCACAGACAGGAGTCATGCCCCCTTGCCCAATGGCCATGCCCAGGGGACTTATGTCCCCTGGGCATGGTCATTGGGCATAGTGGCATGTAGGGGGGCACAAATCAGGCCCCCCTATGCCACAAAAAAATAAATAAAACACTTACCTGAACTTACCTTAAGTTCCCTGGGATGGGTCCCTCCATCCTTGGGTGTCCTCCTGGGGTGGGCAAGGGTGGCAAGGGGTGTCCCTGGGGGCATGGGAGGGCACCTCTGGGCTCCTTCCGAGCCCACAGGTCCCTTAACGCCTGCCCTGACCAGGCGTTAAAAAATGACGCTAAAGCGGCTGGACGTCATTTTTTTTGACCCGCCCACTCCCGGGCATCATTTTTGCCCGGGAGTGTAAATACGGCGCACATGTCTCAGAGTCATTTTTTAGACGGGAACGCCTTCCTTGCATATCATTAACGCAAGGAAGGTGTCCACGCTAAAAAATGACGCAAACTCCAAGATCTTTGGCGCTAGACGGGTCTAACGCCAAAGTATAAATATGGAGTTAGTTTTGCATCGGATTTGCGTAAAAAAAAAACTACGCAAATCCGGCGCAAACAGAGTATAAATATGCCCCTAAGCAGCTTATTTACGAGCCCTGGTCGCCACCGGAAAATCACTTTTACTGATGGTCCTGCGGTGCAAACTGCAGGACCATATCTACAAGGCCATATAAAGCCACATTGCATGGCTTTTCATGGCCTTATAGATATGGACTGAGGCAACGCAGTGCAAGTCACAGCATTGCCTCACCCTGCGATGGGGAGGCGGGCCACAGGCCTTACGTGGATGTTTCCTCTTAACACCTATGGTATTTGACATATTCCCAGATTTATGAGATTCGTAAGTGAGGCACAACGAGGAGAAATACCTTTATTTCTGCTAATTTTTTCCTTTTTATATGTGTGCTGCATTCTACAGCACACATAGAAAGATGAAAACACCTCTTGTGATTGTTTTTCTGCAGGAAGGTGTTCCTTCCTGCATAAAAACAATCATCCCGTCAATGCAGCCTGGTGCCTCTGTTGGCGCATGCAGCCCATTTTGCGCCAGCTCAGGGGAAAAAGACAAGAATGTGCTGTATCTCATAGATATGGCACATTACTTCCCTTTTCTTTTGATGCAGGGCAGCTCAGCAAGAATCTTTGTGCTGATGTCCTGTGCCAAAACCTCATACATTAGGCCCTAAAATTTGGTGTGTCATCAGCGGCTGAGATTTTTCAAGATGTCATTAGACATATCATACAACCTGTTGTAAATGCTTTCAACTATAGTGATAACATTATGGTTTTCAGAGCTACACGGAATGAACATGACAAATCATTACAGCAAGTGTTTTGTTTACTTGTTGATGCTGGTTTAATGCTAAATGCATAGAAATAAGACAAAGCCAAAATTCCTTGGCCATATGTTTTTTGATAGGGGCATGACACCTGATCCACCTAAAGTAAAAGCGTTGTCAATTGCTTTTCCCCCCACAAGATATTTCCATGTTGTGTTCATTCATGGGCATGGCCAGTTACTGTTCACAATATATTTGAGACTTTGCTACTGTGAGTGCTCCGCTGAGACAGTTTATGAAACAAAATGTTCCGATTTACTAGGCGCATAAAAGTAAGCAGAGTTTTAAGAGCATTAAACAAGGTATTGAAAACGCTACTGAAATGGCATATTTTATGAAATATGTTTTTGTTTTATGCCACGGAAATGGGAACAATACACAATACAGAGCAACACGCGCCAATGGGTGCAGAAAATCAATACGAGTACACAGCAATCTCCATATTAATGTACACAATGCACAGAGCCCCCAATACAATTGCAAATAGGGCATAATGTACAAATAGCAAAGTCTCCCCTCAATTTGTAAATGTCAGTCAAGGTTCCTGGCTCAGTGTATGGCCAATGCTGCTTTCCGATGTCCCCAGTTCATAATACTGCAATCAAATTCCCCATATCTTATGAAACTTAGGGAATAATCCCTGCAACGGTAGGTGACCTTTTCAGCCACCATATATTGGTCCATTTCCCTCCTCCACTCATGAATGGTCCCCCCCATAACCTGGCCATGTCTCTCTTACCCAACACCAACCCCAGGGCACTAAAGAGGAGCTTAAAATGCAGGCTGTCAACATGATTGGGGATCCCCAACAGAACAAACTGCTCCTGAATAATCACAGTCCAGTGGGCTAGTATAAGGTGTGTGGATGAATGATCCATTCGCCTCATCACAGCATAAACAGGCCGGCGAGGCAGCCCTCCCCATATTTAGCAGCCTTTGTCGATCATAATAAACCCTGTGGAGTATTTTGAACTATATTAACCACAAGTGAGATTTTATAGCCACCTCCTTGGGCCCCTTGGGATACATAAATGTTGCTTCCCACTCGATGTCCTTAAATTCTCCCACATCTTGTGTCCATCTCCCTCTGAGCAGACCCAGATTGCCTGGCATGTTATTATTTAACATCCTCCATGTTAGAAATATTGCTCCCCTCCCTATTTCTTTCATTATTAAGCACCCTTCTAAACGTGCATATACTGGGATCTTCGTCCCACCCAACCCCTCAGTCTGCCAAATGTGTCACTGCTGTATGTATCTCAAGAACTGGGTTGGGTGTAGATGATACTTCCATTGAAGAGAGGTACAGGGCATGATGTCCCCATCCTCTAGTATACCTCCAATGGTAGAGATGCCATTTGTATCCCAGGACTCAAATCCTCTGAGTTTCACCAGTTTGCCCAACCATTGACACTTCAAGAGGGGCATTTCCTGGGTAGTTTTATGTGCCCAACTGATCAACCTTGTGGCCCTATGCCATACCATCAGGGCCACCTGGGTAGCGGCGGCAGCCACTGCGCCCCTTTTTCACTTTAAAGGTAATGTAAATGTGATATGGAGAACAGCATAGCCTGTTCTAATCTAAAGGTGGAGTGATCATGTTGTGCAAAAAATCCAGTCATTGATATTAATCAAGTGGGGCACCCAGTAGTAAGCCTCAATATCAGGGAGAGCGATCCCACCATTATATGGGTTGCGCTGTAAAATTCAGAGTGACCCTCTAGGGTGACCATCGTCCCAGATAAAACATAGCCTGTGAAACCATATAATAGGTGTTCTGAAGCACATATAGCAGTTTAGGGAATGTGATCATCTTGAAAAGGGCTGCCCATCCCAGCAGAAAGAGGGGGAGCCCCCTACGACACCCATCATCCATGTGGAAATTCAATAGCACCCTCCCTCTCAAGACTGGAAAAAACAGAGCTCACTCCATGGTGTCGCGAAGAACACCAAGGGCCATATTTATACTCTGTTTGCGCCGGATTTGCGTCGTTTTTTTTTACGCAAATTCGACGCAAAACGAACTCCATATTTATACTCTGGCGTTAGACGCGTCTAGCGCCAAAGTTCATGGAGTTTGCGTAATTTTTTAGCGTGGACACCTACTTTGCGTTAATGATATGCAAGGTAGGCGTTCCCTGCTAAAAAATGACTCCGAGGCATGTGCGCCGTATTTACACTCCCGGGCAAAAATGACGCCCGGGAGTGGGCGGGTAAAAAAAAATGACGTCCAGCCGCTTTTGCGTCGTTTTTTAGCGCCTGGTCAGGGCAGGCGTTAAGGGACCTGTGGGCTCGGAAGGAGCCCAGAGGTGCCCTCCCATGCCCCCAGGGACACCCCCTGCCACCCTTGCCCATCCCAGGGAACTTAAGGTAAGTTCAGGTAAGTATTATTATTATTATTTTTTTTGTGGCATAGGGGGGCCTGATTTGCCCTATGCCACTATGCCCAATGGCCATGCCCAGGGGACATAAGTCCCCTGGGCATGGCCATTGGGCAAGGGGGCATGACTCCTGTCTTTGCTAAGACAGGAGTCATTTCAAAGGGGGTTGGGAGTCAAAAATTATGGCGCAAATCGGGTTGAGGCGAAAATTTTGCTCGTATGCTCGTAAGCAGTTCCAAATGTTAGTGTAGACTCAAGGAATCCTCTAACTAATACTATATCATGATCCTTAGCTACTCTACTCAAATACTTAATAATAGGAACAAACGAAAACACCAAATCAAAGTTCGAATAAAAATACTGTATATACTCTTGATTATAGAACCTTGTTAGTAGCAGACTACAGATTATTCCGTAGGTTCGAGGAAGACTGTGGTACGTAACTACTCCCTCTACTGATGAAGGAATTTGTGTACACACAAGACAATCCCTTGCATCCATCATCTCAACATATTCACTCAACAAGCGATAGAAGATATTAGAAGAAAACTCTCCTTAAGCACTTGTATAGCCATGCAAATACTTCTCATCTAACTTAAACCTCTCTAAAGCCGTTAGTGTAGCAGTTTCAGGAGCGGAAGTACGATTGGCTGTTTTTGCATCAAAAACAAACATACCCACAATCAGTACAATAAACAAAATCCCACACATAATTGCCAATCCAATGCTTATATATTTACGGCGCCTAACGTCCCTAACTTGATTATTTAACACAGTCATGGTCTGTAAAGAATCAGAAAGCAAAAGAAACTCTTACATAAGTGCAGTAAAAATCAAAAATAAGGAAAAAATCTTCTCTCACAGTTCAGTCTCACATTTAGGAACCCTCTTCCTTTGTCAAAGTCGATTAGCAGCTTGTCACATCTTGGTTTTTAATGTCAAATTAGGTTATCAATGTCTCTTCCGGTTTATTTTCAACAGTCTCTTTTAGTAATTTAGATGAGTTCAACAATTCAACTTCTTGTTCACCTTCAGGTTGCATCAAAGTACTGACTCGGAACCTCTCTATCAAAACAAAGGACATAAACTCGTGTTGCCATTCATTAGTAGTTGCATATGCCCATTCAGGACCTGCGTAACGTCGACTTGCTATTCTCCTACTTTTCAACTTTTGATCACCACTTATTTCTCCTTCACTCAATTCTTCTTTTCTCGTAGTATCTACTTCCTCTATTGTTTCATTTATGACCACTTCCTTCCTTTTCTCTACATGCGATTCAGGCCAATTATCTCATTTTCTCAATCCCTCTGTTAATATTCTTTTCAAGATTGGACTCTTCTCCTTCTCTTTTTCTATGGTGTTTTCTTTTGATGGACCTGCAACAGGCTCAGGAGGAGTAGGATCTCCTTGACTTTGATCCGTCTCAACTCTCTCTCCTTCTTGGTGTGGCACTTGCTCTGTCTGCTTTTCGGCTCTGTCTGCTTCTGGGAGAACCCCTGCTGAGCTAGGCACTCCTGCTGTATCCGTGGAGATTGTTTCTTCTGCGCCCTCCTGTAATTCTTTGCTTTTGTCTCTTACAGGGGTAATAGAACCATCTTCCACAAGCTTTGGTTCAATTTCAGGCTCTCGTAGTTCTTTTTCTGGTTCAGATGCTGCAACTTGTTCGCTGTTGTTGGTGCTCTCAACAACGCTTCTGTATGATCCAGTGGACATGCCACCTTCTTCGTGTGACTTACGTGAATCCAGTTAGGAAGTCCTGCACACTTCACAGCTGTCATAGTTGTTAAGACCACCTGGTATGGCCCTCTCCAGCGTGGCTCTAAACACATCTTGTGCACATGTTTTCGAACACTCGACCCAGTCACCGGCTCTCAGATTGTGCCCTGGATCGTGGATGGGTGGCAGGTTAGTGGCCTCCACCTGCTGAGAGAAAGAGCGAACCACATCAGCCAGACCCTTGCAGTAGTCCAACACCATATCATCTGTAATGTTTACAAGCAAATTTGCTGGAACTGCTGGTAATCTCATTGCTCTGCCCATGAGGATTTCGTCGGGCGACAACCCTGTCTTCCTGTCAGGTGTATTTCTCATCAACATCAACACCAAAGGCAATGCATCTGGCCATTTCAAATTTGTGGCTGCACACATCTTAGCAATTCTGGATTTCAAAGTACCATTCATCTGTTCCACTAGTCCTGATGCTTCAGGGCGGTAGCTACAATGCAACTTCTGCTCAATGTTTAGTGCTGCACATAAGAGTTTATTCACCTCGTTGTTGAAGTGAGTTCCTCTATCTGATTCTAAAGAGATTGGAAACCCGAAACGTGGTATCACCTCCCTAAGCAAGAACATTGCTACTGTGACAGTCATTCTTTCTTGTGGTGTATGCTTCAATCCAGTGACTAAAAATGCGCACAATCACCAACACATACTTCAAACCTCCACACACAGGCATCTCAATGAAATCCAATTGCATTCTGCTGAATGGACCTCCTGCTCTTTCAATGTGGCTCAAATTCACCACTGTCCCTTTTCCCACATTTAGCTGCTGACAGATGATACAGCGATGACATACTGCTTCTGCTGCTTGCCTAAACTTAGGATTGAACCAGTCAGTCTTGAACAACTGAACCATTGCTTCCCTCCAATGTGTGCCGGTCCATGATAATACCTGGTCATTTGCGACAATAAGCTATTTGGCAAGACCATCTGCCCTTCCTCAGAAACCCATATCTCATCAGGCCTTTGAACACATTTTAGTTTAGCCCAAAGTCGTTTTTCCTATTTGTCAACATTATTTTGCAGTGTTTTCAATTCTTTCAGAGTATCAATCACTTTTAATGCAAAACTTGTACATGTATTATCTTCTTCTGACATCAGTTTCCACTTGTCTTTGAATGATATACAGTTCAATGCACAAAACCTTGCGACTTGATCCACATATCCATTCCCTAATGAGATGTAGTCTTGTGACTTTAGATGTGCATTGCATTTCACCACTGCAATTTCTTCAGGTAACTGTATTGCATACAGCAGCTCCTTTATTCTGTCGCCATTTCTTACTGGTGTACCAGTAGAGGTTAGGAAACCTCTTTGCGACCATAACTGACCAAAATCATGGACAATTCCAAATCCATATTGGCTATCTGTGTAGATGGTAACTCTCATACTCTCAACCTTGCGGATACGTGACATGCTCTAGTAAGAGCTACAAATTCTGCTACTTGTGCAGAATACACACCTCAAAGCCAAGAAGCTTCTAATGTACCTGTAATTGTGCACACAGCATATCTTGCTCTCAATGTTCCTGTACCATCTCTGAGACATGAGCCATCAACAAAGACAATTTGGTCATTTTCTTCCAATCGTGTATCTCTGATATCAGGTCTGGGTTTTGTGCACAACTCAGTTTCCTCAAGACAATCATGCCCAATGTCATCTTCCTTTTCAATTTCAACAGTACCACTTGGAAGAAATGTTGCCGGGTTCAGCACTGTGCATCTTTTCAATGTTACATTTGGAGCACCTAGAATGCTCGTCTCATACCTTGTCAGTCTGGCACCAGTCAAATACTGCATTTTTGTCCTTGTCCGTAAGATCTCAACAGAGTGAGGTACCATTACAGCCAGAGGGTATCCCATCACTACTCCCTCACACTGTGAAAGGCTTTGACCAACTGCTGCAAATGCACGCAAACAACCTGGTAAGGCTGCTGCAACTGGTTCCAAGGTAGCTGAAAAATAGGCTACTGGGCGATGAGCACCTCCATGGACCTGTGTCAAGATAGACAAAGAAAAAGCATCATGTTCATGACAAAACAATATGAATGGCTTCCTGTAATCAGGCATTCCCAACGCTGGAGCCCTGCACAAACTCTCTCTCAACTCAGTGAACGCTTTCATCTGATTCTGATCTAAGGTAATGGGATCAGTAACATCCTTATGTGTCAGCTGCTGCAATGGTTTGGCAATCTCAGCAAAATTTGGAATCCATTGACGACAATAACCTACCATTCCCAGAAACATCCTGAAATCTCTTTGCAAAGTCGGGGGACTTCTCTGCAATATCATTGTAATCCTTTCTCTGGAAATTCTCCTTGACCCTTTCTCAATTTGGTGTCCCAGGTATTTCACTGACTTCTGACAGTACTGCAATTTCAGTGGTGACACTTTATGTTCGAATTTTCCCAAATGATTCAGTAGGGCAATCGAGTCGTACTTACACTCGTCCCTTGTTTTGGATGCAATCAATAAGCCATCAATGTACCGCACCAAAGTCGATTGGTATGGCAATTCCAATAGCTCCAGATTCTTTTTCAAAATCTGATTGAACAAGGATGGTGACTCTGTGTACCCTTGAGGAAGCCTGCACCAGCTGTAGACTCTGTCTGGGAATTTGAAACAAAAAAGAAACTGACTATCCTCATGAAGAGGCACAGAAAAGAAAGCTTGTGACAAGTCAACCACTGTGAACTATTCTGCATCGCATGGAATCTGAAACAATATTATCGCTCGGTTTGGCACCACAGGACAACACTTGACCACCATGTCATTCACTTTTTGCAAATCTTGCACAATTCGTACTTTCCCACAAGGTTTCTTGAAGCCCATTATCGGCGAATTACATGGACTGTTCAACACTTCCTTCAAAACCTCTTGTTTCAGGAGATCTCCAATTATCTGCGTCACTTTCATCAGAACATCTTGTGCCATATTATACTGTGGAAGCTGCGGGAACATGCATTCTGCTTCAAAGTGATCTTAATCGGCTCCACTTCCTTAATCAAACCCACTTCTTTACCTGTCAGGTCCCACACATTTTCCTGCACCGTTCCCTGCAAGTCTGCATGTAATTCTTTCACAGTAAACATCAGGAAAAAATCTATCAATGGGTACTCTTCATTAATGGTTTAATTCTCAGTTTCAGGAGTTTGTTCTTCCTCGTCATCACTATTCATCTGAACCTGTATTCCAGCAGTTGAACAATTAATCAAACATCTGGTCTTGCACAACAAGTCCCTTCCCAGGAGGGATACTGGACTTGAATTACAGACTACAAACTTATGCAGTCCCCGAAAGTTGCCAATCTCAACCTGTACTGGATGTGTGATCAGATTTATTAACTGTCTATTCGCTACCCCTACAACCTGAACTGTCCTGCCTGAAAGAGGCAAGTTCAGAACTTCTGCACTTCTCACCGTAGAATGTGTAGCTCCTGTGTCTACCAGAAATGAGACCCTATGACCTATCACCTTTCCTCTCACAAAGGGTCCTCTCTGATCTACCTCTAGGGACGCTGCAAGTATGCATCGCTCCTCATCAGAACTATCACACATCAATTTGTTGTTTATTTCATTCTCACTATGTAATGGGAATTTGTGCACTGTGTCACTACTTTTGTCTTGTCTCTGACCTGTGACCTGCTGAGTAAGCATCATCTGTTGCTGTTCCATCGGGGCTTGAGGTATCTGCATTTGCTGTCTAGGTACCATAGGAACCTGCTGTTGCATTGGTTGCATTTCTGTCATTTGTGCACAAAATATTTGCATCCGCTACATGGGTTGAAAATTCTGCACTTGATTCATGTTATTCTGAAAATTTGGATTAAGTCCTCTCATTCCTGTAACTTTTACAGTTTGAAACATATTGACATCACCACTTTGCTGAACAACACCATCCTGCATAAACTTCGTACACTCTCGCTTCCAGTGTCCCATTATCCGCAAAGATGACACAGCAACATCTTTTTTATCCCTTGCACATCATTTTGAACTACTACCATATTCAAATCTGGACCACGATTCATAGTAGCTCCATGACCTCTGCCTCACACCTGGGGTTGGAACATAACAGTTCCCTGCTGCTGCGTTATCTGCTGCACTAAAGATTCCTGCACCCCTGTTTGAACTGCCTTAATCTGTAAGGTTTTCTCCTTCAGTTTTTTCTGCTTCAACTCAATCTCATTACTACAGTATTTTACATACTGCAACACCTCATCAATCGGTTTTGCTTGCCAACAAATCAAATGGCTCTTAATCATCTGACATATTTCAGGTCTCAATCCTTCCATGAACCTGAACACAAAATGTAGCATGTCTTTCGGCTCAGTCGCTTCCTTGCCACTGTACTCCTTGAACGCTTTTAACAACAATCTCTCATAGTATGCATGTATCAATTCTTTTGCCTCCTGCACTCTCCTTCAATTCTCTGCCAGTCAATGTTTTTAGGCTAGATTATCGTCTTCAGGAATTCAATCACCTTATAATAATGTTTCATCACTTCGGGTGATGGTACACTTGTAAGTCTATCTCTTTCCGGTTCACTCGTCGGCCAATCCACGGCTCTCTTGCACTCAACCCACAAATCAGCTGGCACTACTATCTCCAACAGAGAATTCAGGTCTTCCCACAGACATTTCGAAAGTTTCACAAATCTATCTGTCTGCTGATACCATTCAACCGGTTGCTCCCTCAATTTTGGATAATCATTTGAAATGACAGAATATCACTTCTGTTCCAAGGAACATGAACAAACTGCCCTCCTGGAATTTCCCTCATTGGTAAAAATTTTACTGGGTCCTTTTCTTTCTGATCACTTTCAGACCCTTCTTGTGAATCTCGTTTCCATTTATCCTTCTTCTTTGCCCATCTGCCTCCCCACTTCTCTAGTGCTCCCCAGATCTGAGCACTCTGCAATAGTTCTTTAAGATGCGCTTTCATCCCAGCTGACCTCATGTGTTCGAAATCTTTTGCCTCGAAACCTAATCTATAACTTCATTTCAAATGCTTTGTTTTCTCAATTTCTATGTCATGCTTCTATGCCAAATCTGCCAATTTCTGATGTATCTTGCCCGATTCTCGGGCATAAATATCTCAGCTCTTTTTCGGTATAGATTCTAACCTATTCACTCCCATTAAACAGCCAGTTCAGTCATTTCTGTAGCCAGCCTTACGCAATCAATTTGCTCTTCACCCTTGGATGTGTTTCGTGGGGTATTCCGACCATCTAACCACTCATTTAACTGTTGTGCTGTCAATCCCTGTAATGAAACATTACTTGCGTTCAGCAATGGCACCTGTTGTACCACTGCACCTGGAGTTTGCAGTGTCAAAAGCTTCAAACTCTGACTTACATTCGGGCCATTTACGGCATCTGGAAGAGCAACAAGTGGACTAACGTACATTAATGGCCTAGATCCATCAAAGGTCTGACCCATAGATGAAACCATCTGTACATGCTCTCTCACCCCCTCCTTACGAGGCTTTGTGGCATTTCACCCTGTTCTCCTGCAATCAGCTTCTTCTGCACAAACAAAGGTACCGCTGGACCAACAGTAATAGGCAGCAATATTGCATCTGGTGCCATTCTGACACCCGCATTTTGTGGAAGGACTACTTCCATGCTCTGATTCATTACTGGTGTTACATCAGACTGTGTCCCTGTCATTGGTGTGAACTTCAGCAATCCTTGTGGCTGTGCCTGAGGCACCAACATTGGAGTCGGCTCAGTCTGAACTAGCATCGGCCTCAGAACCACTTGCTCCGGAGGCACCACTAAGTTCTAGGTTGTCTCGAGTATCGGTATCTCTAGATAAATTTTCTGTATCAGTGGTAGGTACATCTGCGCTTGGACCACCAATGTAGTCACTGCATTAGGAGTACTCTGCACTACTCCTTGTACCTGTCCATTACCTGCTTGCACTGGTCCCGCTGCCCCCGACACTTGAGCTGAGGCACTTGGAGCAGAACTAGTACTTGGACCCCCTTCATGCACCGCATATGGTTGAGGTCGGTCACTCAACACCTGAGTAATAAGATCCTCCACCTCTGAATCTTCCTCTACATAAGTCTTTTTCTTCTTCTTACTCCCTGATGAACTCTTATCACTCTTGCTAGTTTCCTCTTTCCCTTCCGACTCATCTTCCTCTGTGATGGCAGGAAAAACTTAACATCCTGCAATGTTGCTGTTCTCCACCTTTTCTGCTCCTGATCCCATCTTGCTTCTGCTAGAGACTTCTATACCTTCCTTATTCTCCTCTGGACTTTGATTTCTTGTTGCTGTCTCGCTATGAGCTCCCAAACTCCTAATGCCTCAAACTGTGCTGGACCTGGAAGAGGCTTTGACTTATACAATGTCTTCCGCAATTTATCCAGAATTCTCAAATTAAACGTTCCATGCTCTGTAAACGTCAAAGCTCCCTGTTTCTCAGTCAATTTGCACCACTGCTTTAACCAAAGCCATGGCGCAACACCTCGCTCCTCCATTACAATATAGGCCGGAGAAGTTTCCAGTGGGGTAGGCTCCCCCACTGTCGCCTTAATGGATGTATCACCCTTCATGGCACTCCTAAACACTTTGCAAAACGTCATCTTTCTTTGTTGTTTTTATTTGATTTAATAAGGAAATTATTTTTACTCCCAGGATTCCCTTCACCCGCTTTCTCAACCAATTGCCACTCACAGACGGCTGTCAATCTGCTCGCGACTATTCTTACTAACCAACCCATCCCAGTGTGGCTCACTCTGACATCACACTCACACACTGCTGCTGACAAAGTCTTGCGGCTCGTTCTCCTACTCTCAGATTCACACAAAACTAATGCAATTTATTGCGAGCACTAATCAAAACCAATAACCAAAACAAATCAGCTGGTTTACTACAGGAAGGTACAAAATCGCTTTAGAGACCTTACGGATTTTCACTGATGGCCCTTTCGTTCATGCGCTATTCCTCTTTCTCAGTCTCCCACATTCGCAAGCAAACTTTGACCCGCAAATTTTACACTCAACTGATCAATGGGTCTGTCCTGGTGCACATAGGACTCGCCAAATCTCAGTTGAAACTTTTCTCTTACTCACTTAACTCACACACCGACTTATTGACCATGCCGATCAACCTACTAAATCAGACAGATTACAACATAAAACCAAGTGTCTCCTACACTTGTCACTTGTATACTACGGAGTCTTAGACCACGCAGGGTCCGTACATCACCAACAACCACGTGGGCAATTTTTTAGCACAAAGCACCACACACATATAAAGTTCGAGGACTTCCCTACTCTCATACTGCGGAGTACGCACACCCCTATTAAACCTCAACTGGAGTACGCAGACTCCCTACTTCCCTCACATACGTCACAATTCACCTGCAATTTGCATAAGCCTTTGCAAGCGCAATCTACCACTTTCACACTCTCTCAAGACGCCAAGGACATACCTAACTCTGCTTGCAGGTTCCAGGATCTGGGAAAGTCATTTCTGGGCTTAAGGGGACATCATCTTTGCTACAATTGCCATTACAAAAAAAACAAAATCCAAATCACAATCATAATGAACAACTAACCCTAATTTCAACTACCACCATAACCATCGGTCACCACATAACTAGTTCTCCAAGGAAACTAACCATCAAGCTGCTACCAAAAACTGCTTGTGCGCCTGGTCCTTAGTAAGTAAACTTACAAGGGGACGCATATAGGTCAATGAACCTTTTGATTTGCATGGAGTATCCTAGTTACGGTGTAACCAATGTGCATCAATAATCAATATATAAACCAATTACTAATAAGCAAAACATTGATCAATAGCTAATAATGACAACATTCATGAATAACTACAACTCAATATACGTTTTAGCAATTTTACTTCCCTATTGGTTACAATACTAAGGCCCTCATTATGACATTGCGGTAAGTCCCGTTTACCGCCATGCTGACTGCCGCCAACATACTGCTGCGGCGGGGGTTTACCGCTACCCATATTATGACACACACATAGCAACCCGTCACTATACAGACCCACACATAAGTCCACCAGCCCAAAGGTCAGTGATAAACTGGAGGTACCAAAACCCACACTGTTACGCCAACACAACTACGCCCACCACATTATGACCCGCGAATCACAGCGGCGGACATTCAACTGTGGTAAACCATTGACAGTACATACCGCTGCGCTCAAAATACACACAACCTAACATACCAACACCACATTGGACAATTCAAACTACACACACCTGACACCCTTACACACAACACACCCACACCACTATAAAACACACACCCACACTACCCACAACCCTTTACAACTAGAAAGAATTGCCACTACGGAGAGATACAGCAAGAACACCCACACAACCAGAGCCACAGAACACCATCACCCACACACCATCCACGTGCCTCACAGCATACAGCCCAAAACATCACCCTCACACACACCACTCACACTACACCCATGACACCACAAAGTCACCCCAGGTTCTCAGCGGAGGAGCTAAGGGTCATGGTGGAGGAAATCATCCAGGTAGAGCCAAAGCTATTTGGAGCACAGGTGCAGCAGACATCCATCACTAGGAAGATGGAGCTATGGCGGAGAATCGTGGACAGGGTCAACGCCGTGCGACAGCACCCCAGAACAAGGGATGACATCAGGAAGAGGTGGAACGACCTATGGGGAAGGTGCGTTCTGTGGTAGCAAGACACCAGATAGCTGTACAGAGGACTGGCAGTGGAGCCCCCACCTCCTCCCCCACAACTAAGAACATGGGAGGAGCAAGTCTTGGCAATACTGCATCCTGAGGGCCTGGCAGGAGTAGCAGGAGGACTGCACTCTGGTAAGTCAACTTTTCACTACTGTCACCCCCCCACCTGCATGCCATCACATACCCCCTCCCCTACCCTCACCCCCGTCACTCCACCACCTCACATATACTCCACCAACACAACCCACCCCTCCAAATATCAAGCCCTGCATGCAACACCAATGCATGGACACCACTCACAGACATGTATGGACACCCTATCACCAAAGCATGCACACTTGAGACAATCACCTATCCAACCAAATCACCACTCACACAAGCCTAAGCTGCCAGGGCAATCAGAACCATACAGGGCAACACACCCATGCACAAGATGTCACACGCAGAAACAATAACACTGCATTTACATCCCCACAGGTCCCCCACACAACATCACCGGAGAGGAGGTGCCAGTAACATCCAGTCCCCCCACAGAAGAGGCCCACAGAGATGACAGCACCTCTGGACGCCTGGATCAGAATAACCAACCTGGCCCATCAGGGACCTCTGTACAGTCGGTTACCCAGGCACAGCCCCAAACCACCACAGAGTCTCCTCCCTCAGGAAACACCAGCACAGCACCCACCCAGCGGGCCCATAGCTCTGTCCCCAGGATACGTCAATCAGCAGTGTGTCCACCACTAGAGGGACCCCAGGCAACCCCACAAACAGAGGATGATCAGGGACCTGAGGTCAGTGGCAGTGGGCACACGGTTCAGGGGACAGAGGCACAAGACAACAGGGAAGGTGGGAGGACTGCTGAGCGACAGGGGGAGGACAGGCCCAGGGAACCGACTCTCCACGAGGCAGTCACCAACATCCTGGGAGCATACCACCATTCCCAGGAGACGATGGGCCAGATTCTGGCCAAGTTGCAGGAGACCCAGCAACTGCAGGAGGGACAGTACCTGGGGATCAGAGAGGACCTGAGGGACATCCACACCACCCTGGTCACCATTGCAGGGGTGCTGGCAGACATGGCCAACACCATGAGGGAGGCAGTGGCACACCAGCGGGCCCCTGACACTAGCAACACCAATGAACAGCCCTCCACCTCTGCTGACGCTAGTGGACAGGAGGCCCCGCCACAGGAACAACAGGCCACCCAGCACCCCACCCCCTGCAAAACGAGACCCCTCTCTGCAAACGGTCCCTGCGATCCAGGCAGAAGCCAGAGAACATTGCCAAGACCCCTGCCAGGAAATAAGACTCTCCTGATTGTCACCCTTGTGTCCCACTCTGTCACCCTGTCCACCCTGAACTGCCATTGCTCCCCTTCCTATGCCCCCTTGGACAATGCACCTGTGATACAAATAGACAGGAACTCTTACCTGGACTCTCCTCCACCTCCCTCCCCAAGCCTATATCAATACCCCATCCATTTATGAGCACATAAATAAACATCCTTGTAAAAAATACAACTATTGAGTCTGTCAAGTGATTGAACTATGTATTCATTTAACACTCTTTAGACATTGCAATTCAACTGTACAGTAATGTATACATAGGTATGACCTGTAGTTTGCTGCAGTCAATACACCAGGAGCCAGAGTGGGGCAAATATATCTGTAAATAGACATGTCAAAGGGTACAGTAAGCGGCCATAGTAGTGGGAATATCAGCCTGCCAGTGACAATTTACAATACAAAACTGCAATGGAAAGAAGTTACAGTGTCTTACCTGTGTATCACTGGAAGTACTGTCATATGATTGATGTTCTACTGTCCACATCCTCATCCTCTGCCTCCTCTTCGTCACTGTCCACAGCCTCCACCACTGCCACACGCCCATCTCCAGCCTCCTCCTCCTGCAGAAAAGGCACCTGGCGACGTAAGGCAAGGTTGTGTAACATGTCACGATGATCTGGCAGACCTTCTTGGGTGAGTAGCACAGGGAACCACCTGTTAGATGGAGGCACCAAAACCTGGCCTTCAGGAGGCAGAAGGTTCGCTCTATAATTATTCTTGTTCACCCATGTGCCTCATTGTAACGTTTCTTTGCCCTTGTCCTGGGATTCCTCACTGGGGTCAGTAGCCATGAGAGGTTGGGGTAACCAGAGTCACCTGCAAATATCAAGGGATACCTGTTAGCCAGACACTAACCCTTAGGGCCAAACCCATACACCAACATATACTGGATGGGGACCATGAGCTCCCCGATTAGCCACACCCGGTGCCTCTGGAGTTGAGCCATCACATATGGGATGCTGCTATTCCTCAGGATAAAGGTATCATGGACAGACCCAGGATACTTTGCATTGACATGGGAGATGTACTGGTCCGCCAGGCACACTATCTGCACATTCATGGAGTGAAAGCTCGTTCAATTTCTGAACACCTGTTCATTTCTCCGGAGGGGGACAAATGCAATATGTGTACCATAAATTGCCCCAGTGATGTTGGGGATATGTCGCATTGCATAGAAGTCAGCGTTCACTGTGGCAAAATCCTCCACCTGGGGGAAAACAATGTAGCTGCGCATGTGTTTAATCAGGGCAGACAACACTCTTGTTAGCACAATTGAGAACATTGGCTGTGACATTCCTGATGCCAAGCCCACTGTCACTTGGAAA
The DNA here is from genome assembly GCF_031143425.1 of Pleurodeles waltl. Taxonomy (NCBI): domain Eukaryota; kingdom Metazoa; phylum Chordata; class Amphibia; order Caudata; family Salamandridae; genus Pleurodeles; species Pleurodeles waltl. Next base: position 447,523,934 of record NC_090437.1, read on the forward strand.
GAACCAGTTGCCAAGAAATGGAGCACAGATAGGACATGCACAAGAGGGGGGTCCCAGTGGGGTGACGGATAGCAGAGATCAGGTCTGGCTCCAATTGGGCACACAGCTCTTGGATTGTGGCCCTGTCAAGTCTGTAGGTCAGGATAATGTGCCTGTCCTCCATTGTTGCCAAGTTTACCAGGGGCCTGTACACGGGGGATGTCTCCATCTCCTATTCATCCTCAGCGGTTGTAATCTAGGGGACAAAACGATGAGCATCTGGTCAGTATTCAACATTTCCAAAATGTAAAGTGCATTGCATGTTGTGACTGAAAATGTTATGTTGTTGTACAGGCCCAAATGGTGCCTATGTGGGCTGTGACACAGTTAGGTGCCATGGCCTGCCCCCCCGGGGGGGACCTGCCTGTCCTGTGTAGATGGACATGTGGAAATGAGGTAATGCTGCTGACTTTGCGTGCCGTTGCGGGAGACGGTCGAGTTCCGCCGTGCAACTCCTCATTGGTTGTCTTTGGGCCCTATGGGTTACAGTAGCCAATCGTAATGTATGGCGGCGGTGACGGTACTCACTGCCGTGGACGTGACTGCCATTTTCTATCTGTTCACTCACTTGCTACCTAACCTTCAACAGGAGAGGACCTACACTGCATGTGCTGCTGTGACCTGTGTCTGGAACCTACCATGGCTCGTGTCACTGGGGAAAGAGCCCCTCCCTTCACCGCTGCAGAGTTGGAGAGACTGGCGGATTGGGTCCTACCCCAGTACCGATTGCTGTATGGGCCTCTAGACCAACAGGTGAGTACACTGTGAGCACGATGCATGGAGCATGAATGCATGGAGTGCTGTGTAAGGGGGGGTGGTTGAGGGGACCTTGGCAGTGTGCTGCATGTATGGTGGGCAATGTATGTGCGTAAGGGGATGGGAGGGATATGGTGGGCCATTAGTGTAACAGGCCGGACGGTATGACTGATACCTTTTTTCTATGTGTATTTCTCTGCAGGTCAGCATCCATCAGAAAAAGGATATTTGGCATGCCATCACCAAGGATGTGCTGACCCTGGGGGTCTACAGCAGGCAGAGCACCCACTGTCGCAAACGGTGGGGGGACCTGAGACGCTGGGCAAGGAAGACGGCAGAAGCCCAGCTGGGGATGGCCTCCTAAAGAGGAAGGGGTGCCTGGCGAACCCTGACCCCCCCCTGATGTTCCGCATACTGGCGGTGGCCCATCTAGAGCTGGATGGGCGCTTGAGGGCATCACAGCAGCCACAAGTGGGTGAGTACAGTTTCACATTATACCACTTGTGCCTGGTGGAGTGGCCTTCGGGTGGGGGAAGTGGACCTGTTGGTGCCCCGAGGCCAGGCCGGACATTGCAGGGTAGGTTCCATGTTGGGCATGGTCCGATGAACTCCACCTCCAACCAAGCTAGTGGGCATCTACTACTGGGCAGGGCTCTGTGGGTCTCAGGTATGCTACAATTGGCATTAGGTGTTACTGTCCATGGCATGGTGACTAGCATTGTGACTGGTAGTGCATTGCCTAGTGTGTAGGGCGGTTCCCTGTGTCTGTGTGTCGTGTACGCCAACTGTGGTGTTGTTGCTGCCATTGACCAAGTGTATTCTCTGTCTCTTCCCCACCTTTTTGTTTTGTCATCCTGTCCTTATGTGCATTAGTATCATCTGGCAGAGGAGCAGAGGCACCGGCAACGGAGGGAGCTGCATCCCACAGGGCCTATGAGGCCGAATCCACCGACGGTGAGGGCACCAGTGGGACGGAGGGCGACGGGAGCACCACGGCAGAGACAGGAACGGACAGTTCAGAAAGTGATACCTCCTCCGATGGAAGCTCCCTAGTGGTGGCAGACAGCTCTGTGCCCACCACAACTACAGGTACAGCCGCCACCCCCGTACCAGCACCTCCCTCCCAGCAGCCCCTCAGTGAGTTTCCTGTGCCCGTTCACCCAGGAGGGTGGGCATCTCCTTCGCTCAAGGCACCTCAGGCCCTGCTTAAGTTAGCCCTGCTGCCCTCAGTAAGGAGGCTATTGACCTCCTGCGATCCATCTCTGTTGGGTAGTCAACCATAATGAATGCCATCCAGAGGCTGGCAGGGCATTTGCAACAAACAAATGCATTCCTGGAGTGAATTCACTCTGGCATGAGATCAATCCAGGCTCTGGCCTCCTCCCTGATGGCACTTCTAAGAAACAAGAGCACCTCTCCTGTCTTACAAATAGGGAAAAAAACAAGATAATGAAATATTCCTATTATATAAAGAAGGAAATACCTTTATTATATATCAAACAAACTAGCCTACAAATTCATAAAATGATAAATAACATCCCTCCAACATCAAATTAGTAAATAACAACACTACATAGACACAAACACAACACATAAGACAACATTCATCCAACCATGTCAAGGACAAACACACATATATTGAAAATCACAATACCCCAAAAAATTAAGGAAAACAATCTAAGTAAATAATTCCTTCTAAAGAATAGTATACGCAAAACTTCAATATACTTCTCAAAGATGACAAAAACACACAAAGCATATTCTTTTGTTTATCTTTGGTGGTTATGTATAGTTAACTGTCCGACTCATTCAATGTTAGTTCCACCAATTTCGCTTTCATTTTCAAAGTTGTGTGTCACATCCTTGAATCTCGCTTTAATTTTCAAAGTAGTGTGTTACATCCTTGTCATTGCATTCAACTTGAATATTCAGTCGTCAATTTGTGTATTACATCAATCTTCAAGATGTGTATCCAGTTCTCTTATTTTTAGTAGATCTCAAAACTCGTTTTTTTTTGCCCAAAAATAGTTTTTTAATTCTTGAGCTGACAATATGCCCAACTTTGGTACTGTGTCGCCAACGCGCGTTTCGGTGGATTCCGAAATTCCAATATACACAATCTTTCAACCATCTTCCTCAGGGCTGGGTTATAATAAGCACCAAAGGCACAGTAATGCATCTAGTGTGAGGGGATAAAAAAATATATTTATATAATTGTATCGATGTCTATGTAACAAATTAGTGTTGTCAAAAACATTTTTTGTCCCAGCCAGTGGTAACTAATATAGCAAAACAGTGGATGTGAATACCTATGCCAACATGGCTAAAACACCCAAAAAGAGTATAGCAGTGAAGTAAGTCAACCAAAACCATAACCTGTGTAGTGAACATCAAAGAGAGAAATATAGAAATTACCACAAAACTATACAAATAAGTAAAGGCTCCTAAAGAAGTACAACACCACCAAATAAAAAAAACTTAATTAGAATATAAATTAACAATTAATAACTGTACCAGCTGAAATCTCTCCCTTACATAGTGAGTTCTGTATCTCTTACTCCAAGTTTCTATTATCCAGAAACAAAAAAAACAAAAAATAACATAAGAACCATCCAGATGCAGACACACCAACATCCACTGCCTCCACTGTGTCCCCCTCCTCCTCGTCATCCACCTCCCTCCCAGTAGCATCTCTACTCACACCTGCATGCACTACATCCACATCCACTGCCTCCATCACCATCACGCCTATCACTACACACCCCTCACTGGCAGTCACCACCCCCACCTCCATGCACACGTCCCCTGTGTCCTCTCCCACTGTGCCTGTGCCCCTCCTCCCAAAGTACACAAACGCAAGCACTCAGACACCCAACAGCCATCCACCTCACAACAGCATCCAGCCCATGCACCTGCACCCAAACACAGCAGACAGACACCGCCAACAACCACTCCCTCTTCCTCCACTCCCAAACCTTCACCATCTTCCCACCCCAGTGTCCCTAAGAAGCTTTTCATCTCTGCTGTTGGCCTCTTCCCTACCCTTCCCCCCGTCCTTCACGTCGGGTCAGGGTGGACAGAACCCAGGCTAGCACCTCAGCCACCCAGTCCACAGTAGTTTCGGCAGCTACTACAGGTGTGAGAGGCTCCAAGGAAACACCCATCAGCACTGGAAGTTTGCCTGCACCAGCTGCCAAGGGGAAGGGCAAGGATGCACCACCAGCTGGCAAGAGAAAGGAGGCACCACCAGCTTACAAGGGGAAGGGCATGGAGGCACCACCAACTGGCAAGGGGAAGGGAAAGGAGGCACCACCAGATGGCAAGGGCAAGGAGGCACCACCAGACGGCAAGGGCAAAGGGCCTGCCCCTGCAGGCAGGAAGGACAGGAGGCCTGGTGCTGGGACTAATTCTGAGCCCCAATACCAACCATGGTGCTTCAGCCATCCGAGGATGCAGGGGAAGGGTTGGAGCCTCCCCCCACCACTGGCAGCACCAACACCTGCACTGCCACCGCACCAGCACCTGCACCGCTACCAGCACTGCCGCCATCAGCAGAAGCCATAGTGGGCAGTCGTCCGAGGCTGCAGGGGAAGGGCCGGAGCCTCCCCCCACCACTGGCATTACCGACACCTGCACCGCCACCAGCACCGGCACCTGCACCACCGCCAGCAGCAGCAGTCCCAGTGGGCAGCTGACCGAGGCTGCAGGGGAAGGGCTGGAGCCTCCCCTCACCACTGGCAGCACTGACACCAGCACTGGCACTGCCATCACTGAGCAGCTGTCGCCGCCAGCAGGGGGTGTGTAGTCCTGCCTCCATGGACTGTAATGCATTCTGACCACTGCAAATCATGTGGGTCTGACACCAAGGTGAGTGACTGTGACCTTGCACTCCCCAAGATCTTCATCACAGGACACAAAGCCCACTCTAGAACCAGTGGAAGAAGACATCCACTCACCCCCTCCTTGCCAGGATGAAGCACACTGGGCACAAAGCCCCCTCCAGAACCAGACCAGTGGAAGAAGGCATCCACTCACCCCATCCTTACCAAGATGAAGCACACTGGGCACAAAGCCCCCTCCAGAACCAGTGGAAGAAGACATCCACTCAGCCCACCCTTGCGAGGATGAAGCACACTGGGCACAGAACCCCCTCCAGAACCAGTGGAGAAGCCACCCACTAGGGAGGCTGTGGCTTTACACTCCACAGAACCAACCAGTGGGCACCCCATCCATTAGAGAGACTGTGGCTTTGCACTCCCCAGGACTAGGCAGTGGGCAAACCACCCACTTGAGAGACTGTGGCTTTGCACTCCCTAGGACCAGGCAAACCACCCACTAGAGAGACTATGGCTTTGCACTCCCCATTACCAAGCAGTGGGCAAACCACCCACTTGAGAGACTGTGGCTTTGCACTCCACAGGACCAAGCACAGGGCATGTTGCCCCCTCCAGGACAAGTGGTGTTGCACCATCTTCAGGCTGAGGTGCCCCCGTTCCCCATCCCCCTGAGGTGTCTGTGTATTTTTGACATGATGCCCCAGCAGTGTTCTCTCCGTGTTGATGCAGGAGTGAGGTGGGGCCTTGGCCTATGTGATGTGGCCCTGTGGCCCACGGACATTATGGACTGGGCAGTGTCCCTCCATTTGTATATATGTAAATACTGTTTTGATTTTTTAGGACGTATTTCTAGTATTTTATCTTATTACACTCACTTCAATCACTTCCTTTTGTCCTTGCATTATTCCTGAGGGGTACAGGGTGGATGTGTAATGTTGTTGCATCTGTTTGTGTGTATGGTGTTGTGGGTGTGGGTGGGGGTGTGGCGTGTTGCGTGTGTGTGTCCCTCTCTTTTTCCTCCCCCCTCCCCTGTGTGCTAGGTGGCAGTACTCACTGTGGTTGTCTTCACCTGTGTTGGTATTCCTGGTGTAGGAGGAGGTAGACCAGCATGGGGAACACCTGCAGTTCGGGCTCTACGGCACCGTGGTTCTTCCCTGAGTCTCTAGAAGTGAGTCCTTTGCCTTCTGTTTTCTGTTTCCGCCGTGCTTTTGATGTCCTTGGCACCACCCCGGAAAAGTGGCGGATAGGCCTCTTGTAATACTATGAGCGGTACATTGTCTTCCGCCTGGCTGTTGGCAGTTACCGCTGCGGTGCTTGTTGCTACCGCCGTTGCCGTCGGTGTGTTAAAGTGGCTGTCTGTGTGGGCGGTTTCCGCAGTGGTCATAATTAAAAAATAAATGACCACCAGCTTGTTGACGGTATTACCCCTGCTTGATCACTGACCGCCAGGGTTGTAATGAGGGCCTAAGTCATGAGGTTAATTCAAACTTTATTCAAATCCACTCAAGATTAATTAATTAGTGACCACCAATAACATAATCTAATCAGAACTTGAGAAAACATGCATTCTAATGCCTCAACATAAGCCAATAACGACAAATATGTTAACATGAATAGCAGAGTTCAGCAAATCAGTCCGTCAATCATTTGTCACTGTTTATGTCAACGTCTCAGAATAGGAACCCTACCTTACTCAGATTAGCATCAGCATGTGGGACTTCATGAGAAAACAGTTTAGAACATGAATTTGGAAAAACATCTAACTAAGAGAAACTCTATAAAAACAGTTGGTAACTAAAAGGAAAGGCACAAGTCAATCAGTCACATTGTCACAGCTATCTATCCATGGTATGGATCAGCAACAAAGTCAGGCTTCGTATTCAGGTCATCAATCGATCAGCATCGCATCAGGCTCTCAAGAGCTTGAGCCCAATGACAGAATCTCGAATCTCTTCTTTCCCAATATCGCATAAATTTCGGAGAAATGTCTCTCCTCCGACATCTGCCCCTAACATCTCTCCATCAGTTCTGAAGTTTTCCCCCTTTGTCCTGTCATTATATCAAAGTCGCTCAGACTATCTCCTAATTCCTAATTGGTCAATTAGTCACCAGTTATAACTCTATCCAAAGATCTTAGTTTTAAAAATCTATGAATTCTAGTATTACACAGTTCTGAAGGTGTTGATTGGTTCACTGTACGATGTCCTCGTCATCCGGCTCGTCGGGTATCAAAAATGTTGCATCTTCTTCTCCAGTCAGTATCACCATTGTTCGAGTCCTGGGAAAGTACATCTTGCCTGCTTTACACAGTTCTTGATATATTTATGATTCCATCATCTCCTGTCCGTCGGTTCATGCATAGGATTTTTGCTGAGCAGATTTTATTAAACAATAAGCAGTTCAGGGTCAGTTCAGCACATTAGCTTCTCTACATTGTGCTAATAATTCAGCTTCCACATGAGGCAAAACTAGGCCACAACTTCGGCTAAGTTAACTCTACAATATAATGCAAAACACACGTTATATATCTCAACATGACATACTACTACATTATTCAATACATTTTTCTATATTTCATACGTTATTCATTTATTAGTACATTTGTGAACCTTGGTGACCGCTCTCCGAGGGCACATTTTCAAACATTCACATTAATTCTCTACATTATTTATCTCTACATTTTATTATTATTATTCAAAATGCATAAACACTTATTAATATCTCTAATTAACATATCTGCTTTAGAAAATCCATAGCATGATGACATAAATGTTAGGACGTGGGGCAGTGAATGCAAGTTTATAACGTTAGTTCACGGTTACATGCAGAAGAATAAAGAAGTGTGAAACATAGCTCAGTGTTTGCTGTATTCATTAGTGAATACCCAGGCTGGGGAGAATGCTAGAAGTAGCAGTCATAGGCAGGATCATTATGGCCCTCATTACAACATTGGCGGTAAATGCCGCTTACCACCGTGCAGAAGACCGCCAACACACCGCTGCGGCCGCGGAATTCTGCCACAGCTATTACGACCCACAGTTCGGAATCCGCCAAAATCTAGACACCACACAAGTCCGCCACACCAAAGGTCATCGATAAACTGGCGATAACAAAACCGACACCGTCACGCCAACAGGAATACGCCCACACTATCACGACCCACGAATCCATGCAGCGGTCTTTCAACCGCGGTATTCCATTGGCGGTACACACCACCGCGCTCAAAATACACACACTCTTACAAAACACTACCACATTGGACAATTCCAAATACACACACCTGATACACATACACACACCACTCTCACACACCCAATACAATATAAAACACACACCCACATTACCCACAAACCCTTACTACCAAACTTTTTGACGAAGGCCAGAGAGACAGCACAGCAAAGACAACACCAGCATACAGAGGGACACAACACCATCACACATACACATCCACGCACAAAACACCACATACCCCTAAACATCACCCCACACATCACAACACACACCACCTCACACATCACCCACACCACCCCATGGCACTGCAAAGACACCCCAGGTTTTCTGAGGAGGAGCTCAGGGTCATGGTGGAGGAAATCATCCGGGTAGAGCCACAGCTATTCGGATCACAGGTGCAGCACACCACCATAGCTAGGAAGATGGAGCTATGGCGCAGAATCATGGACAGGGTCAACACAGTGGGACAGCACCCAAGAACATGGGATGACATCAGGAAGAGGTGGAACGACCTACGGGGGAAGATGCGTTCCGTGGTCTCAAGACACCACATCGCGGTTCAGAGGACTGGCGGCAGACCTCCACCTCCTCCCCCACAACTAACAACATGGGAGTAGCAGGTCTTGGCTATACTGCATCCTGAGGGCCTCGCAGGAGTAGCAGGAGGAATGGACTCTGGTAAGCTAAATCTTTCACTACTTCATCCCCCACCCTACCTGCATGCTTTCACATACCCCCACCCTCGCCCTCACCCCCATCACTCCAACTCCTCACAGATGTCCCACTATCACAAAGCACACATCCCAACACCATGCCCTGCATGCAACAACAAAGCATGGACACCCATCACCAATGCATGGCCACTACACATACCCACACAGACCCCTAAACAATTATCACACAAGGTCCTACACATGAATGGAAGCACTGGGGTACAGGGTCACCCACCCATTGCACACCATGGCACACACAGATGCAATAATCATGGTTTTACACCCTTGCAGGACCCCTACCCAACATCACCGGACAGGAGGTTCCAGATATGTCCACTCCCCCCCATAGAAGAGGCCCACAGTGATGACATCAGCTCTGTCCAACTGGATCTAGATGACCAGCCAGCCCATCTGGGACCTCGGGACAGTCGGTTCCCCTCACACTGGCACAGGCCACCACAGAGCCTCCTCCCTCAGGAAACACCAGCACAGCACCCACCCAGCGGGCCCATACCTCTGTCCCCAGGACACCTCAAGCAGCAGTGTGTCCACCACTGCAGGGAACCCAGGCTAACCCACCACCCCAAGAACAGCAGGGACCTGGGGGCAGTGGTATTGGGCACAGTGTTCAGGGGACAGAGGCCCAGGAAAACAGGGGAACAGGGAGGGCTGCTGTGCGACAGGGGGAGGACAGGCCCAGGGAACCCACTCTCCATGAGGCCCTCTCCAACATCATGGGAGCCTACCATCATTCCCAGGAGATGATGGAAACGGTACTGACCAAGTTTCAGGAGACACAGCGGCTGCAGGAGGAACAGTATTTGGGGTTCAGGGAGGAACTCAAATCCATCAATACCACCCTGGGCACCATTGTAGGGGTGCTGAAGGAACTCGTGAACACCAGGAGGGACACTGTGGCAAAACAAGGGGCCCCTGACACTAGCCTGGACGATGAACTGCCCATCACCTCCAACGGCGCTAGTAGACAGGAGGCACCGCTACAGGACCACGACACCAGCACCCCACCCCCGGCAGATGGAGAACCACCCTGCAAGCGGTCCCTGAGATCCAGGACAAAGACAGAGAACAATGCCAAGACCCCCGCCAAGAAATGAGACCACCCTGAATGTCATCCTTCTGTCCCACTTTGTCACCCTGTCCATCCTTAAACTGCCCCAGCTCCACTTCCTACGCCCCTTTGGACAATGCACCTGTGAGACTAATAGACTGGACTCTGCCATGGACATTCCTCCACCACCACCACCCCTGACCATTTTACAACACCCTCCACTATTTAGCACTTAAATAAACACCCTTAAATCACAAAACAATCTGGAGTCCGTCTGTGCTTTCACAAATGTGTATTTGCAATAACTGAGGGAAATAGCAATGTCCATTGTATTGTCAACATACCTATGCCACACAGCTGTAGTCCATGAGTAAACATAGCAGAGGTCACACAGTGGGACCCACATCTGTGAAATCGAAAGGGAAAGTGACAAATCAGTGTCCATACACTGGGTGAAAGTGACAGACAGATGAGAGGTAGAACAAGTGTATCAGATGCAGGAGGCAGTGATGTCTTCTTACCTGTGTCTCACTGGAAGTATTGATGGATCACGGTGTTTCTGCTGTCTATGTCCTCTTCTTCTGCCTCCTCTTCTTCACTGTACACAGGCTCCACAGCTGCCACAACACCTCCTTCAGGACCATCCTCCTGCAGAAAGGGCACCTGTCATCGCAAACCCAAGTTGTTCAGCATACAGTAGGCCACGATAATCTGGCACACCTTATTTGGTGAGTAGTATAGGGAACCACCTGTCATATGGAGGCACCTGAACCTGGCCTTCAGGAGGCTGACGGTCCTCTCTATAACCCTCCTAGTTCGACTGTATGGGGTCCCTGTCCTCACCTAATAGCCACACACGGTGCCTATGGAGTTGCCCCATCACATAAGGGATGCTGCTATGCCTCAGAATGTAAGCGTCATGCACTGAGCCTGGAAACTTGGCGTTCACATAGGAGATGTACTTCGGCCAAACACACCATCTGCACATTCATTGAATGGTAACTCTTCCGGTTTCTGTACACCTGTTCACTCCTGCAGGGGGGGACCAAGGCCACATGTGTTCCATCAATGGCACCTATGATGTTGGGAATATGTCTCAGGGCATAGAAGTCACCTTTCACTGTAGGCAAATCCTCCACCTGAGGGAAAACGATGTAGCTGTGCATGTGTTTCAGCAGTGCAGACAACACTCTGGACAACACGTTAGAGAACATTGGCTGGGACATCCCTGATGCAATGGCCACTGTTTTTTTAAAGGACCCACTTGCCAGGAAATGGAATACTGACAGGACCTGCACTAGAGGGGGAATTCCTGTGGGATGGCGGATGGCTGACATCAGGTCTGGCTCCAACTGGGCACACAGTTCCTGGATTGTGGCACAATCAAGTCTGTAGGTGACAATTACATGTCGCTCTTCCATTGTCGACAGGTCCACCAGCGGTCTGTACACCGGAGGATGCGGCCATCTCCTCACCTGCCCCAGCGGACGTGCCCTATGGACGAGAACAGCGAGCACAGAGTCAGCCAACACTGAGGTACAAAATAAACAAATCTATTGCACACATTTGTCAATCAGCTATGTGCCTGTCTTAGTGTGTATGCAAGGCCTAGATATGTGTGACGCATTTTTAATTGATGCCATGTGGCCCCCTGAAATGGCGGCTGCCTGACCTGTAAGGTGGGACAAGGGGATATGAGGTAACTGCGCTGGCGTTGTGCACCATCGCGGTAGGCGGTTGAAGACCGCTGCGCAATCCTGCATTGGTTAACATTGGACCCTATGGGTCCGAGGAGCCAATGACAATGTACACCGGCGGTGATGGTACGCACCGCCGCGGACATGACCGCCATTTTCTCTCTGTTCACTCACTTGATACCTGATCTTTGACAGGAGAGGACCTACACTGCAAGTGCTGCTGTGACCTCAGTCTGGAAGCGACGATGGCTCAAATGTCTGGGGAAAGGGACCCTGCCTTCACATCGGAGGAGTTAGAGAAACTAGTGGATGGGGTCCTCCCCCAGTACACGCTACTCTACGGTCCTCCAGACAAACAGGTGAGTACACTGTGAGCATGCTGTATGGGAAATGCCTGTTTGGAGTGGTGTGGATGGGAGAAAAGGGGGGGGGGAATGAGGTGTGCATGAAACGACGGTGAGTGGATGTGCGTCAGGGCAAGGGTGGGAACGTGGGCCAATGACTGTGATGGTCTGGACGGTTATATTTTTTCCTTTTCCCCTGTACTATTCCTGTAGGTCAGTGCCCACCAGAAGGATATTTGGCTTGCCATTGCCAAGCATGTCCGGACCTTGGGGGTCCACCACAGACGGCGCACCAACTGCCGGAAAAGATGGGAGGACATTCGCCGCTGGAGCAAGAAGACGGCGGAGGCCCAGCTGGGGATGGCCTCCCAACGTGGGAGGGGTGCCCGTCGCACCATGACCCCCCTGATGTTCCAGATCCTGGCGGTGGCCTATCCAGAGTTGGATGGGCGCTCGAGGGCATCACAGCAGCCACAAGGGGGTGAGTACACTCACATCCATCTGATTCAGCATGCATTGGAGGTGTCCGAGTGGGGGAAGGTGGGCTGTGGGTTCCCCTAGGCTAGGGCGAGCTTTGTAGGCAAGGACCCTTTGTGAGGCAGGCTCAGTGGCAGCCCATCCACACCAGTGGTAAGAGCCATCTACACCTACTCAGGCTCCTGTGACTTGCATGTGTGCAGCAATCGGGCATAGGCCTTGTACCCCATGTCCTTAATCAAATAGGGAACTCTAAGTGCATGGCGTAGTGCAGAGGGCTGCTGTGTCTGTAGTGTCCGCCAACGGTAGTGGTATTGCATGCACTGAACATGTCTTTCTACTTTCTTTCCCCCCCTCTTTGTGGTCTCCCTGTTCTTGTGTGCATTAGCATCATCAGGCGGAGGAGCTGTGCCACCGGAGCAGGAGGGAGCTGCATCCCACATGGTCCTGGAGGGCAAGACTACGGACTCTGAATTCACCAGTCGGACGGAGGGTGAGGGGAGCTTCACGGCGGGGACAGGAGCTGAGACCAGCGACACCGACTCCTCTTCTGATGGGAGCTACCTTGCAGTGGCGGGCCACTCTGTGCCCCCGCATCTACAGGTACAGCCACCACCCCCCCTACCAGCACTGCCTTCCCAGCAGCCCCTCAGCATGTGCCCCGTGGTCCAGTCAGCCCTGCTGCCCTCAGTGAGGAGGCCATTGACTTCCTCAGATCCCTCACTGTTGGGCAGTCTACCATTCTGAATGCCATCCAGGGTGTAGAGCGGCAGTTGCAACAGACAAATGCATACCTGGAGGGCATTCATTCTGGTCAGGCAGCCCAACAGCGAGCTTTTCAGACTCTGGCCTCAGCACTGATGGCAGCCATTGTCCCTGTGTCCAACCTCCCCCCTCCAACTTCCTCCACCCAGACCCAATCCCCAGTACCTCAGCCTATCCCAAGCACACCATCAGACCAGCATGCACACACCTCAACACACAAGGGTAGCTCTGGCAAACATAAACACCACACATCCCACAGGCACTCACACAAGCACCATCCCCATGCACACATATCAACATCCACTGCCTCCACTGTGTCCCCCTCCTCCACGTCTCCCTCCTCCCTCCCTCCCTGTCACGTCTCCACTCACACCTGCATGCATTAGATCTTCAGCCACTACCTCCATTACCAGCACGCCCATCACCACACACCGCTCACGTGCACTCACCGTCCCCACTACCATTCACACATCCCCTGTGTCCTCTCCCAGTGTGTCTGTGAGCCCTCCTCCCAAACTACACAAGCGCAGTCACACACCCACCCAACAGCCATCCACCTCACGACAGCCTCCAGCCCATGCACCTTCACCCAAAGTCAGCAAACGAACACCTCCTACAACCACTGCCTCTTCCTCCACTCCCAAACCCCCTCCATCTACCCGTCCAAGTGTGTCTAAAAAACTTTTCCTATCAAACCTTGACCTCTTCCCTTTTCCTCCCCCACCCCTTCCGTCCCCTAGGGCCCGCCTTTCCAGGTCCCAACCCAGCACCTCAGCCACCACATCCCTGAGAACAGTGGTGCCAGCAGAAACCGGCTTCTGGAGTGCGCCAAGCAGCAGGGCAGCCAGTGTCCCAAGGAGCGAGGCCAAGGACATTCCCCCCCTCAAAAACAAAAGAAGTTGCCCACAGCCAGGAGGGAGAACGCCAAAACACCTGCCACCAAGGGCTCAGCCAGGACAACAGTTGGGAGTGGCAAGACAGCTGCACCACCATCCAAGGCGGGGAAGGGCCAGAGGAAGAAAGGGAAGTCGCCGCCAACCTGCACGGCGGACAAAACCGCCACTGGCACCGCCACATGCACCTCCGCTCAGGACACTGCTGCCAGCAGCATGCTCACTGAGCCCCCCACCAGCCCCGCTGCTCAGGACACTGCTGCCAACAGCACGCTCACTGAGCCCCCACCAGCACCGCCTCTCAGGACACTGCCGCCAGAAGCACACTCACTGAGCCCCCCACCAGCACCGCCGCTCAGGACACCGCCGCCAGCAGCACACTCACTGAGCCCCCCACCAGCACCACTGCCCAATGACCGCCGCAAGCACCGCCGCTACTGAGCCCGCCGCCAGCACCGCCAGTGGCCACTCCAAATCCTGTGCCAGTGCCACCACCGCAGACATGGCTGCCATCCCCAGTGGTCATTCGTACGAGGCTGGTGGTCAGTTCCAGGGGCATGGGCAGCTTCCATGTTGCCCCACCGTCAGTGGAGTGTCAGATCCACTACCTCAGTCCTTGGCAGGATGAAGCACTCTAGGCACAAAGCCCCCTCCAGAACCAGTGGAGAAAAACATCCACTACCTCTGTCCTTGGCAGGATGAAGCACTCTGGGCACAAAGCCCCCTCCAGAACCACTGGAGAAAGACATCCACTACCTCTGTCCTTGGCAGGATGAAACACTCTGGGCACAAAGCCCCCTCCAGAACCAGTGGAGACTGTTATCCACTTGAGAGACTGTGGCTTTGCACTCCTCAGGATAAAGCAGTGGGCAAACCAACCACTGGAGAGACTGTGGCTTTGCACTCCCCAGGATGCAGCAGTGGGCAAACCAACCACTGGAGAGACTTGAGAGACTGTGGCTTTGCACACCCCAGGATGCAGCAGTGGGCAAATCACCCACTGGAGAGACTTGAGAGACTGTGGCTTTGCACTCCCCAGGATAAAGCAGTGGGCAAACCACCCACTGGAGAGACTTGAGAGACTGTGGCTTTGCACTCCCCAGGATGTAGCAGTGGGCAAACTACCCACTGGAGAGACTTGAGAAACTGTGGCTTTGCACTCCCCAGGATAAAGCAGTGGTCAAACCACCCACTGGAGAGACTTGTGAGACTGTGGTTTTGCACTCCCCAGGATGCAGCAGTTGCCAAACCACCCACTGGAGAGACTTGAGAGACTGTGGCTTTGCACTCCCCAGGATGAAGCAGTGGGCAACCCCCCACTGGAGAGACTTGAGAGACTGTGGCTTTGCACTCCCCAGGATAACGCAATGGGCAAACCACCCACTGGAGAGACTTGAGAGACTGTGGCTTTGCACTCCACAGGATACCTCAATGGGCATGGAGCCCCCTCGTGGAGCTGGCGTTGTGCACTCATCCGGCTGAGGTGCCCCCCTTCCCTTCTCCCTGGGGTGCCTGTTTCATCGATCTGATGTCCCTGCAGTGTTCTCTCCGTTTGGATCGGGTATTGAGTGTGGGCCGGGCCCATGCACTTTGGGCCCAGTGGTCCACGGACTATTTAGGTTCAGTACATGGACTTGAATTCTTGGTGTACATATTTGTTAATAGTGTATATATATTTTTGACAAATGGATTTTACATGATTACATTCATTCAAATCATTTCCTTTTGTCCTTGCGTTCTTCCAGGGAGGGTTGGGGGGGAAATGTATTGTTTAAGCATGTATTAGTGTGTGTGTTGTTGTGGGTGGGGTGGGGGTGTTGTGTGTTGCATGTGTGTGTCACTCTCTTTTCCCTCCCCTCTCCCCTGTGTCGTAGGTGCAGTACTCACCGTGGTCGTCGCCGCCGTTGTTCGTGCTCCTGGTAGAGGAGCAGGAAGTCAATGGCAGAGAGTATGTGGAGTTCCAGCTCCATGGCGTCCTGGTTCCTCGTGGGGTGTGTAGAGGTGACCGTTTTCCCTTCCAAGTCCTGTTTCCGCCGTGTTTTTGTTTACGTTGAATCCGCCCCGGAAAAGATGGCGGATTGGCCTCTCATAGTGGTGTGGGCGGTACATTGTCTTCCGCATGTCTGTTGGCGGTGACTGCAAAGCTGTTTGTTTGTACCGCCGTGGCGGTCGGAGTGTTAAAGTGGCTGTCTATGTTGGCAGTTTCCACCACGGTCATAGTTCAATTTTTTTTTTCGCCGGCCTGTTGGCAGTTTTACCGACGCTTTAACACCGACCGCCAGGGTTACTGGTAATTCGGGCAAATTAATGCTGTGTGGAACAAACTATGGTTGACATTTCCATACCTCTACCGCCT
This sequence comes from Pleurodeles waltl, assembly GCF_031143425.1. Taxonomy (NCBI): domain Eukaryota; kingdom Metazoa; phylum Chordata; class Amphibia; order Caudata; family Salamandridae; genus Pleurodeles; species Pleurodeles waltl. The sequence continues at coordinate 447,540,110 of NC_090437.1, forward strand.
TTGAAGGGTGGATTCAAAACAAACACTTACATTTAATTTTAGACATTTACAATCTACTTAAGAAACGTGTGCTATGGAGGTTCAAATTTGGCCTAGCATTAGCCGTCCCAGTATGTGACTCCTAAGGCTTTCATTAGATCTAGATCACCTAATCACCAGGTTTGGAGTTCCCATTTGACCTATGTCACCTGAAAACTAGGGCTTTCCTTGCTGTTTATTTAGCACTGTTAGGGAGTCAGGTTAAGGGTGCTACATGTTTCGGCCTATTTGAGTCCGAAAAGCGTGAGAATTTCTACTTCTCTGCCTCCAGGCCAACAGCTAAGCAGCCCTCACCACTGCAGGAGATAACTGTTGTTGGGTCCTGGGTGATCAGGGCATGTGATAGAGGAGGAGAACCATAAGTATAGTCTTTTTCATGGCCCTCCTAGTCTGAGCGTGATGTTATATGTTTCACCTTATAAACCACATATCAATTCACCATTTGAACCCTCATCTACAACAGGACATGAATATGGTGTATGAAAGGCCCTGTCGAATCTTGTTGGCAACTGGAGGGCACAGATACAGGCTATACCAGCCCACCAAATTATCACTCAATGCTAGCCCGACAGGCCTGCAGAGATTAGAGTGGACAACTTTGTTTCACAGTCAGCGTAGGAAATTGGATTGAGAATGTACAACAAAAATTACCAACACAATAAACGGACCAACACAGCTGAGTGCTGCTAGGACTCCATAAAATATAATAAAATGTGTGTCTATCTCATACACTTCCTCTTCCATCACACTGCCAATGCCACATCCCATTACACTGCCGCAGCTCAGTGGTTAGCCCACAGGACATGGAAACACTTCCTGCACAGGTTCAAAGCAAAGACAACATCCTTCGACCCCCCCCCCCCCACGATGTAGAATGCTATCCCCCTGGATACAAGGTTCAGACATAAAAGTAGAAAGGGGGACAGAAAAAAGGGAAGTGAAAAGGACATTTCAGCTGTGAATGCATGGAACGAGTAATTGAACCCACTTGGGGAGACTGTCGATAATACAGAAACTCATATGTCCAGAAAGGAAGTGTTGTATTATATGCTCCTTAACCTAGGTACCATACACTAGCCAGACTACGTATGTTAATATTTGACCGAATAGAACACTGTTGGAGAGCAGGTGGACACCATTTTCTAGCCATGTGCCAACGCTTTTTGGAAAGGAGTGTTGAATTCAGTAAACAAAATCTTAGACATCGCTCTCCCAGAGATGATTCTGCTGGACTGCCAGCAAGAACGGCACTACTCATTACCCACCAGAATCAGAGAGCTCATTTCTAAGTTACTGTTACCCAGAGAACAAGGGATTACATTGAACTAAGGAAAAGATGGAGGCCCGGATTTATCACAGGATTGCATTGCCCTTGCGTCACACAGGGTAATGCAATCCTTAAAACAGATTTACAAAGCCACGCAAGGTGCAAGGCCACTCTGCGTGGCCCTGCATTGGTTTGTAATTTTAGAGTAACACAAAGCAGCGCACGCCACTGCTTTGTGGTACTCTGCACCAGGAAGGCTTTGCATGGGTGGAGAATGTGAGAAAACAGGGCTGATTGCAGAGGCCCCCTAACTTTTTGCCCCCATTTTCCACTTTTTGCTGGTGTTTTCCTGACTCTGATGGTGCCCTGGGTACTGCTAACCAGTCCCAGGGCCTGCGCTCTGTGTAAAATCAATATGCAAATTAGGCTAATTATAATTGGCTAAATTAACCTACCTATAAGTCCCTAGTATATGGTAGGGCAGGTAGGTTTAGGGACCACAGCATAGGTAGTGCACCCATAGGTGCACTGCTGAGGTGCCCAGTGTCATTTTAAAGGCAGGCCTGCCTTGCTGGCTGCTTTTAAATTAAAGTTATATGCAAATTCGACTTTGGAATTAAAAGTAGTTCCAAAGTCTTAAACTACCTTATTTTTACATATAAGTCACCCCTAAGGTGTGCCCTATGTGCCCCTAGGGCTGGGTGCCATGTAACTATAAGCAGGGACTTTATAAAAAATAGTTTTATAAGCCCTGGTGAGGTAAAAACTGCCAAATTCGTTTTTCCCTCATTGTAGTAAATGGCCTTCATAGGCTAGAATGGGGAGACTTTATTTTAAATTTTAAAGTCTCCTTAAATGTTGCATACCAAGAATTTGGTATCAAATTAATTGTTGTAATAAATCCCACAACTTCCAGTTGTTGGATTTAATATAACTTGTTCAGGTAAAAAGTTTTAGACTTTACCTAAAAAGTTGCCAATTTCAGCCCTGCATTGTTTTTGCTGCTGTGCTCTGATTGGCCAGCCTGCAGCAGCTTAGCCAAGCTGCCTTGATGAGGTGTGAAGTGGCCTGGCTTCACACAAAGAAGTGTGCCTGTGGGAGAGAATCTCCCCTCAGCAGATGGTGAGGCAGGAAGGGGGAGGGCTGCCAAACTGGTCTTCAAAGGAAGAGAAGGACATTTGGAGCAACCAGCAACACCCCCACATCCTGCAACCCCAGACAACTAGGTGCCCCCTTGATTAGATTAGGAGAGGGCAGGAGAGGGGTGTGTTTATGATTTTTAGCCACACCAGTGGGTGGGCTCAGCCAGATGTAACCTCCAAAAATCAGATTCAGCCATGTTGGATTTTTAGAGAATGTTGCCCACTGGGATGGATTTTTGCCACACTTCCCAGGAAGTGGTCATCGCAGGGGGAAGGACCCTGCCCCTGATTGGAGAACCAGGACCCCCCTGCTTTTCACCCAGGAGCAAGGATAAAACTGGCAGACCTGCACCCACACCTCAGATCCCCACAAGATTTCAACAGGAAAGAACTAAAGGAGAAGAAGGACTGCCCTGCTGGACCCCTGGCCTGCACCCGGAACCTGCACTCAGAAGGACTGCACCAGCTGCACACTTGGGCTTCACCACAAGAAGGACTTTGCCTGGCTTCAACTGGTTCAAGGAGGGACTCCCTGTTTGCTACAGGTGACAAATTGCTAACCAGAGTCCCCTGCACCAACTCCTGAAGAAAGCGACCAGCTGACCACTGCCCAGTGGCCAAAAAGGAGTTTACGCCAGGTGCATTCTGGGAGTTGTAGTCCGCACCTCCCAAGGACCATCTCAGAACTTCTGGACCCTTGGGGTGAGCTGTGGACCCCAAAAAAAGCTTAAAAGGACATCTGGGTGAAGCCCCAGAAGTTTGGAGAAGATTTGAGAATTTTTGTAAAAAAGCTCCATAGAGGGACCGACCCGCCGGGGCAATTCTAGCCGGCTTGTCTCAACCGCGACCCGGCCTGATTTGGTGGTTCGTCCCGGTAAAGAAAAATCTCTGAAAAAGAGACTAAGTCCGAAGGTAAAAAGTTGATCGGGACCTCCCAGCCATCGTATCCGAGAAGGGCTCCATGGACGTCAGATCAAGATCCAGGTTTACCCCGGTCGAAGGATTTTGACCTCGAAAAAACGACTAAGTCCGAAGGTAAAAATCTCCACCGAGGAATCCAGCATCGCGTATCCGGAGAAGGGCTCCAGGAGGTCGGATTGGACTGGCAGGTTCGTCCCGCTGAAGAAAATCTTCAAAATAAAGACTAAGTCAGAAGGTAACTTTTTAACCGAGGCCTCCCGCGACCTGTAGCCGAGCAGGGCTCCATCGCGGTCGGCCTGAAACTTTGACTTTGCCCCGGTCGAGGTGCAACCAGATGACCCGATTGGCGCTTTTTGTTTCTAAGCGCTAGAAAAATAATAATTTTTAAAAATTCATATCTCCGGTTCCCCTTATCCGATTTTATTCGTTTTGGTGTCATTTTGAAGATAAAAATATAAACTATTTTTATAAATTGGTTTTGGATTTTTAAACTGTTTCCTGTGTTTTATTTAATTACTGTTTTGTGATATTTGAATGCTTTACACTCTGTCTCCTAAGTTAAGCCTTGACGCTCGTTGCCAAGCTACCAAGGGTTGAGCTGAGGTTAATTTACTGAGACCTAACTGGACCTAAGTGGAGGTTGGTGGCTTTTTGTTAGGTGTAGGTACCTACCTGCCCTTACCAGCAACCCATTTTCCAACATTTTTGGTGGCAGCGGTGGGATCCTGTACTTGTGTTCAGTATCACGTTACAGTTTTAAGTAAAACAAATTAAAAATCCTTTAAATTGTCTTAGTGCAAAAATTGTTTTAAAAATAAATAAATGAATAAATAAATTTTTAATTTGGATTAATTTCTATTATTGAGTTTTTGTAATTTTTCTAAATTATTGTTTCCAATTTTTGCAAAAAGTTTTTGTTGACACAAAACTAGGGAACCATGGAGCTTGATCTGGCTAGCCTACCCACACTGACAGTAGTCCAGCTTAGGGGGTTGTGTACTGAAAGAGGGTTGCCTGCAACCACTGACCTCAGGAAGCAAGTCCTGATCAAATCCCTGACAGCATGGGCTGAGGCCCAAGAGGTAGACCCAGGGGAAGCTCCAGAGGAGGAAGAAGGAGGGGAGGATGCTAGCTCTAACCACTCAGGGGAGGGAGGGCATCTGAGCCTAATTGAGGATGGGGAAGACCGGTCCTCAGTACATACAGTCACTAGGGGCAGACCCAAAGCTAGTGATGGGAAGGGGGTCCCTTCAGGAGGAGAGAACCCGTCCATCAGAGAAAGAGAGCTGGAGGCCCAGCTTGCATATATAACTTTGGAACCAGAGAAGCTGGCCCTAGAAAAGAAAAAGTGGGCAAACAAAGAGAAAAGAGATGGTGGCAGCGACAAAGAAGCTGAGGTGTCCCTGGGTGGGGGTTATTCCCCTAGATTACCCAAGGGGGTGGTTCCTGCTTATGTAGAGGGGGATGATATAGACAAGTGGTTGGAGGCCTTTGAGAGGGCACTCCAAATGAGAAGGGTTAGGCCTCAGTACTGGGGTTCCCTTTTGTGGGAGTTGGTCCCCAACTCTGGGAGGGATAGGCTTCTGACCCTAAGGGGGAAGAGGCAGATTCATACCCTAGTATGAAGAGGTGCTTAGCCAAGAAGTTTGGTCTGACCCCAGAGCAGTATAGAATGAAGTTCAGGGACACCCAGAAGGTCAGTACCCAGTCTTGGGTTGACTTTGCAGACACCTCACTTAAGGCACTAGAGGGCTGGATTATTGGTAACAAAGTAAATACTTATGAGGGGTTATACAATCTGATCATGAGAGAGCACATCTTGACCAATTGTACCCAAGAAAGGTTACGCCAGCATCTAGTGGACTCTAAGCTGACCAAGCCTAGAGAGCTAGGGGAGGCAGCTGATGAGTGGTTGAGAACCAGGGTGGTTGTCAAGTCCCAGGGGGGAGACTCCAAGAAGGGGGGGTCAGGTCCCCAAAAACCTAAAGAGGGAGGTGGTAAGCCCACCACAGAGACTCCCTCTGTACCCCAGAATCCTAAGAAGGAGGAGAGTAAATCCCACTCCCACTCTGACAAGCAGAGACAGGGAGACCCAGGGTTAAAAAAGTTCTTGGACAGTAAGGCGTGCTTTGACTGTCAGCAGACAGGTCACTTCAGAGGAGATGCAGCCTGTCCAAAGAAGGTGGTTAGCACTGGGCTTTCCAGTGTAGCCATAGAGGAGGACTCCTCAGATGATGAAGTCCTCCTAGCATTGAGCTGGGAGACAGGACCAGATGGTAAGCTGGTGATCCCTGAGGGTGGGAGTAGGCACTTCCACCACATTCAAGTGAATGGGATCCCTACCACTGGCCTGAGAGACACCTGTGCCAGCCACACTATAGTGAGTGACCGGTTAGTGACCCCAGACATGTATGTCCCAGGAGAGACAAGGAAAGTCAGGATAGCCACAGGGGAGGTCACCTCCAAACCTGTAGCCATAGTGCCCCTAGAGAGGGAGGGTATCCTTGAATGGTTTAGGGTGGTAGTCAGTGCTGACCTCCCCCTAGATTGTATCCTGGGCAATGACCTCCCAGAGGTGGGTCTGGTCCCAGATGGGGCGGTCGCCCGGGGCGCCAACCCAAACCAAAGTCCTGGGGAGTCAGTCCCTACAGTTAGGAGACAGGGGTCCCCAAGAAAAGGAAAGAAGAAAAGGAAGGGTAGGCCACTCTTAAAGAGAGTTCCAGGGAGCCAAAGGCCTTCTGCCCCAGTAGGGGGGGAGCCCAGAGTTTGCACTGGTGAGGCCTGCCCTGACCCCAAGGAAGTCCTGAGTAGTCAGGCAGCTGTCCAGATGCAGGGTGTTGCCCCTGCACTGACAGAAGGGAGAGTGGAAGGAGGGTGTCTGCCACAGGAGGTGGTAGCCCCCCACTCTAGACAGCAAGAGGGGTGCCAGGACCCCAAAGTTGCCCCTAAAGCAGCTCAGCCACCTGTCAGTGGAGAGCTTAGGGTGCGGTTCTGGGTACTGACAGCAGTCAGTAGCCTCTGCTGGGTGCTAGCCTTCCTGGCAGCACTGTACTTGGCCTAGGAGGCAGACCCCAGGGCCAATAGCAAAGTAGGCCCCCTGACCCTGTTGGTCATGGTGGGGTTGCTCAAGTGTTGGGTGACCTCTTTGGGTAAACTAGGTGTTGCCCTAGCAAAGTTAGGAGTAGGGGAGGTGGGCACCTCACTACCCAAGTTGGCAGAGAGAGAGGAGGAAGACCCCCCTAGAGGGAAGTTTCAGTTTGAGATGGGTCCTTTCACTGTTGGGATGGCTTCACTACCCAGAGGGAGTGACCCTGACAGGAGGATGTAAGGCAGAGTAGGCCCTGCAAAGGGACAGCCAGTTTTCTTCACTGTCTTCCTCGCCTAACAAGCCAGGAAGACTCTCTCAGGGTTGGGCTGAGTCTCCTGGGCGTGTGGGCTGGGGGGGGGGGCTTGTGTGAGAAAACAGGGCTGATTGCAGAGGCCCCCTAACTTTTTGCCCCCATTTTCCACTTTTTGCTGGTGTTTTCCTGACTCTGATGGTGCCCTGGGTACTGCTAACCAGTCCCAGGGCCTGTGCTCTGTGTAAAATCAATATGCAAATTAGGCTAATAATAATTGGATAAGTTAACCTACCTATAAGTCCCTAGTATATGGTAGGGCAGGTAGGTTTAGGGACCACATCATAGGTAGTGCACCCATAGGTGCACTGCTGAGGTGCCCAGTGTCATTTTAAAGGCAGGCCTGCCTTGCTGGCTGCTTTTAAATTAAAGTTATATGCAAATTCGACTTTGGAATTAAAAGTAGTTCCAAAGTCTTAAACTACCTTATTTTTACATATAAGTCACCCCTAAGGTGTGCCCTATGTGCCCCTAGGGCTGGGTGCCATGTAACTATAAGCAGGGACTTTATAAAAATAGTTTTATAAGCCCTGGTGAGGTAAAAACTGCCAAATTCGTTTTTCCCTCATTGTAGTAAATGGCCTTCATAGGCTAGAATGGGGAGACTTTATTTTAAATTTTAAAGTCTCCTTAAATGTTGCATACCAAGAATTTGGTATCAAATTACTTGTTGTAATAAATCCCACAACTTCCAGTTGTTGGATTTAATATAACTTGTTCAGGTAAAAAGTTTTAGACTTTACCTAAAAAGTTGCCAATTTCAGCCCTGCATTGTTTTTGCTGCTGTGCTCTGATTGGCCAGCCTGCAGCAGCTTAGCCAAGCTGCCTTGGTGAGGTGTGAAGTGGCCTGGCTTCACACAAAGAAATGTGCCTGTGGGAGAGAATCTCCCCTCAGCAGATTGTGAGGCAGGAAGGGGGAGGGCTGCCAAACTGGTCTTCAAAGGCAGAGAAGGACATTTGGAGCAACCAGCAACACCCCCACATCCTGCAACCCCAGACAACTAGGTGCCCCCTTGATTAGATTAGGAGAGGGCAGGAGAGGGGTGTGTTTATGATTTTTAGCCACACCAGTGGGTGGGCTCAGCCAGATGTAACCTCCAAAAATCAGATTCAGCCATGTTGGATTTTTAGAGAATGTTGCCCACTGGGATGGATTTTTGCCACACTTCCCAGGAAGTGGTCATCGCAGGGGGAAGGACCCTGCCCCTGATTGGAGAACCAGGACCCCCCTGCTTTTCACCCAGGAGCAAGGATAAAACTGGCAGACCTGTACCCACACCTCAGATCCCCACAAGATTTCAACAAGAAAGAACTAAAGGAGCAGAAGGACTGCCCTGCTGGACCCCTGGCCTGCACCCGGAACCTGCACTCAGAAGGACTGCACCAGCTGCACACTTGGGCTTCACCACAAGAAGGATTTTGCCTGGCTTCAACTGGTTCAAGGAGGGACTCCCTGTTTGCTACAGGTGAAAAATTGCTAACCAGAGTCCCCTGCACCAACTCCTGAAGAAAGCGACCAGCTGACCACTGCCCAGTGGCCAAAAAGGAGTTTGTGCCAGGTGCATTCTGGGAGTTGTAGTCCGCACCCCCCAAGGACCATCTCAGAACTTCTGGACCCTTGGGGTGAGCTGTGGACCCCAAAAAAACCTTAAAAGGACATCTGGGTGAAGCCCCAGAAGTTTGGAGAAGATTTGAGAATTTTTGTAAAAAAGCTCCATAGAGGGACCGACCCGCCGCAGCAATTCTAGCCGGCTTGCCTCAACCGCGACCCGGCCTGATTTGGTGGTTCGTCCCGGTAAAGAAAAGTCTCCGAAAAAGAGACTAAGTCCGAAGGTAAAAAGTTGACCGGGACCTCCCAGCCATCGTATCCGAGAAGGGCTCCATGGACGTCAGATCAAGATCCAGGTTTACCCCGGTCGAAGGATTTTCACCTCGAAAAAACGACTAAGTCCGAAGGTAAAAATCTCCACCAAGGAATCCAGCATCGCGTATCCGGAGAAGGGCTCCAGGAGGTCGGATTGGACTGGCAGGTTCGTCCCGCTGAAGAAAATCTTCAAAATAAAGACTAAGGGCCTGATTCTAACTTTGGAGGACGGTGTTAAACCGTCCCAAAAGTGGCGGATATACCACCTACCGTATTACGAGTTCCATAGGATATAATGGACTCGTAATACGGTAGGTGGTATATCCGCCACTTTTGGGACGGTTTAACACCGTCCTCCAAAGTTAGAATCAGGCCCTAAGTCAGAAGGTAACTTTTTAACCGAGGCCTCCCGCGACCTGTAGCCGAGCAGGGCTCCATCGCGGTCGGCCTGAAACTTTGACTTTGCCCCGTTCGAGGTGCAACCAGATGACCCGATTGGCGCTTTTTGTTTCTAAGCGCTAGAAAAATAATAATTTTTAAAAATTCATATCTCCGGTTCCCCTTATCCGATTTTATTCGTTTTGGTGTAATTTTGAAGATAAAAATATAAACTATTTTTATAAATTGGTTTTGGATTTTTAAACTGTTTCCTGTGTTTTATTTAATTACTGTTTTGTGATATTTGAATGCTTTACACTCTGTCTCCTAAGTTAAGCCTTGACGCTCGTTGCCAAGCTACCAAGGGTTGAGCTGGGGTTAATTTACTGAGACCTAACTGGACCTAAGTGGAGGTTGGTGGCTTGTTGCTAGGTGTAGGTACCTACCTGTCCTTACCAGCAACCCATTTTCCAACAGAGAGCGAGTGCTCCCACACATTCATCCATGTATTTTTGTGCATTTCCATATTTTCCAAAACAAGTAAAGTTGGGCATGCATTAAAATGCTACATACTTCTTCCTCAAAGAGGTGCAGCGAAGAGAAATATCTTTATTTGTCCTTGTTTTTCCCTCTTTCTAAGGGTGCTGAAAGAGGAAAATACCTCTACGGTTTAGTTTTGTGCAGGAAGGTGCCCCATCCTGCCCAAAAACAATCCTGTATGCAACACAGGCACCCTTGCACCATGGCCTGCGTTGGTGCTAAGCTGCGTTGAGTGCACCAGCGCAAGGACAGAGCAGGAATGCACCATATCTTGATATATAGGGAGGATTCCCGCCCTCTCCATCAGGCGCAGTACAGCAAGTTGTCATGGTGCCTTGCAATGTATCAAATTTTGATAATTCTGGGCCAGAGTCCCGACAGTAGACAGTGTGCATAACCTTTCAAAGAAAAAAACGGTCTGCCCACATCCTTAAAGGAAAGAGAGAGGTTTGCCACTGGGTGGGCACCTCTTTTGGCATTCCCTACTACAGATTTTGGTGAGCATATGTCGCGACTCCCTCCCCATAGGACGGCACGTAAGGTTCTTTAAATCACACCACGTGCTTTCTTTTTTACATTTTCAATCCGATGGTGTACATTTTGATTGCTGGTTATTATTGGGTGAATGTTAACCATAAAAATAAGTGCTTGCCACTGGCTTTCGTAAAGGTCATTTGACCGCTACGAAAAGCCATGCTCGACTTCATCTTGCAACTAAAAAGTGATGTTTTCCCCTTTTTCCAAAAGCAAAAGTGGACAGCGATACCATGTCTGTGTTGAGAAGCCCCCAAGCCCGCTACCCTACGGTTTTTGTACTCTCTATCGACCCCTCTCATTCCGCGCTTCATTTGTAGAATAACATAGATGCGGTGTCAGAGGGTGTTCCTAGGAGCGCGCTGCTGGTGCTGCTGAAGGACAGGATGGCCTCGTTTTGAGCCCATTCCGTGCGCCCTTCTTCCGCTTCCTGGCGAATCACTTCATTCCTGAGTTCTCTCTTTATTGCCGATTACCTATTTTTCACCTCCTCCGCGGTCTCCCTTTTCTCCTTTGCTGTGTTTTCGCTCTGGAACAAAGTCTAGGGATGAAAAATACGCCCTGGTGCCCACAAGTGAGTGCCAGAGTCCACCTACTATACGCACCTGCACAAAAGAAGCGCTCCTTGTCTTCACAAACTGTCCTGCTGCCTCCTTGTAGCAAAGACCCTAGCTAGACACCACGGGAGAACATTGTATTGTTTATGAACCAGAACGAAATGTTCATCAGTATACACTGTTCAGTGTTATGTTTCTCATAGTTCTCTCCAAATTCAAAACGTGTTTCAAGCTGTATGTGAGTCTCCTTTTCCACCATACACATTTGGATGTTCTGATCTCGCTGCACTTCGGCAAATTAACAGTGAACATTTTGTGAACATTTTGCAACAGCTTGATGTAATTGCGTCCTCAGAAGCACAACCTGCTTCCTGTTCCTTGCTGTTTCCATTAGAGTACCACACTTTTTAGGTCTCTGCTACAGGCAGCTGTAGCTGTGTGTTTGCCAGACCTATTGTTTCCAGTACACTTTATAAACACGGAGCTGGCTGTTAGTCAGCCCTTAGCTTATGACTGGATGGCTTTGTTATCTATTTCATTTCTCTGCTCCTAATTCAATAGTTTACACAAAAAAGAACAGAATGACTTCGCTTTTTGATTCTGTTCCTGAAGGTCTTAACCAAGAGATTGAATGGCAGGCTCTAACGGTTCTCTGACTCACTAAGGGGCACATTTACAAGAAAGTGGTGCATCAGCTATGATGCGCCACTTTTCTTGCGCCCCCCCCTAACGTCAACATGGTACCGCATGGTACACCATGCCACACGTTAGCCAATAGCGTCAACATTTTTTACGCTATTGTGGCGAATTAGTCGATTAGCGCCAAAATAATGGCGCTAGTCCATCAATGTATGGGAATGACCCTTGGAAACAATGGGAGCATCACTTTGTTGCCTGCCTTGGGCAGGCATTAAAAATTATGGGAAATATGGCTCAGTGAAATCTCGTAAATTTCACTGCGCAATGTTTCTTGGCCTCCTAACAGGGGAACGCACCTCCTTGCATACATGATGCTTGGCGCAGGCATAATGTGGCACAAAGGGTTACAAAGTGGTGCAATGCTTGCACTGCGCCACTTTGAAAATCTGGCGCGGGTAAAAGGCCTCCTTGACGCCACGTTAGCATTAAAAAAATGACACTAGGGCGGCCCAAGGAGGCTCTAGGTGCTTGTAAATATGCCCCTAAGTGTCTGGTTTCCATTTACCCTCTTCTTCTCTATCCACCTTAGTGTATGTGTTGCCCTCCATTATATCAGAATTTACAGTATTATGTTGATTGCTTCTATTGTTAGTGATGTGGGAACCCTGGTATGGGGTTCCCTACACGTTTTCCCTTTTCTTATTATTGAGGTGTTAATGGATTTTATATGAGGAACAATTTATGTTATTAATTTGTATATGAACAAAGTTTAAGTTGGTTTCTCTAGTATTAAGGACATAATTGTACCTTTTCTTTTACAACTCACTACTGTATGCTGCCACAACCTACTTCAAAATGTTGGATACTGTTAGGCAATTTACATGCATTTTGAATATGACCACCCATAGATAATTAGCATTTCTATTTTAGGATTACTACCTCCAGTGTTAGTAGTGTGGGAGCCTAGTACGCTGCTCACTATGGTCGATTAATATAATTATTTTCACCCTTACATCCTTTTCTTTTCTTTTCTCTACTAATTATAGCATAAATCTGCAGTTTCATAAAGAGGAATAGTTGTGGAATTACATCGTTAGAATAACAGTCTGTTTACTAATTATAACGTAAAGCTACAGTTTCATAATGGGGACTAGTTGTGGAAGTATATCTTCAGAATAGCACTCTGTTCCTTGTGATGAGATCGCAGTGTGTTCTTAACTTGCTACTGTGTTTCTATACCAACCCGTTTTAAGATGGTGGCTTCGTTTTACAAGCCTGCACACCACTTTCTGGATATCATTGCGGATTGCCTGGGCGCCGATTAAATTGAGCGCCGCGTTCACACTCTCCAGGTTGAGCTTTATTGGCGGCGGGCAGATTCGTTTCCCCAGACCTTGGGCCTGATTTTTACTTTTTTTAGCGCCGTATTTGCGTCATTTTCTGACGCAAAAACGGCGCAAACCCGAAATTCAATTCGATTTTTGTGTTTTCTCCGCTTTTGCCTTCAAAAAATGACGCAAATGCGGCGCTAAAAAAAAGTACAAATCAGGCCCTTAGTGTTACTTTAAAAAAACAGGTGTCAATCACCATGTGAACAATTTCTTTCTTGGATACTGGTAAAATATTAACTTGATTGTTGTCCCTTTCCGGCATCGGTACTTTCCACTGTAGTTTGCTGAATGAAGCTTAAGTTCTGTTTTTTTCCTTTGTACACAGATTGATTACGGATTTTGTAAGTTACATACACTATTTTAGTAAGGACTTTTCGAGCTAATTCTGACCAATAGGTTTACCTATTCTGTCTTTCAAATTAGGCTCACCATATACTGGTTTGATCTGGGACATGTGTGTGCTCACATGCCGCATTTCTGGATTTACTCCTTGTAAACTGAATAAGGCTCCACTGCAGCCATGTACATTTGACGGTTATACAAGTTACATTCGGTGGTTGGCCAACATTTCTGTGGTTCATCTCATGGTTATATATAAGTGGAGGGATGGATCTTTTTAGCTTGTAGGTCTTTGATGTTTCACCCTCAGCTCATGGGATCTTTTTGTTTTCTTTCTTTTTGCACCTCAAGTGTTTGCTGACTGATTCACATCATGATTTTATTACTGGCATACTTCAAAAAAAGCTTTTGTTGTTCTACATGTTGGTTTTGCCAACAAATGAACTTACCTCTATTCATAAAAATAACTTTCATGGACTATTGAGGAGCAGTTGTGTGGTTGCTCTATCTGTCTCAGACCACTCTCTGTAAATTATGTAACTTTTGAATTCAGTGTTAGACAGAGGGCCCGTGCTGCTAGTTTCATCCTCTAAGGAGATAACTATAAGTGAATTGATAACAACTCAAAAGTGTTCTGATTCTAAAGAAGCATGCCTTACATAATTTTTTGTAGAAACATTTAATTAATGTATGTTCTTTTGCTTTAATTAATTTCACCAGTGGGAGTGTATGTTTGCTAACAACAAAATCTCTTAACATTTATATAGTTTACAAAATTCGTTCTCCTTCAGGGGACACTTTGGGGGTTATTCTAACTTTGGAGGAGTGTTAATCCGTCCCAAAAGTGACGGTAAAGTGACGGATATACCACCAGCCGTATTACGAGTTCCATAGGATATAATGGACTCGTAATACGGCTGGTGGTAAATCCGTCACTTTTCCGTCACTTTTGGGACGGATTAACACCTCCTCCAAAGTTAGAATAACCCCCTTTGTGTTTACATATTGTTGTACCATGTTCCCTGGGAAATAGTTGGGTTGCCCTAATTTGTGGTACCGGGTGTGAACAATGGCAATGGGGAGCAAACCCACCAAAAATATGAGCTGTCAAGCAAAGGCTGTTGAGCTGGAAATTCGTTATGTACTATGTCTTCCTGCGATGATCCTGAAGCAGAAAGTGACATTACCAGTGCAATCTTGAAATAGGCTAATAACCGCCTGCCATCTTGAGCTAAGGAACACAGCAGTAGTGCTGCATGCCCAGACACCATGACTCACCTTGTGGCTATAGCCACCTGTCCCAACAAGACTCTCATCCTGGCATAAACTTGAAGAGGACATGAGCGCATCATACCAAAATCTGCAAATCCCTTGTCAGTCCCTATGCCTATCCCTCCAAATTCCAGGTACACAATAGGTCATGACTGCAGACTAAGAGAGGCAACATTTTGGATTGGGTGAGATGTCCAAATACGTCTAGTGCGTTGCGGCTGCCCCACAGAAGCCATGCTGCATCCGCTTGCTTCTCCATCTATGCAGTCCTCAAAAACAGGATGAAACCATCTTTTTGCAGGCATTTGTGTGACCTAACCCACCAGTTCCCATGTGAGATGTCCTGCATACCACTGGATCTCCTCGTTGGATAAGTCCTGAGAAAGCTCTGGAAAACTCTACCAAGGAACATAACCCTCAGACCACAACCCTGACCAGTTTGTATATGCAGCCTACAAAATTATATTCACATTCCTTTGCTAACCACCCTGTGTGCAAGACCTTTTAATATGCTGCTGTGCACCAAGTCTGTAACACTGTTTCGAGACCTCAAGCTAGACACCAAAACCTACAATAAATAGATGACATTTCACCCAACACCCTTCCCCAATCAATTCACTAGTGATATGGTAACTATTTACTTGACTATCTGGAAAGTGCTTGGGGCCATATTTATACTTTTTGACGCAAAGCTGCGCCGGCGCAGTTTTGCGTCAAAAAAATTACCGCCGGCTAACGCCATGTCGATGCGCTGTGCGGGCGTCAAATTTATACTTTGACGCACGGCGGCGCAACCAACAGGTGGGAGTCATTATTTCGTGACGTACACAGCGGCGTCAAGTCGTAAAGGAAACCAACGTTAACGCGATGCAAATGACTGTGGGTCAATTTACGTCAGTGCAACCCGGAAAGCGCCGTTTGTTTTGATGCAATAGCGTCAAATTTACCCGCGAACACTGCCCTTTCAGCAGAGGAGAGCCAAAATGGATCCCAGATGCCACAACAGACCCCAGGAAGATGACAGCAGACCAGGAACCAGCCAGGATGATCCATACAGGAACCAAGACATATATAGAAAAAAAAGAAAGTGTCGCTTCAGTGCAGAGGAGCAGGAAATCCTGGTTAAAGAGGTGACGGAACACCAGCACCAACTGTTCATCACCTCTAAGTTGCCAATCAGCAGGAGAGAGGCCATATGGCAACAAATTGTGGACAAGATCAACAGTGTGGCTGAAGAACGCAGAACAGTCACCGAGTGTAAGAAACGCTGGCATGACTGCAAACGTAGGACAAAGGAAAAAATGGGCAGGAACAGGAAGGCAGCACTGCAGACTGGAGGTGGGAGTCCAGCACACCAGGAGGCCCTGGACCTCATGGAGGAGATGGTCGCAGCCGTCATCCCTGAGGAGATCGTCACAGGGATTCAAGGACAGGACAGCGCAGACTACCACGAGACAACGCACATGCAGGGTAAGTCGCATGGGGAATTATAATGCAATAATGATAACTGCAACCGGGGTGGGGAATACCTACTACACAATGCATGTAAGTCAGCATATATATGAAGTGGCATGGGTAAAGGGGCACGGCAGGGGGGCATGCCCAGCATAGACAGAAGCTGGGGCACGACAAAACACAGCACCAACAACAGTCCCATGGGGCCATCCTGTCATGACAACAATGGAGCTAAGGGAAAGCCGCGACAGGTGGGAAGGCCACTACGTCAAACTTACATCCAGGAACTCGTCAGTCAAAATAGATCCTACATCAACTAGGTCCCTATCAGTAATCCAGTAGCCAAAACAACAACTGCAATGTAACTGCGACAACAGTTGACACTAACACCTCTGATCTCTGTGCAGCTATAGTAGCTAATGGCAGGAACCTCCCCATGGAACATACATACCTAAATTAGGGGGTGAGGATGACATCTGCAACTATTTCCAGAAATAAGACAAAGGCACCAGTACACTCAAATGCCAATGCCCATAGTTGACATATACATCAGCCAAAGTAAACAGCAATAGGAGCCACACAGCACTAAGGACACACACATGCTGCATACGTCAGGGTCCCTCACGTGCCTGGCTAACAAGGCAACATCACTAATGTCATACTGCTCAGACAACAACATTGAGGAGGGGACACATGCAACTGGTCACTGAAACACACCTGCACAGTCTGAGAACCAAATAGGACATTGATACGATAAACAGGGCAATCCAATTAAACACACATTACCCAACATCAGCTGGAAACATCAACAATGTCTACATCCATATCACATCGTAACATTGCCATGCATAGGATATGCCACATAACAATTACAATTAGGTCAATGTGAATAAAAAGATTTTGGGGCAGGTCCTGAAAGGCAAGTGTGCTGCCAGGGCAATCACAACACCCACAGCCAGTGAAAGTGTAGTGTGGTTAGTTTTACGTATCCTTTGCGCATTAGCTTCAGGCTTTAGGCCTTTGTGCACTTTGCCCTGAATGTATTTAATTCATTTGCTGACAGCTTAGAGCCTCTGTGCACTTTGCTCTAAATGCTTTTTATTAGGCTTCGTACTGTTATTTTTCAAATAGCCAGTTCTACGGTGTTGTTTTTTATTCATATCACACTGTTTTGCCTACTTCAGCAATGGAGTTCTCCATAACATATTCACTCTGTGCTTCAGTCAAGGATACAGTCTAATACATTGCTGATAGACGTGGTAGGAGTTTAGATTTGGCATTCCTGCGTAGGGACATTTTGTGATCACGATGACATGTTAGTTATAAAATCACTTCCTTGTCCCAATACACGCAAGAGGGAGATTCCGACCAGAGAACCACAACTAGACGCTGACTGCCTCGTTGCAGATGCTGAACCAGATCACAGGCCTTTGCTCAGGTATGAGGGCTGATGCCTCCCCAGTGATTCGGAAAGGCAAGCTAGAAGCTTAACATGCTGTGCTCTAAATAGAACAAGCAGAGGGAGAGTAGAAACTGTTAGGCACTATGATAGCTTTGTTCTTATGTTTCACTCTCCTGGTGACTATTTCAATCCTACTATGTTGTATTGTTCTGGTTATTGCGGCTCACGCCTTATTATCTAAAATACAGTAGTTTTATGAAAACATTATAAAAAACTTATATTGTCTTTGTCATTTGTATATGAGATCATATTGTAAATGAGAGAGTTGGTTTGGATCTGAGTGACCACGACTTCCCTGAGAAGTTCCAAAGATGTCATGCGTTCGGCTGCCTAATCATTTCTTCCCGTGGGAGAAATGAGGCACTGCTAGTTAGCCGGAGCAAAAACCGGATTTAGGGTGACAGAGTTCTTTACAAGTGGGTCAGACTCAGTCCCACACACCGTTATCAACCCTGCTGCCTAGAAATCCAGTTGTCTCATTTAGGATAATGAGAGCCCACGCGACAAAAGGTCTCACCATAAGAATAGATATACATGGAGGGACGAGTAGGACAAAAAGATGGCTATTCCCTAATTGGTACAAAGCAACACCTAGAGGCGATTAGGCAGACAAGTCTGATAACTCTATATCATACATGTGACACACAGGTGGGCCATAGGCCTATAACAATGCCCATATGAAGGACAGCAGATACCAATACCAAACCAGAGCACAAAGTAAAGTCATCAAAAGGCTTGCATGTTACGGCAAAATTGGCACAACACAGACACACTAATTGTACCCTGTTTCATTGCAGAGGAACATGGATCTCCTGCCGATATGCCTGTCCCTGATTTCCCTGAAGACATGGATGACGAGCCCATAAACATTTCCCAGGAGACCATCCAAAAGGTCCTGGAAAGCCTCCAGACCCCACCTTCAGTCACAAGGAGGAGCACAGAACAAGCAGCCATCACAGAAGACCCACCCACCACCCCAATTGTAAGACCTGCCAGTTCCAACACAGCTGAGGACTCTGACGACACTGGCACCAGCTTTGAAAGAACTGTAGTTGGTGTACAGCGGGAGCTGGCCAAGGAGGTGCTGGTGGGGATGCAAAATATGGCAGCCAGCCTTGAGGGGGTGCGTTCGTGCATGACGTCATTTGCAGATCAGGCAGCTGCTATGCAAGCCCTAACATCTCTCTTGCAGGAACTTGCGAAAACACAGAAGGAAATCAGCACAGCTGTAATACAGTTGACACAACACCTACAACTGCAATCCAGTCAACGCGTGCACGAATGCAACATTGAACCCCTCAGGGCCGACCTGGCTGTCTACCATCGTGATGTGGCTGCTATTCTCAAAAACCAGCAGGCCCTCCTTGCAGCAATACTGCCCTTAAGAACTTCACAGGGAGCAGCCCCCGGGATGTCTGACTCCACGTCTTCTAACACTGAGGTGTGTGTTGCCCCTTCACAACCAACAAAAACAAGGACAAACCAGGCAACACACACATCAGAAGAAGAAGACATGGAACAGATCACATTCTCACGGAAGAGTACCCGGAAGCACTAGTCCCTGCACCATGGCCTACTTTGACCAAGGTCCTACGTTTTGTCAAATGCCAGTCTCACTACAACTACACTCAATGACTGTTCTGCTAACCACTGTATGACTTGTCACCATTGCCAGTGAATGTCTCTCTCCTACAATTCGGCAAATCCTGTCCCTCTGCACTGTCTGTGACATCACCCCAGCATGTCAGGAGCATCATCCACACCCCTTCTGTAGGATCACCATGTAAGAATGCACCAGAACGGACTCAGCAAACATGGACAATGGACATTTTGCACTACAGCACCTATCAATAAATAGCACTTGCACACCTAATATGTCTCTGTGTTATTTGACACATCAACTGTGCAGTAGATAACTCTAAAGTGCCTGTATGACAACCATGTAGCTTGTCAATACAACTGTACTGACATCATGTAGTATGATACATCTGTGCAGTGGCCAGGATTGCATCATAACCTTACCATCCTGAGGAGAATAACTGATGAAGGGACAAACCACACACAATCATGCTGTGTTGGACAGAATAATGCTCCATCTATAGCAATTCAAGTCAACTAATGGTGGCTGATAAATGTAGGCACCATGCAATGCTAAAACATGAAATTATGCAGCATAATCTAAGCAAACACAAATAAACACTGCATCAATCACCCTTTCTGAGTATACTTCCATGAAGGGAAGTCATGCTGAATTATTACACACATGATCTAGGTCAGCAATGAAGGCAACAAGACAAGAGTGTTAACAACACCTCATCTACAAAGATCTCCCTGAACATCACACTGCAGTCCGACTTAATAAATTACCCACAATACCAAGTCTGGAAGCACACTTTGTGATGTAGAATACCTACTAATCAACACAAATCCTTGGTGATCGATGTAAACTACCAATGGTGGGTCTCCCAAATGGTGGATACTTACCAAGTTAGCACAGGGGTAGCTGCCATGTTAAACCTCCATTTTCTGTGGTGGGTAGCATAGGACACAAATGTCATAGAAAAACATTCACCTACACTGATGTCAAGGCCATGATAAAGTAGCAGTTAACGCATAATGCAAAGGGTTAACTATATGTTTATTCCTATGTATTCACACCAGAGGCAACTAAGGGAAAAGTCATACCTACACTAATCTAACCTGACTACTCCTAACCCACAACTGTCCCTAACTAACCTAAGCTAAACTTACTCTACACATATAACGAATCAATCTAAACATCAACCCCCCACCCACCATTATGAGACAGGACACATGCAGGACAACACATACTATACTATCCTAAACAATCGTATATTTTTTTATTTTTTTTTAATAACAAACAGGAATCCCAACATTGACCCCCACCCACCCAAAAAAGAAAAATAGAAAGAATAAGGACCCCCCACCCTCCTCCCTAACACTAACTAAGCTAACAACCTACACTAACCTAACACTAATCCCCAAAACCCAACTATCAGTACAAAAAGGAAAGAGGAGAGAGGGGAGGGGTAAATGTAAAACATGCAAAAAGTCCTAGAGGTTGGCCCTCCGTAGGGTCCGCCTGATGGACCGAACCCTTTTCTTAATATATGCCACATCCTGGCTTAGCTTGTCCACCTTTGAAATCACTTTGTCCATTTTACGACTTAATGCCAGGAATGCCGCTGGGTCTACAGGAGGGGCTGCTGCAGCCTGTGTGCTGGCCGAGGTGGACGGTGTGGCAGTAGTTGTATGCCCACTGGACTGTCCTGCGTGTTGGAAATGGCTGGGTCCAGGTCGTGCTGAGGAGGCAGGGTCAACTGTCCCCGCCGTTGCTGGGGCCACTTGGGGAGACGTGGTGGATGTGGTGGTGGTGGCTGTTGTGGGCAATGTAGGGCCACCCCGTGGTGAGGCCCACCATGCCCCGGAGGCCCGATCGGCTTGGTATTTGCGGGCCATCCTCCTGAGCCCCGACTGCACCTGCAGGATGTGCCGGTACCGCATTGCACGCCGTTCAAACTGGTGTCTCTCTGCGGCACTCATGTTTGCAGCTGTGAAGAGATATGGCAACTATTTACCATAGGAAATACATTGGGTGGAATAGCACAATGGGTCAATTGCACATTACTTGTACTGTATTTGTTACAGCGATTGTCACAACATAGTTCATTGAAAGTCTCAGAGGAAGTACATGTGAAGCCTGCATACAAAAGGCCATCTCACACCTAGCATATCCATGTCTCTACATGATGGGTGACATCTGCCTAAACTTCTCATCCAAATAATGGCTAATGCAGCTGACATTATGGCTGAACCTCTTCCGCATACTGACTTCACTACATATGTCACTCTATGTGATAACTATCACAACCCTCACTCAATGCCATTTGTAAATTGTTGTTTGCAAATATTGAACTCATGTGCCATAACCGAATGTGTACACTAGGTTCTAAACAAAGTTGCAAAAGGTCACAAGTATGTGTAACATACTGGTTGCTACAGTCCTAGGTACCCTATTCCCAATCACATGGCAGTCTTTGAAGGTGGGGTGGGAAGAACAACCAACAATCCCAGATTCAATGCACACCCAGGAGTGTATAGAAAGGTCAACAAGTATTTGCCTCCACACACAACACCAATGAAGGGCTAGCAACAATTTGGAGTCAGCCAAACATTGTCCTATCCAAGGTCCACACATGTCAAAATGCACTGACTTAGGCCAACATCACATACTACCAGTGAGGCATATGTAAACACACACACAGAGGAGCAAGAACACCCATGATCATGAGTAGAATGAACACCTAAGCCATTGCACGCTAGTCCCACACACATCTAGTTCAACTTGTGGAAGTACATGCCCCCGGAAGATCCAACCTACAGTGTACTCAGTCCATCCTCAACTATGAAGCTGCATATTTAAGACAAGCCTTTTGCAGAAGCTATCTGGGAGAATGTCAGTCTGAAATGCAGACTCAGTCCAAGCCAAGTCCCAGAGCAACTCTTACATTAACCAGTGTATTCCACATGACTCATCCCACTCCCCATAGCGGGCCGACTGGAATGACCTACAACCCCTAAATCTGAGAGATGGATAAGCATTGGTCTACAGAAACTGAAGTGATATTTGAAATCCCACTAATGCAACAATACCAATGAACGGGCAGCGCATCAAACCTTGAATTCTGTTTAACACACAGTAGTCCATCATGCATCACTAGCAAACAATAAAAATAGCACTCATGCCACACTCACTGTAGGTGTTGGGTCCTCAAAATGAGCCACCTCTCCCACGGTGTACGGTGCAGGTCCACCTGTAAAGCATGGAAGGAAGAATATACTCAGACTCCGTGCACTGACAAACAATTGCAGTTACAATGACAATGTGAGAATATGACATGCGTAATGAAACACTTTGACACATGCTCATACTGCATGGAAGATTTCTTAATCAACATTTACATTGGAGGAGTCTCCTGCTACAGTTACACACCATACTACACATATGCAGTGGCCAGGACAGTCATGTGGTGTCAAAGATACACCTCCATTAGTATGCCCCAACAATATCGGGGTGCATTCATCTCATCATGTGCATCCCAGAGAGACATCCAAAAGCTGGTTACTTGAGGACTGCATGACCCCTCAAACTCAAACAGGCTATGTGGTCATTTTCAACACACACCAACCAGACACACATGTGACATATGTGTGGACAACATAGCTAACTTCAATTGACGTGAAGGCACCACTCATTTACAGCATCATAATGGTTTTACAAATTTCTGTCTAGCTATTGTAGGTATGATGTTTCAACATCCCTTTTTCACTGGCAATTATGACCTGTAGAGTTCAAATAGAGGCATTAACGTGTCGCTTGGCTGACACAAAGGCAACACTACATTACATACAGCTACAGGCATCCGGTATGTGTTGAAAACATGAGCTATCTGACTGCTAGCATTTGTCTTCCTACACATTGTGCAACAATTACCCAGTAGGTTTCCCTAGCATAACACACAGTCAGCTACTTATCTAGCAGATTGGGTAACAATCATCACATGTCCCCACACAGTTTTCAATTATTCACATGTAATTGATTTGTACTCACCAACATGGCCACCAATCCTGATTCCCAGGTGGTCCAGCAGATCCTGCTCCCTGGATATCAGATCAGCCCAGCGGTGCTTGAGTTGATGGTCATTCCTCATGCTACCGTAGACCCGGACCAAGTGATGGCGCACCTTCCCCCACCGGAATTTACGTGCCTCCGTGTGATACCCCTGTATCACACGGACCCCAGCCTCCAGCATGAGTGGGAGGAAATGGCAAACAAGCCAAATAAATCCCCCCAATTCCTCCTCACCCATCCTGGAAAGCCGTGGCCTACCTGACATCTTTACAATTACAAAGGTGAAAATTGTTGAACAAAAAGGAAAAGGGGGAAATGGGGAAAGGTAGAGTAGTGAAGGAAAAAGAAAACTTAAGAAAAATAGCCCAACTAACCCCAAATTTAAACTACCCAGAACAGACTCCCACAGACAAAAAAAAGAAACACTGGATTTGACAAAAGTATACAAAACAGACTCAGACAATATTAGACAACAAGACAATGATCACAAAAGCACAATAGAGAAGGTACACTGGACACAAAAGCACTAAAACACAGGACAACACTTTTCACACAGCCACACAGTCTAGAATAATCTGAGACTGCAAAGTGAAAGTGAAAGTACACTCACAGTACAGATTCTGTAAACAGGATATCCTATTACATCACATCCTGCATAAAATGGCTGCCGTTTTTATTTTTCCGTTATGTGTCATATTTTCACGCATACAGATTGTGCGTCATATTTTTTGACGCATAACAGTGCACATAATGCAGAGTCAAAAATAATTTCTACATTGTTCCCTTACATTTGTGTGAGGCTGAGTTTACAGTTCTAGAGTTGAAATGTAATTCGCTGGCAAATATGAGAACCAAATATGAAAATTATTTTTGACTCTGCATTCTGTGCACTCCTGTACGTCAATAAATTATGACGCCCATGCTGTATGCGTGGAAATATGACGCATCATAGAAAATATGGTGGCCATGTAATGCAGCTTATTAATCTATTATGTTTAATATGATATTTTTTGACTCTGCATTCTGTGCACTCCTGTACATCCAAAAATTATTACACCCATTCTGTATGCGTGGAAATATGACGCATCATAGAAAATATGGTGGCCATGTAATGCAGCTTATTAATCTATTATTTTTAATATGATATTTTTTGACTCTGCATTCTGTGCACTCCTGTACGTCAAAAAATTATGACGCCCATGCTGTATGCGTGGAAATATGACGCATCATAGAAAATATGGTGGCCATGTAATGCAGCTTAATAATCTATTATTTTTAATATGATATTTTTTGACTCTGCATTCTGTGCACTCCTGTACGTCAAAAAATTATGACGCCCATGCTGTATGCGTGGAAATATGACGCATCATAGAAAATATGGTGGCCATGTAATGCAGCTTATTAATCTATTATTTTTAATATGATATTTTGTGACTCTGCATTCTGTGCACTCCTGTACGTCAAAAAATGATGACGCCCATGCTGTATGCGTGGAAATATGACGCATCATAGAAAATATGGTGGCCATGTAATGCAGCTTATTAATCTATTATTTTTAATATGATATTTTTTGACTCTGCATTCTGTGCACTCCTGTACGTCAAAAAATGATGATGCCCATGCTGTATGTGTGGAAATATGACGCATCATAGAAAATATGGTGGCCATGTAATGCAGCTTATTAATCTATTATTTTTAATATGATATTTTGTGACTCTGCATTCTGTGCACTCCTGTACGTCAAAAAATTATGACGCCCATGCTGTATGCGTGGAAATATGATGCATTTTGACAAAAATGTCTTAATTTTGTCGAATTGTGAAAGGAATTTTGTCATGACCAAACGGTGCTAAGTGATACACATTTGTGGTTAGCTATGACACATGTCCCTTCTTGGATGTATAGAAGGCATTCACAGTGTAATATTAATCATTGCTCAAAATGGTTATTACACATATTTGTACACATATTTTGGGTAATTGCTGATGGCTAATTTCAAATGATGAATGGGATACCAGGATGGATTCCTTAGCAACAATGTGTCCACATTTATCACGGTAATCCATTTATCTATCGTCCAAACAGGTAGTGCAATTGTCACTTACACTTTTTATGGGGCTAACCATGTCCTAATAATGATTTTGTGTATCTTATATGTGTTTTACATTTCACATGTAGGCCACACATGCGCCTTATGCATGTGTTTACTTCACATGTACATAATTCTTGTATATTTGGGGGGCGGTAGAGGTGGACTTAGGCCCCCAGCACCCTAGGGTTTGCCCTTCCAGATTTGCTAATTTATCCACGGCTTTCATCTATTCTGTTATGCTAAACCTGCAGCAGCAGGCTCATGGAAGGCCATAGGGTATGATTCACTGTTAGCCATTCAATAATCCCATTTGATGTTTGCCCTATTGATTATTTGGAGCAATCTGACATACCATTTTGCACTGAAATTTTTTGCTAAATCTCGGCGTTCCTTATGTGCTGATGACAAATAGGTTGTTGATGTATGTGGCCCTTGATGCATTACCTGGTTTAGTGGCATGTTTCATTCTTCCTGCTAGGTTCGAACTGGGACACTACTGTGATCGGCTGCTTGCAAATATTTGGTTGATTGGATGGCATATGTTTATATGTGTGGTCCAATGTAGATCCACTATCAACTGTCTGGGTGTATGTTGTCACTGTAACTTCAAGGTCTCCTCATGAGTTAGTGGCAGCTAATCTTGTTCCAATTGGGCATTGTTTGTAGCAAAAATTGAGAAAAGCCATTGAGGACATGGTCACGTACACATGGATGGTCCCACCCTGTCACTGAACACGTGTAATGAGACTTTCAAATGAGCTACATTTTTGTGCTGAGTGAGAGAATGTCTCAGGTGTCTGGATCAGGCATGTGTCATTGCCACATTTGTACTCCTGTTGGCCTCTGTGGATGGTAATGTATCATGAAACATCATAGCCTCTGTGCAGACATTTGTGGTGTATTTTTTGTGTGTGTTATGAGTGTTATGTCATTATTGCTCAATGAGACAACATTCTTCTTCAGCAATTTCAAACTAAAGGTGGGCAGAAATGAATAGGCCAAACCATGATGTGGTGTTTGTTATCTGTGTTTATTTACAATTGTGCAATAAGTGGTGATATAAGAAATTATGAAAAGAAATTATTTACGATCTGTTGGCGCCTACGCACAACAGCAGCCGTGTTTGGTTGTTCCCCCTCCTGTTGCAGGCCAGCATCCTCCTCTTCGTCGACTTCAGGCGTGTCTGGGTCTGGTTCGAGGAGGGGAATGTTCCTTTTTACACAAATATTGTGCAATATGGCACAAGTGAGTATGATCCGACAGACCATCTCTGGGGAATATAGTAGGCTACCGCCAGTGTTGTCAAGGCAGCGGAACCTTGACTTGAGGATCCCAAAGGTCCGCTCAACAATGCTGCGTGTCCTCTTCTGGGCGTCGTTGTATGCCCGCTCTGCAGCAGTAGTCGGGTTCCCAAATGGTGTCATTAGCCAAGGCTGGATGCCATACCCCTGATCAGCTGAAAGAAAAACACAGAATGGGATCATGTAGATGTAGGAGGCACTCTTGTACAGACCTTTGATGGCAGTAGTTGTCTTGAGTTGTCTGTGACTCTTTTGTGTACTAATGTGACAACCTATACTTGTTGGCTAAAACTTTTGCATTGAGTTTTTTCCTTGGCTGAGCAAGTGTTTGTTAGCTAACCGTTTGTCAGCAGTATGTTTTGGGATTTTCAGTACAGTGTGTCCTCCCTAGCATTGTGACTTGTGATACAGGTGTCCGTGTGTCTTCACTGGGGGTGAGATGATAGTTCCATGCAGAGTTAAAAATGAAAGTGTAGTTAACACGTTCATATGAAAGTACCCGGGACATCCCATACCTTAAGACTTATGCAATGTATTAATGTACAGGTTATTGTGACACTTACAATTTGCAAGGTGACATTTAGGCAACCACACTCATTAATGTCTTCACATTAAGCTGTACAGTAAATTCCAATGTGTGACAGGTTCAATGGTGACTTCAGAAACATGGCTAGTGATGTCAGGACCTCAGTGTGTTCCTGGCTAGGTGTTGCTATTGTGGTGTATGTGTTGTGTGTCCTAGAGGGTTGCTGTGCAGTGTGTATATAAGTTGGATTTTTGTACTTACCAACAAGTAGTCCATTGCCATACCGTCCATCCTGGAAGTGTTGGTTGATGGTAGAGTGACGGAAGATGAATGCGTCATGTACACTCCCAGGATATTTAGCCACAATGTTGCTGATCAATCCTTGGTGATCGACTATGGCCTGCACATTGATTGAATGTGTGTGCTTCCTGTTGCGGTAGAGGTGTTCTGTTGCAGCAGGTGGCACAAGGCGTACGTGTTTGCAGTCGATTGCACCAAGGACGTGTGGGAAGCCACTGATGGCGTAGAACCCCTGTTTTGTTTCCTGCTGCTTCTGCAGTGTGTTAGGGAAGCAGATATGGAGGGGTGTGAGGCGAATGATGGCATCCAGTACTTTTGGCAGAAATACGGAGAATGATGGTTGTGATATTCCACCAACCAGGGCACCAGTTGTTTGAAACGAGCCACTTGCCAGCAGGTGAAGTACGGCAAGCAGCTTTGTTTCTGTTGGGATGGTGTAGGGTGTCACCAAAGTGGGGGCCAACTGCCGTTCAACATTTCTCAGGAGCTGCTGAATGGCCTGCCAGTTCAACCGGTACCTCTGTATGATGTCGTGTTCCCTGAGGCCATGCAGGGTTGTTCTTGGGCGGAATATCCTCTCCTGCCTTCTGTGCTGCCTTTGGGGTCCCTGCTGTTGTTGTTGTAGCTGCTGTTGTTGCTGCAGGGCTCTGCGTCTACGTGCACGCTGTATAAAAATCACCTCCATGTCTCCCTGTTGCTGCTCTGCTGCTCTGTTGTTAGTTCTGTGTGTTCTGATTAAATACAGGTGTGTTTGCCCCATTTTAACGCCTGCCCTGACCCAGGCGTTAAATTTTGACGCACATCGGGCTTTGCTTAATTTTTTTGCTCCGCCTCCCGGCCGAGAGTTATTTTTGCCCGGAAGCATAAATACGACGCACGGCTGTGTGCGTCGTTTTTTGGACGGGAACGCCTACCCTGCATATCATTAACGCAGGGCGGGTTGCCGCATCCAGAAAATGGCGCACATTGCGGATTTTTATCGTCCGCGGGCTCGGGCGTCAGGGTTTAAATATGGGGCAACGTTTCCGCTGATTGTGCGTAAAAAATTTTGACACACATTCAGCGCAAACGGAGTATAAATATGCCCCTTGGTGTGTTGAAAAGTAGTAGGAAGGCGCAATGGACATGCTACAATACAATGCAGTATTCCCTCCCTCTCAACAGTGACAGTAGAGGATAGCTCAATGTTTTCTGGTGTAGTCTGTAAGGCTCAAAGTGGCTTTATGAAAGGGTGATTTGTTGCTCACAATTTATTTTGTGTGCAGCACAGTGTATAAAACATCCAGGTTAGTCACATGGATAAGGGTCTGGTTCTATGGGACATCAAGAAATGGCTTCAGACCATATACATATATCATAGGTTGGTGTCAAACTTAAGCGGGTCTCAGATAGTACTTTAAAGTACCAATTTTCTGGCATGAAACGTGTTTGTTATGGTCCCTTAACCCTTGGCTCAGTGATCATTTTGTTTTGGTTATTTACCTTTTCATGCTCTAACTGTGCCAATATGTGAACTGCTTTGCATGTTCTAATTGAACATATGAAGTAAGCAAAGGCCTCTTTCAAGAGCGGAATGGTCGGTGAGCCGTTTTAAAAGCTCTTAGGAAGGAACTTCTTCACAAAGGGATGCATAAATGTTTTCTTTTAGACCATTTCAAATCAAGTCCGTGAATAGCCTGCCAGGGATTTTCTGAGTTGAAGAATTTTTCCTGGCAGATCTCAATTGAGAACATTCACCGTCATTCAAGCAACCGTGGACAATAGGAGTTCAGTGTGAATCCAGCTGCTGAATGTCACTTGATGTGCTTGCACTGTGAATTGAGCCCTTACCCTCTACACTCATGTGATATGTGCCACCTCATCATATGTGCTGGTCTATGCCAAAATGTCACTTTGAGTTCTAGTTCTATTGAGAAGTGGCACGGTCTGCTCAGCTGACGTCTGGAGAACTGAAACTTATT
This sequence comes from Pleurodeles waltl, assembly GCF_031143425.1. Lineage (NCBI taxonomy): Eukaryota > Metazoa > Chordata > Amphibia > Caudata > Salamandridae > Pleurodeles > Pleurodeles waltl. Next base: position 447,569,141 of record NC_090437.1, read on the forward strand.
TAGAATTGAGTGCTGCTAGTAAGAGAGACCCTTCGAGAATTTCTTTGATCAGGACACAGCCTCAAAGTAACAATCCCATGCCTGCTTCTCAAAGAGTTTAAAAGACTTAGAAGGGCCACAATAATCTTAAATTTAGGATGAATGAAGAGTGCAGCAATGTTATATTGAAAAAGATTGATGATCTGTACTTTGTGGTAGGGAATCAAAACATACTTTCATGTTAAAATGTCTACATCTGTTGATTCCTATCCTTTCTAACATCAACAGAAGGACCAGGGCCAACTGTAGGGTGGTGCAACCGGTGCAGCTGCACCTGGCTCAGACTTTGGGGGTCGCTGTGCAATAATAGAAGTGACTTACGGCTTTAAAATCACCTGCTGCTGAGTTACCTGTGTGTCCAGCATTTTTCAGGCAACAATAAAAATGTCAGGATAACTGGTGATTAATGTTCCTGCTGGTGAGAGATCAGAGTTTTGTCTAGTGGCAGTTTTGACTCATTATAAAGTAGCACAGAGGGTTAATACACTTGCTGCAAAGAAAGTGTACCGTGTAGATCACAGAACTGTATTTTATGTGGATAGCTCAGTGGGTTACTTCTTTTGTCACAGAGATCTTTTTATGACTTGCAGTTCATAAGTTACAATCCTACTATAGCACAGTGACCCATGAACTGTCATCAAAGAGCTGCGTGCAAACTCCATGGTATAGGTTAGAACGATATGTTTTTACTTCAGTCCTTCATTAGCCTAATGTTGATTAAAAGGTTTGTTTGGGTGGAAATTGATTCTTATTAATTAAGTCAACCCAACCACAGTGGTATGTTTTAAATCCTGAGTTTGTGCTTCTCCAGACCAAGCACTCTTAAAATATATTGTCTACTAATATGGATGATGTGATTCCTACACCCTGTAATCCTTATTTTGGTACGGAACTAACATTTCCTATAGACTGATTTTCTCACATATGATTCATTGTCTCTGTATCATGCGTGTGTTTGATGTAAAGCACTCTAACACCCTACAGTGGTATGAAAAGTGCTGTAAAACAAATAGAATGTATGCAAGAGAGGGGCTATAGAGAGATAAAGGACACTGTTGGAAAGTGGTATTGAGGGAATCTGTGGAGTAGGAGGTCACAAAGGAGTTAGTCAAAAAAGACTGACACACCGGGCGCCACCAGCGCTAAAACCGACCCTGAGAAGGACACTATAGAATGGAGATGACTTGTCTACAACATCCTGCTCTCTGATTCCGAATACTGTGTTTCTCTCTGGGTTTTAAACCAACTGTTAAATCATTCGTTAATCCACAAATCCCTTAATGTCTTTCCCACTGGATCACAAATATAAGGGTGGCCTTGCATTATTTCAAAGTGGCATTACAGTGAATAGGTAATTACCGGTAATGAAGTAAATGGCATGCTAAGTGCTAAAGAAAATGTGTAAATGGAGTGATGTGAACCAATGAGTGTGTGCTTGTTCACTAATACAGCACTCTATTGAAACCAACTGAAACTAAAACATGCCTGCAATATCAGTGGACTGTACGTAACCCTACCGTAACTGTTTGAACAACTAGTCAGGTGTCCCGACAGCCCTGGTGTGATTTCTCAGCAGTGTTTATCCCCTAACCTGCAGGTGACCCTCATGTGATGACTCATGCCTGCAGGCTGAAGGTTGTGTCAGTGGGATAAGCATAGAACACCGGCAGGGAGGCACAGATAACGCCTGGCTATTTATTAACAGATAGGAGTGCCTAAAGTATGCACTGGAAGTGTCAATTTAAGCCATGGTCTTTGCCACAGTTTTGGACTGACCAGTGCCTTGAATATTTAAAGAGCTGGTTCAGTGGTATTTCACTAACTCACACAGAGCTAAATAGTTTTTGTTAGTGAAACTTAAAAGGAATGTGCTGATTTTGCTGGATTGTTTTTTCAGTTTTTATATAGGGCGAATACAACCGAAGGCATTGGAATGCTTTACTTGAACACCAGTTACATTACACAAGGACGCATTCCTTTTTTTATTTGTTTTTGGGCATGTGGAGATTAAATGATTTACCCTGAATCATAGGATGTTGAACTGACGCTGAACCTGGTTCCCCAGTTCTATGGTCAGCAGCTATTGCATTTGGTAACATCACTAACAACACAGCAAAAAGCAAACACCAACACAAAAAATAAGGGGGCAAAACACAACACTAAGCAATAAGCTCAAAATGCAAGTCAACAACCATAGTAATAGACAAAAACATAACACAATGAAGCAACACAAAAATAAAATAGCTAAGAAAAACACACATTGCCACCAAAACAAAATACAATGCAGCAACACAGAAGAACAGCACACCAAAACAACATTGCAACACAACCTAAAAACTCAACATAACACAACACAAACATGCAGTATAAAAAACAACACAGTGGCACAACACAAAATAATTCAACCACCCTTTAATACAACAGAACTATACTGTAAAACACAATAAATACAACTGTACAGTTCAAAAGCACATTTTACAACAACATAACAATGCACCACACAGCAAGCAACCCAGCAAAACAGAATAAAAGCCAATCATGAAACCACAGCACAGGACAACAACACAACACTAGAACACAGCACAACCCAACAAAACTGCAAATCTGTGCTGCTGTTTTGTATTGGTGTATTATTGAGTTGCTGCGTTGTGTTGGTGTTGTGTGCTACATTGGTGTGTTGTTGCGTTGCTGAGTTGTGTTGTTGTCTTGCCTTTGTATTGAGATTGTGTTTTTGTTACATAAGTAGGTACGTTGTACCTCGTTGTTTTGCTGTATGTTTTTTATTGTCTTATTGTTGCATAATAGTCTTATTATGCAGTGTTCTATTGCTGTTATTGTGTGGCGTTACTGTAATATGGTGCAATAGTGTTGTTGTGCCACAGCTGTATAATTAAATACGCACAAATAATCTTGTCACACACTGCCACCTCCACAAATAAGCTTTTATAATAATGTGCTTCAGCAAGCACTGACTTACCTAAGAGTGAAGCCATATGCAAAGATGTTTTGTGACCGAGCCTAAGGCCTTGCAGAGTTAACCAACCCAGGACAACTCTCCAGCGACCTGAACCTAGAGCGGCATTTATTTATTTAGAATAAAATGACCTGCTAAAGTGTGCATGAAGTATCGTAGTTTACAGTTTTAGACTGCATTGTTCTGACTTCGAGAGTACGCAGTATACACATTCTCCATGCCATCAAGTCTTAAGCCTTCTGACTATTGTCAGTGAGCACGGTTTCTTTCTCCAGACTGTTCTGGCCAAGACATACTCAGCATGCCGGACCAGACTACACAAGCCCACAGGGTGTGAGTGAATACTGCCCTACCCCTCACCGTGATGTAAACAGGCATAGTTCGAGCCTGCGTGCTCCAGTAACTGTAGAAATGTAACTCTTCTAGATGTGTGCATGTCTTAACCGGCCCAATTAATCCATACCTTAACCCCTTCGCTGCCAGGCCTTTTCCCCCTCCTGTGCCAAGCCTTTTTTTGGCTATTTGGGGCAGTTCGCGCTTAGGCCCTCATAACTTTTTGTCCACATAAGCTAGCCAAGCCAAATTTGCGTCCTTTTTTCCCAACAACCTAGGGATTCTAGAGGTACCCAGACTTTGTGGGTTCCCTTGAAGGAGGCCAAGAAATTAGCCAAAATACAGTGAAAAATTTGTGTTTTTTTTAAAAATGGGAAAAAGGGGCTGCAGAAGAAGGCTTGTGGTTTTTTCCCTGAAAATGGCATCAACAAAGGATTTGCGGTGCTAAAATCACCAGCTTCCCAGCTTTCAGGAACAGGCAGACTTGAATAAAAAAACCCAATTTTTCAACACAAATTTGGCATTTTACTGGGACATACCCCATTTTTAAAATGTTTTGTGCGTTCAGCCTCCTTCCAGTCAGTGACAGAAATGGGCGTGAAACCAATGCTGAACCCCAGAAACCTAAACATTTCTGAAAAGTAGACAAAATTCTGAATTCAGCAAGGGGTCATTTGTGTAGATCCTACAAGGGTTTCCTACAGAAAATAACAACTGAAAAAGAAAAATATTGAAATTGAGGTGAAAAAAACATCACTTTTTCTTTACGTTTTACTCTGTAACTTTTTCCTGCAATGTCAGATTTTCGAAAACAATATACCATTATGTCTGCTGGACTCCTCTGGTTGCGGGGATATATAGGGCTTGTAGGTTCATCAAGAACCCTAGGTACCCAGAGCCAATAAATGAGCTGTACCCTGCAGTGCGTTTTCACTCTATACCGGGTATACAGCAATTCATTTGCTGAAATATAAAGAGTGAAAAATAGCTATCAAGAAAACCTTTGTATTTCCGAAAAGGGCACGAGATAAGGTGTTGAGGAGCAGTGGTTATTTGCACATCTCTGAATTCCGGGGTGACCATACTAGCATGTGAATTACAGGGCATTTCTCAAATAGATGTCTTTTTTACACACTCTCTTATATTTGGAAGGAAAAAATGTAGAGAAAGACAAGGGCCAATAACACTTGTTTTGCTAATCTATGTTTCCCCAAGTCTCCCGATAAAAATGATACCTCACTTGTGCGGGTAGGCCTAGCGCCCGCGACAGGAAACGCCCCAAAACACAACGTGGACACATCACATTTTTTTAAAGAAAACAGAGGTGTTTTTTGCAAAGTGCCTAACTGTAGATTTTGGCCTCTAGGTCAGCCGGCACCTAGGGAAACCTACCAACCCTGTGCATTTTTGAAAACTAGAGACCTAGTGGAATCCAAGATGGGGTGACTTGTGGGGCTCTGAACAGGGTCTGTTACCCATAATCCTTTGCAAACCTCAACATTTGGCTAAAAAAACAAGTTGTCCTCACATTTTGGTGACAGAAAGTCCTGGAATCAGAGAGGAACCACAAATTTCCTTCCACCCGGCGTTCCCCCAAGTCTCCCGATAGAAATGATACCTCACTTGTGTGGGTAGGCCTAGCGCCCGCGACAGGAAATGCCCCAAAACGCAACGTGGACACATGACATTTTTTGAAAGAAAACAGAGGTGTTTTTTGCAAAGTGCCTACCTGTAGATTTTGGCCTCTAGCTCAGCCGGCACCTAGGGAAACCTACCAAACCTGTGCATTTGTGAAAACTAGAGACCTAGGGGAATCCAAGATGGGGTGACTTGTGGGGCTCTGACCAGGTTCTGTTACCCAGAATCCTTTGCAAACCTCAAAATTTGGCTAAAAAAACACAATTTCCTCACATTTCAGTGACAGAAAGTTCTGGAATCTGAGAGCAGCCACAAATTTCCTTCCACCCAGCATTCCCCCAAGTCTCCCGATAAAAATGATACCTCACTTGTGTGGGTAGGCCTAGTGCCCGCGACAGGAAATGCCCCAAAACGCAACGTGGACAGATCACATTTTTTTTAAAGAAAACAGAGGTGTTTTTTGCAAAGTGCCTACCTGTAGATTTTGGCCTCTAGCTCAGCCGGCACCTAGGGAAACCTACCAAACCTGTGCATTTTTGAAAACTATAGACCTAGGGGAATCCAAGATGGGGTGACTTGTGGGGCTCTGACCAGGTTCTGTTACCAAGAATCCTTTGCAAACCTCAAAATTTGGCTAAAAAAGCAAGTTGTCCTCACATTTTGGTGACAGAAAGTCCTGGAATCAGAGAGGAACCACAAATTTCCTTCCACCCAGCGTTCCCCCAAGTCTCCCGATAAAAATTATACCTCACTTGTGTGGGTAGGCCTAGTGCCCGCGACAGGAAATGCCCCAAAACGCAACGTGGACAGATCACATTTTTTGAAAGAAAACAGAGGTGTTTTTTGCAAAGTGCCTACCTGTAGATTTTGGCCTCTAGCTCAGCCGGCACCTAGGGAAACCTACCAAACCTGTGCATTTGTGAAAACTAGAGACCTAGCGGAATCCAAGATGGGGTGACTTGTGGGGCTCTGACCAGGTTCTGTTAGCCAGAATCCTTTGCAAACCTCAAAATTTGGATAAAAAAGCACATTTTCCTCACAATTCGGTGACAGAAAGTTCTGGAATCTGAGAGGAGCCACAAATTTCCTTCCACCCAGCGTTCCCCCAAGTCTCCCGATAAAAATGATACCTCACTTGTGTGGGTAGGCCTAGTGCCCGCGACAGGAAATGCCCCAAAACGCAACGTGGACAGATCACATTTTTTGAAAGAAAACAGAGGTGTTTTTTGCAAAGTGCCTACCTGTAGATTTTGGCCTCTAGCTCAGCCGGCACCTAGGGAAACCTACCAAACCTGTGCATTTTTTAAAACTATAGACCTAGGGGAATCCAAGATGGGGTGACTTGTGGGGCTCTGACCAGGTTCTGTTACCCAGAATCCTTTGCAAACCTCAAGATTTGGCTAAAAAAACAAATTTTCCTCACATTTTGGTGACAGAAAAATCTGGAATAGGAGAGGAGCCATATATTTCCTTCCACCCAGCGTTCCCCCAAGTCTCCCGATAAAAATTATACCTCACTTGTGTGGGTAGGCCTAGCGCCCGCAACAGGAAATGCCCAAAAACGCAACGTTGACACATGACATTATTTGAAAGAAAACAGAGGTGTTTTTTGCAAAGTGCCTACCTGTAGATTTTGGCCTCTAGCTCAGCCGGCACCTAGGGAAACCTACCAAACCTGTGCATTTGTGAAAACTAGAGACCTAGGGGAATCCAAGATGGGGTGACTTGTGGGGCTCTGACCAGGTTCTGTTACCCAGAATCCTTTGCAAACCTCAAAATTTGGCTAAAAAAGCACATTCTCCTCACATTTCGGTGACAGAAAGTTCTGGAATCTGAGAGGAGCCACAAATTTCCTTCCACCCAGCGTTCCCCCAAGTCTCCCGATAAAAATTATACCTCACTTGTGTGGGTAGGCCTAGTGCCCGCGACAGGAAATGCCCCAAAACGCAACGTGGACAGATCACATTTTTTGAAAGAAAACAGAGGTGTTTTTTGCAAAGTGCCTACCTGTAGATTTTGGCCTCTAGCTCAGCCGGCACCTAGGGAAACCTACCAAACCTGCGCATTTGTGAAAACTAGAGACCCAGGGGAATCCAAGATGGGGTGACTTGTGGGGCTCTGACCAGGTTCTGTTAGCCAGAATCCTTTGCAAACCTCAAAATTTGGCTAAAAAAGCACATTTTCCTCACAATTCGGTGACAGAAAGTTCTGGAATCTGAGAGGAGCCACAAATTTCCTTCCACCCAGCGTTCCCCCAAGTCTCCCGATAAAAATGATACCTCACTTGTGTGGGTAGGCCTAGTGCCTGCGACAGGAAATGCCCCAAAACGCAACGTGGACAGATCACATTTTTTTAAAGAAAACAGAGGTGTTTTTTGCAAAGTGCCTACCTGTAGATTTTGGCCTCTAGCTCAGCCGGCACCTAGGGAAACCTACCAAACCTGTGCATTTTTTAAAACTATAGACCTAGGGGAATCCAAGATGGGGTGACTTGTGGGGCTCTGACCAGGTTCTGTTACCCAGAATCCTTTGCAAACCTCAAAATTTGGCTAAAAAAACAAATTTTCCTCACATTTTGGTGACAGAAAGTTCTGGAATCAGAGAGGAGCCACAAATGTCCTTCCACCCAGCGTTCCCCCAAGTCTCCCGAAAAACATGATACCTCACTTATGTGGGTAGGCCTAGCGCCCGCGACAGGAAATGCCCCAAAACGCAACGTGGACACATGACATTTTTTGAAAGAAAACAGAGGTGTTTTTTGCAAAGTGCCTACCTGTAGATTTTGGCCTCTAGCTCAGCTGGCACCTAGGGAAACCTACCAAACCTGTGCATTTGTGAAAACTAGAGACCTAGGGGAATCCAAGATGGGGTGACTTGTGGGGCTCTGACCAGGTTCTGTTACACAGAATCCTTTGCAAACCTCAAAATGTGGCTAAAAAAACACATTTTCCTCACATTTTGGTGACAGAAAGTTCTGGAATCAGACAGGAGACACAAATGTCCTTCCACCCAGCGTTCCCCCAAGTCTCCCGATAAACATGATACCTCACTTATGTGGGTAGGCCTAGCGCCCGCGACAGGAAATGCCCCAAAACGCAACGTGGACACATGACATTTTTTTAAAGAAAACAGAGGTGTTTTTTGCAAAGTGCCTACCTGTAGAGTTTGGCCTCTAGCTCAGCTGGCACCTAGGGAAACCTACCAAACCTGTGCATTTTTGAAAACTATTGACCTAGGGGAATCCAAGATGGGGTGACTTGTGGGGCTCTGACCAGGTTCTGTTACCCAGAATCCTTTGCAAACCTCAAAATTTGGCTAAAAAAGCACATTTTCCTCACATTTCGGTGACAGAAAGTTCTGGAATCTGAGAGGAGCCACAAATTTCCTTCCACCCAGCGTTCCCCCAAGTCTCCCGATAAAAATTATACCTCACTTGTGTGGGTAGGCCTAGTGCCCGCGACAGGAAATGCCCCAAAACGCAACGTGGACAGATCACATTTTTTGAAAGAAAACAGAGGTGTTTTTTGCAAAGTGCCTACCTGTAGATTTTGGCCTCTAGCTCAGCCGGCACCTAGGGAAACCTACCAAACCTGCGCATTTGTGAAAACTAGAGACCCAGGGGAATCCAAGATGGGGTGACTTGTGGGGCTCTGACCAGGTTCTGTTAGCCAGAATCCTTTGCAAACCTCAAAATTTGGCTAAAAAAGCACATTTTCCTCACAATTCGGTGACAGAAAGTTCTGGAATCTGAGAGGAGCCACAAATTTCCTTCCACCCAGCGTTCCCCCAAGTCTCCCGATAAAAATGATACCTCACTTGTGTGGGTAGGCCTAGTGCCTGCGACAGGAAATGCCCCAAAACGCAACGTGGACAGATCACATTTTTTTAAAGAAAACAGAGGTGTTTTTTGCAAAGTGCCTACCTGTAGATTTTGGCCTCTAGCTCAGCCGGCACCTAGGGAAACCTACCAAACCTGTGCATTTTTGAAAAATAGAGACCTAGGGGAATCCAAGATGGGGTGACTTGTGGGGCTCTGACCAGGTTCTGTTACCCAGAATCCTTTGCAAACCTCAAAATTTGGCTAAAAAAACACATTTTCCTCACATTTTGGTGACAGAAAGTTCTGGAATCAGAGAGGAGCCACAATTGTCCTTCCACCCAGCGTTCCCCCAAGTCTCCCGATAAACATGATACCTCACTTATGTGGGTAGGCCTAGCGCCCGCGACAGGAAATGCCCCAAAACGCAACGTGGACACATGACATTTTTTGAAAGAAAACAGAGGTGTTTTTTGCAAAGTGCCTACCTGTAGATTTTGGCCTCTAGCTCAGCTGGCACCTAGGGAAACCTACCAAACCTGTGCATTTGTGAAAACTAGAGACCTAGGGGAATCCAAGATGGGGTGACTTGTGGGGCTCTGACCAGGTTCTGTTACACAGAATCCTTTGCAAACTTCAAAATGTGGCTAAAAAAACACATTTTCCTCACATTTTGGTGACAGAAAGTTCTGGAATCAGAGAGGAGCCACAAATGTCCTTCCACCCAGCGTTCCCCCAAGTCTCCCGATAAACATGATACCTCACTTATGTGGGTAGGCCTAGCGCCCGCGACAGGAAATGCCCCAAAACGCAACGTGGACACATGACATTTTTTGAAAGAAAACAGAGGTGTTTTTTGCAAAGTGCCTACCTGTAGATTTTGGCCTCTAGCTCAGCTGGCACCTAGGGAAACCTACCAAACCTGTGCATTTTTAAAAACTATAGACCTAGGGGAATCCAAGATGGGGTGACTTGTGGGGCTCTGACCAGGTTCTGTTACCCAGAATCCTTTGCAAACCTCAAGATTTGGCTAAAAAAACAAATTTTCCTCACATTTTGGTGACAGAAAGTTCTGGAATAGGAGAGGAGCCATATATTTCCTTCCACCCAGCGTTCCCCCAAGTCTCCCGATAAAAATTATACCTCACTTGTGTGGGTAGGCCTAGCGCCTGCAGCAGGAAATGCCCCAAAACGCAACGTGGACACATGACGTTATTTGAAAGAAAACAGAGGTGTTTTTTGCAAAGTGCCTACCTGTAGATTTTGGCCTCTAGCTCAGCCGGCACCTAGGGAAACCTACCAAACGTATGCATTTGTGAAAACTAGAGACCTAGGGGAATCCAAGATGGGGTGACTTGTGGGGCTCTGACCAGGTTCTGTTAGCCAGAATCCTTTGCAAACCTCAAAATTTGGCTAAAAAAGCACATTTTCCTCACAATTCGGTGACAGAAAGTTCTGGAATCTGAGAGGAGCCACAAATTTCCTTCCACCCAGCGTTCCCCCAAGTCTCCCGATAAAAATGATACCTCACTTGTGTGGGTAGGCCTAGTGCCTGCGACAGGAAATGCCCCAAAACGCAACGTGGACAGATCACATTTTTTTAAAGAAAACAGAGGTGTTTTTTGCAAAGTGCCTACCTGTAGATTTTGGCCTCTAGCTCAGCCGGCACCTAGGGAAACCTACCAAACCTGTGCATTTTTGAAAAATAGAGACCTAGGGGAATCCAAGATGGGGTGACTTGTGGGGCTCTGACCAGGTTCTGTTACCCAGAATCCTTTGCAAACCTCAAAATTTGGCTAAAAAAACACATTTTCCTCACATTTTGGTGACAGAAAGTTCTGGAATCAGAGAGGAGCCACAAATGTCCTTCCACCCAGCGTTCCCCCAAGTCTCCCGATAAACATGATACCTCACTTATGTGGGTAGGCCTAGCGCCCGCGACAGGAAATGCCCCAAAACGCAACGTGGACACATGACATTTTTTGAAAGAAAACAGAGGTGTTTTTTGCAAAGTGCCTACCTGTAGATTTTGGCCTCTAGCTCAGCTGGCACCTAGGGAAACCTACCAAACCTGTGCATTTGTGAAAACTAGAGACCTAGGGGAATCCAAGATGGGGTGACTTGTGGGGCTCTGACCAGGTTCTGTTACACAGAATCCTTTGCAAACTTCAAAATGTGGCTAAAAAAACAAATTTTCCTCACATTTTGGTGACAGAAAGTTCTGGAATCAGAGAGGAGCCACAAATGTCCTTCCACCCAGCGTTCCCCCAAGTCTCCCGATAAAAATGATAGCTCACTTGTGTAGGTAGGCCTAGCGCCCGCAACAGGAAATGCCCCAAAATGCAACGTGGACACATGACATTTTTTGAAAGAAAACAGAGGTGTTTTTTGCAAAGTGCCTACCTGTAGATTTTGGCCTCTAGCTCAGCTGGCACCTAGGGAAACCTACCAAACCTGTGCATTTTTAAAAACTATAGACCTAGGGGAATCCAAGATGGGGTGACTTGTGGGGCTCTGACCAGGTTCTGTTACCCAGAATCCTTTGCAAACCTCAAGATTTGGCTAAAAAAACAAATTTTCCTCACATTTTGGTGACAGAAAGTTCTGGAATAGGAGAGGAGCCATATATTTCCTTCCACCCAGCGTTCCCCCAAGTCTCCCGATAAAAATTATACCTCACTTGTGTGGGTAGGCCTAGCGCCTGCAGCAGGAAATGCCCCAAAACGCAACGTGGACACATGACGTTATTTGAAAGAAAACAGAGGTGTTTTTTGCAAAGTGCCTACCTGTAGATTTTGGCCTCTAGCTCAGCCGGCACCTAGGGAAACCTACCAAACGTATGCATTTGTGAAAACTAGAGACCTAGGGGAATCCAAGATGGGGTGACTTGTGGGGCTCTGACCAGGTTCTGTTACCCAGAATCCTTTGCAAACCTCAAGATTTGGCTAAAAAAACACATTTTCCTCACATTTTGGTGACAGAAAGTTCTGGAATCAGAGAGGAGCCACAAATTTCCTTCCACCCAGCGTTCCCCCAAGTCTTCCGATAAAAATTATACCTCACTTGTGTGGGTAGGCCTAGCGCCCGCAACAGGAAATGCCCAAAAACGCAACGTGGACACATGACATTTTTTGAAAGAAAACAGAGGTGTTTTTTGCAAAGTGCCTACCTGTAGATTTTGGCCTCTAGCTCAGCCGGCACCTAGGGAAACCTACCAAACCTGTGCATCTGTGAAAACTAGAGACCTAGGGGAATCCAAGATGGGGTGACTTGTGGGGCTCTGACCAGGTTCTGTTACCCAGAATCCTTTGCAAACCTCAAAATTTGGCTAAAAAAGCACATTTTCCTCACATTTCGGTGACAGAAAGTTCTGGAATCAGAGAGGAGCCACAAATGTCCTTCCACCCAGCGTTCCCCCAAGTCTCCCGATAAACATGATACCTCACTTATGTGGGTAGGCCTAGCGCCCGCGACAGGAAATGCCCCAAAACGCAACGTGGACACATGACATTTTTTGAAAGAAAACAGAGGTGTTTTTTGCAAAGTGCCTACCTGTAGATTTTGGCCTCTAGCTCAGCTGGCACCTAGGGAAACCTACCAAACCTGTGCATTTTTAAAAACTATAGACCTAGGGGAATCCAAGATGGGGTGACTTGTGGGGCTCTGACCAGGTTCTGTTACCCAGAATCCTTTGCAAACCTCAAGATTTGGCTAAAAAAACAAATTTTCCTCACATTTTGGTGACAGAAAGTTCTGGAATAGGAGAGGAGCCATATATTTCCTTCCACCCAGCGTTCCCCCAAGTCTCCCGATAAAAATTATACCTCACTTGTGTGGGTAGGCCTAGCGCCTGCAGCAGGAAATGCCCCAAAACGCAACGTGGACACATGACGTTATTTGAAAGAAAACAGAGGTGTTTTTTGCAAAGTGCCTACCTGTAGATTTTGGCCTCTAGCTCAGCCGGCACCTAGGGAAACCTACCAAACGTATGCATTTGTGAAAACTAGAGACCTAGGGGAATCCAAGATGGGGTGACTTGTGGGGCTCTGACCAGGTTCTGTTACCCAGAATCCTTTGCAAACCTCAAGATTTGGCTAAAAAAACACATTTTCCTCACATTTTGGTGACAGAAAGTTCTGGAATCAGAGAGGAGCCACAAATTTCCTTCCACCCAGCGTTCCCCCAAGTCTTCCGATAAAAATTATACCTCACTTGTGTGGGTAGGCCTAGCGCCCGCAACAGGAAATGCCCAAAAACGCAACGTGGACACATGACATTTTTTGAAAGAAAACAGAGGTGTTTTTTGCAAAGTGCCTACCTGTAGATTTTGGCCTCTAGCTCAGCCGGCACCTAGGGAAACCTACCAAACCTGTGCATCTGTGAAAACTAGAGACCTAGGGGAATCCAAGATGGGGTGACTTGTGGGGCTCTGACCAGGTTCTGTTACCCAGAATCCTTTGCAAACCTCAAAATTTGGCTAAAAAAGCACATTTTCCTCACATTTCGGTGACAGAAAGTTCTGGAATCTGAGAGGAGCCACAAATTTCTTTCCACCCAGCGTTCCCCCAAGTCTCCCGATAAAAATGATACCTCACTTGTGTGGGTAGGCCTAGCGCCCGCGACAGGAAATGCCCCAAAACGCAACGTGGACACATGACATTTTTTGAAAGAAAACAGAGGTGTTTTTTGCAAAGTGCCTACCTGTAGATTTTGGCCTCTAGCTCAGCTGGCACCTAGGGAAACCTACCAAACCTGTGCATTTTTGAAAACTAGAGACCTAGGGGAATCCAAGATGGGGTGACTTGCGGGGCTCTGACCAGCTTCTGTTACCCAGAATCCTTTGCAAACCTCAAAATTTGGCTAAAAAAGCACATTTTCCTCACAATTCGGTGACAGAAAGTTCTGGAATCAGAGAGGAGCCACAAATTTCCTTCCACCCAGCGTTCCCCCAAGTCTTCCGATAAAAATTATACCTCACTTGTGTGGTAGGCCTAGCGCCCGCAACAGGAGATGCCCAAAAACGCAACGTGGACACATGACATTTTTTTAAAGAAAACAGAGGTGTTTTTTGCAAAGTGCCTACCTGTAGGTTTTGGCCTCTAGCTCAGCCGGCACCTAGGGGAACCTACCAAACCTGTGCATTTTTGAAAACTAGAGACCTAGGGGAATCCAAGATGGGGTGACTTGTGGGGCTCTGACCAGGTTCTGTTACCCAGAATCCTTTGCAAACCTCAAAATTTGGCTAAAAAAACAAGTTGTCCTCATATTTTGGTGACAGAAAGTTCTGGAATCAGAGAGGAACCACAAATTTCCTTCCACCCGGCGTTCCCCCAAGTCTCCCGATAAAAATGATACCTCACTTGTGTGGGTAGGCCTAGCGCCCGCGACAGGAAATGCCCCAAAACGCAACGTGGACACATGACATTTTTTGAAAGAAAACAGAGGTGTTTTTTGGAAAGTGCCTACCTGTAGATTTTGGCCTCTAGCTCAGCCGGCACCTAGGGAAACCTACCAAACCTGTGCATTTTTGAAAACTAGAGACCTAGGGGAATCCAAGATGGGGTGACTTGTGGGGCTCTGACCAGGTTCTGTTACCCAGAATCCTTTGCAAACCTCAAAATCTGGCTAAAAAAACACAATTTCCTCACATTTCGGTGACAGAAAGTTCTGGAATCTGAGAGCAGCCACAAATTTCCTTCCACCCAGCAGTCCCCCAAGTCTCCCGATAAAAATGATACCTCACTTGTGTGGGTAGGCCTAGTGCCCGCGACAGGAAATGCCCCAAAACGCAACGTGGACAGATCACATTTTTTTAAAGAAAACAGAGGTGTTTTTTGCAAAGTGCCTACCTGTAGATTTTGGCCTCTAGCTCAGCCGGCACCTAAGGAAACCTACCAAACCTGTGCATTTTTTAAAACTATAGACCTAGGGGAATCCAAGATGGGGTGACTTGTGGGGCTCTGACCAGGTTCTGTTACCCAGAATCCTTTGCAAACCTCAAGATTTGGCTAAAAAAACAAATTTTTCTCACATTTTGGTGACAGAAAGTTCTGGAATAGGAGAGGAGCCATATATTTCCTTCCACCCAGCGTTCCCCCAAGTCTCCCGATAAAAATTATACCTCACTTGTGTGGGTAGGCCTAGCGCCCGCAGCAGGAAATGCCCCAAAACGCAACGTGGACACATGACGTTATTTGAAAGAAAACAGAGGTGTTTTTTGCAAAGTGCCTACCTGTAGATTTTGGCCTCTAGCTCAGCCGGCACCTAGGGAAACCTACCAAACCTATGCATTTGTGAAAACTAGAGACCTAGGGGAATCCAAGATGGGGTGACTTGTGGGGCTCTGACCAGGTTCTGTTACCCAGAATCCTTTGCAAACCTCAAAATTTGGCTAAAAAAGCACATTTCCCTCACATTTCGGTGACAGAAAGTTCTGGAATCTGAGAGGAGCCACAAATTTCCTTCCACCCAGCGTTCCCCCAAGTCTCCCGATAAAAATGATACCTCACTTGTGTGGGCAGGCCTAGTGCCCGCGACAGGAAATGCCCCAAAACGCAACGTGGACAGATCACATTTTTTGAAAGAAAACAGAGGTGTTTTTTGCAAAGTGCCTACCTGTAGATTTTGGCCTCTAGCTCAGCCGGCACCTAGGGAAACCTACCAAACCTGTGCATTTGTGAAAACTAGAGACCTAGCGGAATCCAAGATGGGGTGACTTGTGGGGCTCTGACCAGGTTCTGTTACCCAGAATCCTTTGCAAACCTCAAAATTTGGCTAAAAAAGCACATTTTCCTCACAATTCGGTGACAGAAAGTTCTGGAATCTGAGAGGAGCCACAAATTTCCTTCCACCCAGCGTTCCCCCAAGTCTCCCGATAAAAATGATACCTCACTTGTGTGGGTAGGCCTAGTGCCCGCGACAGGAAATGCCCCAAAACGCAACGTGGACACATGACATTTTTTGAAAGAAAACAGAGGTGTTTTTTGCAAAGTGCCTACCTGTAGATTTTGGCCTCTAGCTCAGCCGGCACCTAGGGAAACCTACCAAACCTGTGCATTTTTTAAAACTATAGACCTAGGGGAATCCAAGATGGGGTGACTTGTGGGGCTCTGACCAGGTTCTGTTACCCAGAATCCTTTGCAAACCTCAAGATTTGGCTAAAAAAACAAATTTTCCTCACATTTTGGTGACAGAAAAATCTGGAATAGGAGAGGAGCCATATATTTCCTTCCACCCAGCGTTCCCCCAAGTCTCCCGATAAAAATTATACCTCACTTGTGTGGGTAGGCCTAGCGCCCGCAACAGGAAATGCCCAAAAACGCAACGTTGACACATGACATTATTTGAAAGAAAACAGAGGTGTTTTTTGCAAAGTGCCTACCTGGAGATTTTGGCCTCTAGCTCAGCCGGCACCTAGGGAAACCTACCAATCCTGTGCATTTGTGAAAACTAGAGACCCAGGGGAATCCAAGATGGGGTGACTTGTGGGGCTCTGACCAGGTTCTGTTAGCCAGAATCCTTTGCAAACCTCAAAATTTGGCTAAAAAAGCAAATTTTCCTCACAATTCGGTGACAGAAAGTTCTGGAATCTGAGAGGAGCCACAAATTTCCTTCCACCCAGCGATCCCCCAAGTCTCCCGATAAAAATGATACCTCACTTGTGTGGGTAGGCCTAGTGCCTGCGACAGGAAATGCCCCAAAACGCAACGTGGACAGATCACATTTTTTTAAAGAAAACAGAGGTGTTTTTTGCAAAGTGCCTACCTGTAGATTTTGGCCTCTAGCTCAGCCGGCACCTAGGGAAACCTACCAAACCTGTGCATTTTTGAAAACTAGAGACCTAGGGGAATCCAAGATGGGGTGACTTGTGGGGCTCTGACCAGGTTCTGTTACCCAGAATCCTTTGCAAACCTCACAATTTGGCAAAAAAAACACATTTTCCTCACATTTTGGTGACAGAAAGTTCTGGAATCAGAGAGGAGCCACAAATGTCCTTCCACCCAGCGTTCCCCCAAGTCTCCCGATAAACATGATACCTCACTTATGTGGGTAGGCCTAGCGCCCGCGACAGGAAATGCCCCAAAACGCAACGTGGACACATGACATTTTTTGAAAGAAAACAGAGGTGTTTTTTGCAAAGTGCCTACCTGTAGATTTTGGCCTCTAGCTCAGCTGGCACCTAGGGAAACCTACCAAACCTGTGCATTTTTGAAAACTAGAGACCTAGGGGAATCCAAGATGGGGTGACTTGCGGGGCTCTGACCAGGTTCTGTTACCCAGAATCCTTTGCAAACCTCAAAATATGGCAAAAAAAACACGTTTTTCTCACATTTTGGTGACAGAAAGGTCTGGAATCAGAGAAGAGCCACAAATTTCCTTCCACCCAGCGTTCCCTCAAGACTCACGATAAAAATGATAGCTCACTTGTGTAGGTAGGCCTAGCGCCCGCAACAGGAAATGCCCCAAAACGCAACGTGGACACATGACATTTTTTGAAAGAAAACAGAGGTGTTTTTTGCAAAGTGCTTACCTGTAGATTTTGGCCTCTAGCTCAGCCGGCACCTAGGTAAACCTACCAAACCTGTGCATTTTTGAAAACTATAGACCTAGGGGAATCCAAGATGGGGTGACTTGTGGGGCTCTGACCAGGTTCTGTTACCCAGAATCCTTTGCAAACCTCAAGATTTGGCTAAAAAAACACATTTTCCTCACATTTTGGTGACAGAAAGTTCTGGAATCAGAGAGGAGCCACAAATTTCCTTCCACCCAGCGTTCCCCCAAGTCTTCCGATAAAAATTATACCTCACTTGTGTGGGTAGGCCTAGCGCCCGCAACAGGAAATGCCCAAAAACGCAACGTGGACACATGACATTTTTTGAAAGAAAACAGAGGTGTTTTTTGCAAAGTGCCTACCTGTAGATTTTGGCCTCTAGCTCAGCTGGCACCTAGGGAAACCTACCAAACCTGTGCATTTTTGAAAACTAGAGACCTAGGGGAATCCAAGATGGGGTGACTTGCGGGGCTCTGACCAGGTTCTGTTACCCAGAATCCTTTGCAAACCTCAAAATATGGCAAAAAAAACACGTTTTTCTCACATTTTGGTGACAGAAAGGTCTGGAATCAGAGAAGAGCCACAAATTTCCTTCCACCCAGCGTTCCCTCAAGACTCACGATAAAAATGATAGCTCACTTGTGTAGGTAGGCCTAGCGCCCGCAACAGGAAATGCCCCAAAACGCAACGTGGACACATGACATTTTTTTAAAGAAAACAGAGGTGTTTTTTGCAAAGTGCTTACCTGTAGATTTTGGCCTCTAGCTCAGCCGGCACCTAGGTAAACCTACCAAACCTGTGCATTTTTGAAAACTATAGACCTAGGGGAATCCAAGATGGGGTGACTTGTGGGGCTCTGACCAGGTTCTGTTACCCAGAATCCTTTGCAAACCTCAAGATTTGGCTAAAAAAACACATTTTCCTCACATTTTGGTGACAGAAAGTTCTGGAATCAGAGAGGAGCCACAAATTTCCTTCCACCCAGCGTTCCCCCAAGTCTTCCGATAAAAATTATACCTCACTTGTGTGGGTAGGCCTAGCGCCCGCAACAGGAAATGCCCAAAAACGCAACGTGGACACATGACATTTTTTGAAAGAAAACAGAGGTGTTTTTTGCAAAGTGCCCACCTGTAGATTTTGGCCTCTAGCTCAGCCGGCACCTAGGGAAACCTACCAAACCTGTGCATTTGTGAAAACTAGAGACCTAGGGGAATCCAAGATGGGGTGACTTGTGGGGCTCTGACCAGGTTCTGTTACCCAGAATCCTTTGCAAACCTCAAAATTTGGCTAAAAAAGCACATTTTCCTCACATTTCGGTGACAGAAAGTTCTGGAATCTGAGAGGAGCCACAAATTTCTTTCCACCCAGCGTTCCCCCAAGTCTCCCGATAAAAATGATACCTCACTTGTCTGGGTAGGCCTAGCGCCCGCGACAGGAAATGCCCCAAAACGCAACGTGGACACATGACATTTTTTGAAAGAAAACAGAGGTGTTTTTGCAAAGTGCCTACGTGTAGATTTTGGCCTCTAGCTCAGCTGGCACCTAGGGAAACCTACCAAACCTGTGCATTTTTGAAAACTAGAGACCTAGGGGAATCCAAGATGGGGTGACTTGCGGGGCTCTGACCAGGTTCTGTTACCCAGAATCCTTTGCAAACCTCAAAATTTGGCTAAAAAAGCACATTTTCCTCACAATTCGGTGACAGAAAGTTCTGGAATCACAGAGGAGCCACAAATTTCCTTCCACCCAGCGTTCCCCCAAGTCTTCCGATAAAAATTATACCTCACTTGTGTGGGTAGGCCTAGCGCCCGCAACAGGAAATGCCCAAAAACGCAACGTGGACACATGACATTTTTTGAAAGAAAACAGAGGTGTTTTTTGCAAAGTGCCTACCTGTAGATTTTGGCCTCTAGCTCAGCCGGCACCTAGGGAAACCTACCAAACCTGTGCATTTGTGAAAACTAGAGACCTAGGGGAATCCAAGATGGGGTGACTTGTGGGGCTCTGACCAGGTTCTGTTACCCAGAATCCTTTGCAAACCTCAAAATTTGGCTAGAAAAGCACATTTTCCTCACATTTCGGTGACAGAAAGTTCTGGAATCTGAGAGGAGCCACAAATTTCCTTCCACCCAGCGTTCCCCCAAGTCTCCCGATAAAAATTATACCTCACTTGTGTGGGTAGGCCTAGTGCCCGCGACAGGAAATGCCCCAAAACGCAACGTGGACAGATCACATTTTTTGAAAGAAAACAGAGGTGTTTTTTGCAAAGTGCCTACCTGTAGATTTTGGCCTCTAGCTCAGCCGGCACCTAGGGAAACCTACCAAACCTGTGCATTTGTGAAAACTAGAGACCCAGGGGAATCCAAGATGGGGTGACTTGTGGGGCTCTGACCAGGTTCTGTTAGCCAGAATCCTTTGCAAACCTCAAAATTTGGCTAAAAAAGCAAATTTTCCTCACAATTCGGTGACAGAAAGTTCTGGAATCTGAGAGGAGCCACAAATTTCCTTCCACCCAGCGTTCCCCCAAGTCTCCCGATAAAAATGATACCTCACTTGTGTGGGTAGGCCTAGTGCCTACGACAGGAAATGCCCCAAAACGCAACGTGGACAGATCACATTTTTTTAAAGAAAACAGAGGTGTTTTTTGCAAAGTGCCTACCTGTAGATTTTGGCCTCTAGCTCAGCCGGCACCTAGGGAAACCTACCAAACCTGTGCATTTTTGAAAACTAGAGACCTAGGGGAATCCAAGATGGGGTGACTTGTGGGGCTCTGACCAGGTTCTGTTACCCAGAATCCTTGGCAAACCTCACAATTTGGCTAAAAAAACACATTTTCCTCACATTTTGGGGACAGAAAGTTCTGGAATCAGAGAGGAGCCACAAATGTCCTTCCACCCAGCGTTCCCCCAAGTCTCCCGATAAACATGATACCTCACTTATGTGGGTAGGCCTAGCGCCCGCGACAGGAAATGCCCCAAAACGCAACGTGGACACATGACATTTTTTGAAAGAAAACAGAGGTGTTTTTTGCAAAGTGCCTACCTGTAGATTTTGGCCTCTAGCTCAGCTGGCACCTAGGGAAACCTACCAAACCTGTGCATTTGTGAAAACTAGAGACCTAGGGGAATCCAAGATGGGGTGACTTGTGGGGCTCTGACCAGGTTCTGTTACCCAGAATCCTTTGCAAACCTCAAAATGTGGCTAAAAAAACACATTTTCCTCACATTTTGGTGACAGAAAGTTCTGGAATCAGAGAGGAGCCACAAATGTCCTTCCACCCAGCGTTCCCCCAAGTCTCCCGATAAACATGATACCTCACTTATGTGGGTAGGCCTAGCGCCCGCGACAGGAAATGCCCCAAAACGCAACGTGGACACATGACATTTTTTGAAAGAAAACAGAGGTGTTTTTTGCAAAGTGCCTACCTGTAGATTTTGGCCTCTAGCTCAGCTGGCACCTGGGGAAACCTACCAAACCTGTGCATTTTTGAAAACTAGAGACCTAGGGGAATCCAAGATGGGGTGACTTGCGGGGCTCTGACCAGGTTCTGTTACCCAGAATCCTTTGCAAACCTCAAAATTTGGCAAAAAAAACACGTTTTTCTCACATTTTGGTGACAGAAAGGTCTGGAATCAGAGAAGAGCCACAAATTTCCTTCCACCCAGCGTTCCCTCAAGTCTCCCGATAAAAATGATAGCTCACTTGTGTCGGTAGGCCTAGCGCCCGCAACAGGAAATGCCCCAAAATGCAACGTGGACACATGACATTTTTTGAAAGAAAACAGAGGTGTTTTTTGCAAAGTGATTACCTGTAGATTTTGGCCTCTAGCTCAGCCGGCACCTAGGTAAACCTACCAAACCTGTGCATTTTTGAAAACTATAGACCTAGGGGAATCCAAGATGGGGTGACTTGTGGGGCTCTGACCAGGTTCTGTTACCCAGAATCCTTTGCAAACCTCAAGATTTGGCTAAAAAAACACATTTTCCTCACATTTTGGTGACAGAAAGTTCTGGAATCAGAGAGGAGCCACAAATTTCCTTCCACCCAGCGTTCCCCCAAGTCTTCCGATAAAAATTATACCTCACTTGTGTGGGTAGGCCTAGCGCCCGCGACAGGAAATGCCCAAAAACGCAACGTGGACACATGACATTTTTTGAAAGAAAACAGAGGTGTTTTTTGCAAAGTGCCCACCTGTAGATTTTGGCCTCTAGCTCAGCCGGCACCTAGGGAAACCTACCAAACCTGTGCATTTGTGAAAACTAGAGACCTAGGGGAATCCAAGATGGGGTGACTTGTGGGGCTCTGACCAGGTTCTGTTACCCAGAATCCTTTGCAAACCTCAAAATTTGGCTAAAAAAGCACATTTTCCTCACATTTCGGTGACAGAAAGTTCTGGAATCAGAGAGGAGCCACAAATTTCCTTCCACCCAGCGTTCCCTCAAGTCTCCCGATAAAAATGATAGCTCACTTGTGTAGGTAGGCCTAGCGCCCGCAACAGGAAATGCCCCAAAATGCAACGTGGACACATGACATTTTTTTAAAGAAAACAGAGGTGTTTTTTGCAAAGTGATTACCTGTAGATTTTGGCCTCTAGCTCAGCCGGCACCTAGGTAAACCTACCAAACCTGTGCATTTTTGAAAACTATAGACCTAGGGGAATCCAAGATGGGGTGACTTGTGGGGCTCTGACCAGGTTCTGTTACCCAGAATCCTTTGCAAACCTCAAGATTTGGCTAAAAAAACACATTTTCCTCACATTTTGGTGACAGAAAGTTCTGGAATCAGAGAGGAGCCACAAATTTCCTTCCACCCAGCGTTCCCCCAAGTCTTCCGATAAAAATTATACCTCACTTGTGTGGGTAGGCCTAGCGCCCGCGACAGGAAATGCCCAAAAACGCAACGTGGACACATGACATTTTTTGAAAGAAAACAGAGGTGTTTTTTGCAAAGTGCCCACCTGTAGATTTTGGCCTCTAGCTCAGCCGGCACCTAGGGAAACCTACCAAACCTGTGCATTTGTGAAAACTAGAGACCTAGGGGAATCCAAGATGGGGTGACTTGTGGGGCTCTGACCAGGTTCTGTTACCCAGAATCCTTTGCAAACCTCAAAATTTGGCTAAAAAAGCACATTTTCCTCACATTTCGGTGACAGAAAGTTCTGGAATCAGAGAGGAGCCACAAATTTCCTTCCACCCAGCGTTCCCCCAAGTCTTCCGATAAAAATTATACCTCATTTGTGTGGGTAGGCCTAGCGCCCGCAACAGGAAATGCCCAAAAACGCAACGTGGACACATGACATTTTTTTAAAGAAAACAGAGGTGTTTTTTGCAAAGTGCCTACCTGTAGATTTTGGCCTCTAGCTCAGCCGGCACCTAGGGAAACCTACCAAACCTGTGCATTTGTGAAAACTAGAGACCTAGGGGAATCCAAGATGGGGTGACTTGTGGGGCTCTGACCAGGTTCTGTTACCCAGAATCCTTTGCAAACCTCAAAATTTGGCTAAAAAAGCACATTTTCCTCACATTTCGGTGACTGAAAGTTCTGGAATCTGAGAGGAGCCACAAATTTCTTTCCACCCAGTGTTCCCCCAAGTCTCCCGATAAAAATGATACCTCACTTGTGTGGGTAGGCCTAGCGCCCGCGACAGGAAATGCCCCAAAACGCAATGTGGACACATGACATTTTTTTAAAGAAAACAGAGGTGTTTTTTGCAAAGTGCCTACCTGTAGATTTTGGCCTCTAGCTCAGCCGGCACCTAGGGAAATCTACCAAACCTGTGCATTTGTGAAAACTAGAGACCCAGGGGAATCCAAGATGGGGTGACTTGTGGGGCTCTGACCAGGTTCTGTTAGCCAGAATCCTTTGCAAACCTCAAAATTTGGCTAAAAAAGCAAATTTTCCTCACAATTCGGTGACAGAAAGTTCTGGAATCTGAGAGGAGCCACAAATTTCCTTCCACCCAGCGTTCCCCCAAGTCTCCCGATAAAAATGATACCTCACTTGTGTGGGTAGGCCTAGTGCCTGCGACAGGAAATGCCCCAAAACGCAACGTGGACAGATCACATTTTTTTAAAGAAAACAGAGGTGTTTTTTGCAAAGTGCCTACCTGTAGATTTTGGCCTCTAGCTCAGCCGGCACCTAGGGAAACCTACCAAACCTGTGCATTTTTGAAAACTAGAGACCTAGGGGAATCCAAGATGGGGTGACTTGTGGGGCTCTGACCAGGTTCTGTTACCCAGAATCCTTTGCAAACCTCACAATTTGGCTAAAAAAACACATTTTCCTCACATTTTGGTGACAGAAAGTTCTGGAATCAGAGAGGAGCCACAAATGTCCTTCCACCCAGCGTTCCCCCAAGTCTCCCGATAAACATGATACCTCACTTATGTGGGTAGGCCTAGCGCCCGCGACAGGAAATGCCCCAAAACGCAACGTGGACACATGACATTTTTTGAAAGAAAACAGAGGTGTTTTTTGCAAAGTGCCTACCTGTAGATTTTGGCCTCTAGCTCAGCTGGCACCTAGGGAAACCTACCAAACCTGTGCATTTGTGAAAACTAGAGACCTAGGGGAATCCAAGATGGGGTGACTTGTGGGGCTCTGACCAGGTTCTGTTACCCAGAATCCTTTGCAAACCTCAAAATGTGGCTAAAAAAACACATTTTCCTCACATTTTGGTGACAGAAAGTTCTGGAATCAGAGAGGAGCCACAAATGTCCTTCCACCCAGCGTTCCCCCAAGTCTCCCGATAAACATGATACCTCACTTATGTGGGTAGGCCTAGCGCCCGCGACAGGAAATGCCCCAAAACGCAACGTGGACACATGACATTTTTTGAAAGAAAACAGAGGTGTTTTTTGCAAAGTGCCTACCTGTAGATTTTGGCCTCTAGCTCAGCTGGCACCTAGGGAAACCTACCAAACCTGTGCATTTTTGAAAACTAGAGACCTAGGGGAATCCAAGATGGGGTGACTTGCGGGGCTCTGACCAGGTTCTGTTACCCAGAATCCTTTGCAAACCTCAAAATTTGGCAAAAAAAACACGTTTTTCTCACATTTTGGTGACAGAAAGGTCTGGAATCAGAGAAGAGCCACAAATTTCCTTCCACCCAGCGTTCCCTCAAGTCTCCCGATAAAAATGATAGCTCACTTGTGTAGGTAGGCCTAGCGCCCGCAACAGGAAATGCCCCAAAATGCAACGTGGACACATGACATTTTTTGAAAGAAAACAGAGGTGTTTTTTGCAAAGTGATTACCTGTAGATTTTGGCCTCTAGCTCAGCCGGCACCTAGGTAAACCTACCAAACCTGTGCATTTTTGAAAACTATAGACCTAGGGGAATCCAAGATGGGGTGACTTGTGGGGCTCTGACCAGGTTCTGTTACCCAGAATCCTTTGCAAACCTCAAGATTTGGCTAAAAAAACACATTTTCCTCACATTTTGGTGACAGAAAGTTCTGGAATCAGAGAGGAGCCACAAATTTCCTTCCACCCAGCGTTCCCCCAAGTCTTCCGATAAAAATTATACCTCACTTGTGTGGGTAGGCCTAGCGCCCGCGACAGGAAATGCCCAAAAACGCAACGTGGACACATGACATTTTTTGAAAGAAAACAGAGGTGTTTTTTGCAAAGTGCCCACCTGTAGATTTTGGCCTCTAGCTCAGCCGGCACCTAGGGAAACCTACCAAACCTGTGCATTTGTGAAAACTAGAGACCTAGGGGAATCCAAGATGGGGTGACTTGTGGGGCTCTGACCAGGTTCTGTTACCCAGAATCCTTTGCAAACCTCAAAATTTGGCTAAAAAAGCACATTTTCCTCACATTTCGGTGACAGAAAGTTCTGGAATCAGAGAGGAGCCACAAATTTCCTTCCACCCAGCGTTCCCCCAAGTCTTCCGATAAAAATTATACCTCATTTGTGTGGGTAGGCCTAGCGCCCGCAACAGGAAATGCCCAAAAACGCAACGTGGACACATGACATTTTTTTAAAGAAAACAGAGGTGTTTTTTGCAAAGTGCCTACCTGTAGATTTTGGCCTCTAGCTCAGCCGGCACCTAGGGAAACCTACCAAACCTGTGCATTTGTGAAAACTAGAGACCTAGGGGAATCCAAGATGGGGTGACTTGTGGGGCTCTGACCAGGTTCTGTTACCCAGAATCCTTTGCAAACCTCAAAATTTGGCTAAAAAAGCACATTTTCCTCACATTTCGGTGACTGAAAGTTCTGGAATCTGAGAGGAGCCACAAATTTCTTTCCACCCAGTGTTCCCCCAAGTCTCCTGATAAAAATGATACCTCACTTGTGTGGGTAGGCCTAGCGCCCGCGACAGGAAATGCCCCAAAACGCAATGTGGACACATGACATTTTTTTAAAGAAAACAGAGGTGTTTTTTGCAAAGTGCCTACCTGTAGATTTTGGCCTCTAGCTCAGCCGGCCCCAGGGGGGGCAGAAATGGCCTAAAACAAATCCCTCTAACCCCTCCCCCCCCCTGGAGTGACCCTTGCCTACGGGGTCGCTCCCCCTGCGTGGCATTGGCGCCCAAAAAAATAATCCCCGGTGCCTAGTGGTTTCTGCCCCCTTGGGGGCAGATTGACCTAAAATCGGCCAATCTGCCCCCATGGGGGGCAGAAATGGTCTAAATACAATTTGCCCCCCAGGGGAGCGACCCTTGCCTAATGGGTTGCTCCCCATCTTTGAAAAAACAAACAAACAAAAAAAATACACAATTTTTTTTTTGCCCTGGCGCCTAGAGGTTTCTGCCCCCCCTGGGGGCAGATCGGCCTAATAACAATAGGTCGATCTGCCCCCTGGGGGGCAGAAATGGCCTAAAATAAATTTGTCCCCCCAAATCCCCCCGGGAGCGACCCTTGCCTACGGGGTCGCTCCCCCTGCGTGACATTGGCGCCAAAAAACAAATCCCCGGTGCCTAGTGGTTTCTGCCCCTTGGTGGCAGACTGACCTAAAATCGGCCAATCTGCCCCCAAGGGGGGCAGAAATGGTCTAAATACAATTTGCCCCCCAGGGGAGCGACCCTTGCCTAATGGGTCTCTCCCCATCTCTGAAAAAAAAAAAAATTGCCCTGGCGCCTAGAGGTTTCTGCCCTCCCTGGGGGCAGATCGGCCTAATAACAATAGGCTGATCTGCCCCCAGGGGGGGCAGAAATGGCCTAAAATAATTTCCCCCCCAGGGAGCGACCCTTGCCTAAGGGGTCGCTACCCTTGCGTGAAATTCACGTTAAAAAAAAAACTCCCTGGTGTGTAGTGGTTTCTGTCCTCCTTGGGGGCAGATTGGCCTCATAAAAATAGGCCAATCTGCCCCCAAGGGGGGCAGAAATGGCCTAAATATAATTTGCCCCCTAGGGGAGTGACCCTTGCCTAAGGGGTCACTCCCCACACCTAAATCAAAAACATAAACAAAAACAAAAGAAAAAAAATATATATATATCCCTGGGGTCTCTCTGGGGGCAGATTGGCCTAATAATAGACCAATGCCTTCCCAAAAAATGCCCCCCCTGGGAGCGACCCTTGCCCAAGGGGTCGCTCCCTTATGTCCATTTAAAAAAAATTAATAAATCCCTGGTGTCTAGTGGGCGTTTCAAAAACCGGATTGCAAGCAATCCGGCTTTTGAAATGCTTGGAGAGACTTCAAAGGGAAGGAAATACATTTCCTTCCCTTTGAAGCCTCTCCTTGCCTCCCCCACGTGATCGAAAGAGAAATGCTTTGCATTTCTCTTTCGATCGCGCTGGAAGCTGAGCTTCCGGCGCAATGGGGGAGGCTCTGTGACATTCAGCGCACGCTCGCCTGCTGACGTCACGGGGGTGGGAGGGGTCAGGGGTGGAAGGGGAAGGGCTTCCCTTTCCATCCCTGCCTTTGGGAGTGTGGGGGGAAGCACATAGAGGGAGCGAGAGCGCTCCCTCTGGGCTGTGTGCCGAGGACGTAGTGGTCACGTCCTCGGCACAGCATCACTGTGCCGAAGGACGTAACCACTACGTCCTCGGCTCAGAACCGGTTAACTGTGGCTTCTCGGAGTTCATGTTAACCACCTCTTTCCCACAGGTTTCTATGTGTAAACAGTGTGACCAATATAAAATGACTCTGATAGAAGTAGTATTGTTGCTAAATAACTAAATGCTACTATTGAAAAAGAAATTAAACTCTGCAACATCTAAGGTGGTGAAGCGACGAATATCAATTTATGAGAGCATGATACTGTAGGCGAGAAAGATCCTTTTGGACCGTATGCCCTTATTCGTAAGATTTAGGTTTATGGATGTATACATATGACTGC
Organism: Pleurodeles waltl; assembly: GCF_031143425.1. NCBI lineage: Eukaryota > Metazoa > Chordata > Amphibia > Caudata > Salamandridae > Pleurodeles > Pleurodeles waltl. The sequence goes on from NC_090437.1 coordinate 447,596,780, forward strand.
CCAAATGCGATTATATGCTCTATCAGCTTTTTCGCAGTTTTATACAGCGTGTGTTTGGCCAAAGGGTATTGCAGCACTTTACAAGAGAACCAGAGAGGTACACATTTTCTTCTGGGTAGACGCTGGGAGAATAGTGGGGAGATTTAGAGTTTGGCAAACTGGGTACTCCAACAAACTGATGGTCCATCCGTCCTATTTAGTGTTGAGAAGACCATCAGCTTTTTGTGGAGAGAGACCCTGCTTGCTCTGTCAATGGACATTTTTCTCCAGGCAGAGTAGGGGACATCGAAGGAAGACAATAACACTTCCTAAGCTATTTAGAGTGAACGGTGTGACGTCGTTTCGCTCTGACCTAAATGTCCAGGCAGAACTTAGCAGTGACGGACAGAAAAAAACAAATAATGGCGTTCAAATCCAGGGGAAAATTTCCTGTGGTGTAGGAGTAATGAGGGGCATATTTATACTCCATCTGCGGCGATTGTGGTCAAAAATTTTGACGCACAATCAGCGCAAACGTTGCCCCGTATTTAAACTTTGACGCCCGAGCCCGCGGACGACAAAATTCCGCAGTGTCAGTCATTTTTTGGATGCGGCAACCCGCCTTGCGTTAATTATATGCAAGGTAGGGGTTCCCGTCCAAAAAATGGCTTAAAGGGCCGTGCGTCGTATTTATGCTTTCGGGCAAAAATTACGCACAGACGGGAGGCGGAGCCAGAAAATTACACACAGCCCGATTTGCATCAAAAATTAACGCCTGGGTCAGGGCAGGCGTTAAAATGGGGCAAACACACCTGTATTTAATCAGAACACACAGAACAAACAGCAGAGCAGCAGAGCAGCAACAGGGAGCCATGGAGGTGATTCTAATCCAGCGTGCACGCAGACGCAAAGCCCAGCAGCAACAACAGCAGCTACAACAACACCAGCAGGAACCCCAAAGGCAGCGCAGAAGGCAGGAGAGGATATTCTGCCCCAGAACAACCCTTCAGGGCCTCAGGAAACACAACATCATACAGAGGTACCGGTTGAACTGGCAGGCCATTCAGCAGCTGCTGGGAAACATTGAACAGCAGTTGGCCCCCACTTTGGTGACACCCTGCACCATCCCAACAGAAACAAAGCTGCTTGCCGTACTTCACATGCTGGCAAGTGGCTCTTTTCAAACAACTGGTGCCCTGGTTGGCGGAATATCACAACCATCATTCTCCGCCTTTTTGCCCAAAGTACTGGACGCCACATCTGCTTCCCTAACACACTGCAGAAGCAGCAGGAAACTAAACAGGGGTTCTACGCAATCAGTGGCTTCCCACACGTCCTTGGTGTAATCGACTGCACACATATATGCCTTGTGCCACCTGCTGCAACTGAACACCTCTACCGCAACAGGAAGCACACACATTCCATCAACGTGCAGGCCATAGTCGATCACCAAGGATTGATCACCAACATCATGGCTAAATATCCTGGGAGTGTACATGACTCATACATTTTCCGTCACTGCACCACCAATCAACACTTCCAGGATGGACGGTATGGCAATGGACTACTTGTTGGTAAGTACAAAAACCTACTTATATACACACTGCACAGCAACCCTCTAGGACACACAACACATACACCACAATAGCAACATGTCGACAGGAACACACTGAGGTCGTGACATCGCTAGCCATGTTTCTTAAGTCACCATTGAACCTTTCACACATCGGAATTTACTGTACAGCTTAATGTGAATACTTCAATGAGTGTGGTTGCCTAAATGTCACCTTGCAAATTGTAAGTGTCCCAAAGACCTTTACATTAATACATTGCCTAAGTCTAAAGGTATGGGATGTCCAGGGTACTTTGATATGAACGTGTTAACAACACTTTCAAATTTAACTGTGCATGGAACTATCATCTCACACCCAGTGAAGACACACGGACACCTGTATCACAAGTCACAATGCTAGGGAGTGCACACTGTACTGCAAATCCCAAAACATACTGCTGACAAACGTTTAGCAGACAAACACTTGTTCAGCCACGGAAACAACACAATGCAGATGGTATAGCCTACAAGCATAGGATGTCACATTAGTACACAAAAGAGTCACAGACAACACAAGACAACTGCTGCCATTAAAGGTATTTTCAATAGTGCCATCTACATCAACATGATCCCATTAATTTTCTCTTTCTGCTGATCAGGGGTATGGCATCCAGCCATGGATAATGACACCATTTGGCAACCCGAGTACAGCTGCAGAGCGTGCATACAACGAGGCCTATAGGAGAACACGCAGCATTGTCGAGCGGACCTTCGGCATCCTCAAGTCAAGGTTCCGCTGCCTCGACATCACTGGTGGTAGCCTCCTATATTCCCCGAGATAGTCTGTAGGATCATCCTCACATGTGCAATACTGCACAACATTTGTATCAGAAGAAACATTCCCCTCCTGGAACCAGAGCCACACATGCCTGAAGAGGAGGAAGAGGAGGATGCTGGCCTGCAACAGGAGGGGGAACTGCAGAACACAGCTGCTGGTATACGCAGGCGGCAACAGATTGTAAATAATTTCTTCTGAATATGATCACCTTCACCACTTTAGTTAACTAATGTAAATAAACACCTATTATAATCACCATATCATGGTCTGGCTATTCCTTTTTACACACCTTCATCTCTACTTATCAGAATAAGAGTGTTGCCTCATGGAGCATTGCTGAGATACTGAGTAGGACACGGAACATCCCAGAGCTTATGTGATGCATAACATACAATGGTCACATACACACACACTCTTAATGACATTTATCATGCACATATCTCCTTTGAAGGCCTATAGCAGAGGACCACAACTATTTCACACATACATGTTGAAAGCAAGGTCCAACGCAGCATATGGCACACAACTATGACACCATCACTCAATAAGGGGAAAACAAGCCTCATACATGAGGCAGTCAATGTGCTTTGGCATCACTAACAGGAATGTCTGACAAGACCCTTGACAGCAGTTAGTTCAACTGCATCCAATAATTGCAAGGAATATCTGTGACTAGAGTTCCATAGAAGCAGAACATAGACAGCACAAGTGCCACACATATGACATGCATTGCGCACATGACATTCCATGTACATGTCAGCCCATTTCCTAACTCCTGACACACCCATGCACCTGGTCACAACCCACCTGTCGGAAGAGGGCCCTGGAATACTAAGATGTGTACCCTGATAATACCTCCTCTACAAACACAGACCAACATTAGCAAACCAGTGTGCTACACCCTTTCCTAAGGTATGCCATTGTCAAAAAACATCTGACTGCATGGACATCAGGTCAATTTATACACTGTCTTCTAGTTTCAAAGCCCTGTTAGCACATGTAGATTGCTCCCCCTTGTGAAAATGTCTGTTGGCCCTTAGAATGCAAGTCTCACCTACAGGACTGGTGAGAAACAGATGCAGCCCACACCTGTGATCACCTCCATGCACACCACCCATTACAAAAAGCACAGCCCCTGATGATGCCTGGAACAGCATAGGAGTTGCCATTATGTCAAATACATCGACAACCATTGATAGTAATTCAGCCATGTAACACAGCCCTTGGGTTCATTTGTCACCTTCAAAAACACAAGACATACACAGATTGACATGTCAACTCTCTAGTTTGTCCTCCAAACAATCTCAGTCAGACCACTGATTATGTAACTTGTCCAGTAGCTGGCTCCTGTATCATCTTGCATTCTGTCAGCCTGGCTGGCAACTGTCTGTGCGTCACACTAAAGTATCCCTGTGTCTACATATGTACCACACTTGCGTTAGCAAACCGGCCATTCATCAGGGGGCATTGGGCATGGGCTTCTACCATGCATACACAAATACATTGTATAGCATCATCTGCCTTTTAACTGTACCATTTGAGTTTAATCCTCTTGGAAATGCAAAATTCATGGCCCATCCCTTTTCTGGGTTGTATTTATGCATGAATGACAAAGTGTGACAGTGTCTCAGGGTCATAGGCAGGGCTTGGGTACGGAGCTTTCAGCACAACCAGCAACCTCTGATAATGTACATGACTAATACACAAATGTCAGAACCATGACAGTTCACACACAGCATCACAGTGCGCACAACATAGTGATGGGCCATGTGTGGTGAATAGCTGCGAGAATAAACAGCACATAGGCTATGATGTTCCCAGATGCAGTGGGAAGTGCAGAGGCCAACCTGTGTACAAATGTTGTAATGACACCTGCCGGAACATGACAATTGAGACATTATCTCACTCAGCACACCAAGGTTGCCCTGTTGACTGTCTCATTACACGTCTTTAGTGACAGGGTGGGACCATCCACATGTTGGTTCACATGTCCACATCTACTTTACTCACATTGATCAACAAAGGATACTGAGTAGTTACAGGAATAGCTGCCACTGACTCATGATGAGTCCTGGTCCGAACTGTGACAAGTTACACCCAAACAATCTACAGGATCATCCTTGGACCACACACATGAACAAGACACCTATGTGCAATTGATCACTGGAAATATGTGGACACGTGCTGTCTCGTATGCTGGTCCACCACAGCCACTTGATAGTTGGGCCTTACTTCTATGGCCTCAACTGTAGTGTCATCATACATATGAGATTGACCCTTGTCTCTCTGTGCAAACAACATGGTACCCACTTCCTCAATGCATGTGTATGACTCACTGTGGGATTCATCAACTAGTGCCTAGGAAGCTCTTACCAATACTCTAGGACATAGGATGTAGAATTTGTGGACCTTTGACATGAACATGTGTCTTCCATCCATCTGGTGCATGCTATGTCACATGTGGTGTCTACTTGACCCTAAAACTTGGAAGTATACTTTGCGGGTGTTGTTACATGTATGACTAACACATGCCCTTGCTCATTCCAATTTTTACTTGCATCTTAGGGTTGGACACATGGATGTCACATTCATACAACCACATGTACAATAATGCTTCATGTGATGTACACACACACCTGGTCAACCAACAAATTAGTTGTCAAAGCACACACTTTGAGCCAAAGGCAATTAGGTATTGTACATATGTGCGTCACATTGATATCCTCTCCTTATGGCAAACATGCACAATTTGTGCCACACATATATGTAGGCCACACTTATGACCATCTATGACGTCAGCCAACTGTAAACATACTGTGAAGGGTGTAGTGGCTGATGTTCCGCTGCAGTATGATGTCACACATGTGAACATACACCATCAACACCATACTGTCTTCAATTAGCCAATCTCTGATGTGTTCCAAATGTAAAATAACCAAAAAACAAGTAAAAATGCCCCAAACCAGTTAATGCACTGTAATTTTGACGTCCCTAGCGGTGTGCGTCATTTTTTGTTTACCAAAACTGTATTTGCGTCATTGTTTTTGACGCACAGGAGTGAAATATAACCCGCATCCAGATATTTGTACAGTCCATGTATCATTATGTGGATGCAGGTTAATATTCACGTCTGTGCGTAAAAATAAATGACGCAAATACAGTTTTGTGCAACAAAAAATGACGCATAACGCAAAAAAGGCAGGACTTTTCATACAGGAAGTGATGTAATAGGATATCCTGTTTACAGATCATGTACAGTGGGTGTACTTTCACTTTCACTTTGCAGTCTATGATCCTTCTAGACTGTGTGGCTGTGTAGAGAGTGTTGTCCAGAGATTTTGTGCTGTATTTGTCCTGTGTGCTATCTGTAAAGTCCTTTTGTGAAATAAATGTTGTTTGTGTATACTGTAGTACTGTGTTTTGTCTACATTTGTTCATTTCTCTTGTGTATTTCTTGTTTGTGGGAGTCTGTTTTGGGTAGTGTTAATTTGGGGATAGTTGGGCTCTTTTAGTGTTTAGGTTTACTTTTTTTCTGTATTTTTACCCCTTCTTTCACCCATTTCCCCTTTCTATTTCTTTTACCCCTATTCCTTCTCTTCAATTATAAGAATGTCTGGTAGGCCACGTCTTGGCAGGATGGGGGGAGAGGAGTTGGGGGGCTTCATCTGGCTGGTGACACATTTCTTGCCGCTCATGATCCAGGCAGGGGGAAGGGTCATACAGGGGTACCCGACAGAGGCGCGCAGAATACGGTGGGGAAAGGTGCTGCATCACCTGCAGCGTGTGTATGCCAGCCAGAGGAGTGACCACCAGCTGAAGCACAAGTGGGCTGACCTCATCACCAGGGAGCAGGATCTCTTGGACCACCTGCGAATCATGATTGGTGGCACTGTTGGTGAGTACGACTATTGTTATTGTGCACAAATGAATGCTCTGTAGTGACATCAGTGGATTAGTGCAATGTCTGCCAGCTAACTTGATGACTGTGTGTAATTTTGGGGACATATAAGGGGATCATTGATGCACTATGGCAAGGATCACAATTGCTAGCTGTCAGGAGGCACGTGCTCAGCAAACTTACAGGTAACTTTACCATGAAGGAAAATGGTGCGGCCTTTCTGTCAGCACAGCTAACAAAATAGGAGCCAATCATGTCTATATAGGGTATAATTGACAGAGAAGTACAGATGTACCAACATCTAGGCCAACTATGTTGACGCAATTGCTAGTCTGACTTTAGAATCACTACATGATGCTGAAAATGAGTGCTGCCTTCACGACAATTTATAATAGCAAAGTGGCTCAAACATTGGTCTCATGTGAGTCTGGTGAGTGTGGAAGGAAAGCGTTCACAGAAGTACTATGAATGTGTGGGATTATTGTGTTTCTTAATCTTTTAGGATAAATGTCAGTTCATGATTTGCATACATCGTGTAAAGGTGTAAGGTGCCCTCAGCTAACATTGTAAGATGTTTGTTGGAATCGGTTGAGCCACAATCCAAATATGGATGGCAGTCCAAGTGTATGCACATGGCTTTACATCTCCATGGTTGGTGCAAATCACCATAGCTGGGCCACATCAATTGACTATACTGTAACGACAGGATGGCTTACAGGAGTCCTTGCCCCTCCCTCTGTACATTGGGCCTATGTGCACTAAATGTGTCATGGCCACAAGGCATGTTTGACTGGTAATGCAGTCCTCAAGTAACCAGGCGTTGGATGTTTCTCTTGGATACACATGATGAGACGATTACACTCCATATTTTTTAGTGCTCACCAATTATGGGGCAAGTTTGCAACCACATGATAGTTAGGCCCAATGTATGTGTGCAGATATGTGTGTAACTGTCACAGGAGACCCATGCTATGTACAAGTTGGCCGTGAAATATCAGATGCAGTACTATCATGTCTGAATGGCTGCCATGTCCTTATTCAGCCTACACATTGTACATGATACTGAAAATGTTGCACTGTGCACAGATTTTGAGCACATTTCTTCCTTCCATACCTTACAGGTGGACCGGCGCCCTACACTGTGGGAGAGGTGGAGACATTTGAGGACCCCGACCACTACAGTAAGTGTTGATATGTCTGTTATGTGTTGTGTTTGCTGGTTATGGACTCGTGTGAGTTGGATGCATAGCAAGGTGTGATGCTGCGGGCAAGTTTTTCACTTGTTCCATGAGTGGGAATTCAGTTTTCACATGTTTTGAGTTAGCCAATGCGTAACCAATGGTATCATGTAGGGATTGTAGGACACTCCTGTAGGCCCCACTGTGAGTACAGGGGATAGTCATGTCTCTGACACTTGTATCACCAAGAGTCGCAATGGAAGTCAGCCCCTATTTAGTCAGCCTGTCAGACCCACATTCTCTAAGATTGGTGGAGCTAATAGCTTCCCAATAGACATCTGCTTCACTATTTACCTACGTAATTTTGAAACAGTAGGTAGAACCTCCTAGCATTATGTACTTCCACATGTAGTGCATCAAGTCTGTGGAACCTGAGTGTAATGGCCTAGGTGTGCATGCAAATCATGATCATGAGTGTTCTAGCAACTCTGTGTCTGATGTAAGTCAGGCCTCACTGGAAGTATATGTTGTGTACTAAGTTCTGATTTTCCTGACATGTCTGATCCTATGAGTGCTCTAGGGTTTGCTGACTCCAAATTGAAGATAGACCTTACCTGTGGTGTGTCTGTAGAGACAAACATGTGTGGATTAGCCTATACACTCCTCGGTGTACATGTTGGTGGCAAATTATAGTTGTGTATCCACCGCCCCCCCTCAAACACGGCCATGGGTTTGTGAATGGGGTACCTAGTATTGATGCTACCAGTATGTTACACATACCTGTGAAGAAGTGACAGTTTGGTTGCATACTAGTATACACACTCAGGTTTGGCACTTGGTACCATACTGGAAAGTCCAGTTACGACTTGCAGACCATGTGGCTTTAGTTTTGCTTTCCGTACACTGGCATTTGTAGCCCAGCTCTTGGTGGAGGTTATGCAGCATGATTCTTAGATGTTAACTGTCAGAACTCAGATTGCAAGTCAAGGCCAGTTGTTACCCATCTTGTGGGTTATGAATGTGCTTTGTGTGATGTGACCTTTGTTGTCTGGCCTGCCATGTACTTCCTCAGGGACATTCGATGCTCTGTATCATGATATGAGCTGTTAGAAGTACAGTAGATGTGTTGTCTGATTAACTTGCTGTGCTGTTTCACACAATGCAGTTACTAATGTGGCATATCTGCATTTGTCTTCACAGCAGCTAACATGACTCCAGACCAGGTCCGTGAATTTCAGCGTCGGGCCATGCGATACCAGCACATCCTGCTGGTGGAGTCGGAGTTCCGGAGGATGGCCCAGCGATATCGCCATGAACGAGCCTCCGGGGCATGGCGAGCCTTCCCACAGGGTGGGCCTACTGTGCCCACCACAGCCACCACAGAAACAACCACCAATCTGAGCCAGGTGGCCCCACCCACAGCTGCCTCTGTTGAATCTACATCTGCTGGACTTCCTGGCCCCAGCATTGCCACCGGTGCAGGACAGCCCACACAGACCTCCTCCACAGGTACCCAGACTGCCACTGCTCCAGCTGTTGACCCTGCAGCCTTCAATAGACTTGAAAACAAGATGGACAAAGTGCTGCGCAAGGTGAGCCATCTGAGCCGGGACGTGCAGCACATTAAACGGCGGGTCAAGGATATCAAGAGGACCCTCCAGAGGGCCAACCTCTAGACAGTTGAATAGATGGACATGATACCCTCCCCTCCCTCCTCTTTCCTTGTTCTTATACTTAGTGGGCTTAGGGGGCTTAGTGTTAGGTTAGTATAGGCTGTTAGTTTAGTCAGTGTTAGTGGGTCCTGCTTGTTTCTTTTTTGACTTATTACATGTGTGGGTGGGTGGGGGGCTATGTTGGGGTTCTTGTGTGTAAAAAAAAAAAAAAAAAGAAAAGCAAAAAACAAGAAAAAACATTTACCAAAAATATATATATTTGTATAGGATAGTATAGTATGTGTTTAGGTTAGTATGTGTTGTCCTCCATGTGTCCCGTCTCATAAGGGGGGTGGGGGAGAAGATGTTTAGAACGTTTCTTTACATGTGATAAGTAAGTGTAGCTTAGGTTAGTTAGGGACAGTTGTGGGTAATGAGTAGTAAGGGTAGATTAGGGTAGGTAAGATTTTTCCCTCATCTATGGTTAGCTTTTAATAAATATTTGGTTACCCCTTAATAGTATGTGTTGAATGGTACTTGATCGTGGGTTTGGATTCCGTGTACATCTCTTTTGTACTATAACATCTGTGTCCAATGCTACAAACAAATCCCAACTGAGCTGTACGATTGGCAGCTAACCCAGAGCTACCTTGCAAAGTGTCTATCCTTTGTTGCAACCACCAAACACAGTTAATATGGATGACAATGTGTTTCTGTTGATAAGTGTGTTTTCAAAGTCACTAACAGTGCTTCCAGACTTGATATTGGGGAAACAGTTTTAGGTCTGACTACAGTGTGATGATCATCTACACCCTTATAAGATGAGTTCTCATTGGCAATCTTGTATTCCTGTCTTCATGACCCTCATACATCATTTGTGACACAGTTCGGCATGATTACCTATTTGTATGTTAACTCAGACACCTTCATTTGTGCAGTTTTTTTAGTGTTTACTTAGATTAGTGTGGCATGTTTATTGTGTTATTTTTGCACTTTGACAACATTTAGCGAGCACTATTTGATGACTTAGTTATCCCCTGATGAAGCATTCTTCTGTCCAACACAGCATGGTGGTGTATGGTTTCTCACTTCATCAGATTATTCCCTCAGGATGGGCAGAGTATGATGCAATCATGGTCACTGTGCAGATTTCTCTAACTACATAATATCTGGACAGTTGTATTGACAAGCTACGTTATTTGACAGTAGGGACATTTCAATTATCTACTGCGCAGTTGATATGTCACATTACCCAGAGACAGATTTGTTGTGTAAGTGCTATTTATTTAAAAGTGCTGTAGTGCTATATGTACATTGTCCATGATTGTGAGTCCATTATAGTGATATCTTCCGTTGTGATCCAACACAATGGTTTACCAAAATGCTTTTGTCATGCTGGGGTTGCTGTTTCAGACAGTGCAGAGGGACAGGATTTGGCAATGAGTAGGAGAGAGACAATCACTTGGCTGGGTGACAAGATATACAGTGGTTTGCAGAACAGTGCTTGAGTACAGTTGTTGCAAGACTGGCAAGTTACAAAGCACATGAACTTGGTAATAGTTGGCCATGTGGCAGGGACTAGTGCTTCTGGGTCATTTTCTTTGTGAATGTGATCTGTTCCATGTCTTCTTCTTCTGATGTGCGTGTTGCCTGCTTTGTCCTTGTTGTTGTTGGGTGTGAAGGAGCAACACACACCTCAGTGTTAGAAGACGTGGAGTCAGACATCCTGGTCGCTGCTCCCTGTGAAGGTCTTAAGGGCAGTACTGCTGCAAGGAGGGCCTGCTGGTTCTTGAGAATAGCAGCCACATCACGATGGTAGGCAGCCAGGTCGGCTCTGAGGGGTTCAATGTTGCATTCGTGCACGCGTTGACAGGATTGCTGTTGTAGGTGTTGGGTCAACTGTATTACAGCTGTGCTGATTTCCTTCTGGGTTTTCTGCAGTTCCTGCAAGATAGATGTTAGGGCTTGCATAGCTACTGCCTGATCTGCAGATGACATCATGCACAAACGCACCCCCTCAAGGCTGGCTGCCATATTTTGCATCCCCACCCGCACCTCCTTGGCCAGCTCCCGCTGTACTCTTACTACAGTTCTCTCAAAGCTGGTGCCAGTGTCGTCTGAGTCCTCAGCTGTATTGGAGCTGGCAGGTCTTACAATTGGGGTGGTGGGTGGATCCTCTGTGATGGCTGCTTGTTCTGTGCTCCTCCTTGTGACTGAAGGTCGGGTCTGGAGGGTTTCAAGGACCTTTTGGATAGTCTCCTGGGGAATGTTTATCGGCTCCTCATCCATGTCATCAGGGAAATCTGGGACAGGCATATCGGCAGGAGTTCCATCTTCCTCTGCAATGAAACAGTGTACAATTAGTGTGTCTGTGTTGTGACAATTTTGACATGACGTGCCTTCCTTTTGATGAATTCACTTTGTGATCTTGTTTTGTATTAATATCTGCAGTCCTTCAGATGGGCATTGTTTCAGGCCTATGGTCCACCTGTGTGTCACGTCTGTTATTGAGTTATCAGACTTGTCAGCCTCATCGCTTCTAGGTGTTGGTTTATGCCAAATAGAGGGCCATATTTATACTCCGTTTGCGCCGAAATTGCGTCGTTTTTTTTGACGCAATTTCGACGCAAAACTAACGCCAACTAACGCCATATTTATACTATGGCGTTAGAGGCGAATAGCGCCAAAGTTCCCGGAATGTGCGTCATTTTTTAGCGTGAACCCCTTCCTTGCGTTAATGATATGCAAGGGAGGCGTTCCCGTCTAAAAAATGACTCCCAGGCCTTTACGTGGTATTTATACTCCCGGGCAAAAGAGACGCCCGGGAGTTGGCGTGGCAAAAAACGGCGCTTTTGCGCCACTTTTTAACGCCTGCTCAGGGCAGGCGTTAAGGGGCCTGTGGGCTCAAAATGAGCCCACAGGTGCCCTCCCATGCCCCCAGGGACCCCCCCTGCCACCCTTGCCCACCCCAGGAGGACCCCCAAGGATGGAGGGACCCACCCCAGGGACATTCAGGTAAGTTCAGGTAAGTTTTATTTTTTATTTTTTATATTTTATTTTTGTGGCATAGGGGGGCCTGATTTGTGCCCCCCTACATGCCACTATGCCCAATGACCATGCCCAGGGGACAGAAGTCCCCTGGGCATGGCCATTGGGCAAGGGGGCATGACTCCTATCTTTACAATGATAGGAGTCATGTTGATGGGGGATGGGCGTCGAAAATAAATGGCGCAAGTCGGGTTAAGACGATTTTTTCGACGTAACCTGACTTGCCCCATTTTAAGACGCCCATGCGCCATCTTCCCCCTACGCCGGCGCTGTCTGGTCTACGTGGTTTTTTCCCACGCAAACCAGGCAGCGCCGGTCTGATTGCGCCGTCTAACGCCATTCCATAAATACGGCGCCCGCATGGCGCTTCAGAATGGCGTTAGACGGCGCAAAACTTTTTGACGCTAAACTGCGTTAGCGCAGTTTAGCGTCAAAAAGTATAAATATGGGCCAGAGAATTGCCACCTTCTTGTCCTACTCGACCCTCCGTGTATATCCATTCTCATGGTGAGACCTTTCACTGGCTGTGGGTGTTCTGATGGCCCTGGCAGCACACTTAACTATCAGGACCTGCCCCAATCCCTGATCATTCACATCGACTTAAATGTAATTGACATGTTGCATATCCTATGCATGAAAATGTTATGATCTGATATGGATGTTGACATTGTTAATGGGTCCTGCTGATGTTGGGTAATGTGTGTTACATTGGATTGCCCTGATAGTCGTATCAGTGTCCTATTTCGTCCTCTAACTGTGCAGGTGTATTTCAGTGACCAGTTACATGTGTCCCCTCCTCAATGCTGTTGTCTGAGCAGTATGACATTTGTGATGTTGCCTTGTTACCCAGGAACAGGATGGACCCTGACATATGCAGCATGGGTGTGTCCTTAGTGCTGTGTCGCTCCTATTGTTGTTTACTTTGGCTGATGTTTGTGACAACTATGGGCATTGACATTTGAGTGTACTGGGGCCTTTGTCTTGTTTCAGGAGATTGTTGCAGATGTCATCCTCACCCCCTAATTTAGGTATGTATGTTCCATGGGGAGGTTACTGCCATTGGCTACTTGAGCTGCACACAGATCAGAGGTGGTAGTGGCAACTGTTGTCGCAGTTACATTGCAGTTGTCGGTTTGGCTAGAGGATTGCTAATAGGGCCCTAGTTAATGTAGGAGGTATGTTGGCTGATGAGTGCCAGGATGTCAGTTTGATGTAGTGGCCTTCCCTCCTGTCGTGGCTTTCCCTTTGCTCCATCGTTTGCATGACAGCATGCCCCCATGGGACTGTTGTTGGTGTTGTGTAATGGTGTGCCCCAGGTCTTCTCAGAACGGGCCATGCCCCCCTGCCGTGCCCCTTTACCCATGCCACTCCATGTATATGATGACTTACATGCAATGTGTAGTAGGTATTCCCCCCCCCGGTTGCAGTTGACATTAGTGCATTTTAATTCCCCATGCGACTTACCCTGCATGTGCGTTGTCTCCTGGTAGTCTGCGCTGTCCTGTCCTTGAATCCCTGTGACGATCTCCTCAGGGATAACGGCTGCGACCATCTCCTCCATGTGGTCCAAGGCCTCCTGGTGTGCTGGACTCCACCCTCCAGTCTGCAGTGCTGCCTTCCTGTTCCTGGCCATCTTTTCCTTGGTCCTGCGTTTGCAGTCATGCCAGCGTTTCTTGCACTCGATGACTGTTCTGCGTACTTCAGCCACACTGTTAATCTTGTCGACAATTTGTTGCCATATAGCCTCTCTCCTACTGATTGGCAACTTTGATGTGACAAACAGTTGGTGCTGGTGTTCCGTCACCTCTTTAACCAGGATTTCCTGCTCCTCTGCACTGAAGCAACACTTTCTTTTCTTCTTAAAAGTGTCCTGGTTCTTGTGTGGGTCCTCGTGGCCGGTTCCTGGTCTGCTGTCATCTTCCTGGGGACTGTAGTGGTATCTGGGATCCATTTTGGCTCTCCTCTGGTGAAATGGCTGTGTTCGCTGTGTTTTTTTACGCTATTGCGTCAAAATAAATGGCGCATATCCGGTTTGCGGTGTCGTAAATCGACCCACAGTCATTTCTGCCGCGTTAACGTCGTATTCCTTTACGACTTGACGCCGCGGTGTGCGTAAAAAATAATGACTCCCACCTGTTGTTTGCGCCGCCGTGCGTCAAAATATAAACATGACGCCCGCACGGCACACCAAAATGGCATTAGCCGGCGGTAATATTTTTGACGCAAAACTGCGCCGGCGCAGTTTTGCGTCAAAAAGTATAAATATGGGCCTCAGTTTTTTCTTTTCCAATAAAAAAATCCTATTTTGGGAGTTTTTTTTTTTTAAAACAAATGTTTGTTAAAGTTTGGAGGGCACCGTCAGAACTGACAGTGGCCATGTATCAATTTTTTTTGTACCTGACAGGAACCACACAATCTAATCTCGATAATTTGGCAGACTGTAGTTTGTCAGGGTGTCCTCCGCAACCCTGACCAACAGAGTGCCGTCTGTAAAACCTTAAGATCTGGTCCTAAGTAATTTGGCCAGAATCAAAGGATATTGAGCTGAGAACAAGATTCTAACCTGGCTCTTCACTCCCACAGTTAGTAGCCCTAGCCACTAGGCCACATTTTTTCCCTAGTTACCACAAGAGGGCCAGCTCCATGTCAGATTTTAAGGATATTCAATACGTAACGGAGTTGCATTGAGATTCAGGGCCATATTTATCATTATTTCATGCAACACAACGCAGCAAGACACTTTGCTGCACTGAGCTGCATGAAATGGAGAGGGCAGGAATGAGCCATGTCTATCAAGATAAAGATAGTCCTCCTCATTACACCTCCCCTGGAAAGGCAAAGCATTCTGACACATTCCTGGGTCTACCACTATTCGTAAATCTGGGAGTGCTTCAGAATACATGGGTGGATGCATGGGAACACAAGGACTCCACCCCTGGAACGCCTCCACTGGGCAGAGTAGCGCTGCCTTAGGTTACTTCAAATTTACCAAGCCACTCAGGGCCATGCAAAGTGGCCTTGCTGGCTTGGTGAAGCTCATTATGGGTTTTGCATCGCCCTGCACCCCCTTGCATGGCACAAGGGTGACACAAACCCTTGATAAATATTCCCCTCTATGGGGGTGATTCTAACCCTGGCGGTCGGTGATAAAGCGGCGGCCAACCCGCCAACAGGCCGGCGGTCCAAAAAATGGAATTCTGACCCTGGCGGGAACCGCCAACACAGCCCGCCACATTAACACTCCGACCGCCACGGCGGGACCGACAAACAGCGCGGCGGTCACCGCCAACAGACAGGCGGCAGACAATGTACCGCCCACACTATTATGACCGGCCAATCCGCCACCTTTTCCGGGGCGGGAGCACCGCCGATAAAAACACGGCGGAAACAGACTACGAACGGGAAAACGCGCACCTCTACGCACTCCACGAGGAAGGAGGACAGCATGGAACCCGAATTAAACATCCTACCTGCTCTCGTCTACCTGCTCATCTACCACGAGTACGAACGCCGGCGCAGACGACAACGGTGGGTACTGCACCTACGACACAGGGGAGGGGGGAGGACGAAAGGTTACGTGCACACACATACGCGATACACCCACCCCCCCAAACCATGTACACACCAATGCAGAGCAACAAGTCACAGTGACACCACCCAAACCCCCGTAAAAAAAGCAAGGACATAATTAAATTGTGACTCGAAATTTATGGGAAATAAAAACCACTGATAAGTCACTGTCAAATAGCAATAACAATTCAAAAAAACCAATTCAATATCCAGTGCATACAATAAACCGAGGCAATAAGTCCTGCACATCTAACGATATTCCAAGTGTCCGTGGGCCAAAGTGTATCAACACAAGGGCAAAGCCCACACAGGAGACCTGAGTCCTTTGGAGAGAACACTGCAGGGGCATCTGATGAAAAAACTACAGGCACCTCAGGGGGAAGGGAAGGGGGAGCACCACAGCCACATGAGTCCACGACGCCAGATCCACGAAGGGGCCACCATGCCCACTGTGCCATCCTGGGGAGTGCAAAGCCACAGTCTCTCAAGTCTCTACAGTGGGTGGCTTGCCCACTCGGCCATTCTGGGGAGTGCAAAGCCACAGTCTCTCAAGTCTCTACAGTGGGTGGCTTGCCCACTGTGCCATCCTGGGGAGTGCAAAGCCACAGTCTCTCAAGTCTCTACAGTGGGTGGCTTGCCCACTCTGCCATCCTGGGGAGTGCAAAGCCACAGTCCATCAGGTGGATAACAGTCTCCACCGGTCAAGGAGGAGGCATGGTGGGCACAGTGAACCGTGAACAGTAGCTCAAGACAGATCCGGCACTGTCATTGTGCCAGTGGTGCCTGAGACGGCGGGGCCCAGCGGAGCGGTGCTTGACAGGAAGGGCCCAGCGGAGCGGTGCTTGAGACGGCGGGGCCCAGCGGAGCGGTGCTTGAGACGGCGGGGCCCAGCGGAGCGGTGCTTGACAGGAAGGGCCCAGCGGAGCGGTGCTTGACAGGAAGGGCCCAGCGGAGCGGTGCTTGAGACGGCGGGGCCCAGCGGAGCGGTGCTTGAGACGGCGGGGCCCAGCGGAGCGGTGCTTGAGATGGCGGGGCCCAGCGGAGCGGTGCTTGACAGGAAGGGCCCAGCGGAGCGGTGCTTGAGACGGCGGGGCCCAGCAGAGCGGTGCTTGACAGGAAGGGCCCAGCGGAGCGGTGCTTGACAGGAAGGGCCCAGCGGAGCGGTGCTTGAGACGGCGGGGCCCAGCGGAGCGGTGCTTGACAGGAAGGGCCCAGCGGGAGCGGTGCTTGAGACGGCGGGGCCCAGCGGAGCGGTGCTTGACAGGAAGGGCCCAGCGGAGCGGTGCTTGAGACGGCGGGGCCCAGCGGAGTGGTGCTTGACAGGAAGGGCCCAGCGGAGCGGTGCTTGACAGGAAGGGCCCAGCGGAGCGGTGCTTGAGACGGCGGGGCCCAGCGGAGCGGTGCTTGACAGGAAGGGCCCAGCGGAGCGGTGCTTGACAGGAAGGGCCCAGCGGAGCGGTGCTTGAGACGGCGGGGCCCAGCGGAGCGGTGCTTGACAGGAAGGGCCCAGCGGAGCGGTGCTTGAGACGGCGGGGCCCAGCGGAGCGGTGCTTGACAGGAAGGGCCCAGCGGAGCGGTGCTTGAGACGGCGGGGCCCAGCGGAGCGGTGCTTGACAGGAAGGGCCCAGCGGAGCGGTGCTTGAGATGGCGGGGCCCAGCGGAGCGGTGCTTGAGACGGTGGGGCCCAGCGGAGCGGTGCTTGAGACGGCGGGGCCCAGCGGAGCGGTGCTTGAGACGGCGGGGCCCAGCGGAGCGGTGCTTGAGACGGCGGGGCCCAGCGGAGCGGTGCTTGAGACGGCGGGGCCCAGCGGAGCGGTGCTTGACAGGAAGGGCCCAGCGGAGCAGTGCTTGAGACGGCGGGGCCCAGCGGAGCGGTGCTTGACAGGAAGGGCCCAGCGGAGCACCTCGTCATTGGTTCCTGAAACCCATAGGCCTCAATGTTAGCCAATGCGGCTTCGTATAGCGGTCTTCGACCGCCTACCGCCACGGTGTGCCACGCCAGCGCATTGACCTCACATCCCATTGTCCCACTTCACAGGTCAGGCAGCCGCCATTTCAAGGGCCCACATGGCATAATTTGTACTGCGTCACACAGGCCTAGGCCTTGCATTGCCACACATACACGCTTTTCAATACATAGATAATCGTGTGCTATGCATGCAGTGGTGAACGTACCTGTGATTTGCTTGACTCTGTGCGCCATGTTGTCCTTCCTAGGCACCGTCCGCTGGGACTTGCGAGGAGAAGGATGAATCCTCGCGTGTACCGACCGCTGGTGGACCTGTTGACAATGGAAGAACGCCATATCATACTACGATACCGACTTGACCGAGCCACTATACATGAACTGTGTGCCCAGCTGGAGCCAGCCCTGATGTCCCCCATCCGCCAACCCACAGGAATTCCCCCTCTAGTGCAGGTTCTGTCAGTCCTCCATTTTTTGGCAAGTGGCTCATTCCAGACAACAGTGGCCATGTCATCTGGAATGTCTCAGCCTATGTTTTCAAAAATCTTGTCTAGAGTGTTGTCTGCCCTGACGAAACACATGCGGCGCTACATTGTATTCCCTGAGGAGGTTGATTTGGCCACTGTGAAGGGTGATTTTTATGCCCTTGGACATATCCCCAACATAATTGGTGCCATTGATGGGACCCATGTGGCTTTAGTACCCCCAAAAGACGATGAGCAGGTGTACAGAAACAGGAAAAGTTACCATTCGATGAACGTCCAGGTGGTCTGTTTGGCTGACCAGTACATCTCCCATGTGAATGCCATGTTCCCTGGGTCAGTGCATGACGCGTATGTGATGCGAAATAGCAGCATCCCTTATGTGATGGAACAGCTACAGAGACAACGTGTGTGGCTAATTGGTGACTCTGGTTACCCCAACCTGCCTTGGCTATTGACCCCAGTGAGGAATCCCCGGACCAGGGCAGAGGAACGGTACAATGAGGCCCATGGGCGAACTAGGAGGATCATTGAAAGAACCTTTGGCCTCCTGAAGGCCAGGTTTAGGTGCCTGCATATGACAGGGGGATCCCTGATGTACTCACCAAAGAAGGTGTGCCAGATCATCGTGGCCTGCTGTATGTTTCACAATCTGGCATTGCGACGTCAGGTGCCTTTCCTGCAGGAGGATGGTCCAGATGGTGGTGTTGAAGCAGCTGTGGAGCCTGCGGAGAGTGAAGAGGAGGAAGACGAAGAGGACGACCCAGACAACAGGGACAGAGTTATCCAACAGTATTTTCAGTAGCACACAGGTAGGAATCACCCACGCCATTTAACATTTACTGAAAGCCCCCTGCATCTTTACTTTGTGTATTTCCCCCCAGTTCTTTTAAACTGATGTTTGATTTTCCCTTCCCTATTCAGTGCTGTATGACCCACTGCGTGACTTCTGCTTGGTTAGCCCATGGACTAATGCTTATTGACATCGGTATGTTGTCATCACATAAATAACAGAACATTATTGATAAGTAATGTGTTATACATTTGTAAATAATACAGGCTGACTCCAGAATGATTTCAGTGCAATGAGTGATTTATTTTTAGTGCTAGATATTGGTACATGATATTAAAATGGTGATGGGTGAGGGTGGAGTTATGTCCATGGCAGAGTCCAGTTCTCGGTCGCACAGGTGCATTGTCCATATGCCTGTGTAAGGATGGAGCAGGGGTAGTTCAAGGTTGGACAGGGTGACACTGTGGGACAGTGGAATGACATCCGGGGGGATATTAGGCTGGCGGGGGTCTTGGCATCCTACTCTGTCTTCCTTTGAGATCTCAGGTTCCTCTTGCGGGGTGGTTGTTCTTCAGCAGGAGGTGGGGTTCTGGTGGCCCGTCGTTCTGTGGGGGCCTCCTGACCACTAGCGCCGGCGGAGGTGGTAGGCTGTTCCTGGCTAGTGACAGGGGCCCTTTGCGGTGCCACATGGTCCCGCAATGTGGTTTCTATCCGGTGGAGGGCCTGGACTATGGTCCCCATAGCGGTAGCGATGTTCCTGAGTTCATTGCTGAACCCCATGTACCGTTCCTCCTGCTGTGCCTGGATCTCGGTGAACCTGGCCAGTACCGTCGCCATCGTCTCCTGGGAGTGATGATATGCTCCCATGATGGTGGTGAGGGCCTCTTGGAGAGTCGGTTCCCTGGGCCTGTCCTCCCCCCCCTGTCGCACAGCAGCCCTCCCAGTTGCCCTGTTTCCCCGGGCCTCTGTCCCCTGGACGGTGTGCCCACTACCACTGCCCCCAGGACCCTGTTGTTGTTGGGGTGTTGGGTCAGCCTGGGTGCCCTGTAGTGGCGGACACACCGCTGATTGACGCGTCCGCGAGACAGAGGCATGGGCCCGCTGGGTGGGAGCTGTGCTGGTGTTCCCAGAGGGGTTTGGGTCTGCTGTGGCCTGTGTCTGTGTGTGGGGAACCGACTGTCCAGAGGTCCCCGATGGTCCGGGCTGGTCGTCAGGTTCTAGGTCGACAGAGCTGCTGTCCTCGCTGGGGGCCTGTTCTGGGGATGGGATGGACAAATCTGGACCCTCCGTGGCGGTGTGTTGACGTTTGGGCCCTGCTGGGGTAAAGGAGTATGGTTATTGTTTCTGTGTGTGCCATGGCGTGCATTTTGAGGGCCCTTGTTCCCCAGTGCTGGCATTCCCTTGTGGGAGGTGTTGTGAGGGTTTGGGGGGTGTATGGGTATGTGCAATGGTCATGCTTTGGTGGTGGCTGTCTATGGTTTGTGTTGGCATTCAGGTGTTGGTGTTGTTTAGGGTGGGTTGTGCTGGTGAGACATTGGCAGGGAGGTTGTGTGCTGGGGGGTTGAGATTGGGGGTGAGGGGGGGGTTGGCATGCTGGTGGTTGGGGGGGGTGAAGTAGTTGAGATTCGACTTACCAGAGTCCATTCCTCCGTGTACTCCAGCGAGGCCATCAGGATGCAGGATGTTTACCACCTCTTGCTCCCATGCTGTGAATTGGGGTGGAGTGGGTGGGGGTCCGCCGCCAGTCTTCTGCACAGCGATGTTGTGCCTGGAGATCATCGAGCGCACCTTCCCCCGTAGGTCGTTCCATCGCTTTCTGATATCTTCCCGATTTCTGGGATGCTGTCCCACAGCGTTGACCCTGTCTACGATCCTTTGCCATAGCTCAGCCTTCCTTGCAATGGTGGTGTGCTGCACCTGTGTGCCGAAGAGCTGGGGCTCAACCCTCATGATTTCCTCCACCATGACCCGGAATTCTTGGTCCGAAAACCTTGGGTGTCTTTGGGGTGCCATGGGGTGGTGTGGATGAGGTGTGGGGTGGTGTTTGTGGTGATGTGCGTGGTGATATGTGGTGATGTGTGCGTAGATGTGGTGTGGGTGATGAAGTTGGGTTCCTGTGTGTGTTGGGGTTTTCTATTGCTGTGCTCGCTCTCTCTATCTCTATCTCTCTCGCTCTCGCCTTCACTCCGATTTCCAACTAGTGGGGGTTTGTGGGTGATGTGGGTGTGTGTTTTATAGTTGATTGGATGTGTGGGAGTGTTGTTTGTATGTGTCTCAGGTATGCGTATTTCAAATTGTCCAATGTGGCTGTGTTTTGGAGCTGTGTGTGTATTTTGAGCGCGGCGGTGTGTACCGCCAATGGAATACCGCGGTTGAAAGACCGCCGCGTGGATTCGTGGGTCAGAATGGCATGGGCGTGTTTGTGTTGGCGTGACGGTGGAGGTTTGGTCATCTCCAGTTTTCCGCGGCCCGCTGATGAGGCGGCCTTCCTTGGATGTCGGATTTTTGGCGGTTTCACAGTTGGTGGTCAGAATGACCGTGGCGGTTTACCGCGGCCACGGCGGTAGAATGGCGGACTTCTGACCGGCGGTAAGGGCCTTTTACCGCCGAGATCAGAATGACCCCCTATGTTTGTAAATGTGTCTTATGTTGGCGTCTTTAAAATCCCTCATAAATCTAGCCCTTCTGACTCTATAGTGGACACTCCTGATGTAGAATACATTGCCAGGGTGGAAGAATTCACATCCAACTAAACCATGAATACAGCAATTAATAAACTGGAGCCGTGTAATGAGTACAGTGATTTCAAGATCTGTAGCAATAAACATGGAGAGAGAGATAGAGAGTATTCATATACGTATGCATATGTGAAAATGTTTGTCTACAATTCATGAAATCAAAGCGATTAATTGTGATAAATTAAAAGATGTGTGACACAGGACATGGGTGTAGTTTCAAACTCAGAGTTCTCACGATTTGTCATCTTGTTGTGGGTTTATGATCATAAAAGGAAACGTGGAAAAATAGTTATCTCAGGGAAAACACTACATGGAAATCACACAAAATAGAGTGCATGGATTTATGTAAAATGTACAGGACTCATAATCCTAAGGTTCCAATGAACTAATAAACATCTTACTCAAAATTCAGATTTTGGCTTTTTTCTTGATGATTGATTGATTGAATATTCTAGGGGCCAGAAGTACATACTTTCTGATCAAAATAGTGGTTGCAATTTACAATTAGAAAGTTTTATTTGCAAACTGATCTATGTACAGATACCTCAGCTCCCAAAAAAGTAGATTGTGTCACAACCCAAACTACCACGTAAATATTAATGACATAGGTCACAAACAGTAGCTTACGCCAATAGAAGACCATGACATGGATGCGGCATGCTAGCGTCAGCAGGCCACCATGTCTGTCATTGCTTCACAAAAAAGAAACCTTTTTTTTTTTTTTAATACAGCTGTTTTTCTTCATAGGAAAAACAGCTGATTTTAAAATAATATCTATTTTAAAGTTTTTTAAGAATTGCTTGTGGACCACTTCCTATTCCCAAACAAACTATTTTTAAGATTCACTTTTGCAGGTGCATTACCAGCCCCACTCGGGAATAAATAACGTTTCACTGTTTAAGGAGTGGATAACAGTTGCAAAACATTGCTGCATCAAAATACTGATTCACCATTTGGAGGGGGTCCTACAACATGCCCTTTCTCAATTGCAAACAGGAATCCATTCACAAAGCTATTTTAAGATGTTGATAAAGGTCTACAGATTCCTAAAATGGATTTAGTACATTTGAAAAAGCATTTTAACTGCCTCAAACACTGGACTGGAGTTTTGTGACTGTTAAGATGTGATGTAGCAGAAACTTTAGTACTGTCACTCATGCCACAGTGATCATCTATGTGTGACATTTTATGCATTATGTTGACCAAAGTACTAATAGTTTGATCGTAAAGTGATGCACTGAGAAGCCATATTAGTATGCACTTATTCTAGGCTAGTTTTCAAAACCCATGTGGTTATAGAGATTAAGGCTCATATTTATGAAAAATGGCACACAACTGCGCTAACACAGTTGTGCATCATTTTTTAAAGCCATCCATGTGCCATATTTATGAAATGAGGCACAATGGCGCTAAGGAATGGCTAGCATCACAAAAAAAGACATTAGCCGGTGGGGGATGTCGTTAGGTGAAAAGGCGCTAGTGGGTCAGAAATGACGTTAGGCTGGCTTTCGGCAAGATCTCTCCCGCTAATCAGCCTAGCGTAATTTTTTGATGCACAAGCATCCAAAAAATGACTCCTATCTAAGTATGGACAATAGTCATTACTACCACCTCAATGCCCACCACAGTGGACTAGTGTCCCATGGGCAAGCCCTACATACCCAGTGCAAGGCAGGGGGCCCCATGTAAGGGGGCCCGAATTGTACACCACACACAGAGTGTGTTTAGGAGAGTGCCTAATCTGTTTCTATGATTTTAATTGTGTTTAGAAACTGTCTGCATCCCCTGTTTTTTGCCTTAGAAAAGCCACATTTCAGACCGCGTGACAAGCAGTATTTCAGAGTTTTTTTAACAGTCTCTTCCTTACCTGGAAAGTAGACTCTGCTAGCTTGGAAGTGTGGATTCAGCCTCTCTGTATCCAATGAGATTCTGAATAGAGCAGCAGCTGCCTCTTCTCTTCCCACAGGGGCTGAGCCTAGCTGATTGGCTCTCTGAGTCCCAGGCAACGTGAGCCCTCCTCCCACACCTGCTCTGTTCCCTTAAGTTTATGGCGGGAACCCCAAGACAGCCACCTCCATTTTGTGAGCCCAGCATTTTCCTTGTGCCCTAATACAGCTCAGTGATCAAGGATTCTGAAAAAACCTAGGTAAGGAGCCCCAGACTTTTCTGGGAAATCTTAATATTTGTTTAAATGTGTTTTTTACTGCTACCTGTGCCTGTTTACTGTAAACTCTCAGTGTTTCAGGCAGCTTGTCCTTTTAAAGTGCTGTTTTTTAGCCGTGACTGTGTGAAATTTCCCTCCTAGTTTGTGGCACAAGACTGCATAAAGCCCCCCCCCTTTTATAAGTAAAAAGGCTACATACATCTTGTAGAGTTTGCTTAGGAGGCAGCTTAATCTGGTTGTGTGATTTAAATTGTGTTTAGAAACTGTCTGCTTCCCCTGTTTTTTGCCCTAGAAAGCCACATTTCAGAGCACGTGACAAGCAGTATTTCAGAGTTTTTTTTTAAATCTCTCCCTTACCTGGAAAGTAGACTCTGCTAGCTTGAAAGTGTGGATTCAGCCTGTCTATATCCAAGGAGATTCTGAATAGAGCAGCAGCTGTCTCCTCCCTTCCCTCAGAGGTTGGGCTTCAGTTATCTTAGCCCTGATATAAGTTAGGTTGTTGTGGGCTTGTCTTTCTATTGGGTTAGGGATTAGAGTTGGGCTTGTGATTGGTAGTAGGGCTGAGATTCTGACTGTTCTTGGTTTTAGGGCTGGGCTTGTGATTGGTAGTAGGGCTGAGATTCTGATTGGTTCTTGGTTTTAGGGCTGGCCTTGTGATTGGTAGTAGGGCTGAGATTCTGATTGGTTCTTGGTTTTAGGGCTGGCTTGTAGTTGGTAGTAGGGCTGAGATTCTGATTGGTTCCTGGTTCTAGGGTTGGGGTTGGGATTGGTTGACAGGATTAGGGGTATGATTGGTGAATGGGGCTGGGTCTCCCATTGGTTGTTTGAGTTAGGGTTATATATCTGATTGGTTAGGGTTAGGACTAGGTTTCTATTAGCCAGTAGGGCTATTTAAGCCTAGGGCTCAGGGCATCTCTGCCCGGGCGTCTCAGCGAAGGGTGAAGAGGACAAGGGCAGCTGCCTTTTTGGGCTGGGTCGGGACTGGTAGGGCCTAGGGCCAGAGATGCTGCCCAATTATCCATTTATCAGAAAGGAACTTACTCCCTACTCATCTATCAATATGCAAACACATTATCTGCAAAGACATCCACCTCCTGCATCACAAACTGACCGCATACAGATTGCAATGTCCCATCATCCAACATGATACCCCATATACAACACCTATACACACATCTACCACAACTACAACAGTAAAACACCTTCATTCTCAAAGTGAACACTACTATGTCCACTCACACTAACACAACCTGCCATCACACACACAACACAAAACCACACTATATATTACTTTCAGCCTTCCAGATACACACTCCCTGTTCAAACAAACCAACAACACTATCCTCTATTTGCTCCACACAGACCCCCTTTCATCATGACAATTCCTAAACCCAGCCTTCCAACACACCATCTACAAACGCCCTTTCTCTCTCTTCACCAATTACACTCAACCATACAATCCTCACACTCCACTCCACCACATATATTACCTCTTCCAGTCATCACAACTAACACAAACTCCTCTGACACACATACATACCCTCTTACACACCTCATACATTCATCTCCAAAACACATCAACACCCAATGTGATACTCTAATTCCACTCACCAGCACTAACTCACATACAAATCCCTCACCGAAAACCACTACATCAATATCCCATCACACTATTCCACAAAAACAATACAGACCACACACATCAGCACATCAAATCAACACAAACTTCCATTATACTTATCGCCACACCCACCCTCATGACTACACAAAGAATACAAATCCCATCCAATCTTTACGCCTACATTCTCACTCTTCACAAACATCTACCACAAGCACCCCAACACCGCAACATTGATTTACCCGCCTCTCATCCATTGCACAATTTAGAGCCTTACATTATGATCCACATGCTCCTCCACCACCCCTAACCCATACTCCATCCACACTAAACAGACGCAAACAAAATAAACAACATGCCACTCTTAACATTTTCGCATCCCCTTGTCTATTACATAATAAGGCTACCCTACAGAAAACAGTACACTCTTCATGTCTCTCTCAGCCACCAAATCCACCACCCACACACACAGACCCAACAAAATGCCTCCTAAACCTGCTGAAAGAGGAAAACTATATTGAAAAACAAGACTATTGTGACCCTCACACAGTTATCACAACTAACACACCTGCTACAAGGTCAAAATATACTGCTCACTCTTCTCCTAACAACACCACCACTAACACATTTTTTGTAAACTTCTAAACTGCCAGCTCATAAATGCCTGGTCACTCTCAAAAAACAAGCACCACATCTACGACTTGCCCACAGACACACAACCTGACTTACTATTCATAACAGAATCATGGTTGGGATATGACATGGCCCCAGTGTTGCATTAAGCCCTTCCTCTGGACTATCAAACCATCACACAAAACTGTATAGGCAAGAGAGGAGGTGGACTAGCTATTATATTCAAACAAGCAATAATTCTCAGTAAAACAGACAACATTTTCATGCAAGGTTGTGAAGCCCTCCTCACCAGATGCCACCTTACTCCAACTTCCTCCTGTAACTTTTTCCTCCTTTACAGACCTCCACCTAACAACTCTACATTCCCATACACTTTTCTAGATACAGTCTCAAACCTTATTACATTATACTCAAACCTATGCATTCTTGGGGACCTAAACATTTGGTTTGACAAACCCAATATGCCCCATCCAAAAGCTATCACCACTGGCCTAATCGCATTGAGTCTACATCAGATTGTACACAATCCCACAAACATCGCTGCACACATCCTAGACGTCATTTTTGCTAAGCCTGAACTAGTTACCGTTCATAACATTACGTCAATCACATGGTCAGACCACCATTTGATAACTTTCCGACATATAACACCACAAATCAACACACCCCACAACTACTTACATACATGCACCTATGGACCTTGGAGCAAACTCAGTTTTGATGACTTCGAAACACAACTAACAGCCAACACAGATCTAGATACAATTAATTCTGTTCCAAAACTTTGAGTGGCTACAGGAAGCCTTTGATATCCTAATACCAAAACTAAACAGGACAAAAGAAAACCAACACCTTGGAGAAACACAGAACTTAAAAAGATAAAGCAACAAATCAAAATGTTGCAGCGGATCTGGCTCAAAACAAACAACAGTCAAGATAAACTGCAGCTACACAAACTTAGCAGAATATACAAATCATCAATCAAAAAAGCTAAAAAAAAGGTTCTAATCAGACAGAATTCAAAATGCTAAATCTGCAACCAAATATTTTTTTTAATTCTCAATGAATTTCAAAAACCTACATGCATGGAAAGAAGTCATCCCACCTTCTCAAGATTTCACAAACAAACTGGCAATTAATTACACAACCAAGGCAGACACGTTGGACTCCTATTTAAAACGGAAGAAAACCATCAGCACCAACCCCTTTCCTAAAATACCCTTTAAGAATAAACCAACCCAGCCTCTACAGTCCTTCAAACAAATATCACAAGGTGAATTTATGGATTTGGTCAAAGAAAGCAGACCTTCCGGTTGCCCTTTTGACCCCTGCCCACCACACACCTCAAGAACATTATTTTATCTACTTCTCCTGCCACACCTGTAAGAAGAATCATCAACAACTCTTTAACTACAGGAACTTTTCCTCTAGACCTGAAAAAGGCATACATACGACCATTATTAAAGAAAACAAACCTAGACCCGCAAGACCCCAACAACTACAGACCAATCACAAATGGACCTTTCCTGGGCAAACTGATAGAAAGAGCAGCATTCACCCAGATGTCACAATTCATTGAAGACAATTCTATACTTTCAGACTTCCAAATTGGATTCCACACAGGAAGAGGCACTGAATCGGCACTCATAGCAATCTGGGCTGATCTTACAAACACAGTCAACTGCAATGGAGTTGCTGCACTACTTCTCTTGGACCTCTCGGCTGCCTTTGATACGGTTGACCATGACACCCTAATTCAAAGACTCCACGAAGCCGGCATAGAAAGGACTGCTCTTGACTGGATTACATCCTACATTAAAAAAATAACTAATATCATCTATTCTCTCCCCTTCTTGTCCAAACCCTACCTCACAAAAGCAGGGGTCCCCCAAGGATCAATCATCTCACCTTTGTTTTTCAACATCTACATGATATCATTACCATAACTGATCAATGATTTTCATCTCACATGCTACAACTATGCAGATGACACACAAATACTACTAAAATTAGAATGCCCCAAAATCATTGAAAACTCATTAATCTTCAGTTGCCTCAGAGCCGTTGATCAGTGGATGACTTGGAGCTATCTCAAACTAAATGCCTCCAAAACAGCAATACTCATATGTGGTGACTGCAAAAATTATGAGCCACTGTGCGCCTGGCCTGATGATCTTGGACCACCTCTTCAATTATTCAAGGAAGTTAAAAACCTTGGAATCACCATGGACTCCAAGTTAACAATGAATGCCCAAGTGGACAAATTAGCACGAACAAGCTTCATCACCTTGAAGACTCTATGATGCATCTTACCCTACCTCGGATTTCCACACAAGGTGAAACTACTATCTCGCTTGTACTATCCAAATCTGGATTATGCCAATGGCCTCTACCATGGATCATCTCTATTATGAAAAAACTACAACGTATTTAGAACTCCGCAGCCAGGCTACTATTACATGTAAAGCCACAAGCCCACATCTCCTGTGCCTCGAGAGCACTACACTGGTTACCCGTTGCCAGAAGATGCACCTTCAAGCTGCTTTGTATCACCCACAAAGCTATACATAGAACAGGTCCACTTTTTATCAAACAAAATAACCAAATGCATTCAACAAAGAAACCTCTGCTCAAGATTGCCACCCCGCCTTAGAACACAACCATGCAAGAAAAAGACTATAGGTAGTACATCCTTCTCCGTTGAAGCAGCCAAACTATGGAATTCATTACCCCCAACTATAAGAGCCACAGATAACTATCTTGTCTTCAGAAAACTACTCAAGAGTTGTCTCTTTCCTTCATAACCACCATATTCAAAAGGCTATGGGCTGCATATGCCTATGCTGGTAAATATTTTGTATCTGATTATGTGTATATTCTAGTTTTATGTAGTTCTTTAGAAAATATGTATTGCCACAATGTCATAACAATAAACTACACACATATTCTTTAAACCTGTTTAACTAATGTATATTTACTCATGGTTTAAATATGTATATGTATGTACATATATGTGTGTGTGTGTGTGTATATACATATATATATATATATATGTATGTGTGTGTATGTTATTCTATGCTTAACATGTTCATAGGTCACTGCATAGCTCCTAGACAAGTTGTTATATTAGATACTTATGAATCCTTGCTCTCATTTTATATCACACTTTGTCTACCCATCACCACATGTCATGTCTCTAATGTCTCTATCAATCTATCCTCCATTCCCACTCTGACTCATCCCAAAATCCATTTTACTACTCTCATCTCCTAAATAACCCTGCCTAAGCTCTTCCCTCCTCTTCCACATCTAACTCACCCAAACTTCACTTTACTACCATGATCTCCCAAACAACCCTACTAAATTCTCCCTCATTTATCTCACCTTTAACTCACTGAAACCCCTCCTGCTACTATGATCTCCCTAACCCTTTCCACAGACTCTTTCCCCCTCCATCCCCCCTTTACTCATCCCAAGCCTAAATCCTAAACTCCCAAATAACACTTCTGGATTCTTCCCTCCTCCACCCCTCCATTACTCCAGTCAATCCAAATAACAAACTCACATATCTGCGGCTCAAATTAACTCATACTAATACTAAAACTGTACTCATATTTCCCTATACTAATCCACCACTAATTACTTTTGGGTTCCGGAGTAGTGTACTACTCACTGAAAAGTGCTTTGCCGCCTCATCAGGGGTAGTAAGCGCTATATAAATACTATTTCAATACAATACACAAACATTTAGCTGGGATGGGCTCCCTCCTCCTATAGTGTCCCTGTGGTGTGGATGGTGGTGTTGTTGGGGCTTAGGATGGGCATGGTGTTTCTCCATGGAAATGGGTCTACCTGCACTTTAACGCATGGTGTGACCAGGCATTAAATAATGGCACTGAGAGGGCTTAGCGTCATTATTTTGGTCCGCCTCCCACTCGTGCGTTGTTTCTGTGCGTGGAGTTAAATATGGCGCAGCCGGGATAGTGCCACTTTTAGGACAGGAACGCCTACCTTGCATCTCACTGATGCAAGGTGGGTTGGCGCATCCTAAAAATGATGCTAACTGCAATATTTTGACGCTAGACAGGTCTACGGTCAAAATATAAATATGGAGTTAAGTTAGCGCCGCTTTGGCGCCAACATAAATGGCGGTAAGGCGACGCTAAGCTTCCATAAATATGGACCTAATTTTCATGTTTGAATGCTTAATCTGTCATTATGTTATATTTGAGAGCATGAGCTAACAGTCTGCATTAAATGGATATTAGACTTCTGGCAAGAAGTGTTTTAAAATTGCATGCAAAAATAAAGAAATTTAGTTCTGCGCCATATTAATAGAAACATGGTAACAGACTTATTTAGTTTAAAAGTTACTGTAACATGAATGCTATTAGACGTTTATTAATGCTGAATTTATATTTTAAGTGTTAAAAGCTGTTTTATTTGTATAATTTAAAGTGCAGTTTAAATCACTTGCATTAGCCTAAGTGAGGCCTGTTAGGCCATGCATTTGTGACAGTGCAGAAAATGTCTAGTCATTTTGCTAACACAAACTTTTCGTCCAGATTTCATTCTCATGAGAATGCTAGCTTGGTAATAGAATGTCTATTGTTTTACACATAGTTAGCCTGGGAATTGTCCTTAAGACGTTTAGGTGCATATTTATACTTTTTGCCACAAAACTGCGCTAACATAGTTTTGCTGCAAAATCCTTAGCGCCTGCTAGCGCCATTCCATAGCTGCAGCCATGCGCCATATCTATGAAATATCACATGCCAGCACTAAGGATAGGCTAGCATCTAAAGAGAAGGCGCTAGCCGGGGGTGATGATGGTAGGAAAGAAGGTGCAAGTGAAAAGAAATCACGCTAGCACCCAAAAATGACTCTTGCCTTAGCCAAGACAGGAGTCATGCCCACCACCCCAGTGGCGAGCACAGGGGACCAATGTCCCCTGGGCAAGGCCAGAAGACCCAGTGCCAGGCAGGGGGTCCCATGTAAGGGGCCCCCAATGACACATGACCCATCCTATGATGTCCCTCTGGTGTGGGTGGGCCTGTTGCTGGGGCTTAGGGTGGGCATCTGTGGGCCCATTCCATAGTGTTTGGCCATGGAAATGGGTCTACAGGTACCCTAAAGCCCGGTCTGACCACAGTGTTAATTAATGGCGCTAAGCTCAGTTAGCGCCATTATTTGGGTCCACCTAGCCGGTGCGCTTCGTTTCTGCGCCAGATGATAAATAAGGCAGTAGGGGGTTAGCGTCATATTCTGGACTGAAACGCCCACATTGAATCTAATTAGCGCGATGTAGTTTTCTGCATCCACAACATGGCGCTAACTCCAATATTTTGACACTAGAAGGGTCTAACGTCAAAATATAAATATGGAGTTAGCTCAGCTCCATTTTACCATAAAACGTTTTGACGCTAAAACGGCACAAGCAGAGTATAAACATGCACCTTAGGACTGTGGCCCTGCAACGTATCTAATTGTTGCACTCTTGCATGGAACAGTACAGATGGGCACCGTTCTCATGACAAACCTGAGAATCCTAACCAATGTTTCAGTTTGAGTTACATGATCGTTGTCTATTCGAAGTTACAGCTTCAACATCATGTGGAACAATGGATTGACAAATTATCTTGCCCTTTGAACATTAATATACTATTCCCCAGCTGGTACTGGTTCAGATAAGAGAATAAGTAGAATCCTTTTGCGATCCCCTCTGCTTGCTGAGCCCTTTGGACTCTGAGAGATATTTTCCTCTCTATCCTTGCCCCTTGGTAATGCCTTGCTGAGACTTAGAGATTTTTCCCCCAACCCAGAGAAAAAGACTCTTGACCGAGCTTCTGAAATGCTGACACCTTCCCTTTGAATTTTTTTTTTGCGCACCTTAGTTAAGGATCTGATGCCAAAGATTTCTTTTTTTAAATTCTTTTACCCCTTTTGTCCCTTTTGTCTTCATGTGTTCCACCCAGCACGTGTAACCCCCTGATTGACTAATTTGCAGGGTTTTCCCTTGCCCAAGCTAAGCTGAACCTAGATGATTTAAATTGCATTAATGCTTATTAAAACTGAGCAGCGGCTTGTTTTCTGTACATCAGGTAATTTTGCTGATGTTCTGTATCATATTTGTGGAGTGCCTAGTTAGCCATCTAATGTTAGTTCACCTGAACCTATTTCATTGCCTAGGTCAACCCTTGGTGATACTGTAGCTGTATAACTTTTTCTTGAGAATTGTCTACATGACCTTGAGGTTGAGCTTGTAACACCTTAACCTTGACCTCATTTCTGACTGGAGTTTTTTCTGTTATTGAATTTGTTTGTATTGAAATTTAATGATTTCCTCTCCACAACCTTATGCTGGGTCCAAAGATTCATCGACCTTGAGAGGCATTGATTCCTGTGAAAGAAGAAATGTTCCAGCAGTTGCATAGCCCCTAATACCAAAAGTAATTCTGTCCCAGAGGTACCACCCCACTAAAATTAATCATTTTATGACAGCACCTTTAGTTGCCTGCATTACAAACGCCTGTAGGAGGCTGGCCCTCTATGTACTGTGCAAAACTAGGCGCACAGCGCTGGCGGTCCAGGCAACCACATAATGGTTTACAGAGGTAAAAACTAGATGACCTAATGCTCTAGATTTTAAGGTAGACTGGTTGAGCAGTTAGGCCAATTTTGGAGAAGTGCAAAGCATTTGTTGTACTCACAGTATCAATCATGCAACTCACACATGCAAAGGAATACCTTGATACTTCAAAAATACTTCAGATTTTCATAGACATTTTAAGACCAAGATTATCAAAATTGGTTAAGTACTTTTGGCGATATGGATATTTGAAGTTTCATTAAAAATAGCCTTTTTGTGCGTAATTATGCACCATAGGAGCCAAAGGAAAATCACGTTTAAAAATACTTAGAAAATTGTACAGTTGAGTTGCCAAGTTCTTCTTTTGCAGGTTTGTCGAGGTCATCGGTGGGCACATTGTGCCAGCTGGAGAAGTTCAGGCAGCTCCAGGTTTCAGCGGAAGCTTTGATGGAAAGTCTTTGGAGCTGGTGCAGGGCCACTGCGAGGGACCACTTGGAAAAGCACTGCACAGGTAAGTTTAGAGGTGGTTCCTTGGTGTCCCCTTGGAGTGTCGAGATCTCAAGGGGTGAGGGGCCCTTAGGGCACATCAGGTTCTTTGTTACAGGGCACAGGACGGCTGGGTGCATAGCAAATTGGTGAGCCAAGAGCTGTGCTCAAAGATGCCCTTTGGTTCTGGAGGTAGGACACTTTAAGGGTGGCTTACAGGACAACAGGAGCACTCTGGTGGGAGGTCTGAGTTGTTCCTGAAGTCCCTCAACTGGGGCTTCCTCCTGTTAATTTTTCATACCTGGGCGGGCTAGTTTTCCTAGTGTCTGATGTCAGCTGGCCAGTACCCAGGGTATTGGTACGGTTCGGCCACTGGAGGGCGCAGTGCCACCGAACATGGCACACTCGCAGGGTTTGTCCTTGTGGTCATTGGTGTCTAACTGCAGCTTCCGGTTCGGAAATTAGTGGCCAGTCAGTGAAGTGATGCTCACTGGGTTGCTGATTTCTTCTTTGTTGCAGTGTTACCTCCACTCTGAAGGGAGTTCTTGAGCGACTGGTAAAGCCTTGAGGTCCTCTGGGTTTCTTGAGGCCAGTCCAGTTGTCCAGCAGCTCCTCAGCGGCGATTGGTGGGTCCTGAGTGCAGCACGCAGATTTGGCACCTTTTCATTATGCAGCAGGTCCACAGTTCTGGTGCTTTGGATCTTCTTTGTGCTTGTCTTCTTTTTGTCCTTTAAATCTGATTTCTTGGTCTAGGCATGCCCACTCAATACTGAACTTAGTGGGCGTCTTAGGGGGTACCTGGTAGTGTCCAATGGGACGCTTACTTTTGGGTGGCTCTACCCACTATGGTGACAACTTCCTGTGGGAAGCGTCATTCCCTGATTGGCTATTTTCCTTCCATCAAAAATGGAGGAAAATGAAATGGTGTTTCCACCTTGCAGGCAACACCTTAGGGGTGATGCATGCCAGGTGCGGCCACTCCTACTATCTTTTTTGTGGTTTCCCGCCTTCGTTCCCACCAAAAGTGGGGGTTTGCAAAGGGGAAGACCATCTGCTGCTAGCAGAAGGCCTGGGGGTTGAGTTTCAAAGGCGGTTAGCCCTTTGAAGCTCACCCCCAGGGCAGTACACATTCCTGAGGGAGGGGTGTTAGCTCCTCCACCCAGGAAGGGCATCGTTTTACAAACCATATAGACAGGGCTCTTCCCCAAGGTTTGCAGATTGGGTGTCTGGAGGTGGCAGGCTAGATAGAACCAGTCAGCAACCATGCAAGGGTAGTTACCTTTTGCAGGAGGCACCACTAAGGTGTTCCCTTGGTACTGTTAGGGATACATTCAATACTAGTACCAGTTTGGATTTACCATTCTGAGTTGTTTCAAACCAAACAACCCAGGGCTCAGAGTGGCCATCATGTAGCTGGGAAACTCATGTTGACCAGTGTCAGCACATGTTAAAATGGCTGCTCTGTTCACTTACTATGTCCCTGGTTTGGCAAGGACACGGGTTCAGATTGCTCATGCAGTTATGCCCTCACATATAACATGGTTCACCCTGCCTTAGGGCTGTCTTACCCATAGTAAATGCAGTGTATGGTGGGCAGGGCACACAGGCAGTGTGCCATGTCGAGTATGTGTTTTAGGTTTGCATCAGGACACTCAGCCTTCATTGGCAGTGCTGGGTGCATCTGAATGGATGCCTCTAGAAAGTGCCACAATCAGTGCTGCTGCTGCCCTCAGGAGCCTGCCTATAGTACCCCATGCCCTGGGTACCTAAGTACCCTTTTTACTAGGGACTTCTAGTGGTAGTTGAGGGTGTATCCAATTGTGCCAATGCATCACAACAATTTTAGGGAAAGAGCTCTGGTCCAGGGAACCTGGTTAGCGGGGGCGCTGGGCACTGCAACTTCTAGGCTACATCAAACATAAGGCAAAAAGTGGGGCTAACCATGTCAAAAAGAGTCATTTTCTCACAATGCCTAAAAACTTTGATGCTGTTAAGCATAGTAACAAAACACCCAAAATAGCCTGCCTTATCGTAAAGCACAAAAGGAAGCAGTTTTTATTATGGAAAGTAGCACATGCCAGTCCTCGGGCTTAGCAAGCACCAGCCCTGATGGAGATGAGCTGACCCTGAGGGTACCAATGCTATGAAAACAATAGTCCGGCGAGATCATCGCCCTTTCAAAATCACTGGTCCAGAAAACAGGCTTTTCATCGGATAAAGGAAGACAAAACTGGGTCAACAATTGCAGATGAACAATGGGAAAATCTCCAGCTTGTTGTCTGTTCCAGCATGTATACGTTTAATATTCTCTTTTATATCTTACTAAATCCTGGCTCTGCAACTATTTACCAACTTGTCTTGTAAATCTTTTTCTTCTTCTTCGCCCGTACTTAAGTTGCCGCTTTCTGAACCGTGGACTCGCATGATTATTTCCTTGCGTTTTAGAGAAAATGGTGGTGCCCAATTCGCTGTAGAATGTTTTCGCTAAGTAACAATTCCTAAACGAGAAATCCCACGGACACATCAATGAATGCCCTTCACTGATTCTCAAAGAAAGGGCTGATCGTTGGTTAACACGTTACATGATAGGATATATACCAGCCTATCACGTGTGCATTTTGTGCCACTGGGGTGAGGCCGCAAAGGAGGGACCTGTGATTATAAACAGCAGAGCTAGAGAGCTAAATCATGTCAACCTCTAATGTGGTGTGTGGTTCCCTCGAATAATGTGAGAACTTAGGCTCAATGGGGCCCTCCTTGAAGGACTCATAAGCAAATGGCACCATTTTGAGCAGCGCCTGCCAATGCGCATTCTTCCGGGTGGGCAGGCCCTGACAACTGGATGTCTGGTCACATAAGCGTCCTATTCGGTTGAATCATACACAATGGTACCAGTCACAATGATATACCACGTAAACAAGCCGAGTAAAAAGTATGTATTGTGGAGAGCTAATCAAAATACATATTCCTGACAATCTTTTTTCATTTTATTCATTTGTTTTAGTATTAAAGAAGCCACCCAGTAAAAAATCAGGACAACAGTAACATTACATTCAGATCAGCATATCTGACTGTTCATCATATTCGCGCAACCTTTCTTTGACCCGGATTTACACTGCCTCATCTGGAACATGGGGCTTCCCTCACCAGTTTACTGGAATGCAAATTTTCAGGGTCCGTAAATTAAAAAAAACTAAAACAAAATGTCAGCCAAGCTCTCTCATACCACCGTGTACTTCTTTACTTTTAACTTGCGAAAACAGCTAAAATCTCTGTGTGAAAGTCTGGGAGAAATGAAGAACGCAAAAAGTTGATTTACAGGTATATTGGAAGTAGGGTAGGACTCTTCTCTTGTTCTCGACAGTAAAAAAAGAAGCAGCTCCGAGATACACTAAGGGGCCCACAATTAGGGGACAGTGGGTCGTTGGAACACCATGGACTCCAAGGTGAGGTTTAACACTTGTCTGTCTTTTTTGTTTGTGTTAGTTACACGTTACAGGGGCATCCAACCCCATATTATTGAAACCCAAACAAAAAGATGAGGGTATTTTCAATACGGCCCTAAAGAATTGTTACAGACCCGTTAGCTAGAACCACAGGTCCATCATTATGCCCATTCGCTTTGTCAGTATTTTATAATATTTGCACGGACAAACTCTAAAAATAAAGAATGCTTAACTGGATTGCCTGTATCCAATGTAACTGACTTCCCAATCTACTACCTACTTTTCAAATCTCAGGAAAGGGCCCAATCCCTTGTTGTAGCAAAAACCAGACAGGCAGACCAAAAAGCCCTCTGGGAAAGAGCCCAGCTCTGGGGACCATTGGGTATTGCAGCCCACCCAGTGAAGAGCACAACCCAATGATGAAGCATGCCACCACGGTGGGCGAGGGCTTGTACATCCTAAAACGCTATCCTGAATTACTATACAATATTGATTCCACTTTCTAAAATTAAGCCTCAGTGGTCCTGTGGAAAGGCACACCCATTTGATTTTTACCATAAGAATGCAAATTTTCACTAAGTTACACCTGCTTATTGAAATGCTTACAATCAAAAGTATGGTACAGTATGGTATAAAGACAACATGTAAAAGTCACTTTTGGCATGTTAAAGATAGACATTCCTCAAATTGTTCAACAATCACTTTTGAGTGCCCTATTGTTTGTGTCTCCTTGGTGTGATAAAATTGATCATGACTGGGGAGAACCTGTGCTGGACCACATAATGCAATTCTTCTCCATCCCCTCTGATTTCGATGTGTAAATATCAGGGGAATAGGACTACGAATTGCAGATTTCCCTAGTAATTCCTCATTTCTTAGTGGACCCTCAGGGTCGAACTTGTAATGGGCTGGATTTTCTCCACCACCAAAGTTACCAGATATCTCTAGTATCAGTAACTCTGGGGTGAGAAAAAGCCTACCCATTTACAGGGCCAGCCATAATGAGGGCCTCCGTTGAATTATAATTATCTATGTAATTATATTGGTACACAAATAGAGAAGTATTGTGTACATGAAAACCAACACAGTGCAGGGCAAGCAGGAATGTGACTATCCATCCACAGCTGGCGGTATCATTTTTCACAATACTGTTAAAATGGGCACTCATACCAGAGGAGCAAACATATATGCTTAGCACGTCAGGTGGAACTCAGTGTGGCAAGGTTTCTTCTAAAATCACCTTATATGTCCTTCGGTGCTTGCTTGCCCACTCACATTGTCACCGCGTAGCACATGGTTGTACACCTCATCACACGGTGACCTGGTGAATACACTATCACAAGGTGAGCTATAAACACTTTCAAATAATAGTTTCCAGTTCACGTGTGAATGCCATGCACCAAAGGGCTCCATTTAAATCCTCACCAAGACATTGGCGGTGGCTCCAGATGACTTAATTCTTCCTTGATGGTGGTGGGAGGGGGAGATGGGGGCTGCTTAGGCAGAGCAGGGGGTCCAACTCCCCACTCGCCGTGTTCCAGCTCCCTTAACAAGGCCACTCGCCCTTCTTTGTACGATCACATGGTGAAAACGATCTTAAGATTGGCAGGTCTGTTAGGTCAATGCTAAGGGATATGCCAATTGTTGAAGGATTCATCAAGCTGGGTTAGATTCATTAGGTTTCTGAATTCGATATCATGATTCGGTGCTGGAACCTAACAACCAGGTTAGCTGATCCAACACATTTCAAAATAGTAACCTTTAAAAATGCTCATCTCTCATAGATGTTGAGCAATGGCAGACAATTTTCACTATCTTTGGGGCTCATCGGTGGGATGTATATGATATTATCAGCGGACGTGGCAGACACTAAACAGCCTGAAGAGTATGAGAAAAATATTTGGAAAAACCGTCCACTTAAATCAGCGGTACAAAATATACATTCACTATTATAACTTACGAACACTACTTCCCTTTATTAAGGTATTTAACTTTTCATGGAGCCAGTAGGTACCATAAGAATGCAAATTCTCACTAAGTTGCACCAAATGCTTTAATGTTTACAGTCAATGATATGGTACCGTACGGTGCAATGGCAACATGTAAACGTCGCTTTCAAAATGCCAGCCAAAGGATAGACATTCCTCAAATTGTTCGACAGTCACTGTTGAGTGCCCTATTGTTTGTGGTTCTTTGGTGTGATGCAATCGACTAAACTAGGCTTGAAGTTCGGAAACCAAATGAAGAAACCCTAATGGATAAACTAATATAAGAAACTTTGAGTAGAAAATATATCATTTAAACGGAAAATGCAAAAACGTGAAAACGTTTGTAAGAATTTTTCTACTCGTTTTCACATCCGCAATATTTTCCACCGGTCAATTGTAAAACCAAATATCTCTTTTCCTAACTGCAACTACACTTATTTCCCCGACTCTTAAATGTAAGCTTTTAGTCAGACTGACCCTCACTCTGACTTTGCCCGCAACCCAACCAGCTACCTTTGAGTACGAGCAAGCCCTTCTCTTAAGTTTTGTCCAGCTTCTGCATGAGGGACCCGAGTGCATCCTAATGTTTATTCCACGATTTCCGTGCAATGATGGTTGTATAGATTGGTGTTATAAACTACTGGGAGGCGTATTGTTCGGGGAAAATGGGCGTAAGGGTAAAACTGAGGGAGACACTTGTTTCTCTGTACAAACAACAACTGTCTCTCTCTGTTTATCCTTAGAGGTCAATAGGGTGAGGAGGATATTTTAATCGAAAACTTGCCTCAATTGTAAACTGGGAATGGCAAGCAAAGTGCACAAGCATATGCACCAGGTCAGGCAATAATATACATGGATAGATGAATGACACTTAACTGATTCCTGTAGTGTTCTGACAGCCATGGGCAACACAGCAACACCAGAGCAACCAGTCAGCGAGTGGCTATTCCAAATAGATAAAAAAAAATTAGGCTTTCAAGGCTCGGTGTACCAAAGGAGAGGAGGACTAATGACCCAAAACAGGGGAGGGTGGGACACCAAGGGGCATATTTAGGGAAAGTGGCACTGCACCCTTAGATCCCCCTCTACTGCCACCATAATGTTGGCGCTAACCCTCAACTGTACATAGGGGCTAATTGCAAACAACGGTGTGCCCCCTTTTAACGCCTGCTCTGAGCAGGCATTAAAAGTGCTGAGAAAAATTAGGCAAAGAAAACTCTTTGATTTCTTTGCACCATTTTTTCGCCCCCCCCTAATGGGGGAACGCCCCCTTTGCATACATTATGCCTGTTGCAGGCATAATGTAGTGCAAAGTGGCACAAAGTGGCACAATGTATGCATTATGCCACTTTGCAAATATGGCACGGGGAAAAGGCCACCTTAGCGTTAAAAAAAATAAAGCTATGGTGGCGCTAGGCCCTCTTAAATATGGTCCTAAAGGGGTAGAGTAAGAGGCTGGTGTTAAGCTGCATGGAATGTGGGAAGCCAATACAGCACTAAAAGTTGGGAGGCACCGGCTTCCAGATCCTGACCCTGTTTATAGAGACCCACATCACATGTGCTCCTGCTGCCTGTCCCAACCCAGAAGTGACTAATACTGCTTCCTATGATACAAGTGCTCCAGCCACCAAGAATCCTTTTTAGGTCGAGCCTAGGCAGCGCGCAAGCGCTGTCTCTTGACATGTTGTAATCTACATCTGTGGCTTGCACCACAACCATCTCACGCTCATCACTTTCATTCATTCCTTGGCCTGCCTTTCAAAATTCCCTTGATTTCATAAGTAAGTAAGTGCTATACGTTTGTCCCGCCTTGAGGCTGCTTTGTTACCACCTTCAAGACTGACCCTGTTACATGGATTATTGCATGATCAGCCATGTACCTTACATTTTTTCTTTTGCCTTGTCCCCGGTGCGCTGCATGGCCGTATGTTGTTTCTTCCTCTTCCTTGTTTGGGCATGTGACTGTTTCTTTGTGGTGTGTGCGCACAGAGTCTGCAAACTGTAGGGGGAGTTCTTTTTTATGTATTTACATTTTTTTTAAGTTCAAATAGTGCAAAAGCGATTTGAGGATCGCTTTACATGAGTAGGTGAAGTTTCATTTAGCGCAACCTCAATCGGGGGAGCGGGTTACATGATTACCATTTAATTTTTAGCAGTTGAAAAATATACAAATTGGAGCACTTACAACAGAAAAAAATACAGAAATCCTCAACATGACTCTCCCGGCACAGCGGGAGAGCTAATACTACAGTATTCACTGTACTCGGGAAACTTGCCCCATAACGCTTTGCAGGGCATTTCTTTTTCAAAACATTTTTGCCCATATCTCACAGTGTGGTGGTCCTACGACAATGGGACCACCACCAAACCATCCAGCATGATGTGTTTTTTCTGTCTGGGTCATCTCTGGGAACACTGAATGACTTTCTGCCATTCTGTTTTCAAGTTGTTGTGCCCTCTAGGGGCTGACTTCATGGTTACATGATCACATTTCTTACAAATGCGATTTTTATTATGTGTTCTTTAGGGGCTGTTTAGCATTACAGTCAAGATACTACAATTTAAGCAGGACTCAGAAACTTGCCCCATAATGCTTTGCGGGGCATGCCTTTTACAATTTTTTTTGCCCATAACTCACTGTGCAGTGGTCCCAGGACAATGGGACCGCCATTAACATGTTCAGCACGACACGCTCTTTCTGTCTACGTCATCTCTGGGTCCCCACACTAGGTTGGGGGGACCTCAAAATAATAACTCCTCCCACCAGTCAGTGTCTTTTTAAGTTCTCTCATGGCTGGAAATTTTGTTTTACAGCTGGGAGTAGATTGTGTTTTAAGGGCATTGTTTGTAATATTTTTCTAGTAGACCTGCTAGGCCTGAAAAAATGTAATGTATTACACCCTCTAGGGGCTAAATATATGTTTACGCTGCATTACATTCTGCAAATCTGTTTTCATGCGGTTATGCTCTCTAGAGGCTGGCTATATGGTTACATGATCATGTTTCTTAGAGTGGTTATTTTATAGTGGTGTCCCCTAGGGTTGATCTGAGCATAACAGTCAAGATACTACAATATTCACTGCGCTGGGAAACTTGGCCCATAATGCTTTGTGGGGTATTCCTTTTGCAAAACATTTTTGCACATAACTCGCCGCACAACGTGCTTTTTCTGTCTAGGTCATCTCTGGGTCCCCACACTATGTTGGAAGGACCTCAAAATAATAATACAAAAAAATCTAATAAATAATGACAATATTTAGATAGATAGAAGAAGAAGGTAAATGGAAGTGATTTAGTTATATGCAGGGCCACTGGAATTATGTTGCAAGGAGGACCAAATTATGTGGTCAGGTTGAACAATTTATGAGGCAAGACAAGCATTCGTAGCTGGCGACTGGGCAAAGAGGCAGGGCGGGAGGAATAACA
This sequence comes from Pleurodeles waltl, assembly GCF_031143425.1. NCBI lineage: Eukaryota > Metazoa > Chordata > Amphibia > Caudata > Salamandridae > Pleurodeles > Pleurodeles waltl. The sequence continues at coordinate 447,638,824 of NC_090437.1, forward strand.
CAAAAATAAGTACTTTTTTGTTTTTAAACTTACCTGAAACTCACCTCCACTCTCCACCGCTCTCGCCTGCACCGCGGGCCCCCAGCCCTCCCTGCGGCTAATCATGACGCTGCTCAGAGCAGCGTTATGATTGGCTGGAGTGCCCTGCCTGGGCGCTCCAACGCAGACTGGGAGCCTGGGCCTGCTCTCTCCAACCCGGCAACACAGTGCCAGGTTGGAGAGAGCCCTGTGCGCATGTGTGCGCACTGAGGGGCGTGCTCTGTGCACTCCCCTCACTGCCCGCCACTCCCATGGCCCCAGCCCTTTAAAAATGAAACAATAATAAACATTGTTTATTAATGTTTTATTTTTAAAGATTTTCAGCCCTTGCAGGGGGGCGACCCCGAAGAAAAGGTCAGTTATGTATTTTCAACACCAATAGCTCCAACTCAAGCGAATGCGAGACCTATTGCATTGCAAACACTTGTTTCACTGTTGCCAGCCTGCTCCATACATCGAGGGTCTCATTACAACTTTGGTGGTCTTTTTGTAAGACTGCCGAAGCCGCTGCAGGCAACAGACCTCCAGTGCTGGCCGTCTGCTGACTGCCATATTAGGAGTCATTGGAGGACTTCCGCCCATTTATGGGCAGAAGGCCGTCTCCGAAGAGGCAGTTGCATCTCCAGCACCGCCACGCCAGCAAGACTCCGTCCACCATATTACAAGCTGTAATACGGCTTGTCGGAGTCTTGCTGGCAATGCAAAACTGCCAGGAACCATTCCCTCCCGGACGACCAGCTTGCCGGAAAAGATAAGTTAATCGTCCGACGGGGGAGGGTGTCTGTGTGCGAGTGCGTGACTGCGAGTATGCGGAGGGAGGTGTAGTATGAGTGCGAGTATGCGGAGGAGGGTGGTGAATGCGTGCGTGTATGCGATTTAATGTAAATGTTTGTGTGTGTGCACGTGAATGGGGGTGTCTGAGTGCGTGTTTGCGAGCAAGTGGGGGTGTGTGTATGTCTGCATGCTTGCGAGCGAGTGGGGGTGTGTGTCTGCATGTATGCAAGTGAGTGGGGTTGTCTGTGTGAATGTATCAATCAATCAGGGAATTTGTAAAGCGCACTACTCACCCATGAGGCGTTGAGGGGGGCTGCTACTGCTCGAACAGCCAAGTCTTGAGATGTCTCCTGATGGTAAGGAGGTCCTTGGTCTGACGTAGGTGGGTGGGAAGAGTGTTCCACGTCTTGGCGGCGAGGTGCGAGAATGATCTGCCGCCAGTGGTTGTTCGGCAGATGCGTGGTACAGGGGCGAGGGCAAGGTCGGCGGAGCGAAGCTGTCGGGTCGGGGTGTAGAAGGGGAGCCGTCTGTTGAGGTATTCTGGTCCGGTGTTGTGCAGTGCCTTGTGAGCATGGGTGAGGAGTTTGAAGGTGATTCTCTTGCTGACGGGAAGCCAATGCAGGTCTCTCAGGTGGGCTGTGATGTGGCAGTGGTGAGGGATGTCCAGGATGAGGTATGCTGAGGCGTTCTGGATGCGTTGCAGTCTTTTCAGGTGTTTGGCCGTGGTTCCCGCATAGAGGGCATTGCAGTAGTCCAGTTTGCTGCTTACGAGGGCTTGGGTGACTGTTCTTCTGGTTTCAGTGGGGATCCATTTGTAGATCTTCCAAAGCATGCGGAGGGTGTTGAAGCAGGAGGAGGAGATGGCGTTGACTTGCTGGGTCATAGATAGTGAATAGTCCAGGATGAATCCCAGGTTGTGCGTGTGGTCGGAGGATGTTGGTGCGGTTCCCAGTGTCGCAAGCCACCAGGAGCCGTCCCATGCAGAGGGTGTGGAGACGAAGATGAGGACCTCATTCTTGTCAGAATTCAGTTTAAGGCAGCTGTTCTTCCTCCATTCGGCAATGGCCTACATCCCTTCATGGAGCTTGATCTAGGCGGTGTCCTTGGTGAGGGAGAGGATCAGCTGGGTGTCATCAGCTTAGGAGATGATGTTGAGGTTGTGGGATCGGGCGATGTTAGCGAGCGGAGCCATGTAGACGTTGAAGAGGGTTGGGCTGAGGGACGGACCCTGGGGTATGCCACAGATGATTTTGGTGGCTTCAGAGTGGAATGGAAGGAGGCGGACTCTCTGAGTTCTGCCGGTAGGAAAGGAGGTGATCCAGTCCAGGGCTCTGTCACAGATTCCTGCGTCGCTGGGTTGTGAGCGTAGGGTGTGGTGGCAGACGGTGTTGAACGCAGCTGAGAGGTCCAAGAGGATGACGGCCGCGGTTTTGCCGATGTCCAGTATGGTTCTGATGTCGTCGGTGGCGGCGATGAGGGAAGATTCGGTTCTGTGGTTGCTGCAGAATCCGGATTGGGATAGGCCCAGTGTGGTGTTCTCCTCGAAGAAACGGGTCAGTTGTTTGTTGACAATTTTCTCTATGACTTTTCGCCAGGAAGGGGAGCAGGGAGATGGGCCGGAAGTTCTTGAGGTCCTTTGGGTCCGCCTTAGGTTTTTTGAGGAGGTCGTTGATCTCAGCGTGTTTCCAGCTCTCTGGGAAGGTGGTGGACTCGAAGGAACTGTTGATGAGCTTCCGGAGGTGGGGTACGATGACGGAGCTTACATTGTTGAAGATGTGGTGGGGGCAGGGGTCAGATGGTGAGCCAGAGTTGATGGTGTTCATGATTTCGATGGTGTCGTTGTCGTTGATGTGGGTCCAGGAGAGCAGGAGGCTGGTGGGTAGTGAGTCTGTGGTGTTGGTGGTTGATGGGGGGTCTGAGTGCTGAAGCTGTCATGGATGTCTGCCATCATGTGGTGGAAGAAGGTGGCTAGGGAGTCGCACAGGTCTTGTGATGGCCGGATGTCGTTGACATTGGAGCCGAGGTTGGAGAGCTCCTTCACGATGTTGAAGAGCTCCTTGTGGCTGTGTGCATGTTGTTGATGCGTTCTTTGAAGGCTGTTCTCTTGGCGGTTCGGATGAGTTGGTGGTGTCTGTGGATGGCATATTTGAAGGCTGTGTGGTTGTCCAGTGTCTGATCTTGGCGCCACTTCTTTTCAAGTCTTCAGCATGTTTCTTAGATTCTTGGAGGTCGGCGGTGAACCAGAAGTCCTTTCTGTATGTATGCCTATGCACGCATGAATGCATGCGTGCGTGAAGGGGTGGGGGGTGTTTGTAAGTGTGTGGACGGGTGGGGGGGTGTCTGCATGTGGGTGGATGGGTGGGGGATGTCTGCATGTGTGTGGACGTGTGGGGATGCGTGTGCAGGTGACAGGAATGGGGATTTCTGTCGCCGGGTGCGTTACCGTCAGCGTTTTCGAGGTGGGCTGACCGCCATGGAAAGCCTTGCGGTCTGCAGCCTTGTAATCCAGCCAGCAGGCTGAGGCCTGCCGCCGGGTTGGAAGTGCTCAACGCCACCCGCGTCGGTGAGACTGCTCCGGTGGGCCAGGCGGCGTTGTGGAGGTTTGGCTTCTGCCAAACCCCACAAACTGTGATGTGGCATTCTTTCCGACCGGGTCCGCGGCGGTAAGACTGCCACGGCAAGGCTGGCAGTCTGATGACCACCAGCCTCTTAATGAGGGCCCAAGTGCCTATGCAAGCCTGATGCTGTTGAATATGTTGAGTCTGTTGTTTTCCTCTGTGCGTGATCCTGACTACCATATTTTAAGGAGTTTCCTTAACCCTTTACCAAATCTAGCCCATCTCTAACCCTAACAACATCCTTACCTTCGCCCTGTCATTACACCTAACCCTATCCATAATCCTAAACATGGCTTTATCCTTAACCCTAATCCTCACCTTTACCCACACCTACATACTATCTTTTAATTTAGCTCTAATCCTAGTTTTATAAAGAGATAAATGAGCCAGGACATTTTTCATTATTAAAATGTTTCCACTGCTTTGTATAATTTGCTCTCTTACTTTTCACCATGGTTTTATTTGTGGGTCCAATTTGTCTCTATTCATTTACTTTTTTTTTTTTTTTAAACAATACACAGTTTATAGTACCATCTTTCTTTGTAAAGTGCTCTGTTGCAGAAGTAGTACAGAAACTCAAGAAATCAGTAAATAAATGAAGAAATACATTAGTGAATAAAGCGTATTCTTTCTGATCTGAGGATACACTGTTGATATTATTTCTCTGGTGCCCTTTGGCTCCTCACAGTACAACTATTATTTCATGACTCACGCGGAGACTATTTATTGTCTGTATTAATAACAGCTTATAACAATATTATCAATTCTGCTCACCTCAGTCAGTCCACTTGGAAGGGTGAGGGAAAGGGGGACCAAAGTGTCATGAAAATTTTAAAAATGAAAGTAAGCTGAAGGTGGATGTGAAAAAAGATGCTGTAGATATTTTGAAAATGACAAATGGACATGGCAAACTGCAAATCTTTGAACGGTCTGTAAAAACTATGGGGCTCAATTACAAGCCCCTTTCGCCACCATAGCATCTTTTTTTTAACGCTACAACGGTGCAGAACAGTCCCCCACCCCGCACCATGTTTACAAAGTGGCACAATGGGACCACTGCACCATTTTGTAAACCCTTGTGCCACATTATACCCGCGTCAGGTATAATGCATGCAAAGGAGGCGGTCCCCTGCAAGAGGCCCTTAAGAATGGCGCAGTGAAATCCACAAGATTTCACTGCATCATTCTAGTGATCAGGGCAGGCGTTAAAGTGAGTCTGTGCTTTGTTCTATGGGCCTCCTGTGCATTTTGTTGGACTAGCGTTAACATTTTTTACGCTAGTCCAGCAAAGCGCCACAACTGCATCAGAAATTCTGGCGCCGCTGTGTTAACGAGCACCATGGTGTGCTGTATTATAAATACAGCGCTACCGTGGTGCTGTTATGGGGACACAAGAAGGCACAAGCAAACTGGCGTGTCGCCAGCTTCATGTAAATGAGGCCCTATGTTTTTTAGCCAATTTTGGGGAAAAGTGACTGAAAAATTGTATTGATAGAACTGAGAAAATGTTCTTTCTGGAAATACTGGGCATGTTTTGATTCTGTTGTTAATAATGAAAAGATGGCAGTGGTTCGGGAGTCAGTATGGTGAGTAACTTGGCAAATCCATTTACCCTTACTTCTGATTCATAGGAAATTTCACACCATCTAAATCTCATGTGGGAGGAAATTAACAGGCAACACATTAAATCCTCAGATGGCCAGCTGAACAGATTCTAAACAAGGCATTGCCAAACTGCACAAATAGATGCACAAATAGAGGCATGCTTGGGACATAATGCCCATTGACGTCCTCTGATGAATAGCACTATGGTATTATTTTAGCCATATACAGGGCACCACCTGAATAAAAAGGACACTTTGTGGTTCACCCATTTTTAGATAGTCATCTGAATCTAAGTTAATATCCAGCAAGAGTAATATCTAAACACTCCCTCAAGATAGCCCCCTTTGAGGTAGAGTCCGCCCTAGTAGTACTATCTTATGAGGATGGGATGAGGTTGCCAATGATGAAGCATGTCTCATTATGTGAGTGAGCCCTCTTCATCCAAATCTTTGGGATGCCAAAGGAATTCTTAAATAGGAAGGTTAGCGATAGAACAACTGATTCTTAAGTGAAGAACTAGACATACGTACTTTGTGTGTTAAGAGTGTAACAGAGCCAAGCATGTGACCCCTTCCAGCCTCAGTTTTTTCTCCCTCTGTGTATAATATTGCCGAACTGAAGACCAGGCATTGGAGTTACATCCATGTTGTGATGCTTCATGCAGGCAGGGGCAATAGCTTAGGTAATATATATGTATGTCAAAGGCATGGTAGCCTAGGGATAGAGAAGACCTTGGGTATATGACCGTAAAACAGCCATGGTCCCGTCCACAGATAAGTTTAAGAGTACGGCCACAATGTAAACAAAAAATCTCAAAACTTCAAGGTAAACAAGTGCATATTGTACTTTCAAGTCAAAGAACGATGCAGGGCTTGTTACAGTGAAAGAAGTGCTGTGCAGAAATGACACATAAAGCTGTCAGTAAATGATCACATTAATGGTCAATAATCAATGAAATGTCCATGGGTGGCCAAAATATACATTAGGCCAGAGATGTCCCTGATGAATAGTGGGGAGGGTCTAATAATGCAATTAAAGGTCACTTATGGTATGTAGACGTTTTGAACCCTTTGTACTAATGAGGGTTTATCCTGAGAGCTAACCATATTAGTATACTTATCTGAAATTACTTAAAAAAGAACAACTAAGTAAATATAGTGTTGAGTGCTGCAAGGTGAATGATAGTGTGCCTTAAATAAAGAAATAAAATCACTGATGTAAGATGATCTTAGGAATCCCAGCAGTACCACTTACCTGTGCGTGGAAAACAGAAAAAGAATTGGGACAATGAGGCAAAAACATAAACTTAAATAAACTATAGCGAGACCTTGCACAGTTCTTTTATAAAGCACTGTGGTCACTCACAAAATGAGAAAAGAATGATTACTCCATTGGTGTTACTGGGTGGAGACAGGAGCATTCCAGGAACAATCCTCACTGATGCACATGTATATAGTTCACTTTATGTCACAAGTGGGACTATCTGTGCCAGGAAAAAAGTGAATAAAGGAAATACACTTATTGTTGTGGATGTTAAAATCGCTCAAGTGCAGATAAGGACAAGCACTGCAGAGCCTATTCAGAAACTTATATTTAAACCTAGGTTAATCTGCATCTGTAGATTTACTCTTACATTTTGTAGTCACTTTACTACTTTTGGCTGTTCGCCATTACTGAGTCTGAATTGTACTATAGAGTGTAGACTTGGCATGTTTCCACCCCTTAAATTCAGGGCACAAAGCCTAATTTAGAGTGCAGAGTGAAGTTCTCCCTATGGTAAAGTGTAAAGAAAAGTAAAGAAGTTTACTAAAATTTTAAAACAGTGCAGGAGGCTAGCTCTCTATATAGTGAATGAAAATGATGTGCACTGTGCAGAAAGTCCAAGTAACCCCTACCTTGGTATCAAGAGGTAAAAAATAGATCACCTAATGTTCTATTTTTGTGGTAGTGTGGACGAGCAGTTAGGCTAAATCAGGAGTCGTGCTAAGCAGTTGTTGTACACACAATATCAATAAATGAAGACACACGCAGAAGAATAACTCAAGACCAACTTACAAATATAGTGCAGATTTTTATCCATTTTTTAAGACCAAGAACTCTGTTACAAGGCAAGTACTTTTTTTAGTTATGATTTTTTTACGTTTGGGAAATGTGCTGTTTTTATGTGTAATTACGCACCATAGGAATCAATGGGAAAAAACAGAAAAATGCACATAAGAGCAGGCAATGCTCTCACAAGTGTCACCTTCTATTTTTAGGTTGAGGTCGTTGAGAGGTCCAGTGGTTCAGCTGGAGAAGTTTAGTCGGTTCCTGGTTTGAGTGGGAGCACCAGCTGAAGATCCTGGAGCTGGTGCACAAAGGAGAAGGGGACCACTTGGATATACACTGCACAGAGGGACTTGAAGGAAAGCCTGAAGGGTCCCCTTGGAGGGAGGAGGTTGCAAAGGTTTGGGGACCGTGGGAGCACAGCTGGTTGGTCAGTGCAGGGCCAGGGAGGCTGTGTGCAGCGCAGATAGCTAGGCGTCATGCGTCTTGGAGTCCTTGCGGGCAGGAGCAGTCAGCTTTGAGGGAGGATTTCAGGTCAGCCGGGCCATTCAGGGGGTGGATCTCAGGTGTCCTGCAGTCCCTCGATGGGTGTTTGCTTCTGTGCTTTTGGGAGTCCGGAATGGACTCTGCTTCTGGGTATCCACCATTGGGGCTTTGGTATCCTGGATACCGGTACGCCACAGCCCTGGATGATCCTAGTGCCACCAAACTTGGCAGGGAGGCAGGTGAAGTCCTCTGGAGCTGTTGTACGGTTTTTGGCTGGGCTACTGCATCCGAGTCATTGGTCAGCAGTAGGTCAGTAAACCGGACTTCATAGGTTCCTTGCCTGCAGAGTGCAGGAGAGTGATACTTTCACTCTGAGGGAGGTTTTTGGTAATTTTTAGAAGGCTGGAGGTATTCTGGGGTTTTGTAGAGTCCTTCAGACCCTGTTAGTAACCAATGGGCTACCTACCTTAGGGTGGCTACTCCCACTAAGTGACCACTTACTGTGGGAAGGGGACACAATCCTGACCCTAGTTGGCTATTCTTCCTGCCATCCAAGATGGAGGAAAATGAAATGGAGTGGTCACTTCACCTGCCACACATGAGGGGTGGTGCAGGCTGAGGGTGGCCACTCGCCCTATTCTTTCTAAGTTTGCAGGTGTTTTTCCTGCCTAAAGTGGGGGTAGAACCGGTAGACTGACTTCTGCTTGTAGCAGCCGAGGCTGGGGGTCAGATTTCAAAGGCGGCAAGGCCTTTGAAGCTGACCGCTGGAGCAGGGTGCCTGCCTGGGGGAGGAGGTGTGACACCTCTACCCAGGAAAGGCTTTGTCTTCTGGCTCCTGAGAGCAAAGGCTCCCACCCCAGGAGTCCAGGATCATGTCTGGTGGTGGCAGGCAGGCTAAACACAGTCAGCAACCATGCTAGGGCTATTAGGTTTTTGCAGGGGGCACCTCTAAGGTGCCCTCTAGATACATTTTCTAATAAATCCCACACTGCCATCAGTGTGGATTTATTATTCTGAGTTGTTTGATATCAAACAACCCAGGGTTCAGATAGGTCATCATGTAGCTGGGGAACCCGTATTGACCAGTGTCCAGCACATGCATTTACTATGGCTTCCCTGTACACTTACTATGTCCACGAAATAGCAAAGACATAGTAGGGGCATATCTGCTCATGCACAAATGTCCTCACATGCATTATAGTGCACCCTGCTTTAGGCTGTAAGACCTGCTGGAGGGGTCACTTATCTATATTACATGCAGTGTTAGTGGACATGGAATCCAGGGTCGAGTTTGCAATTCAGGGGAACTTTGTCATGCAACTTGCAATGTCAGTTTGCATAAGGCTGGTGCGGGCCTTTCAGAGTGGCACAATTGGTGCTGCAGTTCTGGGGCCTCTTCAGTACCATGCCCTAGGTACCAGGGGTACCATTTATTAGGGACTTACAAGGGTGGCTGAAGTGCCTATCACAGTACAGTTTTGGGAGAAAGAGATGAGGCCCTGGGAACCTGTTTAGCAGTGGCCCAGAGAACTTACAGTTCGAAACCACATCATGTTCCAGACAAGAAGGAGGGGGCTAAGAATTTATGATAATTTTAATGATAACCATCAATCCCACAGAATAAGATTTCTTACTAAGTATTCTGGTGTTGTGGTTGTCTGAATCTGAGTTGTTTTATCATTAAATATTTGTTAGATTCACAATTGGGTTGCCCACTCCTGTCCCTGTATAGGTGAGGTGGGCAAAACAGCATCACTGTGCATAAGACAGGGCATCAATGTGACATATCACAAATGAAGCACAATATGCTCTTCAACGGGGAACCAAAAGACCAGGATTGGGAAGGGAAGGGACAGACAGGAGAAAATAATTAATTAATAAGGATTAGCCTTTTGAATGTATAGACAAATAGTTTAAAAGTCACTTGGTAATGGTATACCTCAAGCCTAATAGGCATATAAATAACATTATCCAACATCTCACAGGAAAAACAGCGAAGTGGCCTCTCCAGCTTTTCTGAAAAGAGTGCTGAAAATGTTTAATTTATTTAGTGTATATATAGGGTGCAGTACAAAATATATTAATTGTCATTGCAGCAATACAAGGCCCATACCAGAGCTGACTGGCAAATAGTGGAATCAGAAAAGTATGAAGGGACTGGAGGGATCCAAAATTTGGGAAATGCCATTTCTGACCAGATTCCTACAATGGGCACATTCAATTGGTCTAAACAACGATTTAGGATATCCACACGGAGGCTGCATGCAGAGCTGCTACACAACCTAATGTAGGAAGCTGGCTCTCTAAATGGTGCTCTAAAAAGAAGTACACCATACAGAGCGTCCAGTGGATCACCAATCGATTTGCAGAGGCAAAAGTAGATAAGACTAATGCTCTATGTTGTGGTAGTGTGGGAAAGAAGTTAGGCTTATCAGAGGGTAGTGCTAAGCACTTGATGTACTCACAGAGGCAATAAATAAGACACACACTCAATGAATAAATCCAAGACCAAATTAGAAAAATAACACTTCTTTTTATATATGTTTCAGACCCAAGAACTTCGTAATCAGATAAGTATGTTTTCAAGTATAAATACTTTTTAGATTAAAAAATCAACAGTTAATGCAAGTCTCAGAGTCCTTCAATGTTAACCTATGGAGGAAAAGAATGTTCAGCAAACACACAGTTAACATCGACTTACGAGGCCAGTCTCAGAGAGTAAAGGTAAGTATGTTGCACTGATCAGAACCACTCCAACATGGCACTCCGAGCGGCACTGGGGCGACGAGGTGCAAGGGTGCAGTAAAGCGCTGGGTGCCCAATGGTTTTCTATGGGAGCTGGTCCTCTTGACAAACAAGCTGCAGGCTCTGGCTAGGAAGACAGTCAGCGACAACAAGCAGGTAGGTTGTAGACATGGGGTGCTCAGGGACGTAGGTGCACCTTTAGTCCTTTTCTCCAGGGTTCAGGGGTGAAGGATGCAGGGGTGTCCTTAGGCATTGGGTTTCCCTGTCCGGGAGCACTCACGGTCAGTGGGTCCTGAGTGCTGAGGCTGCAGGCCTCGTTGGGGAGTCCAGTAGGGGTGGACCCAGAGTGGACTCGAGCTCAGAGGATCCAGGCACCAGTGACCTACCTCAGACTGGGTCAGGTGCGACAGGTGCAGTGGTTGCTGAAGGTGTCAGTCGTTCTCTCACCACAAGGCCGTAGGAGAGGGGGGCTGCCTGCAGAGGCTGCAGGTGACTTGGTGTAGTCCAAGATGGGTGAGACCACACTGGACTCAGAGTCTGGACAACTGGGGAACCTTGCTGGCACCATTGGTTGGCTTCATCTCGGGTTGTGGATGGGTGCAGTGGTCACTTCAGGAGTTGGGTCTTTGCTGTTCTGGAGGCTGCAGAGTCTTTTCTTGAGGCTTTGTTGTAGAGCAGATCCACTGCTCACAGGAGTCTTGAGTCTTTATGGAAGGCAGGCAGCCATCCTGGGTTTCTGGAGGCTCAGCTGCAGGACGAGTTGTCTTTATGGGCAGAGTCCATTGAGGTCACCAGGCAGACCGGCATGGTTGGTATCACGTCAGCTGCTTCTTCTTTTCCGCTTCTGCAGGTGGGACTTTTCTTTGTCCTTTGTTTCTTAAGTCATCAGAGTCTTAGTTCTAGGGTTCAGGGGTGCCATCTAAATACACAAATTAGTGACGTTACAGGGAATGCCAGGCGGTAGCCAATGGGCTGTCCACCTTTAGGGTGACTTCACCTTTTCTATGACCACTTCTGCTGGGAAGTGGGCATAACCCTAACCCTAGTGGCCTAATTCCTTCCTAACAAGATGGAAGAATTTGAAAAGTGCTGTCCGTCTTCAGCTCGTCCACTTAGTGATGGGACTGGCATGAAGTGGGCACACCTCCTAATCTGCTTAATTTTCCCATCTGTGCTGCTTCCAAAAGTGGTGTCAGGAAAGGGGGGTTAGTCATCTCTGCCATCTGGAGAGACCTGGGTCACATTACAAATGCAACTAGGCCTTTGAAGTTCCATGCCCTGGAATGTCCATCCTGCCTGGGTGAGGTGATAACAACCCCACAAAGTGCAGACTTTTGTCTCTGGCCCTCAAGAGCACTGGCTCTCTACTTGGAAGCCAGAAAAGCGTCTATGGTGGCTGAGCTGGTCAGGACCAGTCCGTCAACACACTAGTAGCTTGGTGGTTTTCAGGGGGCACCGCTCTCTGAGTGCAGCTATTAATAAATCCCTCACTGGTATAAGTGAGGGTTTATTAATCTGAAATGTTTGATACCAAACATCCCTATATTCGGAGAAGCCATCGTGTAGCTGGGAAACTTGTAGTGACTATTGTCTAGACCAGTGTTCCCCAACCCCCGGGCCGCGGACCGGTGCCGGTCCGTGGATCAATCGGCACCGGGCCGCCCGAGGAACTTCAACTTCATTTCACTGTGGCGGGCGGCCGAGGCGCAGAGCATTGCGCCCTCCCAAGCGGGCCACGGAAAAATTATCCAACATTTACCGGTCCGCGGCGATAAAAAGGTTGGACAACACTGGTCTAGACCATGCAACTAAAATGGCTTCCCTGTTCACTTACTATTTCTAAGAATCAACAAAGACATAGCAGGGACATATCTGCTAATGCAGCTATGCCCCCACATGTAATATAATGCACCCTGTCTTAGGGCTGTAAGTCTTACTAGAGTGGTGACTTACATATATTGCATACAGTGTTTAGGGGACATGGCACACATGCTGTGTGCCATATCATGTTTTCACTTTTGTCTGCAGCAAGAAACTCAGCCTGCAATGGCAGCCTGTCATGTGCTTAATGAGGGGTCCCATAGGGTGGCACAATTTGTCCTGCAGCCCTTAGGGACCCTCCTTAGTACTTCAGCCCCTAGGTACCATGGGTACCATTTACTAGGGCCTTACAGTGGGTTCTAAAGGCTTTGCCAATTGGAAAAAATGAATGTGCAGTTTTGGGGGACGAGATCTGGCACTGGACACCTGGTTGGCAGGAACCCAGTGCTCTTTCTGTCGACATTACACCAGAAACCAGGCAAAAGGTGTGTGTGGGGGGGTGACCAGGTCAAAAGAGGCACTGCCCTACACCTAGCTTTTAGACACGTGAAATGAAATACAAGGCTCTCCCAAAGCACTCCTGGGGTTCTTTCAAATTAATCAGGTATGGTGAAAAAAGAGATTGGTAACCACTATAAAATGATGGGGCAGACCCTGAACTCTTCCTATTCCATTATTCCACCAAAGGTGTTATCTCTAATTGGTGGACATGTAGCTGAGTGAGGAAGGCTCTGCCTCTTTTGTGCATTTTTTTTAGTTAGTCTGTCAAACAGTGCCCATCCACACCCCTTCTTCCTTTTGACAGTAGCAGGCTAAGATTTTGGCTTCTCCAAATTGGGAAAAACATGCAAAAATCAGGAACTGGCTGAAACCGGCTCTATAGATAGACCTCTGGAATATATAATATTTGTTGGCAAACTTGATATACGTATGTGGCAGAAACAGACAGTCTATTCGCCAAGACTTCTTATTAACCAATGCCAAGGCTACTGCATGAGTGGAGACTGAGAAAGACATCTCAGCTGTAAGGTTGGAACAGGAATCAGGAGGTTTTACAACCTGCCGGAAAATGCATGGAACAACCTTGAAAAAAGGAGCTGACTGACTGACTGACTGAGGAGGGTACAGAAAGGATCCCTGCACAAAGAGGAGGCTGACTAATAGAGAAGGTCCGTGAACAGCTATGCAGCAGGAACTGCCTATTGTAGCCCAGGGGAGGATCTGCACTGCATGATCATGTGATAAGGCCTTGCAATCCTGATTACCCCTGCAGCGTGACCACTTCCTTCCCAAATCTACACTTAATCCCCATAATCAGTCTGCGGAGAGAGGTGTAACAGCCACCAGAAAAGAGGGAAGTCACTCTGAAGAACAGACTCCAGGAAGATAGTTGGGTGCTAGAGAAGTTCACAACCATGACAGATTGTTTAATCACTGAAAGACACAGTGCTTTGTTGTGAGGACATTTTGGACTGGAGTTGGTTCCCCCGTTTCAGTACTTTCATTTCATATTTTATATTTTACACGTTTTAGCTGCATCGCTTTTAGCACTGACATTTTACACGCTTTTTCTGCATGATATTCTTCTACGAATATGCGGTACAATGTGCTTGTTTAGTTAGCCTTTTCTCGACATGTAATCAGAATTTTGTCCAAGGCCAGGAATTGGGCTGACAGTTTCTAATGGTGCAGAAGGACTAAGTCTCCCACATTCTGAAGTTCTGCTGTCCTAAATACACTATCCTATTGTCTTTGTGGGAACTGTATAACAGCTTGTGACGACTCAGCGTTAGAGTAATGCATTACTGCAATTGGCAGGTTTATCACCAGAACAGAAAGTGCCTTTGACAGCTTGGTTCTGACTACGAAGCATGCCTTTACTTCCGTAGTTTCAGCCTCAATGTGAACATCAAGGCGACCTGGGGTGAGGTCTTCATTTGTTTGGTGGGGGGTGTTTGCGATTTGAGCCTGAGGAAGACCCAGCAAGGGAGAAATCCTTTCCCAACCAACTTGAACACATGGGACTTCTGCCAACCAGTGTCCTACAGCCTGCCTTGGATGAGCTGGGTGCACTTGCCCACAACTTCATTGATTAAGGAACATGTTGATGGCCCAGAGGGCGGGAACAGAGCCAGGTGCTACTACGCCATAGCAAGTGTGAGCATGCACAGCAGCAGAGTGGTGCCACATCCAGCAAACAGCACAACCTTTGGGGCACAGCAACTGTGCTTTTGGATCAATAATGTGATGGTACCTGAAAGAACATGAAAGTAAGATCAAATGAGTACAGACTCTCCGGAATAAACTGTGTTTATATACTGATGCCTTCTGAAATGTAGATATTTGTAGTATTTTACTGTCTGCTTGCTTGAAGTAATTTTCCTTTTTAAGTAAATACACTGGCTGAACAACTAATATTTGATTGCTGTTACATGCTTAACTGACCTGAGTCTGCACCGCATGCTGTCAATGCTAAAGGGGTGCCCTTGGTGATCATTTTTTTTGTTGGTACAAATTTAAGATAAACCATAGGACACCAGCAAGAACAGGTTCTCGTGGGACTCTAGAAAGAATTCCTATGCCATGCTGCCACCCTCAAGTGCTTTATTATTCAACATAATGAGAACAGATTCCAGAAGGGGAGCTGATGAATTAGCGAAGCCAGGTCCATTGATGGTGAGGGAAAAGTTATTTCTTAACTTCATGAATGTTAGTAGTGTGAAGGGGTATTTGTCTGGCATTTAGCTATTCTCTCATGAAAGTAGTTGACATTCAGGGCTTAATTTGTGCAGACGGTTTGCAGTGATAGTCACTGCCACTCAGTTTTTGGGACAAGAACTTATATTTTTTATGCTCAGATTTTGATCCATAGTGAAAGAGAAAGAAAACCAGAAAAGGGCAAAAGAAGGAAATGAAAGATAGTAAAACAGTGGCAAAGCCAGAAAACAGGAATAAAAAAAGAACTTGTAAAAGTGACATAAACCAACAAAAAAATGTTGAGGGTTGATCTAAGAGGAATGAGATGAAATCAAGATGAGGCAACTTTGGTATTCAGCAACCTTGCCATTCAGGAGTGCTGGTGGCAAGCTCCTTGTTTAAAAATTGGCCCCAGCAAAGTATTTTATTTCACAAATTAAGCACCGGATGATCCAGGATAGATAGAGACATGTAAGGGTCCTTTTGCAATAAGTTGTGATGTTGGGATGCTTGTGACAGGACTTGCTCTCTTTCTCGCTCTCTCTCACAAACATGGGCGCACACACAAAACACACTGGCACAAAAAATAACACCAGACTCAGGCATCTCTGCTGTTGTAGGATATCTAGATTAGCACCAAATAACACCACCGTGTTTGAGGAACACTACATTAGAGCAGGCACTAGAGAAATAGGGATTGCTTGGGAAGAGCTAGTAAGTGACAACAGACAGACTGTGATGTTGCCAGCATTTGTATAGTGTGATCCTATTATTTCTGTAGCTTTCTAGGACTTTCAAATTCTATGCGCTCTTTCTGCATCGGTCTTGGATTTCTCAACAACAAAAGTTATTGTGGTCTTTTGCATTCCACGTACTTTATATGTAAGTTATATCCCCTTAAAGCTGGCATACTTGGCTCTGTCAAGGCTGTGTTTGCAGATGGGGAGTTCAAGCAACAGGTTCATGGGGTTGCAATGTGAGCTGTCTGTCTGTATGTTGCTGTCAGAGTCAGACAAATCTATAAGGCAATCTGGCAGTGCCAGAAAGGCTGATCTTGACAGAGCAGTGTGTTAGCTGGTTTATTTGGCTGTTTGTAGTTCTTTTGTGGTCTGGGAAGTCGTTTTTACTTTGGTTTCCCTCATATTACCAGAAACATTGCCTGCAGCAAGCACAACTGCTTGCATTCTTCCATATCTTGCAATAGAGGTGCAACACAAAGCAACACATGCCCCTGTAGCCATTGCGGTGCAGAAGGGCCCCTAACCACTCAGGGGGGCCAAAGCCCACTCAGAGGAGCCCCATTTCTCTTAAGGTCAATAAATATCTGTGGGCCAAGGCAGAATCAGGGGCCTTTATCACATTCTGCAGTGGGGACCCATCATTTTGCGTAGTGCTGCTGCTTCTGAAAACAACTGTAAGGCGTGTCTCTACAAGTTTAAAACTGCCACGATGTGCAAATGTGGGTCACTTTTTTAGCTATCTGATTTGTTGGCTAGGACACTTTTTTGGTGCCTGGGCCCTGTAATTGAAATGTAAATATAGAAGTGCAAGTACTCCTTACCCCAGAGTACCCTTTGCTGCTGAGAAGTGCCAGTACTCACCCACTAAATGCATGGGAGCAGTGCCGAGAATGCCCTTACTATCCCTTCCAAATTAAAGTGGTGCAGGTACTGAGTATCTGGTAGTATTTAAAGCACTGCCTGGGCCCATTTTCTGACCATTCCGATCCTGTTGCCGTGTGTATGCTGATGAGGGACATAAGCTGGCCACTTTTTACATTTAAACTTATCGTATCCGATGGAAAATGCATACGTTAATGTAGCAGCCAACTATGAATGTGGTCAATACGTTTAAATGAAAAGCTCAGGTTTTCAAAGCATCAATCAAAGAAAGTCAGGAAGGCCCATCACACTGCTGACAGGCTCAGTCAGGGCTAAGAATCAACTTAGAGGTGGAAATAGCTCTGAATGGAGGCCTGGTAGCTGTTTTTATTCGGAGCGTCATTTTTCTTCCTAAATAGTCGAATGATGTATTTTAGAATGCTCTGTTATCGAAGTGCAGTATTTTCTCGGGATGAAACCTCTCCGCTTCAGGTGAGCTGGTCGGTCTTCCCCTCTTAACAAACTGATGGCTCAATGTTGCTGGAGCCGGCAGGCGCTGTAGTACCACTGACTGTCGCTGGGTGTCTCTTCCCACCCTCCAGCTGCGCTGCACTCCGTCTCCGAACCAAGTTAAGTGTCGCCGCCGACGCTGGTCGCTGCTTTCCCTGCATGCGGCTGTCCAGGGAGCGGTGTCAGCCTCCGCCAGGATCTCTGCTACAGTTGGGGACCCTTTGTCCGCTCCGGATTCACCGCGGGAGGAGAGGCGGACACGAGCTGCATTCGTTTTTGGGCACCCAGGGCACGAAGAGGGAGAGAGCCGCCCTTCCTGGGCAGGAGGAGTCGCTGCCCAGCCAAGACCCGTACCCAGGTAAAGCAGCACTTAAAGGGCGTGAGGATTCCTTTTCGCCACAGGGGCCTGGGAAGGGCGAAGGGAGCAGGGACCAAGCACTGCTGCTCACGTGCGCAACAGTGTCTAGCGCCCAGAGGCTGTGTACTGTGATCCTGCCAACTGCAGCGGGATGAGTGGTTCACGCGTCGTTTGTGATTGTAGTTGCAGTTGATTAGCGCTTCTTACGGCTGACAAGGCGCCGAAAGCATTCCACTGCCTATTGTCACTCTTCCCAACTGATCCTGCTTAGCAAGTGCGTGCCCATTTCAACAGCTAGAACAGCTCAAGTGATGTTTATGTTTTGTAGTTTTCCAAACATCGCTTGTCCTGACTCTCACGTTCCCTCTTTAGCAGCAGACACGCCTGGTGCCCAGCCGAGACTCCACGTGCAGGCGGGACCGGTGCAGCGCCAGCGGTCTGTGGTCGGGACATGCCCCAGTGCCTCATTATTGCCGACAGTGCCCGAGGTCCGGTGCTGCTCTGGAGGGGGAGCTGTTCGTGCTGTGTTCTCCTTTACCGAGACCAGTCCTTGCCCCCTGCCCCTCCCCTTGTGCCCGGACTTTCCGTGTAGTTCCATCACAGCCAGGTGCTCCTGGGGCTGGTCGTTGCGCCCCCTGCCCCCAACCCACTTACCACAGAACCGAAATTTGCTGCTAACTAAATTTTTATGGGATTATCTTCGAGCAAGGGGAGGGTACGTTATTGACAACCCTTTGCCCACTAGGGTAGCAAGGGTGCCATGGGCCCTGGTGCAAGCAAGGGAAATTGTCTCTTTGATTACTGTTGGGGTGGTAAATACAGCAATTATCAGGGTTGGGGGGGGGGAGGGGCTGTGGGCCCCCGTGCTGCTGCACCAGTAGTGGCTTCTCTGCCCTTGCCTCCTTTGTCCCATTCCCCCATCAGAACCCCCCCCCCCCCACCCCCCCAATCGCTTCTTTCTCAACTGCCCCCCTTCCAGAATTCCAGCGTGACCCATCCTTTTTAATCGGGGATGCAAAGAAGATCCTCTAATTAGGTTGAAATTAAGTGAGATATCTGTTCTTTCACCGAACTCCGCAGCAACTTCCCACATCTACTTTACGGGGTTTCTAAAAAAAAAAATCCTCAGAAAAATAAAAACGATGTGTTCCTCAGACCTAAAGTTGTACCTTTTATGCGCTATCAGTGCCCACCGGGGCCTCTGACTCTTCACCCTACAGCAGGAATGAGCGGTAGTGTGAACCACAAGTGCTCGTGTGCGGTTCAAACTTCCCTCCTTGGCGCCTGTGGGAGTGCTCTGTGTATGAAACAGCCGAGTCCGCCAAGGGAACGGCTTCCTCGGGGACGGGGTTTGGTTAATGTGACTCCAGCAGATGTCGCCTTTGAACCCTAGCGTTGGCAGCCAGCCTTGCCCGATACTTCAGCTGGTTTCTTCCATACCCTTCAAGTCCCCTTCGCAAAGGTACTCACTCCACTGCTGGGGTAGCGGCGTCACAAAAACTGCTGCTAAAAAAACAGCAATGTCGTGATTTTATATTAGACTGTCATGCATTTCTTTCTGTGGTTCACGTGTTCCTGGTAGAACACACTTGTGAACCACTGGATAAATGATCCATGTAACCTGTTGCTTTAGTTGGCATTCTTTTCACGTCATAGGGCAATAAAAACGAGACAAACTGCAGCCACATTCAGCTGCCCCAGCTGGCATGGGAACCGATTGTTTCAAAGATGCAGCTTTCGAAATGTCCAGGCTGGAAGCTGGGCAGGTGGTGCCAGGGGCAGCTCAACAGATGCTTTCTAGGATTCTAGATCAGGAAATACCCATTTGCAGCGAAAAATCACATGTGAGCAAAACACATGTGTGGGATTTTTTTTTTTTTAGTGAGACAGCTATTCTGAAGGCCTTGACTGGTGTCTTGTTCTAACTAGAAAACACAAAACAACTGTCATCCAGACCATTAATCCAATCGTCCCGAGCACAGATAATGAACTGATGTGAAACCATTAAACGTGTAGGGTATTTTTAGTGGGGAAGTAAAACGAGGGTTTTGGTGTGTTTCATGTCTGTGCAGTGATAGAATGCTACAACGTGTATGGTGTTCCATGCAGGATTTTCATGTTGAGCTTGATTTTCATATTAGAGTGTGTCAGCCCATGGCTGCTCTTTGAATGATAAAATACAGCAATAACCAGGGCCCAGTGCCCTCCTCTGGACACCGTTCCTACTGCATCTGCTGCACCAATTGAGGCTGCATCCCTTAATTCACAGAAGGGCCACAGGAATTTTGTGATTGTGTTGCTGCTGCATGTTTTTTTGCACAACTATGGATTTGCTGTATTTGCCACACAACCCATAATCTGCTGCTAAGTATGCAGATTACAACTAAATAAAATGTACCTAGGTCAAACGGTTCAAAAGTTACTAAAACACAGCAACATGCTGCTGTGCAATGGAAGGCCCTTTGCCAAGGTTGATTGGTCATCTTTCTGTTGCTTATTGCCATATCTGGGTGTTAAACCAGTACTAATGAGGTGCAGCTTATGCCCAGGCAGTGTTAGCACGTGTAACAAGCATTTGCAATGCAATGGCTCTCGGGTTTGCTCGACTTAAACCTATTAGCTTTGTAGAGTCCTAACTGGACTTTTCTTGCCACATAAACTGAAAATGAAAAGTAATACAGTTGTACATAAGTGAGCTGATTTAAAGCGCCATGCCATGAGCTTGAAGGAGCACACAAAAGGAAACAGAAGTTCACTCGCAATCAAATGTATTGGCCGTTATGCAATTATCCATATAACAGGGTCGATGTCATGCCGAGCAAGATCGCGCTGCATAGGAAATAAAAAGAGAAAGTAGTCCAGAAGCCATGCAGAAAACATGGAGCCTAATTTTTCAGTAGTTGGTCGGTGTGCTCGAGGAGGGCTAAACACCAGAAAAGGCATGACTTATGCATGCCTTTCACAAATAAAATCAAGCGATTTTTAAAAGGCAAGCCAACGAAACAACGAAACTGATGGGCGTGGTTAAAAGCCCACAGAGAGATTACAGCAGGCCTAAAAATGAGAAAATAATGCAATAATTGTATCACAAAATTTTCCGCATTACGCCACATAATTTGCCATTTTTTGCCACTTAATTTAGTCTCCCCTGACGCATAATTTGCCCTCCTCTGATGCGTAGTTCAGTGGCCCTGAGTTCCCGTCAGTCCTTGGTGGGGTCCTGCATTGTGAGGCGGCATTTCCTGCGGGGGGGTGTGTGTGTGTCAGTCTTCTTTTGTGCATGGTACTGGTGACGAGGAGGGGTTGGATCATGTCATGGTGGGTGACAAGTTAAAGAGGCACTTTCTAGGTTTAATGATCTTGTCATGTTTAATATATTTCTCTTTTCCTTGATGTGGATTGCTCCACTGTTGTTCTTATTCTTAGGAGGTCTTTGTTGCCTTGTTGCTTTTCTTGCTTAGTGTAGTTTGTCTTGTACCAACGGAAGGATTTTGGAAGTTGTATTGCCTTTGTGGTGTGTATTTTTCGCAGTACTATCTGCAGTCCCGGAATAAAGGAGATATTTAGTGTCTGTCTGTGCTATGATGTGTTCCGCCTTCCGTTTGGAATTCAGTAGAACTTGCTTTTCATAGTACTGCCCGTTGCAGGTGGAGGCCTGCACTCTTGTGTTTTTCCTGCTCCACAGCAGCTGAGCTCTGTTTTGTTTCTGCTGTCAGTTGATTTCTGGCACTATGGTAAGTTTCGGTTTTGATTTGACCTAGTTTTAAACGTCCATGTTCTGCTCCTGTTAAGGGCCCCCTTCCAGTATTTTTACCTAGCAAAAGTGAGTGTGAGTACTCATGCTCCTCGTGAGTGCAAACATAGGATTATTAAATGCAGAGATGGTCAGTGACGCTATTATCGGGCTACACCCAACATATGGGCTCAGACCTTTACCAAGGGCTCAGGTGCAGGGTAAGGGACAATAAATATCATTATTGCTCAAATCAGAAGTCATTAATGCTATTACTACATTAATGTTATGGCAGTGCCTGGTACACTTTCCCCCCTTCCCCGCGCCCATGGTCTTCCATCTCTGCTGTTTGATAGATCTTAAAATGATCTGTGGAATGAGAGATCCCAAAATCAACCCAATGCTAGCTGTTATTGACTGATTTCTGAAAAATCTGATTGGCTGGCTTGCTCTCAGCATTTGAGTTCCTGTGCTAGCCTTGGCTTTTTCTAGCCTGGTGCGCTTTATCCTTATAACTGGGCGTCTCTCCGTCTCATAAGATTGCAACACTGTGTCTTCAGGTTTTGTCCGGAGCTGAAGCACACTGTATATGTTTTGTTTTTTGAATGTTTGCGATTTTTGTTTCTCTGCAGACTTTGCTGTCTCTCTCTAAAACTTGTTCGGCGGGTTGTGCTTACTCGGATGTCATCACTGCGGGCTATCTTTGAAGCTGTAAAAGCGAAGGTCTGCCACTGAGCATACATTCCGGCACAAATATAACAACACGAATTAAATGTTTCTTTTGGCCTGCAGAACTCACAAGAGAAATCGCAGGGGGGCTGTTACACGAGGAAACAATCTGGAATCTAACCAGACAGTTTTAATTCTATTATATAGTTAAAACTATCCCTAAATATACATTCACACCTCAATAGAATACATGTATGGCTGTTTCTTCAATGTTTATGTGCATTGTGCTCATGATAGCAGTGGATTGAAATGAGTGTGGGCAATGCAAAGTCTGCAAATATTTCTCCCAAAGTGTAAATGCATATGCACACTCCATTTTTGTGCCTATTGGGTCTGCATCTTTAGATATGTACCTGTGTACATTTTCACCGTGGCATACAGCCATCCAAGAAGCAAAGGTGCCTCTAAGGGTGATTGGGACATAACCCTGTATAGTCCCAAAGGCTGTCTTGATCCTAATAAAGCTCATTTTATGCCCAACAAGGATCGAGACAAAAGTTGATGGAAGTGTCTGGGCCCCCATTAGTAAAATGGTGCTGGTGCCTTCTTGCAGATGGATTGGGGGTCGGTCCATGATCACAGGTGAGCGTCGGAGGTGTGACCGGTGCTCCTACAGTGGCATCTGCTCTTGGGGGCCGAGGAGAGAAGTGCACTGAGGTCTTCAGTGGCCCAGCGACTTCCTGAAAACTGACTATATAGATAATTTTAGCCTTTGTGCAGCAGTATCGGAATCTTAAAGCATATCCTGATTTGTAATGGGTGCTAGTACAACGAAGGTTGTCATGTCTCGTTTGCTGTACTAAGAAGTGTTTTCTGCAACACCTACCGGTGATTGATGGTTGTGAAATACAGAGCTTTCTTGGGTTTGATGACATATTTAACCCATCCTTGCTGACTTATTGTATTTTGTACTCGCCCATTAGCAAAATGTATTGGCCTTTTCAGTCGAAAGCAGTTAGCTGCAGTTAATATTTTATCCGCCTTCTTAAAGTTTTACTAGCCTTGATCTAGTGGGTGAGAGGATTTTGCAAAGGTTGTTATAACTGCAGATGTGCTAACATCGAATAGTATGGGAGCAGCTCATTGAGACTGATGCTGTAGGCGTGCAATGTGGGGAAGATAATGTCCTCAGAGTTAATCTGTGGGTCCAGGTTCATGAGACTGATCTTACTCTGGTGTCAAGGTATCAATAAATAACATCTTGTCTGCCATGATGGGAATGCTGCATCTCTGCCCCACTGGAAACCACACACTGCGTTGTGCTGCAACCTTACTGATCTTATCAGAAGCAGTCTTTAGAAACTGCTGGAGGCCCTTGACTAGAAAGAATCCCTGAAGAGGTTTGAACAGAATCTGAGATTATGTCATATAAAGGATGACTTGTGCGCATGAGACTTCATTAAACACGTGGGGCAATTGACACTAGCCACGACGAAGACTGTATTCCAAAGTGTCAGACTTGCAGCAAATGAAGCAGTGTGGCCCATGTGATATTTTAGAGCTGCATGGACTAATCGTTTGTGTTTATATAGCGCTTCATGCTGCAATTCTGTTGTTTCTATGTGATGTACAGCACTGGTGTTACTATAATCTGGTTTCTCGGTTCTTAATTTACTGAACTAGGAAGAATGGAAGGCTAACTCAGCTTGCCAGGGACTCAAACTCATAACTTGTACATGCAGAAAGTGTGTAAGTCACTGAGCCACCCTGCCAGATATTGGTAAGAAGGGTCAATCAATATTCAGAGCTTTCTAGACACACCTTTCGAACTGGCAAACGTTATGGGCTCGGGCTCCGCTGTGAATGAACTCTGTAATGTGTTGTAGGAGACTGAGTAGGGTCCTAGCGAGGCACAAACAGCAGTGACGAGTGATATCCTTGGAGTGTACCTCGCCAGTGACTTGTGATTTGGAAGGGGCCCCACTGAAGCAGGGTCGGACTGGAACAGAAATAGGCCCGGGCACCAGAATAAAAGTGGCCACGATAAGTGAATTAGGTTAGACAGCTAAAAAAGTGGCCCATGTTTGCTAATTGGGGGCGTTTTTAACGTGTAAAAGCCCGCTGTAGCAAGTGTGTTCGCAGATATGGAAGACTGTATGGATTTGAACTGCAAACAATGTTGGTGTTAAAATAACAGAAATCAACAGTAGAAACCGACCCACCTGATCATAAAGAGGACCACAAACAGCCAAAAACCGGCCCACACTAACCCGGCAGACCACTGCCTCGTTGCCCTTCCGGGCAGTCCAACCCTGCATTGAAGTGTTCCATATTGGCGAGGGGGTGAGGGGGACTTGGGGTTCTTGAAGTGGACCAGGCTAGTGACGTGGAGAATAAGTAATAATACGCCACTGGGGCCACTGGTTGCCCGAGTGCTGTTTTACTAAATGTACATGCCATGATGCAGTGTTTTCGCCGCAGTGGGGAGTTTAGAAGTCGAATATTCTTCACAAGGCCAGAATGCACATTTCCATTCTGTACCCTTAGCTCCCGACGTCCCTTGTCCCTCCCTACAGGGCCTGCATTTCATCCCTTCCCCCACTCGAGGCTAAGGCCTTTCGACCCGTGACCCCTCCCCGGGCGTCGCCTCTCCTCAGCAGCCCAGAGGCGCGCAGCTCGTTATAAATGACAAATTGCACAATGGTCCCGGGCAGCGGCTGCAGGCCTCGGCCTCTCAGGGCTTTACAGAAAGTGCGGGGTAGCACTTCAGAGATTATTCTGGTGGCAAAGGATTATGGGTGACCCAGTTCTCGATCCTGCCTCACGCATTTCTCTAATATTTAACCGAGGCATAATGAGGCAAGACAATGTTGTGGAGAGATGTGATGTCATGTTGAGCAGAAAGGAGAAGAAAGAACTAGATTAAAGAAGGCCCTGGGGCAGGTGGGTGGGGACAGGATGTTATGTCATGCAGGGGTGTGTGAAGCACCGAGGAGCAGCCGTCTTCAACCTTCATGACTAAACGAATCTTCCCCTGGCACGTGCACAAAGGTAAGTTTTTTTTTACTGTTCACTGGAGCTCATTTTATCAAACTGTGAACGGAATGGCAGGCCTCAAAGTGTTTTACCCCAGGTTCTGCAAGACTGCCCCGCCTCCTAGGTTTACCTCTGGTAGTGGTGGTCAAATGGCAAGGCCAAATAGTAGTGTGTCGTGGTCCTTAGTGTAAGGAAGGACATACACCCCCGGCCGCTGTTTGAATTATAAAGTGCAACATAAAAACAGAATTCAGTGGGTCCCGCATACCTGTGGGCCCCGGTCCCACTGCACCTGCTGCACTAATGAAAGCTACATCCCTAGGGCCAAACTCTACCCGAAAACGTGAGATAAAGTGAAAATACCCTGTGACAAACAAGAATATAGTGCATAACATAGGCGCCGTTTCCTTCGAAGTGAGAGACATTTCATACTTAACAAATCTATCACACAGTAAACATTTGTGCAAGGAAGAGCAGATTGCAGTAAATCTGTCTACAGGTATTTGACCCTATAGAGGTTGTAGTCAACAGGTGGAAGTCACAGCATTATTTGAAACAGAGGGCAAACATGAGTATTGGTACAGGGCGAGTTAACTCTTTCGGTACTAGGCTCGTGTTTCTGGTGGTTCAGTCTTCAATGTTGAAGGAAGTTCTTTTGTGAGAGCCATAGAACGAGGCGTGCAATCCCATCCTTTGGTGCAGTGTGCCTGGTTTGTGTAGCCCTCCCTGCACCAACTTTTGCTGACCAGGGACAACCAACATTGCACACAAACGCATAAAATCTTCCTGCTTCTCCGGCTAACTTGCGGAATGACTTTGGTGTTTTTAATAGCCCAATTAATTCACGGCGGAGAGAGGCATTGTTTATAGTTTGTTTAAATTAAATGTTGTAGGCACATTCTTGTTGTCAGACCTTCTAGGGCGAAACGGTCATTCCAGTTTGGAAGCCAAGCATTTGCCACACCAATAGGTCTGGCTTGAATTTTGATTCCTGAGTAAAACATTAAAAAGCCTGCTACAGTGTAACATCAGCACAAAACAATTCCTTTCTGAATGCATTGTATATGTGAGATGATTAACTTAATGTGTGATTATTCTGAGTACCTTTGGGATGTAAAATGTTCCCTCATGCATTGTAGTAGAAGCAACCCATAAGAGCCAGAAAGATAAACTAAACAGTCGACACCATAAGCTAAGCGATAAATACCCCTCTTGGCAGATCCAAAGACCACCCCACATATTTTAAAGAATGGATAGTAATTGTCTTACAGACAGCTGCGCCTCCAAGCCAGACCCAAAAAGAGATGTCTCATGTACTAATAGGTGAGAATGGGTTTACGAAACTCTGATGAGGTCAAAAACAGAGTAAAATCTTAGGTAAGGATATGAGTTTGGTGTCAGTTTGCTCAGAGAAGAGCATTTGTGGGCTTTGCGGAATTGCAAAAAGAGGATCTAAAGACCATCTGTAAGCACGAGTGGTGTAGGTATCAACTGGGTCAGTTGGTCGTGAGGAAATGCTTCAAGAAACTAAGCCTTGCGTAGTTGACTTTTACACATATTCATTTAAAATAGTGACAGCAAACAAAGGGGTAAAGTTAAGAGTGAGTGGTGATATTTAGAAAGTGTAGGAAAATGTTGGTTGTATCCCTATAAGCATTATTGCATCCCTCCGTTGTTCATCAAGTGAGCATGCCCATAAAGCGTCCAATCAGCTGCCAGCTGAAAGCCTTTTTCTTTACTCAGCAGCAGGTAATAGGGTCTTGGCCTTCTTTTGATGCAGATGTAGGAGTGATTAGTACAGCATTTTCAGTGGGACCAACTCCAGGGTGCAAGAGCCCACTGCTGCCCAATTTTGGCTGTGTTTTACTATCTAACTGAGAAACAGACACAAGCATTTTCCTTGTACCAGTGGATGAAGGAGATGTGCAGTTAATAGGAAACACCTGGTTGTGCGGACACTCTGCCTTTAAAAGGGCCCAGAAACAGGCAGAAACAAATAGGAAATACACTTAGTGGGCAACAGAGGGATGCAATGAGTTCGGTTGATGCCTGCTTTGTCTGAACTTAAAAAAGTAGCACTATTTCCTGATTTGCTTATAGTACAGTTGGGAGGGTGTTATCAAATGCAGAATATTGACTACTGAGGAACATGGGTTTTTAATTGAGGGGGTGAAAACCCTTCTAAAGCAACAACCACGGTCCTTTTCAAGAGGAACCACAGGGTGAACATCACTTGTTTTGCCCCTTCCGGGCACGCAGGCCTGGGGCTTTCCCAAGGCGGTCCATCTACTGGTCCTGTAGAACATCATAATATGCTCGGTCGAATCTGTTAATAGTTTGCTGGAAGTTTAAGTATGTCTGAGGCGGCGAAAGGTCCACTGTGGTTCTGTTAAGTATAGTTATGATATTCTACAGGACTAATAGATTTGCGGCCTAGAGAAAGCCCCACGCGTGCTTGCCAAGATGAGGCGAAACACGTGTTCGATGTTACCTTTTCATACAATTTGGTTCATTACTTGGAACCAACATTTTTGTTTAATCATTATTAATAAAATAGCTGTATTTAACTCAACAACTGGATCCACGAATATGTATGTATAACAAGATAAGAATACATATAAACTTGATTTGTCCTCTAATCTTTTATGACTTGTGCTCCAATGGGTAAGGCGTTTTCCCATTTCTGAGGACATTCGAGAACCTGGAATCGTCCAAACAACAAAGGATTGGCGATCCAAAAGACATCAACCCCTCCTTCCATCTAAATCACACCTACACATGCATAGTGACTCGTGTGGGTATATTCAGTATCACAAAGGGGTGTTCTAAAGTTCTTTTGTGAGCGCTTTAGAAAATCTTTGTTGAAAATTGAATGTGTTAAGCCCAGGAGGTTAAAATACAGAGGGCTATACCCTGTCATTATTGACTTGTGCGCATATATGCCATCACGCTGGAACTGGCTATAAAGTAAACAAAATGGCCTCTACGGGGTATTGGGACATTTGTGCGCATGCATGGTGATGCATGTGTGTATGTACACATGATGACACTGGGGCTGGCCATTCTCTTTTATTGTTTTCACCAGTGCTGTATACCATAGCTTTGGTTTATTTTGGCAATGGTGTTTAACATTGGTAACAAACCTTCAAAGGAAAGGCCTACAGGCTTTTCCATTGTTTGTCCTTGGGGGTGGAAATGTTTCCAAGGAAGGTGCTTGAGTTATTTGTTTTGTTTGTTTCAGTTAAGTAGGTCCAGGTGTGTTGATCCTGTTCCAAAGTGGACTGATTAGGCTGAGAGACCGGCGATATGCTCTGGTGATCAGGTAGTTCCCAATGGGAGTAAGAGGATCTGTAGGAAAGCAAAGAAGAACTGGTGGGTCAAGCATGTGGAAGGACAGGCAGATAGGACTGTGAAGCGTGGCTGATAAGTCAAAGAGGAAGAAAGGTTAAAACCCAATTGATCATTGTGGGGAGGAAAATATATTTTAAGGCAGTGGAAGAACAGTACCCAGGAGGGTGAAGAATGGGAGGATAGGTCCGATGTTTGAAATATTAGTCTGAGAGTGAGTTTGAACCTGGCACACATTGCCGTTATGTCTGTTGTCGACTGATCACCCTTATCCAAGAGGTATCCAAGTAGAGAGAAAGCTATTTTGTCAAGTGTTCTTGATATGGCAAGTGTGACTGGTCCAGTTGGCTATGCAATTAGAGTTAATGACAGTTAATGTGGGAACCTGCACTGGAGGAAGCTCATTCTTCTATTCTTGGAGTGAACATGAAGACAATTCTCTCACACTCTTTTGCTGGGAGATGCCTTTGGTGTATGTTCAAGCAAGAAAGTTCCAACATTCTGTAGTGATGCACTGGACCAGATCATATCTAATGACCATATAAAGTTGTTTGCTTCTGGTGTGGTGTGTCCACTACGAATGTTCCCTAAGAAGGTGTACAACATTTCTTTTGTTAGTTTTGGTTATTTTATTGAGAGAAGGTACAGGAGGGTTGGCCTTGCACGGGGCAGCCTGGAAGATGGTGGGCTAGTGCGTATGTAGACTTTAGGAAAACAATTTGATAGTATCCAAGATGGATGTGG
This sequence comes from Pleurodeles waltl, assembly GCF_031143425.1. Taxonomy (NCBI): domain Eukaryota; kingdom Metazoa; phylum Chordata; class Amphibia; order Caudata; family Salamandridae; genus Pleurodeles; species Pleurodeles waltl. Next base: position 447,667,654 of record NC_090437.1, read on the forward strand.
AAGGCCGGACCGGGAGTTTCTAGAAGTTTACCCATTAGGACAAAGGCAGATTGGTGGAGCGATGAGGTAGGCTCAGGAGGGTGGATATTTTAGGGGAGCCTGGTGAATAAGACGTTTAGTATATTGTTAAATATTTTTGGTAGGTAGTGCAACCAAGAGTAACTTTTTATGAGCTTAGATTCAGCACATTAAAGCAAACGTGTACAAGTTGTGCATATGCATGTCATCCATTGTGCAGTCTGTAAGCAAATCCTCCTTACCCTTGCCATGAAAATTATTCCAGTTGGCAATCTCCTTTATGATAATCTGGCATCCCACCAGTACATTGTGTAAATATTTGTCTTTCCAGGTTTCAGCATTCATTTTGGAAATCAACATGGCTTCCTATCTCAGTTTCGGCACAATATGTAATCTTACACAGCTCACATTTCTGATATTGTGTCTGATTTATCCAGCTATAATTTCAGGAGTACAAAGAAGCGGTTTTTATTCAACTGTAGGATTGTTCATGCATAGATAAAGTTAGCTGAATTTTTTTCTGAATCAAAGTGCGAGTTTGTGCGCGGTTGTGTGTTTATAAGCATGCAATTTCTTTAGTTAACCAAACAGAAGTCTAAAACTAGGAGTCAATGGCCCTTGTTCTATTATAGAAGCGAAAGAAATGTAAAGTAGAAAAATCTGTTTGAATTATTACACTTTCCTTGCGAGGTAGGTAGAGAAGGTGTCGAGCCAGTCTTTCAAATGTGAAGACCTGCCCTGATTTAAGCATTTTTGGTTATGGATTAACAGTAACTTGTTCTTGGGGAGATGGTGGCTGAGACAATTTAACCTGTTGTGGGCATGTTTTGAAATTGGTCATTGAGTTATAAGCACCCTCAAAACGTATATATAATAAGTTTGGGGCGGATATGTGGTTACTTTAGTGATGAAGTTATTGACCAATGAATCTGGACAAAAGTCTTCACCCGGTTGCGTGATCGGGAGAAATCACTTTATCCCAAGTCGCTGTCCTTCCATCATCTGCCGAACGATCATGAGTATTACTAAGCAACAGGTCAATCGCTACAATGCACATCTGTCTAAAAACTGGACAGATATGATGCTGCCTGACCAGCGCCTTCCTTCAGGAGGCCAGCTGTTTGTCTGGGGGGCAACTTCATCACAATAAACTTTATGAAAACGTTGCCATCATTAGGGATGTGCAAAGTTCGCACTCTTTTCCTCATCCTTTCTGAAGTTTTGTGGAAAACTGTCAATTTTTAAGAAGTTGCAGGATTTATATTTTTCTTATATTTGTAAGAAAGCAGTAATTTGCAACATTTATGTAGCGGATTCAAATTCTGCGTTGCCTTTTCCCCTGTGTTGCTAATTTGAGGTAGCAGGTGGGGCCCACCTGCACTGATTTTTGGGGAGCACGGCTTATTGTCCCTCAATGGACTTCAATCCAGAGCAAGCAAGAGAAAACATTAAAAGGGGGGAAGGAAGGTAGAAGAGACGTATGGAAAAACATTGACAAAGGGAGAGAGCGGGGATGAAAAAGAACCCACAAGTGTGAGATAAAGAGATAGGGAACTTGTGGGGGTGGATTAAAGAGGCACGAGATGGAATCAAGACCACGCAGCTCATATTTGGCACCCCAATCTTCGATAGCACCGACCACAGGCTTCTAACCAATACCTTGGGCCTTGGCACTTATTCTTTTACAAATTGATGACTTCATCTGCTGCAAAGAAAACAAACCACAGAAGGTAAACGTGTTGATAAACTAGTCTAACAATTTTGCACAGGCTCGTTTTACATGTTTGAAGGCATGTGGCTACAGGCTATTTTCATGCCTCTAGATGTTCTCAGCCCTGGGGACTGAACACTTAGCTGCCGCAGAGAATTTGTTTCCATATCTGACTGCAGATCAGAGAACAAGTTAACATCAGCTCCCGAGCTACACACCGAATCCCACAGGGCAGGATTTGGCCTGATTTATGAAAACTTTCCAGTGCCCACATTTTGCTATTGTGCGATATTCCTGTTAGGCATGCATGGGAAAAGATGATATCGGAAATAGCGTGTGAGAAAAAGATCCAGTGTACAAAACTATAAAAACGTTGTTTAAGTGCCACGTTCCACAGACGCCTTATACAGTGGGATGTCTAATGTTTGCGAGGCTGGGCCCAGTGATCCCAGCAAAGGCCTATGCTGTGAAGCTGTCGGCTTCTATTTTCAAAAAGTTGTGCCAGCAGCCATTAGCCAGTGCACGAAAGCCAGAAGATATCTGAATACTCCTGGCCTCACAGCACTGGTTGTTGAGGTCGAACAGAAAATATTTTTTGACACTTTCTCGCAGCATCGTTCCAGACAGATTCCCCACACAAAACTTTATTCAAGCACTCATTATTCAAGTGGGGTACTTTGTTTTTTAAGGCTGGCATGTTATTTTTAAATGACTAAAGTTCAATTTATACTTTTTTCCTTAAATTCAATAGACTTTTTTCCTACTTTATGCAAAATGTTGTCTTACATTTTAGCATCCCCTTTCTAGTCTCAAAGACTACACTTCGGGAGGGCATAAGCTTTGGCTCTGTAGCACTCTTCCCTTCGAACAGGTGCACTTACAGATAGACTCGCACTGAAAGGAACCTACCGAGAAAGACAAGCCAGGCCTGTATGACAGCCCTGCCATTGTGGCTGACTAGAAGCCGGACACAGGGCCGGCTTTAGGGCGACGTGAGCATAAAGTAGCATAGAGGGTTAATATGCCTTCTGCAAAGAACAGAACTATATTTTATGTGGATAGCTGAGTGGATTAGTAAAGCCAGCCTTCAGTAGCGCTTTAAAATAAATGAATATTTGTGAAAGAGGGGCTATGGAGAGATGACGGGCACATTTACCAGGTGGTAGTGAAATAATCTGAGTAGGTGGTGACAGGGTGGCCGCAAGGGTGCCACCAGCACAAATGCCGGCCCTGGCCAGACGCATCACTGCCACTCCACCACCCGGTTACCAGTTGCATAAAGCTTAGTTCCTGCTGGAGAATTGTTAATTAATGAGGGTCATTCCAAAAATACATGAACACTCCTGTGATTAATGAATGAGACTACAACTTACTTCACACTGTTCCAGTGAGTTATGCATGCTCCGTGACTTATTCAGTGCTTCCCTATGTGAACTTATTGTAATGATGATGTTAGAAAATCACTTGCATTTTCTTTCTCTAAACCATTTAACCTACATTTTGACTCCAGAGAGGGCACCACTCTGTTTGGACTGGAATGCAGGCATCCTTTTTTATCAGTTTAGGCCTGACAGCGTAGCTGTCTGCCAAGCATATTATTTTTGTTTCAAATATTTAAGATAGAGTGATCTTTGTATCCACCCAGGAGGGGTTTAACTGGCTCACATTATGCTATCGGGTATTTAGCTTATCATTCCACCGTGCAGGAAACGCTTCCAGTGGGATGCAGGAGGACTATTTTATATCTGTAAAGTACACTCAATCATCACACTGTTTGTCACATTCAGTTCTTTATCTCCTATATACTGTCTACTAACTAAACAATCTTTTTGCTACCTTTTTCCTCCAATATGGGCAAAGCCAATAGAACAGACTTTAAAATGAATGTGTGCTTACTGCACACCAAAACAGCATTTGTGAAGGGCTATGCTTACATGCGTTGGCACAGACCAGTCAGTTTTGCCAATGCTTCTTTTAATTACAGTAGTGGAGACTGACAGAGATGGTGACAGATTACGAAAATTTGCATTCTTTTGTACACTTTCCCCAGTCCCTGTTGTGGCGCCCTGTCTCTTTTAACCAGCATATATTGAATCGTGCATGCCTTCAAGTGCCAGTTGCACTGAGATAGCAAGTTGTCCTCTGTTGTCTAAATTGCAGCCAGTATCTTCCTTAAGTTGCCCCAGTTTACGAGTTCCATATGTGAAGGGCCTGCTGGCGGATTTTAAGATTAAGAAGATTGAGCTGTACTGTATTTGAGCTGTCATGGAGAGAGAACCCTTTATTTTCAAGACTTTGTATATGGAGAACAGGGGCCTGCTTCCTTGGCCAGGTGGACTGAATAGTCCTTAGCCAAACCAGCCCAGAAAGCTTTATACAGTTGTCAAAGAGGCACAAACATGAATTTGCTGTGGCATGAATTTGCTACGTGCTGCTTTTGATGATAGAGCTTGACTCGAAAATATTGATATTCTTACTAAAGCACTCTTTAGAACTGAATGGAAAAACGTACGGTGATCTGCTTTATATGTTTGGTAAATTTTGTGGTAAAAGAAAGTATTTGATCTCATTAAAAAAATATTGAAATATTTACTGAAGCACTCTTTAGAACTGGCTATAAAATATATGGTGTTTTGTTCAATATATTTGACAAACTGCGCTTGAAAAGAAAATATTTGATCTCGTTTAAAACAAATCTTGTGAGAAGGACGTAACTAAACCCTCTTGGAGAGAGACATATTTGCTTTCAACACTTGATCAGTGCAGTATGTGACTGGTAAATAACATTTTTCAGGATGGATGCTTTTTGCTGCCAGTCCACCATTAGGGACATTCCAGAATAGATCATAGTGAAGCTATATAAATGGTACAGGCCTAGCTTTCCAAAGTCCATCAAATCTTCTGGGAGCAAAGGCTCTCTTATTGGAACACCTTCAAGCCTCTTAACACATACAACACTTCCAGCCAACATAACCTGGCAGATTGTGTCTGTCCCCAGGAGTACCGGCTCAGACATCCAGAGTCGCCTGCAGCATCTTTAGAGGTGGGGCAGCTGTTCACCTCCTCCTGCAGCTCTACAGTGTTGGAAAAGTGGAGGCATCTATCATGCACATTATCGAAATTCCAAGACTGTTATCTCTAACAGAGATCCCCGGGGGTCTGGAAGGAGATTGAAGACCGGATGCCAAAGCAAAGACACAAGCCATGTGATGTGACTTTTTTGATATGTCCAAACTATAAGGAACAGCAGGCATGCAGAAACCAGGAGCGCTTGAGAACGTCTCTGAACAATTTCTGCTTTGTTCAAGACAACTCTAAAATCTGACCTGATGTAGAAACCTGCCAGCAGCTCCCCTCAGTACCTAGACGCCTTTCATCATTCGCTCCCACTACAGATGGACAGGCAGACAGAGACAAACGCGCACACGAACACGCTCCTCCACCTTTCTATGTGGTCAGTTCACTAAACTAATCAGAACTTACATCAGAACACTCATACTGTCAACAATCTGCCTGCTTTCAGCTCACGACCCTATCACTTAAACACCCTTTGGAAAGTACCACAGTAATGTGTTGCCAACAATTGCACCCCAGGGATCTCTGACTTTATAGTGACCCATGCTTTTTTGCAGAAAAAAAACTTTTTCCCACAGTATTTTCTAGTGGTGCTTTGAGGTGATAAAAATCATGTTAGGGTTAATTTAAAAAAAAAAAAACTTGTGGCCTTCTTATTTTTAACAAAATCTCCGGCAGTTTTTTTCAGGAAGCAATTTTTTTCACGAATTCAGTTAAACCTCAGTTCTCCCTTTTTATGGTAAGGGGAAACTATTGTAATCTCCAAAACCTTACCCTAACCATCTTTTTTCCCTAAAACACATAACTCGGTTTTAAAACAAATGCCATCCCTACACCAACTAATGCTGTAACCTATCACTATCCCATCCACTAACCCTAGCACTTTCTCTAGACAGTGTCAAAGAGTGGTATAAATAAGGAGATTCGTGCACTTTATCTGCCCATTGTTTGTTAGATAATTGATAGCTCCAGTGCATACTTCTGCTTCGGCTGGGATTTACCCAGAAGGGTCTACTGGATTATGGGAAGCAGCAGATAGCACCAGTAACCTCAGACCAAACATCCTCATTATCATGTAACATGATTGTAGTGCAGATAATCGGGAGACTAAGTTTTCAGTTATAATTTTTAATCTTCACTGGAGTAGTTTCATTTTGATGTACAGCAATGTTGTTTGTTTCGACCCAACATGTGTTTCTCTCTCTTTGGCGTTTCGTGCTAGGGTCGTTCTCAAGGCTGGTGTGTCACTTTGGACAGCTCGGTATAGTCACGTTTGTAAAACACCTGAGTTCCAAAGCTGGTCTGTGGACATCGTCTGAATCTGTCAGCAGTGATCTTGGATTATAATTGTTAATTTAACCTATCCTTACCCTATTCCTAACACTAACCCTAAATCTCACCAGATAATTGAATATCGCTCCCAAGACGCCCGGTAGTAAAACAACAGGAGTGCTACAATATTGCATTTTGGTCTGGTGGGATCGTGGGGTTCTCTGTAAATCTATATTTGACTAACTCATATCTGAGTATTTGAAATGTGTCTACCTTTAGTGGGCCTGGGTCCCTCCCTGGCCACTCAAGTTGGAAACATAACCTTCCTGACTGACAGCCCTCTGTTTCTTCTGGGCCTTGTAACAAATTGTCAAATAAGGTTTCTTCCATCTATAATACTGCAACACGTGTTTCCTTTAGTTCCTGCTGATGCTCAAAGCCCTAAAACAACCTGTGGAAATAGCTATGCCCTCGGATGCTGAGACCCAAGAACTTATTTGGTTGCTACTGCAAGCCCCATTGCGGAAATCCATTGCTCCTTGAAATTTGATAGCACAGATTCGCAAATTCAAATTTTGTTTTCCGGAGACCTGGCTTTTTTTATCCATAATCTTTTCTTGTTCCATCAGTTCTGTTGATGCTTTTCTTATTTGTCTAAATGCAAAGAAGCCTTTTTGTTACTTTCCAAAAACATAACTTCTAATGGGGACTTGAGGGAATGGATTTTGTGTTTACTGCAAGCAATCCCTATGTATCACTGGGGAGATATAATCGGCCCCTTAGAACTGGGCCTTTGCACCTAGTTGGATTTTCACTAGATCTGGCTGCTGCCTATCGATTTGGTTTAATTGTATTCAATTTAGCTTCTTTGCTGTCACACACTTTAAGGAAAAATGCATTTTCACACCTCCTATTATCGCTTGCCTTAAAGATGGCGACATCAAACACGGATTTCCACTTGTCATTAATGCTTCATCAATGGACATATGGATGAGCCCTCACTGGGTTTATCCCCATGACGCTGCCTGCCAATGGGATGGCAAGCTGATGAAAAAGGCTCATCCAACCCATTTCAGACGATTGTATTGTACTGATAATTATTTTTACAGCTCTTTACATATCCCTTGCATGGCCTAAAGTGCTGTCTCAATTGCTGAACATTTAGCTACTTTTTAAAAAAAATTATACAATGTTTCATACTATTGTACTAGGACACGGGACATTTTATATATCATTGGCCAACTGGGTGCCCTTGGGTGCGTGATTGATTCAACTGTAGAGCTGATTTTTGCAATGTGCCCTTTTTCTAAGGTTCTTTTTAGCGAACAAATGTTCTAAAACCGGAAACGTGTGGTCCAAGATGGCCGCAAGTGTTCCGTGCTGGTCATAAGTGAAGAATTTCAGTCTGTGAAGATAACATTTACAACCCTGGTTACATTTTACCCTCCCTCAGCTGAAACGTAAGCGGCTGTTTTTGGCGCTGTTGGACTGTGATAGCAGTGTTCCGATGTGGACAGAATGAACACGTGGTTCACAGACTGGAATGAAGATAAACAGCGTTATCTCCTGTCTTGCAAGGTCATTACTTCTCACTCAGTTGTTAAGGCATGACATAATGGCAAGCTACTATAAGATGTACAGGTGTTTGTGGGTTTTTTGTTCATTTACATTTTTGTGCATCATTAAAAATGTGTAGAATGTAATTTTACTCTTGATTACAGATGTACACACTGATATTGTTCTATGATTTTCAAACAAATTTCCTAAGACATGTAAAAGTGTGTTTCCTGAGCCTTGTTAAGTGGGCCTCAGCTTAGGCCTGGCAGCCATATTTTCCAAAATGGATGCATTTTCCTTTCACATTTCACTGTTTTTTATTTCTGCCGTACACAGAGAAGCAGAGCCATCTTTGTTTAATTCCACTAGCATTGTTCTTGCTGTTCTCAATGAATCTCCCCAGCTGGGTCACAGAACTGTAACCATCTTCATGTCCTTCCGTTAATTCACTGTGCCCTATTCATTCATAAAAGTTTGCTATTGATCTGCTCTGTTACCATCTCTGGATGGCATTAGCATAGAGTAGACAGAGTCAATATTCATGTAGTGGGATAGTGCCTAGGTGCTAAGGCAGTATGCAGTTTAATAAAACTGTGTTCAGATTTATTAATAAGAGTACATTTGCTCACATCATGATGAATCTGTACTTTCTATTCTGTTCTATAAGAAGATTTATTTTCTATATAAACACTTGCTTTTGGGGTGAGCCAGGACTCTTTCCGATTCTACTGTGGATGCTGTTTCTCTGTTGAATATGCTGTTCCTTTGGGACTTAGAATTATTTAGATTTTGCACTTATTCTGTAATGCTGTATTTACTAAGAGCCTTAATAGCAAACACTTTATCCTGATTTTGCATCGAAGTCTTTTTGAAGTTTGTAAAACAACCCTTAAACTTATTCTGCTCATCTAGAATTCATTTACTGAGTGGGCCCTTTAATTAATTAGCTGTATTTCTGATATTTTGATCTGTGGGGAGATGTCTTACCTCTGGGAAACATTACCTCATGAAATGGAAGTCTCTAAATCATCAATCCTTTGGCGTTCTGTTGAGGTAAATTTTTGGAGTGCAAGAACTGCTGTGAGGTAAACAAAAACTTGATGTCTCGTAAAAGAGTTAAAGAGGGTAGCAATGAAAATCTCTGCCAATGAGTGAGACAACAGAACCAATAGATACACATCCGATCTCTGCTCTACCAATAGCAACCACTGGCAGTTTTATTCAGTGATGACTCCGCATTGATTTAATCCTATGCCTTTCAACTAACCCACTATTAAACTTCTCACACATAACCACCCACCCCCCCTCCTTTCAAACATATCACAGGACATTCTAATGTCATTTCCCCTGCTTCCCTTTCTGCTAAAATATCACAGCATAACATCACCCTCCTTGCTCCCCCTGAGGTGCTTCATGTGGTCAGTTTCCGAGCAAACCCTCTTCTCATCCCTACAGAGTGGTGGGTGGAAAATGTATTCATACCAGCCCCATATTGTACTGAGTGATTATAGCTAATGAATCTGACTTGTTCAATGCATATCTTACAGCGGGTTACTTGACAGGCCTTATCTCTGATAATCCCTCCATTCATCAACCCATAAGAGCAGTCCACTGGGCTTCTGCCTACTGGAGGTTCTGCCTGTCCCCCCTATGGCCAGTAGAGTCCTACCCCTCCAACCTGTTTCCAACTTTCTTGGAATTTTCAAACTATAACTATAACCTTTTCCAAGTAGCAAAAACACTTACAATGAATACTGTGATACCCAGTACCAAAGGCACTGACCCTAACCAGACCATAGTTCAGTCCCTACACCCCGGCTTGGTGGTTTCTGAAGTGACTCGGCTGGGGCTTCCCCCTGGTCCTTTTACAGTCTGGAATCAACTGTGCTTCTGGGTATCCGACGTTAGGTGATCACTACCTGGGGCAATGGTGCGGTTCAGCCGCTGGAGGGTGCAGTGCTACCAAACATGCAGGGTTTGTCCTCACGGTCCACTGTGTGGAGTTTGGTCCAGCTGCGACGTCCGGTTCCTTGGTCAGCAGCTGGTCAGTGAAAAGGACTTCACTTGGTATTTTGGTCTTTGTTGCAGGAGAGTAATGCCTGGAGGGGGATCTTCAATGATTTTTGAAGTGTGGAAGTCCTCTGGTGGTTTGTAGAGTCTGTCCGATGTCCAAGCATTCTCTCAGTGGAGATTGTCGAGTCTTGGGTGCAGCAGGCAGGGTTTGGCGTCTTTTTCTTGGTGCAGGAGGACTTCACTTCACGAGCCTTGGGTCTTCTTTGTTGCTGGTCTTCTTTTGTCCTTGGAATCTGATTCTCTGTCCTAGGGATGCCCACTAAATATTGTATTTTCCTGGCATTACGGGGAGTACCTAGTAGAATCAAGTAGCTACACTCAGGCCTCCTTACCCACCTGAAAGACCTGTAGTGCCTTTTCAAGGATTTGTGGAGAACTGGGAAAGTGCGACAGTCATTGTTTTCATGAGCAATCACTTGTGTAACATTTAAGTATGCACAAGTTCCACCTAGTGGAAAATTATGTTCATATAAATGTGACAACAAAGCACTTTTGTACATTTACTTTTTGTTTGTTTATGTTTCTCCACAATGCAAATATTTTTCCTGATGTTTCTCCATTGCAAAAAAAATATCCACCTGTGAGGAAACTCTTTCTCTAGACTGCCACTGAATTTGTAGGTGTTAGGGTGCTCTTTCTGATTCCAACCCTAAGAAACACACTTGACCCTGCTTTTTACAGTACTGAATGTGTGTGTTTCCACCATGAAAAATTAGCTGCATGGAATATATGAAAACATATGTGCGCCTATTTTCACACACTTCTTAAAACGTGCGCACGCACAGCCTCGTGCAGAGTTTTCTCGGCCCTCATGCACAACATGACTGTGGTGTCTTAGGCCCTAGGCCCGCATGCAGCGCAAAGGACGACACAGACACATGGCATATGGTATAATAACTGGCCCAGGGTACATGCACTCGGCCCCTTTTATTGGCAGAGTCACCTGACCGGTGACACCTGTGAGGCATGTGTGTGGGATGAGTATGACAGGCCAGCCTTCAGAGAGGGGCTGGAGACACAGTACTGTGCAAACACTGGAATGCGTCCAGGAGGACACTACATCCCTCCCAAACTTTTATGAAAAAAAACAAATGAGCCTAACCTGTGGGAAAGAATGAACAATAAAGTAAACACCACTCAGTCTCTTCAGGCAGTCAGCAGGACATGATGAGAGGATAGGTGCCGCAGGGATCACCTGGCATCATGGCACCCATCTGTAGCTTAACTAGATGGCAGGAAATGCAGTGCAGATGGAGGGGATTTTTCAATCATATGTCGGTGAGATTTCAATCCACCTGGGCGATGTTGTTCGGTCCAACCTGTTCTCACGGTGTTGGAGTCTATTTACGTAGTTCAATTTGGGGGCTTGGCAGGGTTGGTCACTCGGTGTGACATGCCAATGACGGGCCAACTATGGCCATTCAGTGCTGGAGCGGTTGGTTGGTGCTGTCTTTTTTGTGGGGCATTACTTCTCACTCTCGGACGGCTGTCTCTTTCCAGGGCTCCTGCACATGCTGTCAGATTTCTAGGTGCCACCTTTTGTGCACCTCTGATCTCGTGCTCTCAGTCTCTCACCTTTGCGGGGTGCATTCTGGTGAGCTGGTGCCCTCTCAGGCAGTTGTGCAGCTAGTAGACAGTCTCTCTGCTGGCACCCTCTGCAGGACACAACTGGATCTTCAGTGTAGGGCACAAGGCGGCTGGGTGCAGAGGGAATAGGTGAGCCAGGAGCTGTGCACAAAGGTGCCCTTGGAAGCAAGAGGTAGGTCACTTTGAGGGTCGCTTGCAGGTCAGCAGGGGCACTCTGGTGGGAAGTCTTGGTGGTTTCTGAAGTGACTCTGATGGGGCTTCCTCCTGGTCCCTTTACAGTCTGGAATGGGCTGGGTATCCGACATTAGGTGACCACTACCTGGGGCGATGGTGCAGTTCAGCAGCTGGAGGACGCAGTGCCACCAAATGTGCAGGGTTTGTCCTCACGGTCCACTGTGTGGAGTTTGGTCCAGCTGCGGCGTTCGGGTCCTTGGTCAGCAGCTGGTCAGTGAAAAGGACTTCACTTGGTCTTTCGGTCTTTGTTGCAGGAGAGTAATGCCTGGAGGGGGATCTTCAGTAATTTTTGAAGCGTGGAAGTCCTCTGGGGGTTTGTAGAGTCTGTCTGATGTCCAAGCAAACGCTCAGTGGTGATTGTCGAGTCTTGTGTGCAGCAGGCAGGGCTTGGCATCTTTTTCTTGGTGCAGCAGGACTTCAGTTCACGAGCCTTGAGTCTTTGTTGCTGGTCTTCTTTTGTCCTTGGAATCTGATTCTCTGGCCTAGGGATGCCCACTAAATATTGTATTTTTCTGTCATTAAGGGGAGTACCTAGTAGTGACCAATGGGTCATCTACCTTAAGGTGGCTACACCCACTAAGTGACCACTTGCTGTGGGAAGAGGTCACTTCCCTACACCCGATTGGCTATTTTCCTTCCATGCAAGATGGAGGAAAACGAAATGGAGGGGTCACCTCACATGCAAACACCTTAGGGGTTGTGCAAGCTGGGGCTGAACACTCCTCCTGTCCTTTGTGTGTTTTTCCATTGTTTTACTGCCAAAAGTGGGGGTATGCAATAGGGCGGCCATCTGCTGCTAGCAGCAGGCTTGGGGCTCGCCTTTCAAGTGCAGTAAGCCCTTTGAAGCTCACTAGCAGGGCAGTTCACATTCCTGGAGGAAGGTGTGATAGCACCTCTGCCAAAGAAGGGCTTTGTTCTGGGACCCAGAGTGCAGGATCTCCCACCCCCGGGTTCCAGAATGCTGTCTGGTAGTAGCAGGCTTGTTGTGACCGGCCAGCAAGCATGCCAGGGTAGTTAGCTTTTGCAGGGGGTACCTCTAAGGTGACCCCTCGGTACATTTTGTGATAAATCCAATACTGGCACCAGTTTGGAATTATCATTCTGAGTTGTTTGATACCAAACAACTTCGGGTTCAGAGTAGCCATCATGTAGCTGTGAAATTTGTACTGACCAGTGTCCAGAACATGCATTTAAAATGGCTGCTCTTTTCACTTACTATGTCCCTGGTTTGACAAGGACACAGTAGGGGCATATTGCATGTATTGTAGTATGGACAGGGCATGTCTAGTTTGCATTTTAGGATTGCATCAGAACACTCAGCCTGCAATGGCAGTGCTGGGTGCTTCTGGATGTATGGCCCCAGGGGGTGGCACAACCTGTGCTGCTGCCCTCAAGGGCCTACCCTTAGTACCCCATGCCCTGGGTACCTAAGTACCATTTACCAGGGACTCATATTGGCAGCTGAAGGTGTTGCCGATTGTGCCAATGCTTCACAACAGTTTTAGGAAAGAGATCTGGCCCAGGGAACCTAGTTGGTAGCGGCTCTAGGCACTAACAACTTGGAGAACATCTCAAATACCAGACAAAAAAGTGGTGGCTAACAATGACAAAAGAGGCCTTTTCTCACACTCCCCTGAAAGAACTGTGAGACGGCTGCCAGCATACATGCAGGGTCAGACTTGTTGATCCTCATTGTGGTGCTTTTGGCCCTAGGCCCACAGGCAGCGCAAAGGATGACACAGACACATGGCACATGGTACAGTAACTGGCCCAGGGCATGTGTGCTTGGCCCCTTTTATTGGCAGGGTCACCTGATTGGGGACGCCTGTGAGGGATGCATGTGGAGTGAGTATGACAGGCCAGTCCTCAGGGAGTGGCTAATGGCATAGTACTCTGCAAACACTAGAACGTGTCCAGCAGAACACTACATCGACAACAGTTCCCATGTGAGCCACAATGCACTTGTGCACTCTTCCCCATCCACTCACTGGCTTTAATGCTTAAGTGTCCTGTCCTTCACTCCCTGTCGCACCAACCTCATGTGTAATGGTAGCAACAAATCACGATAGGGCCCAACACCGGTCCTCATGCACAACACCCCAAAACACTAGCCACATAGCACACACGACAAACACAGTCTTCCAACCATGGAATCCCATGCAGTAGTGAGCTACATGGCTGTTCATACACTTTGTCGCCTCATCAAGTGTAGTAAGCACTGTCAACTACACTACAGTGCCATCACCGTCTCCCTACCGTACTTCCAAGGCCTCTGACAGCGTGTACTTTTGGAAGGGTTTACCTCCGGCCATGCGCACCGGAAGAGGAGCCTGAGAAGCCACAAGTGTACGGGGTGTTAATATAGAGCCCCTCGCTAATCCCAGCAGAGAGGCCATAGGAAGTCAGCACTTCCTCCAAGTCGGCAAGACCTGGAAGTGAGCCGTCACCGCACGTAGACGTGGAAGTAACCCCCAGCGTTACCAACATGCCAGGCTATCGACGTGCTGCTCGTTAAATCCTCATATTGGGAAACGCAGTCTCCAGAAATTTTTAATGTCGGGATTTCGTGTTGTTGCGGGTTGCATCCTACTATTTGTAGGCTTTTGTTGGAAGCACGGGGGCTCACAGATACATACTGGTCACACATTAATAAATGTAGAGCTCCCCCTGTGAGCCAATACTTTTTCTATTTATGTGCTGGTTTTGTTTGAATTGCGAAATCATAATATTAAGTGTTTGCTGGACCTGTAATTGGAAAAAAAGTTAGATTGTGTGTGCAAAATACAGGTTTGTAATGTCAAGAGCACATTCGTTTCGGCGGGATGCAGAAGTCTCTTTTAGCGTATTTTGGTTTCTGTGACGCCAAGGATTTGATCTGTTTTGCTTTCCACGTGACGTTCGCTGGAGGTGTCCCAGGTATGGAACTGGTTCACAGATGGTCGTGCTGCGTGACGACTCTCTTTACAGAGGTCTGATGGGGCTCTGTCTTTGGGGAGAACGCCATAACTATTTTTTATCTTAGAGAGCTATATGGTGACTAAAGCCCAAAACTTTGGGGGTTTTGAAACCAAACTGGATATTTTAACATAAATAGAGTTATAAATAAATTTAATAAAAGACTGTGTTATATATATTTTTTTTTACCTAGTCAATTAGGACCATGTTTCCACAGAAAAAGCATTTTTTGACTTACCTGTATCTTTGCCACCGTTTGACGAATATTCACAAAATTTTTCGAAAAATGTGTTGCATTGATGCTTGTTGTGCACGGAAAGTTTAGGGGCGATCTGACAAGAGGGGGCAGAGAAAAAGGGGAGATGAAAAAAGCTGTGTTTCCTATGTTAATTTCCATACAACCTTTAGGAACGTCTACAGCCTGAACAGCTGGATGGAATTACACCAGATTTGGCAGAAAGCTAGCTTTTGGCACGCAGATAACGCTTTTGCTTATTTGGTGTAAGTTCGTTCAGTAGGTTTTGAGATATTAAAGGGAAAATAAATTTGTATATCTCTAGCTGCAATGGCTTTGTGAATATTTTGCAAATAATTCGCAAAATTTGTGAATACATGTGCGAAAAGAAGCTGACCGCAACCTCAGTAGATAGAGGCAGCCACCATTTCACTTCACACGACACGATCCCCTGGGGTGAAAATCCTAATTGAAAATGGCATAAGGGGTCAGGATGAAGGTACTCTGACCCCAAGGGTGTGACATATGTGTGTTTTAGGGGAAAATTATAGGTTTAAAATAATTTGCGTTACCATGCGTGATATTCACGACAATTCGTGAATTTTTGCAAATTATTCACAAATATGGAAAAATTTGAAAGAAAAACCACAAACTCATTCATACACGAATACATTCAATCATACATGCACTCAGAGACTCGTGCCCACTCAGACTCACACACCCACTTACAGACCCAATCAAACAATCATGCACCCACTCACAAATCCACTGACAAATACAGGCCCTGTTGCCAACCTGCGCTGACCATGACCAAAGGACATGCATGGTGCGAGGTTGAGTGGTTAGAAGGGCCTTGCGACCAACCCTTTTGTGCACGGCCAAAGGGCGTGCACGGCCAAAGGGCGTGCACGGTGGGGGTTGGAATAACATACAGTAATTAAAATTGCTCTACGCTGAAAAACATAGACATTCACTGAAAAAAACAAAGGTTACAGGGACGTTATAGTTAGGTTCTGAATTTGCTCATACAAACCCATAGAAATTCACCAGTTATAGTTAGAGTTCTTTTACGTAACTATAACTTGTGCCCTTAGGTAACTATAACTTGCGACTTCTCCATGCACAGCTAATTACTCCACATATTATATAATTGATGAGGTCATGTATGGCATCTTTGATATTATCACTGCAACATTTGCAATAAAATTATTACTAAGCAAACTGTGCATAGCAAGGGCGCATCCCAGGACATAGCAGGAGCCGGCCTTGAGGGGTGTCGGTCCCCAGGGCCACTGTTGCATCCACGAGGGCCCCCCAACATTTCACGTAGCCCCAGGGAGGTGGTGGTCCCCAGGCCAGGGGTCCGAAACAGACCCCCATCTTATTTAAATTTAGCTCCAGGCAGCCCCCCACACTCTATTACTTACTGATTCTGCCTCGGTGAGGTCGTGGTCCCTGGGGATGTGGGGGGGGGAGGCCCACATTCAAAATTTTAATGCCCTCAAGACTTGGCCCACCCGGGGGCTGCATTTAAGCAAACTTGAAGGCCTGTGCTTTTTAAAAACAAAATTCAGCAGATCTGTCATGTCTCCCGCCGAAAACTAAATAAAAAAAAAAAATGCTTTTTTGCTCTGGGGTGTCCCTCTGGGACCCCAGCACCAGAGCTAAGGGGTCAGTGTGTCCCTACCCTGGCCCCTTACCTGTTTTTGAAAAAACTGTTTTTGGGACTCAGCTGAATCCGAGTCCCAACATAGCTGTCACCACGTCCTAGTTAAAGTGTTGGCAGCCAATCAGATCTCAGCACGAGATCGGGAGGGTTCACGGAGCCTTCGCATCTCTCTCTCTCTCTCTCTCTATATATATATATATATATATATATATATATATATATATATATACAAATTTGTTTTTTCTTAAATTTCTCAAATACTACTGAAATGATTTACACCAAATAACAAAAAGGGCGTTTTTTGTACCCAGAGCTACCTTTCCGGCAAATTAGGTGTCATTCTGTCTACTGGCTTGGGCGCTATTCCTGTTCAAAATCCCTATGGAAAAAGATGTGGGGAAAAAACGTTTTTGGGACCTCCCCCACTTTTCTTAACCCCTGCTTGACGGGTCACCCAGAAAAATTCCAGACAGGTGCTAAAGTGAGTGTCATATATATATTTTTTTTTTTTTGAAGATTCATCAAACGGCACCAAAGTTATTAGCAAAACAAAAAAAAAATGTTTCTATAGAAACTAGGTCCTAACTATAACTACCTAGTGGCAACCGCAGGTGAATAATATATATATTTAAATGTGTATAAATATATATACACATAAATATATACATATTCATAAATATATATGTGTGTGTGTATATATATATATCAATATATATATATAATAATATGAATTTATTCATTCATATACATATACATAAACACACACATACATACACTGCATTTGTAGGGGGAAAGGTAAATGTATGAGCCCAGAAATAAAACTCTAAGTGGATAAATTAATCACTGCTGATATGGGATAGTGAGGTTCAGATCAGTCAAAAGGGGCGCACAATCTAACAACCCTAGAGTGAGACGTATGAAAACTACTCACAGTGAGTGAAACTGAAGTGGCTGAATGCTGTAGTAGTTCAACGAGTTAAGTAGTAGCATCTTTAACACACAAAAAGTCAAGGGGCAGTTAAAATACAAACATCCAATCTTAGCCAGTGAGATGATACTAGTAGGCTGAGCAACCCTGCTGAAACTTGCAGATCACTGGTTGGAAAACAGGTCAGCTAACTCATGTTTGCCACATGGTTAATGGGGAAAAATAAGCCCAAAGTTTATCTATGGAGCCCCAGCTGATGCTGCCAGAAGTTAGTATTGCGGAATACTGACTGCCTAGTCTTCCACTTCAGCCCTGTTCCTTCCACAACGCAGCATATTCTGTCACTCTGGGAGGTTCGTTTTCATTCCTGCTTTCTGCCTCTGTCACTGTTTTGCTACCGGCTATCTTCCCCCTTCCTTCTCCCCTTTCTGTTTTTCTCTCTCTTTCTGTCTCTCTTGTTATTGGTCAAATCTTGATGATGAAAAATAAGTCTCAGACCCAAAAAGCATTGGCAAAGCCAATAGGTTTAGTGTTTTAACAGCATTAACCAATTTTTGGGCTTTCTCAATGTTCTTTGGGGATGTTTTTCTGCACTGGCAAAAAGAAAACAAATACTTGTCTGCTGATGTAGAACAGCTTCAGCTAAAAAAGTAAAAAGCAGCTGAAACATAATCACTTATGCACACACACCCGTCATGGCGAGGCAGCCATTTTGTCAACCTTTAATTTACAGTTCCAAGAAAGCAGACATCAAACTTGGAGCAGTGAATTAAAAAATGCACAAAAATGCATCAGAGATAAACCTTGCTCCGTTTTGGATATCGTGGTATGTTAAAGATATGTTATTGTGCAAGAGTTCATGATGTGCTCACTGGGCATGTTGTGTGGATAAGACATATCTGGTGTTAACCATATCCCCTGCTGTTTATAGCTAGAAATACAACAGCCATCTTTTAATAATTGTCTTTGTGGCTATCAGATCTGTATATGAAATTCTAGATATGTAGGGGATGTCATAAGTGAACCTTTAGCCCTAAAATAGGATGTTGGAAAAGGTTGCTCCTTCTTTTGGTCCCACCACGGCAATGGAAACATCCAATTGCAATGAAGGGGCCTTTTGGGCTTCTGTGTCTCTTTATTCTGTCAGACAATCCTGCCTCTCTTTTCCCAGTTATTACAGACTTTTGTTTAGTGGTTGTTGGCGTACATACAGTGCATTGTCCACTTTCAGATGTGTTGAGTCGCTCACAGAAATTCTGACTCTAAAGCAGATGGCCTCCTCTGTTGTCCAGTGCCCATGAGACACATACACCTGATTTCTCCTTTACACCTTTTCATGTAAAGCACATTGCCTGTACAATCACCTATTGCAAATCACAGTTTTAAGTCAATCAATCAATCAAATCAACTTTATTCTGTCAAAATGATATAGATATACAATTTACACAGAGAGCACTTGCACTTTAGCACTGGTCAAGCAGTGGTAAAGTGTCCAGAGTCCTAAAGCTAGCAAAAACGAAATTCAGCAGAGGATTAAAAACAGGCGGTCAGAAGCCAAACCTTTGGGGATACCCCTGCAAAAAGGGCAATTTCCAGCCCATAGGTTAAGACGAAACCAGAGCGCAAAAAAGTACTGGTAGTGCTGTGTATCACCCAGCAGGAAAGGCTGAATATTGCTGAGTGGCTTAAGCTGTGTATAACAAGCAGCAGAGGGGAGTACAGAACCATTATCCATCTCACATCCTCCCAGTATGTGTTGCATGTATCCCTGAGTATTTTGGGGGCATTGTGGACAAGGAGTGTAAAAGGTCTTCGAACAAATCCCACATTCCTAGGGCCGCTGCCATGTCCCTCATGCCCCTCAACCAAGGAATTTCTAAGGATCACGAGAGGAACAGGCAGTCCTCAATAAGCATTCTATTTAAGGAAGAGGCCTCTTTGATCCAGACCCTATGCCATAGCAGCATTGGACATGTCCTTAAGATGTCCTCAAGGTGTGTGAGCCCTAGCTCCCTGTGGATGATGAAGGAGATGGTGGACAGTGGTAGGGCCAGTGATTGATGTGTGAATTTGTTTTCTGTGGTCTGTAGGGGTGATAGGTCAAAATCTTCCTCCAGCATGACGCCATGCATACAAATCTGTAAGAGTACTCACACAAACAAGAGGCAGAAATTTAAAAACATGGAACTACAAGCACTGGCAAAGCCAATGGGTCTCGATTTTGGGACCTATTGGCTTCGCTGAGGGTTTTTAGCACTCTGCACAGAAACCACAATGCTGTGCAGCACGGCTAAATAATAAAAAAAAGCCTTTGACACAGCCGCCCTTGTAATTTTGTAGACTTGTGCACCACACATGCACGCCTGCAAAATTATGCAAGTATGTTTTTTGTTTAGGTACTGATCGGAGTTGGATCGGTAACTTAAAAAGAAAAAAACACAGAGAAGCATTTTTTTAAAAAGTGGTAGGAGAAGCAACAGGGGATTGGAGGCTCCATGGGTGGAGGGAAGTGCCACAGGGAGCCGAAGAGTACAGAGAAGGAGCAAAAGGGAAGAGATCAAAGTGGAGTGAGCGGGGGAGGAGGAATACGGAGGTGGGGAGGAGAAGCAGTTGGTGAGAGAGCAGGACATGGGTGGGGAGGAGAAGCAACAAGTGGGAAAGCAACGTGGAGTGGGCAAGGGAGAAGCACGCAGGCGAGACAGCAATGGGGGAAGTCTCTGAGGGCAACATAGTAGGGAGTGGGGAGAAGCACACAGACGACTGAATGCAACACAGACTGCAATGGGAGAGAACTACACAAGAGAGACAGCTTGAAAAAACTTGCACCATCGTTGAATGCATAACCGAAAAGAAAAATATAGTGCTTGAAAAGCAAGTAGTGAAAGCATAGGAGCCAGGCAGTCAAAAATGATGGTAAGTGTCTGTACACAGACAAGATTGACAAGCTGGTACGTGAATAAGAAGCAAGCAAAAGAGTGTGACAGGAAGGCCACCCAATGGTAAGCAAGTGGTGGGCTTCATTCCCTGTGTGTTGTTGGCAAGCACACAATATGTCTTCCAGGGGCATTGCATGTGCTTTCTAGTATGCGAGATGTAAAAAAAGGCAACATACTAAAAGAATGACCAAAATGAGACCAGGAGAGTAGTAGAGGCATTGCGCTCAGGTTCCTGCGGTGTGAAAGTAAGGGCCATCGTGGCTGTTACAGAAGGCAAAAGTTGTACACCAGAACTACATCAGGCTCGACTAGCACATAACAACCAACAGTGTGAAAGGAAGAATACGCTTTGACCATCAGAGAGCGCACTTGCATTGGGAAGTAGGAAATACAAAACATTTCTGTTTTCCACACATTAAGTAAGACATAATGCGTGACATGCTTATTACAATTGCAAATAATGGTTATTCCTGTGTCAGCCATTGTGACATACTTTTCCCCAAGTGAAAAATGTAAATTATTTTAGTGTATGACCGTTAGTAAAACTTCTCCTGAAATTCTGTTCGTTTTTTGTGACAAGCCATTTTGCCGGTGTTTAAAAATAATTCAGTAACTTGGTAGCAGATACAAATACACTTGAGAAGACATTACCTCCTTTTGCAGAATAAACCATTCGGAGAATAAGCTGAACAGAAGCAATACATCTACTTTCGTATTAGCAGAGTAAGGCGATATATTATGGAAGCCTTCCATAAACGTTTATAGTCTTCATGTGTCTAATAAGGAAGAACAGATAGAGCCTGCATTTAAGGGGTGGAGCGGTGCTCAGGTTTATTGCTTCCTGGTTCCTGTGACCTGCACTTTGATGGATCTGAGCATGGAGTTCACTCTGAGGTCATAACGCTCCCTTCAGCTACTCTCTTGTACTTCCTTGTGCATATATACACGCCCACGTGCTCTTCCAGTCATTGTTGCACAATGCACAGGTGCTTCGGATAAGGGTGATGCTATACATTGTCGCATGACCAATTGTAATATTTTGGTTTTTTTTTCATGAAAACTTAATATTTTTTTTCTTTGGAGCTGAACGTCACTAGGACTGCGTCCTCACTTGGCTGATGTACACTTATTGTATGTGCAGCAGGGGTGGCTCCTCCTAAATTGCGGAGGAGCGTCGCCATGCTGTGTACAGTGAGAGGGTAGGAGGCGAGGCTGAATCCTGCGATTGCATAATGTCTGCCGCCCCTTTCAGTGCGCATGTCAGGTTGGCCGGCTGCCTTGTTATGGCCTGCCAGACATGTGCACTGTAGACCAAGCAATCCTAGGGCTGTCAAACAGCTGGGAAAGTGCTGGCACAGGCCCCAAACCTCAAAATGAGTGCTGGGTTAGCCTGCTTCCACCAGTTCTGGAGCTGCTATCATGCTGAAAACAGTATGAGAGTAGCTCCAGGATTGGTTGGATTCGCATTACACTGAGCAGGAAGGCAGTCCTTCCATTCCTGCTCATGGATGCCGGGGGGAAGGTGCCGCTCCGGGGAAGCTGCATAAATGGTGAGTTTGTTGCCATCACGCCACACCATATTTTAGTCTTGCTTAACTGCCACTGAAGTGCAGCCTACAGCTTGTTCTTAGACAGTCTTTATTAAGCTGAAATAAGGACTGCAAGGTGTGCACTTATGGCCTGGTTGCAGTTGAGGATGTCTCACCATCCTCAAATAATCAAAAAAACTCATAGTTACAAATAAATGCATACATACCTAGCTGTGGGTCATTACATTACTTTGAAAATGTTTTTTCTTTTTTCCATTAGCAATCCTTTTTTCTTTTAATCATCCTGGTATTTTAGAAACGTCCTGAGGTTGCAATAATTCAAGACCAATACCATTTTTTCATGGTGCCAATAAGAATCCTATTTTCCTCTGATGTGCATCAAAACTAAAAAGGCTTTCTATATTAGTTCTAAGTACACCGATTTGCAATCAGAATAAAATGAAATGAGTGGCTTCCTTTTTTTTTTTTTTTAATTACAAACATATGACCGTCACGTTTAAGTGGTAGTATATTTTGTTTTTCGTATTTGAATTTTTGTTGGCCTCTACTTGCAGTAAAAAAAGGAAATGTAACCATCACAACAGCTTGTCTAGGCAAGATGGGTTTACTTTGGCAATGCTTGTTGTTTGTAGAGGTTTTTCCAAAAGTGCCAACCACTCCAATTGTCAGGTTTCTGCATATTTGGAATAACTGGCATTAACATTTTCAACTTTGAGGGTAATTGGAAAAGCTGCTGTTTGCCATTTTGCTCATTTGGGCTTTATATGGGGCAGTCTGGTTTCATATGAGTAGAGGATGTTGCATATGTTCCAGAGCTGCCGAATTTGGAACTAGGGAACCAGGTTCGAGTCTGGTGTCACCTCAACATATGCGATTCTAGGGAAATCACTTACTCTCCCCATGCCTACAAAAATGAATGTCCTTCTCAAAAGTAACTTGTGCTCATGTAAAGCACTCCAATACCGTCGGTCCAGTTTGCGGTTATCTAAAAACATGCCAAAATAAAATGTAACAATACAGACAGGCTGCTCAATAAGAGATCCTTGTCAGTGAATTGCTAAAAAACAGTCTGCTTGTAGATTTCAGGCACATAGGTAAAATGGAAAAGAAAGACTAGTATCCCACGTGTACATGATCAACATAGATCTCCATAGGTTAAATGTTCCTGCTGACATGAACAAATCGGCTCAACTAAGCACTATTCAGGTCAAATCCGGACACGTCTTCTGGCCCCTTGTCATCCTGTTTTTTCAGCCAGCAATGCTAAGCTTGCTGGGGTTTGCAGACCCATGCTTTTAAGAGGAGCTGTGAACATACAAGTGACAATCCCAGCAAATTTTCTGATTTTAGCTAAAAATGCCAAGCCTGTCTCAGAGTCACCCTCATGTCATGAGAATATTTGACCACTATGTGGATAGGTGAAAGCTCTATATTGCGCAACCACTGCATTTCTGTTTCTCAGTTGTTTTCATCTTACGCCTGTGTTTGAGAGCCCCTGTCCCTGCCTTCCTGTGATGGCTGCAGCTATCTCATTAACCATCACGACATGTGCTTATTCGAATACTTATTGTTCAGCCGTGACATTCTTTGCTTTAACATTTTTTTTAAAGCTTTATGATTGTACGCCTTTTTCGGTCAAGCATAGCAGCATGCAAGCGTTGCCCTTCTCGACATGTTGTAATCTATTCTGTGAGCTTTAACCACACCCATCTCACGCTCATGACTTTCATTCGTTCCTGGGCCTGCCTTTCAAAAATCCCTTGATGTCATTAGTAAATGCTTTTGTTTGTCCCACCTTGAGGCAGATTTGTTACCGCCTTGGAGACTGACTCTGTTATATGGATAATTGCACGATCAGGAAGGTACCTTAGTGTGGCGCACTATTTTTTCTTTTGCCTCTCTGCTTCGGTCATGGCGGTATGGTGTTTCTTCAACTTCCTTGGTTTCTGGCATCTTGCTGTTTCTTTGCGATGTCTGTAAGGGATTTTTTTTGTATTGTAATTTTTTGTAGGACGAACTCCATACAAAGGTATTACAACAGTTTACATGAGCACCGGTTACATTACACTAGAACACTTTCATTTTTGGTAGCAAGGGAAGATTAAGTGATTTGCCCAGGACCACCAGATGTTGAGCTGGAACAGATCCTTGAACAATGTTCCCCAGCTCCAAAGTCGGCAGCTCTGGCCTTTATGCCACATCCTCTCCCCATGGGTTCTTTTTGTCTGGTGCGTGTTGTGGCAGTCTGGGAATAACTCGTTTTTTTTTTATATTGCGCTTGGTAATACAGGTTCTGCCATTTCATAGCACTGAAAAACAGGTACCACTCTTAACAAAATCGCTATAATTCATTTGCATCAACCTTCCAGAGATGAAAAAGTAATTATTTTTATACTACAATCTCGACATGAAGGTATCGGAGCGCTTTATTTATTATTTTTGCAGTTTTATATAGTGCAAAGTGGAGAAAGAGGTATTACAGCATTTTACACGAGCACCGGTTACATTACACAAGAACACATTCATTTTTTGTTGGCAAGGGGAGATTAAGTAATTTGTCAAGAATCACAGGATGTTGAGCTGGCGCTGAGACTCAAACCGTGTTCCCAGCTCCAAAGTCGGCAGCTCTGGCCCTCATGCCACATCTTCTCCCCTAGGGTTCTTTGGTGAGTGTTGGGGCAGTCTGGGAATAACTTGTTTTTTTTTATATTGCGCTTGGTAATATAGGTTCTGCCATTTCATATTACTGCAAAACTGGGGCCATTCTTTACAAAATCACTATAATTCATTTGCATTGAATTTGCAGAGATGAAGAGGTGAAAAAGCTATGTCAGGAATGTAATCTGTGAAATTCTCGTTCTGTCAAGACCTCTGCAGTGGGTGCATTAACCAACTGACTTAAGTAGATCTTAACACTAGG
The DNA here is from genome assembly GCF_031143425.1 of Pleurodeles waltl. Lineage (NCBI taxonomy): Eukaryota > Metazoa > Chordata > Amphibia > Caudata > Salamandridae > Pleurodeles > Pleurodeles waltl. The sequence goes on from NC_090437.1 coordinate 447,692,374, forward strand.
CGATCGCACATGCTTTTGATAACCTTCGGAGGGTCACCAACCAAGCACATAGGTTAGTTTTAGGCAAGAAGATGGCAAAAGTTGTTGTCTCCAAAATGGTGGAGAAGTCGTGACTTCAGACCCAAGCACTTCAAGGCCTCACACTTGGTAGAAAAAAAACATCTAGCCTTTGGATGTAAAATGGGCTTCTTCAAATAGAGTTCAGTTAGTACAAACTTGATACAAAGGTATTACTGCGCTTTACATGAGCACCGGTTATATTACACATTCTTTTTTGGTAGCAAGGGGAGATTAAGTGATTTGCCCAGAATCACAGGATGTTGAGCCAGCGCCAAGACTCAAACTTTGTTCCCCAGCTCCAAAGTTGGCAGCTCCCGCCTTTACGCCACATCCTGTTCCCTCGGTGTCTCTGGTGTGTCTTGGTAATACAGGTTCTGCCATTTCATAGTGTTGCAAAGCAGGTGCCATTCTTAACAATATTGCAATATTGCTATAATTAATTTGCAGTTAAGCTGCCCCTTCTATGTTTTTTCTTTGTATACAGTCAATGTTTTTAAAAGTTAGGCTTGTATTGCCAACGTAGAGGAATAATGCCTTTCAAAGTTTAACACATAGAAATATATGGCTGCCCCCACTCCTTTGCTCCTGACTCTTTTGACCCCCTCATTCTCTGGGTTAAATGCCACAAAGGTGCCTTTTTGTGGCTTGTTTGGTGCTATAAAAGTTTAGATAAACACACTAGAAAGGGTTGCATTTCTAGGGTATTACAGCCAGTCTCTTGGAATGAGGCAAAAACACTCCCAAGATGGCGGCCTTATTGTGTCCTCTCTACTGCAGCGACAAGCCTTGGGAGGGTTGCTGTGACACCTCGCATACATCCACTACACTCCATACCAAAACACATAGGTAATACAATGCTATTTACAATGTTAATAGCTCTAACTCTCACAAATGCAAGACCTATTGCATTGCAAATGCTGGTTTGAAAGAGCATCTTTCTTTTCTACCTCGGTTGACCTTAACAGATGGCATAGCATGAACACGAAGCCCATTGGAGTACAAAAAGCTATTTGGAGGGTGGATTGTGGGCCGGATACTGCTAATCATCCATTATCTGCTTAATTGTGCAGTCCTGCAGAGTGCTGTTGTGCGTACAGTACGTGCTACGGCGCAGAGTATGACGTGGAGCTGACTAGCATCTCTCAAACTAAACAGTCTTAACTAAAGGAGATTGTTAAAGCACAATTTGTGAGCCATACACAGCAAGCAGCAGCACTAGTTTTGCTTCATAATCCTGCTTTTTAATCGCTCTAAGGAAAACACATCAACGCAGTTTCACATTTCGGCTGAAAACACAGAAAGCTATAAAATAAAGTAAATATGAACGTGCAGTTTCTTAAACTGTTGCATTTCTAAGAATATGTTAATGTGTGTTATGAGGAGATTTTTTTTAGACTGTTTAACAGTCTCAGATTATAGCAAACAAATTTCTTAGATTTTGTTGTAAGTGTTTTATGGTAACACAATCTACAAATTTGGTCGCCTCCATGTGCTTTCCAAGCTAGTAGAGACATTTGGGAGTTGGTTGTATCTAGGGGTTCAGGTGTAGTAGGGAAGCCACATGTATCGATACGGGTATTCCAAATTGAAATGTCCATGTCGACAGGCGGTATCGGCGGCAAGAAACTGAAATATAAAGGGACATATTTACATGGAACTGGCACAGCGCGGCACTGTTCCAAAATTGGCAGCGCCGCAGCGCATCAGTTCTGAAACGCACGGATGTGGCATATTCACAAAAAAACTGCACACCCCTGTGTTTCCCCTAGCACTGGTGCTAAATTTAGCTGCCAGCGCCAAAACAGGCATCCTTGCACCATAGCGCAAGGGTGTCCGCATTGAAGGGAATTATTGTTTATGTATACATACACAATCATTAGTAGTCTTTTGCTCTATCTTGGTGTGCTGCAGAAAAAAGCAAAAACGAGGCGAAATAAAAGTATTTCTCCTTGTTGCACAATGCTAGCATCACCCCTGGGGTGGCGTTAGTTTTTGGCGCAGCCTCAGATTTATGATTCCCTGTAAATCTGGGGCAGCATCAAAAGCAATGGGTGTCGCGGTGAAACACCCATTGCACACCCATTGCACACCCCTCTGCCGCTGAAAACTGCATCGGATGGGCTCATATTTACAAGGCGGCGAAAACGCAAAAAGGGGCTTAGCGCCACCTTGTAAATATGGCGCAGTGCACAGAACCAATGGAGTGTCGCTAAAAGTAATGCTCCGGTGGAGCTAGGAGCATGTGTGCCGGCGCACCAGGAAAGGGCAGAAATGTGCAGTTTCTTCAAGATATGACGCATATCTTTCCTCTCCCCCGCACTGGTGCACAAATTGCTGCGTAGCGCGAATGCAGGCACCCTTGCACCATGGTGCAAGGATGGCTGCTTTGCAGGGCTGATTTTTTTGTGCAGAAAGGGACACCATCCTGTATAAAAGCAAACCGAAGAGGTGTTTTCCACTTTCTATGTGTGCGAATTTCTGTCCTCTCCCCCTGCGCTGACGCACAAGTTGCTGCCTAGCGCGAACGCAGGCACCCTTGCACCATGGTCCAAGGATGCCTGCTTTGCAGGGATGATTATTTTTGTGCAGGAAGGTGCACCTTCCTGCATAAAAACAATCCTGAGAGTTGTTTTCCACTTTCTATGTGTGCTGCATAATGCAGCACTTATAGAAAGAGGAAAAACAGGGAGAAATAAAGAAATTTCTCCCCGTTGCAGCATTCTTACGCCACTCCTGAGGTGGAGTAGGAATCTGATGCATTCCCAGACTTGTAAATCTGATAATGTTTCAGATTCCTTCGGTTTAATGGGTTTAGTGTTGGAACACCCCAAGCAACACCCATATAACACCCCTTTCACGCAGGGTTATGCGTGAAGGGGGTCTATATTTTACAAGGCCATGAAAAGTCACACAAGGTGGCTTTGCCTGGCCTTGTAAATATGGGCTGGCACACTGCACCATTGGAGCTTAAAAAAATGGCGCTCTGGTGGCGCAGTGTGCTGCAAGGGCCTCGTAAATGAGGCCCTAAGTTCATTAAAAAAAAGCATGGGAACTGTGATGCTGCATGTGATGGGGTGAGGTCAGTGAGCGTGGAGTGGGGGTCAAAGGTGTGGCTAAAAATCAGAATGTTCTATATGTTTTTTTGGTCTTTCACCATAGTAACTACATAGAAAATAACCAGCAGTTTAAATGAAAAATACATTTAAAAAGTTATTCTTCAGTTGGAAATGCACTGTAGTACATTATTAAATCTCTATTATTGAATGCACTGCGGAGGTCTGTGTGTAACCAGAAGGCCAGAGAATGAAATCTTAGTTGGTGGTTATGCACTAGTGACTTATTTATTGTGTCCAGAGCCTGTGTGAATATGTAAGTCATTATTTTAAACTTGCCTTGCATGCAGTATAATATAGACTGCTACAAGATGCACAAAAGTGTTTAAGATAAAATGGTGCTTCCAAAATGTAGATTTTAAGTAGAACGTAGACTCAACATAATGCATTTTTTTGACATAACTGTCCCTTGTCAGGTGTAGAAAACTCTATGTAAGTACAATTTCAACTAAAACCATGCACTTCATGGCTCAGTTGTTAATTGGTTGCACTACCACTCAAAAATAAATCTTTGTCATCACAAACCTTTGAGTGATTTGATCTATTAAAGCTATTACTGACTCCCAAGAGTCTTTTACATTTGCAGATTTCCCTCTATATTTGCAGGTTAACTGGTTGCACACATTTGCATTTCTTTCAGGCAAGCAGACACTCTTTTTACATTAGGGGACCGATTTTGCATAAATCAGAAAAGTGTGGGCGCATCGTTCCCCTCCGATCCCGCCCACTTCGACCACTGGTAGTAAAGGTTTCCGATCTGTCGGATTTTATTACGTGACCTGATTTTGAGAATAGTTGGTGCACCGACAAAAAAGGTTGTAAAACAAAGCTGTACGTCACAGGGAGCCAATAAAATGTTATGAGTAATAGATCAAATTAAATTGCAGGGTTTCGCTGTGAGGCTAGGTGAGGCTGATGCTCTGCATGCGTAAACAGAAGACCCGGCTGGAGATGTTGTCAGGCAGAGCCACACATGCCTGTTGGGGCACCGAGCATTTCCCCGGGGCTTCATGGAGATAGTCCGCAGTGCTTCTCGGGGTGTGGAGAGAAGGGCAGGGGATTTGTATTCAATTAATATGGACCGGAGTCTTTAGGAAATCGCAAAGTATCCCTGGGGCACTCCAGGAAAACTACAACCGTCATAGCTATCCCGGGGTGCTCCATTGATCAAAATGTAAAGCTTGCAGCATTTCCGGCAAGTTAGAACATTATTCGGAATTCAGAACTGATGCTCATGTGCATTTGTACAAGTAGTTTTTCTTCACCGTAAAAATCATTTTCCCTCATGAAAAGTTCTTCCCTGGCAGCACCATTAAATATGAGGGTATTCCCTCGCCATTACCCCCACAGAAAGGCTCTTATTCCCTGCGTTTGAGAAAATGTACATGCATTTGCAGAATGGGAAGCTTACAGCGTCAGGTATGGAACGGCCCACAAATATAGAATTTTGTGGGAGTTCACTATTGCAGGTTGCTGCAGCTAGAAAAGGCCACGTTCCCTCCCTTTCTCCTGCATTTACAGATGCAGACAATCGACTACTCTGCAGATCGTCAGTACTGAATTGGGCCCAAAGGGAGCAAACACTTAGGGGCCTGTATATGAGAGCATTGCATTATGTTTGCGCCCTGCAACGTGCTGCATGCATTACACAAACCTCTAAGTCAGATTTTTGGAGCCATGCAAATCGCTTTAAAAATCTGGACTAGTTCAACACAGCGCAAGTCGCTGCATTGCATTACTCTTGCAAGTGAGGCGTTCCCTGGGCATTGCGTGGGTGTTCCCAGGCAACTTTCATGGTTTTTTATGCATTCCCAGATTGACCAAACCTGGTAAACCTGGGAATGCACCTGAAGATACACCTCCCCAGGAGAGGCGTAATGAGGAGAGATATCTTTATTTCTCCTTTTTACCTCCTCTATGTATGTGTTTTGCATTCTGCAGCACACGTAGATAGAGGAATATGCCTCTAAGGATTGTTATTTTGCCGGAAAGTGCCCCTTACTGCACAAAAACAATCCTGCAGGCAATGCAGGCACCCTTGCATCACAGTGCAAAGGTGCCTGCAATGGCGCTAGGCAGCCCATTGTGCGACAGCGCAGGGGAAAGGACAAGAATGCGGCCGTATACCTTACATATGGCACATTTCTGCCCTTTCCCAGTGATGCAGCACAGCACAGTGACTTGCTACGCTGCACCACTTTGCCAGAAATATGGCCTTTAGTCCGTTCTTCCGTTCTCACTATCATGAAATGAGGATTAATAAGAAGGGTCCAGCTTGGCAGAGAGTTCTTTAGGCAAGAAGTTGGGGTCTGCAGCAAGTGCTTCTAAAGGAATTAAGCCATACTGATGTCCCAAGGGGAAGGGTATCTTGGGTATCTTGGGCAAGAGTGTGAGACGCAAACCTTATACATCAACATGCGTTTCAACAGAATCTTGTTGATGGAAAGAGGACCTAGAAAAAGTGTGACAAGAGTGAATAAGTGACGTTCATAGTACAATAGAGAAAGGCCTAGGTGTGAATGGATGCTAAAACATTGCTACTTGTATTGGGTGGATCCAAAGAGATGCACACCCTAGTTATGAAGCAGCCCTTCTATACTGACCATGCTGGTTTTAGTGCCAGTTACCAAGGACCCAGAAACAAATCTTGAATCTTCTTGTGAAATATATTGGAGTCAGTCCTCACCCGAGTCAATCCAGTCTAGTAGCAGAAGGTGTTCTTGGAGGACTAAGTCATTTGGATTCCTGTAATAAGATAAGAAGGCAACAGATGCAGAGTGCACCTCACACACTCCAGGAGTGTGGGTTAACAAGACTGAGAAGGCCACAAGTGTGGGTTAACAAGATTGAGAGGGCCACAAGGGTGTGATTAGGACCAGTTGAGTCGTACAGTGACAAACGTCAGCCACAGCTCAGGGAATCATTGAGCAAGAGGGAATCAATGGGAAGAGTTTCCATTTTTGGAAAAATGTATTTGTTTCCCAGGCTTCCAAGTCTGGGCACTAGCTGAAAAATAGGGAAGCTCGTGATGGAGGCAGAAGCACTTCCATGGGACCTCGGAGGGGGATGATCACCTGGAAGGCTCAGGAATATAGCATCCAGTTACTGGCATCCCTGGAATGTCTTCAGCACCAATACCAGTTAATACTGTGAATATTAGTTGACGAGGGAACGCCTCTCACTTAGGCCAGGGTCAATCTTATGCAACTATTTCAACAATGCTTATGCCCTCCTTGTACTGGTTATTTGGATCTGATATACCCTGAGTCTAAGTGAACGTTGTATGTAAAATATAGGCTTGGATATTCTGCCTACTTAATTTGTATTCGCAGGCTTGCAGCTGGGCTTGAGCACTGTGATTGCAGTGTTGTAGGGATAGACAATCTAATCGGCGGTGGCTCCTCCCCCTCTTTAAGTCCCATGGGGCTAAATGTGTCAAAGCAGCACTGGCTCTTTGTGCTAGGCCTGGTGATGTGCATTTGCACAACTCCATAGCATCATACATATAGGCCACATGGCCCTGTCTGAGAGAGCTGTGGCTGCATGGCCAAGTTTACTGTGGCCTGAGCTGTACGCTGGTGTCTGAATGCATGTGTTCTGAATGCTCTGTTGCATACGTGTGTCTATAAAATCATGTCTTTTATCTATGAAATAATTGGTTGATTCCAGAATGCAATGGTACTGAATGTACTAAAGTGGGTAGTTATATCTTGTGATTGGCCTGGTGGTTTCAGCGCCTTCGATCCTACAGTGCTGTGCTTACGGGCTAAGGAGCTTTGCCCCTGGCAGTTATCTTCTATGCCGGGCCTTGCCCATACCAGATAATCCTTCGGCACCCCTTCTCCTTTTTGTACCGCTCTATGTATATTTTACTGTGTGCTATGCCATACACTGATGACTGAACTGTTTATTCTTCTAATGCTCTCTCGCACATGCACTTTAGCACAATTCCATATGCACTTTAGCACAACTCCACACAGTTCCGGCTTGCATTGGTAAATTGGTTGGTTGCCTATTGTGAATTGAATAAGATACTTTAATGTATTGTGTTGTCGCAACATCCAGTTTACATTATTGCACATGTATTTTAATCAAATTTTGTTTGTAATAATGAACTAATGTATTGTGTTGTTGCAGCATCCAGTTTACTGTATTGTACATATGTTTTGATCAAATCTTGCTTGTATTAGTGAACTAGTCAATTGCTTTATCGAGTCTGAGTGCAGTTAAAATGCTGCTAGTTGATTATATTGCAGATGCTTTTATGGTGTATTTTTAATTCCGGTTTTTTTATTTGCTTTTTTTCTATTTATCTTATCACTGTTTTGATTATTGTAGAGCTGATTCAATAAATAGAGTAAATAAAGGAAGCTCTTCCTCAACTGAAAGATCTTCCACTACTTCCGTGTAGTGGAGGGCCGATGAAAAATTACTTGGATGCATAATAAGAGACTTATCACTTGTACATGCTCCCTCAAATATAGCTGTTTTCCAGTCTAATTCCAGACAAAGTTCCTTCTTCAGGCAGAAAAGTTTCTCTCCAGGATATTTGAGCAGGCAAACTGTGGTATCCACAATCAAGCAGATAAAATCTGTTTGCTAGGAAAGAGCACTGTCTGACTACTCAAAGTTTACCAGAAACTCTAGAGTGTGCAGATGTCTTACAGTGCAACATGTAAGCTGTTACTGAAGCAATAACTTGCACTGAGCCATAGAGAGAATGTCATCTTCTAGGTAGATCATGTTCAAAGGTCCACCAGTGAAGAGATAGCCTACAATGGCTTGTGAGTTTGGTGAGGCCATTTACCAAGGGCCTAAGGACATTCCAAAGGTACTTGATGAACTTCTGGTGGTGCGTGTGATTGGGATAAAAAATTAATCATCTATTAAAGTAAAGGTGCACTATCCAGTCTGTGGGCAAAGTGTATCGCCAAGAAGGGGAATGCCCTCCTATGTGTAATGTTTACAGAAGAGCCATCTGTTTCCAGATTTTAGATTTATCATTGGGTGCAAGCCTTTGAATGTCTGTCATACCAACAAATCTGAACTGATGAAGCCCAATAAAGTGAAAGCAGAAATTACCTTCCCTTTTTGACCAGTTCTTCCAGCTCCAGCTCCACTGATTAGTTTTATTTGGAAGAAAAAAGGGAGCACAGGGGCATCTTAATGAACAGGAAGATGTAAAAAATCTATTTGATAACTCCTTACGATATGAAGGGCGCTGAGGTTGTCAGCATTATAAGCCTGCCAAATTTTCTTGTGGAAAGGCAAACCTGAGTGAACTCCTGAGGAACCAGGAAGGATGGTGTCAGTTCTTTTTCCACCTTTGGTTCTGCCGAATAACCCTTTTTAAGATTGAGGGCTACAAATGCCACCACTTCCAGGGTAACGCCAGAAGAAGTGTACATGACTGAAAAGCCCTCTTTTGTTAGCAAAGCACCCTCACCTGTTTCCGGCAGAACCAAAACCACACCTGTTATAGAAGATGCAGTAAATGAATGATTGAGCTGTGAGGAACATATCTCCAGCAATGAGGGCCCCAGGCAAGTCAAATTGAGTTGGTGAAGTCTTATTAGCAAAGTTACTGTACATACTTAGAATTATGGGTTTATGGCATTCAGAAGTAATGATGGCATCAGCATTACCCAAAAAAGATATGACTCTCTGTACCCTGCCCCTAACTGTAGAGGTACCAAGATTGTTTGAGGTGGAAGGAAGTCACTCCGGCTCATCCAGGAGCTTTACAAGGGTATCAAGGACATATTGACAGTAATTCCGGCAGCACTTTCAGGCTAAATCATTGAACTCCCTAGAGACTCTAGCAGACCTTAGGGGAAAGTAGACCATGTTAAGGTTAACCTTTGTAGTAAGGCAAGGTTTACCTACAATCTTGGATTTAAACATTCAGCGCAGGCAGCAGAACTAGGGCCCTTGTCTAGATGGTGAGCTAACCAGTAGTCAGTAAACTGCACACATGTTGTAAACGGGACTACTTCCTAGACTTAGAGTGTCATAGTTTACCTAAGTCAGAGAGGCATTTGGCATTGAGTTCCAGAAAGGAGACGGATAAAGGAGTGAAAGAGCTTCATGGGAGCAGAAGCTGGATAAGACCGTCAGTAGTTCCTCATCAGAGGTAGACGTGTGTTCTGCCTCCTGGCTGGTTGAGCTGAGGAGGTGAAGTCTTTGAATATAGCCTGTGAGGTGTTCGCAGAGGAGGTAGTAGGCCTTCACCTGTCTTGTTATAGCAGCAAGTTCCAAAGCCCTTTAGCTACATCAAATAAGGAGTTATTCATTGATGCTGGCTTAAAATTACAGAATAGTTCTTTAACCTGTGAATGTCAACGTAGTAAAATATTTGCTCTACAATGTGTATTACAAACATACAAGCTCAGCAATATTTCTGAAGCCCTCAAAGGGAACAACGAATTCCCACTTTACACTGAAGAAAACGTTAAGGCACATCTTTCCTTATTGCAACCAATGGCATTTCGTATCGTACTCAAAATGTAAAAACAAACATCAAGAACAAACGAGGCCAAGAAAAAATATAAGTACAAAGGAGTTTATAAAGTTACCAAAAAATAAACCTAGTTTTTATAACAATAAATCAGAGCTGTACTACAAATTCAAGCATCCTGTACTTTGGGCAACCGAGAGCTGTAATATAGAAAGTGCCACAGGGATGCAATGGGCATGTGTGCCTGCTTTGTGCGCTTCTGGGGCATTTTGGTGTTACAGAAGGGGCCCCTTAATACAGATCGAGCTGGCGCACATATAGCACAAGCCTTATCTCAAGAGGGTGTTCCCTCATTTGCATGGGGCTGTGGCCCCAAGCAAATGATGGAATCTGTTCGCCTCTTTGCCCATGCTGTATTATGGATGTGGGAACAAAGAAGCTGTCAGGAAGCACACTGAAGGAGCACCACAGAAAGGTGGCACATTGTCATTGCACCCCCTGATGTCAGGCTTCTGGAGGGGAGATGGGGGTCCTATGGACTTTCCAGACATCCTCATGCAGGTAGTTGCATTCACTCACTGCACCCGCCTGCAAAGGTATCTCTAATCCTAGGGTCTTCAAACCAGGGGGGGGCAGTCCCCCATAGGGGGGCCTCAAGTGATCCCGGGGGAGGGGGGCTGCCAGGCTCTTGCCAAAAGAAGGATTATGCTGATAACAGGGCTTTGTTTTAAGTGGGGAAAAATGAGCAGCAGTAAACAGCTCTGTAACAGGCCATTACTAACATCTTTTGTCATTTAGGGCCAGATGTAGGAAGCCGTTTGCATGGTGCAAACTGCAAAAATCGCAGTTTGCACCATGCAAACAGCCTTCTGCTATGCACATTCACAATTTGCGAGTCGGTACCGATTCGCAAATTGTGAATGCGACTCGCAAATAGGAAGGGGTGTTCCCTTCCTATTTGCGACTCGCATCGCAATTCGCAGTTACCACCAGTGTCACACTGGTGGTAACTCATTCGCAAAAGGGAAGGGGTCCCCATGGGACCCTTTCCCCTTTGTGAATGTTGCCAAAAAGGGTTTTTCAGAGCAGACAGTGGTCCAATGGACCACTGCCTACACTGAAAAAACGAAACCAAATGGTTTCGTTATATGTTTTATTTTGCAACTCGTTTTCCTTTAAGGAAAACGGGCTGCAAAATAAAAAAATAAAACTGCTTTATTGAAAAAGCAGTCACAGACATGGAGGTCTGCTAACTTCAGCAGGCCACCATCCCTGTGAGTGCAGGGACTCACTATGGGGTCGCAAAATGCGACCCACCTCATTAATATTTATGAGGTGGGTCTTTGCGACCCCATAGCGAGTCGCAGACGGTGTCTGAGACACCGTTCTGCATCAGGATTTGCGATTCTGAAATTGCGAGTCGCATCGACTCGCAATTTCAGAATCGCAAATTCTGACCTTGCTACATCTGGCCCTTATATCCTAGCAGGGAGTATGTGTCAAAAGGAAAGGAACTCCAAATACTCTTCAAAACCCCCACTACCCTTCAAATAATCAGACTGTGGATGCCTTTACATGTTAGTATGGCCTGCCTGATCAGAATAGTATGTTTGTCTAACGCATTTGATTGCGTTTTAAAAACTGCAATGTTTAAATAAGCCTAGACATATTTAAACATTGCCAGTTTACGAGAATAATTGTGGATCATTTGAAGGGGGGGGCAATGATTCCCCCCCACATCCCCACTGGGGGGGGTGGGGCATAAAACAAGTTTGAAGACCTCTGCTCTAATCCCTCTTGAGATTGCAGGTGGGCACCGCTTGCAGAGTGAAATACGGAGTGGCTTTGAGGCAGCTGCCCCGTATTGCACTTGAAAGCGCTGCCCCAGGGCAGCACGAGTTCGCAGCTGTTCTGGGGCAGCGCATTTACTATAGTAGGGTGCAGTTTCCCTGTTTGTACATGGCACACCTATTTAAAGGTGCGCTGTGTTGCAAACAAGGAAGGGGCGCCCTATGTGTAATAGAGCCCCAGTTTGTGCACTTCAGATATGTAGTGCAACAGAATGCAGGGTCACAGATTTAGCACGGGGAGAGGTAGGGCTAACCAGTGTTGCAGATTTACTTTGGAAAAAATCGTAGCAGCAGAAGGGTCGTAAGCTAATTTTAAAGGTTCAGACACACTCTACATATGTAAGAACGCAAAAATACCTTCAAAACATATTTGGAAATGTGTATGATAAACTACAAACTTTATGATGCAGTTGTGCTGCATGGTTAAAACTGTAAAATATTAAAGCCTAAACTAACACTGACTGAAAAGAAGAATGTAATAAGTCTTTATATCACTGGAATTGGTGGGCCAGCTTTGATTGCAGTTTTACCGACCGCCTAGTGAGATAATATGTGGAACTTAGCAGGAGGCGCGCGCTGGGCGCATGGGTAGCAGAGATGGCAGTAAGGTTCCAAAGTAGGAGGGACACACATGCCCAGTGCATTTAAATGTCAGTTTATTAGAAACGGTTTCTGTTTCCTCCTCAAGGCGGCATCAATTCCTACACGTTGCGAATAGGATAGAGCCGCAGGATGCATATTACAGGAGTTACTATGTGTGAGTATTTACTGTGTGTTACTATCTATTCCTAGCTCGGGTATTACTGTGACGTTGGTTGCGGACATTACTGGAAAATAGCAAACTACAAAGAACATCCCTGGAAGCCCTGTGTCAAAGCGTAAACACTGATGACGAATGTAGGCCAAGAGAGGTTTTTTTTTTATCAGCGCTCTGGTCTGTGTTTGAGCTAAGTTTGAGGCTTGGCTCTTTCATACCTAATTACAGGGTTGGATTGAAAAATTACGCTGTAATTATAATATCTGTTTTCTTTGCACTTTTCAAAAGAAAGTGAAATTAGAGGGCTCAAAGTCAAAAACTCTGGTGTCACTGGTCTTGAAATAATTCTCGCTTAAGGACGCCATGTGTAGGACCATCGAAGGGCAGTATCTGAATGGTGTGCATTTGAATAGTTTGCTATGTAAGAAGATGTAACAATGCAGGTGTTCGGTTTTTCTGCTTTCGTTAAAGTCTAAATGCACACTTGTTCGCAGTGCTTAATTTGTGCCGTTGTGGGCACAGACACTCAATTTTGCGGACTTTATTTTTCATCATCAGATCATGACGATGAACAAGCACAATAACATAAATAACTTCCTGGGCTCAATTTTTTTCTAAAGAGCCTGTCACAGGCGATGCCGAATCACATGGTTAAAGAATACCACGACTGCCTAGTATAAATTAAACCTCATTCGTCTTTCTTCCACCACCATACTCTTCTGGTCTCTTTACCTCACTCTGACAGTTACCTTTTTCTCCACCCCCCCCCCCCCCCACCCCCGTCTTTCCCCCTTTTTTTGTGCGCTGCTGATGAAAAATGTGTCTGGGCTCTAAAAATGAGCGCTGGTACCCACCCCCTGCAAAGAACAAACAGAATAAGCCCAAGAGGTGTGTGAAGAGCTCGTGGTCTTGAGGAAGGGGTTCCTTCTATCACTGTTGTTACTTCAATGTGCACCATGTTCTTGTATGAAAATCCATTGCTACCCAATATGTCAGGTCTGAAGAGAAGCGCAGCAGGCACGGCTTTCAGGCCAAAATATTGCTTTCAAAATAAAGGATTAGCTTTGTTAAGACTTCCTTCACCTTGAATATTTTCAGCGTGCTTAGTAAAATTAAAGAGCTCCACCAAATGGCAAATCAAAACTGACACTGGGACAAGGGACATGAAAATAGGAAAACAATGACTTGACAACCGTGACCCTGGAACGCTGCCATGGGACACAAACACTTGAACTGGGACGCTAACAAAGGACAGTTTCACTGGTTCGCTGACACAAAGGGCCAGCTTTAGGGGTGTGTGACCTGCACGGCCACACTGGGCGCTGACCTGAAGGGGGGCGCTGACCTGGGGTAGGGGGTGCTGTGTTTAGCAATAACTTACAATTTCAAAGCACCTGAAGCAGAGTTCCATGTGCTCCAGCTGTCAGGTAACACCAAAAATGTCAAAATAATTTGTGTGATTAATGTTCGTGAGAGAGAGAGATCAGAGTTTTGGCCAGTGGAAGTAGCGCAGAGGGTTAATATGCCTGCTGCAAAGAATAGATGTTTATTTTATGTGGATAGCTGAGTGGATTAGTAAAGATGGCCTTTACCAATGCTATAAAACAAATAAGATGTATGTGAGAGAGGGGCTATGGAGAGATGAGGAGCATTTTTGCGCAATGATAGTGCGGGAATCTGAGGTGGAGGTCAGGAGGGGAGGCCCCTTCAACACTGGCACCATGATATCACGGTATAGAGACACAGCGTCACTGTCACAGGCACCAAAAAGTAGGCAAGATGATTGACACTGGGACAAGGGACACAGGGACACTAATGCATGAACACAAAGACTAAGCTGGGAAGACAGACCAGAAGACCATGAAGACTTGGACCATGGAAGTAAGAACATGCAAGTTTATGGTCCTAAATAGATAACGGTTTCTTAGAAACCTGAGCACCAAGAGGACATAACATTGGCAGATGCTACTTCAGCAATACTTCAGCATCCTTATTCTTGATATAACAATGCAGTCTGTTCCACACAAATAGATTTCTCAAGTGGTGTTTTCTTTTTTATTATTGTTAAAGGAATATCTTCTTTGTTCTAATCCATTACATGACTTTGTCATTATTTTACTTCAGAAACATCGTCATATTTCATGCTGATTATTTTCAAAACAACATCTTCAGAATCCATACATGACAACAAAATTATTTTGGTTAGCCCCAGTGCATTTCCGGCCCCTACGACCAATCATCAGGAGTTTACCGCTATAGAAATCAACAAACCATGAGTTTACCATTTGATTTTCGAAAGACATATTAAAAAAACGTTCAATGTGAATTAAAAAACGAGACAACACAATTTGTGGATCATTACGTTAGCATATCAGGTAATGCAGACTTTTCACTAGTGTCCACCTCAACCAAGCACTAGTCGTGCAGCTAAAAATGATGTCCTTCTGCTAAAACATTGTTAGTTCTGTGCAACCTCTAATGAGTTGCGTTAATTGATAGGAAATCAACAGAGATGTGCATGTCAATAATAGGAAAGAACCATCACCAAGTTTTATGAAAAGACATATCAATATCAGTGAGTCCATGTAAACCAGTGGAATTAACCTGAGCACTATCGCTGGCCCATGCCTTTGAAATCAGCGTGTCACCATGTTTAAAAATGAAGAAACCTGGGGTAACATGCATGTCAATCACAAGACAAACTATCACGCAGTGTTTCTTGTGCATGCCAAAAAAACTGTTTATAACAGCTGCAGTAAAAAGAAAGTGTAGATCTTTGTGCCTCTTGACCCTGTTCTTACTAGATATCAAAGTGACTGTAATGAGCTCGTAAAGAATACCCAAACACCAGGGTCGGACTGGTAAGGTGACCCTGGACCTGAGTTGCAGCTATGGGCTGCTTTTCTGGGCAGTGTGGGGGGCAATTTGGGCTGTGTCTGTGTTGTTCAGATGCCGCCATCAGCTCAGTAGGAGCCGAGCAGCCTTACCGGAGGCAGACGTGCCTCTGTTGCCTCCTTTTGACCATGGGGTTGGAAGTGTCATTCCCAGTCTGTCACTGGGTCAGCCCATTAAGTATGCAGATTGAGCAGGCAAGAGAAGGGGCCTGAGCAGAAGTGACCTCTCTTATATTCACTTATATTCAGATGTGGTTCACCAATGTGAACTTACCCGTGCACAAACAGTCATGCATTTTTTTTTATCTCAGTGAAGTTAAGAAAACATGCCTCTTTTAGATAACACTGTCCTTCTTTTCATTATACTTAAAACACTGAAGCAGTGTTTTGCGAAAAGGCACAATCCACAAATGTGGGCCACTTTTTTTCAGGGTGCCTGGGCCTGTTTTGCATCCCAATCCAACCCTGACCATTACTAACCCATGCATTTCAAGTCGGCATGAAAAGCCACATGTGCATCACCACCATGGGTGCCATGCAGGAGTAGGTTGTTTTTTGCAATCCCTGTCTGTAAAACTAGAACCATCTCTTCACCCGAAGCTCCACACTGTCACATCAACGAGAAAGAAAAGGCGGGTCAAACAGGAAAATGAGGATGAAAACAGAGAAGCCACATCTGTGTTTCACTGCTTGTATGAGGAAACGGAACTTAAAGGGAAAACACGAGTATATCAGTTACTTCATTGCAGAGAGGGAGGACTGTTTTGAACAACATTTCAAGTTATCTTGTCCCAGACATAATAAAAAGTAGCAGTGTATAACCTATTTATGAAAATGTTAAACTAGTGTAAACGAAGCCTGAAACGTATTAGTGTTTAAAAAAAAACCATGACATTTCTAATCTGTCATTGAACCGTGTGGGTTGAAAAGCGTTTAGACATTTTATCCACGTAAGTTTTTTTTTTTTTTTTTAAATCTTCTGTTGTTGTCCACCTCAGAAGGTGTCAAGAATAGCTCTAAAACGTGAAATCTGAACTGGCTGATAATAATCGTGTGTTCATGCCAATGAGTGGCTGCCATGGGCTTCTTTTTATGATTTCTTATGTTGCTTTTGTGCTCAGAAATTCATATTTTATTATTTCTTTCCATTTTTCCGATGTAAAGCTTTCCGCAGGGGCCTTTCAATGCTTATATCAATTCTTACTGTCACAAGTTGAAGATTGTTTTAGCAGCATCGTATGCCCCTTAGTAGGATTTCGAACCATATTGCCAAGGATCACATTATTGCAGTGGACACAATTATTGCATTCCATGGTACCTTGTTGTGTCCATTTTGTTTTTTATTGGCACGTGTCAGAATCTCCTTTAGGTTCTATGAATGCCTTTAAGCAAACAAAGATTTTTCTGTAAATAAGTGCCAACGTTTTTTCCAGTTTGCAGTATCTTCTAACGCTTTTTGATAACTTTTTTGATAGATGTACTTGTTGGAGAATATCTAGGCACAAGAGTTAGTCTCGGTGTTTTGTCTTTTTTGACTGTTTTAGCGAAACACTTTTCAGATGATCCTCTGCTTTTTTTCAAAGTAGCATCTGGATACCCTCGAACCCGAAATATTTACTTTTGATTTTGTAAGTCCTGTTCGTAGAGTTCATCTTGTAAGTCCTCTTCGTAGAGTTAATTGCTTGAGAAAATTGTTTTTAACCTCATGATTTGTGAGTAAGGTAAGTCATTTTTTAGAGACTCTGGATGGAAGCTGCAGAAATGAAGCCTATTATTTCTTACAGACGTAAGTGCGCTCCACAGCGTAGGGTGGGATAGTGCTTTGTATCCTTGGTATAGTCTCAGGAAGTGCAGAATTCTTAATATCAATGAAACCTACTCTATCTTCTTAAGTAACTCTGACTACAAGTTTTTCAAGTGTCCACAAGTCCCTTTGACTGAGTGGAGAGCTCACCGCACTTTGAACAGCCTTAGTTTTACATTGTTCACCAGATGCCAGAAAATGTATGAATAGAAAGTGAATGTGACAGCCCTACCTTCAAGGTTCAGTTTGCCTATCTGATATCACGTAACAACACTGATCCATGGCCAAGAGGAAGATACTGCAAATCACGCGTAGTGGGACCTTTTGTAAATGCTGCAGACTACAGCCCTCATAACCAGTGGTCTGCAAACCCTTTTTAGTTGAAATGGCCAAAACGGTATTACAAGTGATGCTGGTACCAAGTACAGTAGACCGTCATTCTCACCGTGGAAAAACGCTGTAGGTTACTCCTTTAGGTTTGTCTTTTTGATAAAAAGCCCAGATTATGGGTTTACATGTGGGAATCAGTGATCAAATGGTATTGTACCAGAATATTATGCTCTACGGATCATTTGACAAAAAAGATTGTGTCCTAAATATTGTTTGCAGAACTATCACCCAACTGAAGTTAAAAATAGAAAATCTACAACCTATGGGTTGATATTTTATAAAACAATATTTGAACAATACATAGACCCTGAAACAAAAATTCTTGCATGTTAATTACCCTGGGGACAGGGGACTGTATCAGTTCATGATTCCCTTGTAATACTGAGGAAACAGTATTAAAAGTACCATTGTTATTAGTAATATCGGCCCCTTTTATTATGAGCAGGGTCGCTGAAATTATGCATCATCTGCCAGAGTTGACTAATATAAATTATGCAGTGTAATGCAGCACATTTTGTGATCGCATTACTTCATTAGCTTGTCATTTTTAGGGGCGAGCGCAAAGTGCTCCATCCCTCTTCTAATCTCCCTTTAGGGGGATTTTAACCACACCCATGTTACGTCAGTCACTTTCATTGGTTCATGGGCTTGCCTTTTAAAATCTGCTTGTTTTCATTCCTGAAAGGCATGCATACGTCATGCCTTTGCCAGTGTTTAGCACTCCTCGAGAGCACCGGTAAACTACAGGAAACCTTTGAGGCTCTATGTTTTCCGTATGGTTTCTGGACTTTTTTACTCATTACTCCGCAACGCAATCGCGCTGTGTTTTACACAGCGCGATCACTCTCGTTTTTTTTGTTTTTAATTTAATGTGGCAAGAAAAGTCCAATTAGGCGTTAACAACGCTAATAGCTCTAACTCGATGTAATGCGAGACCCATTGCATTGCAAATGCTTGTTATACTTCTTAATAGTGTACGGACATATGTGTCGCCTCATTAGTACCAGTTTAACACCCAAATATAGCAATATGTAACAGAATGGTGACAAGGCAACCATCGCAAAGGCGATTCCACTAAGCAGCAACATGTGCTGCTGAGTTTTTACTAACGTTTGATCCGTTCGCACTAGAAACATTTTTTTATTAAAATCTGCACATTACGCAGCAGATGATGGAACATGTGTCAAATGTGGCGCATCCATAATTATGAGGGAAACGCTGCAGCTGCAAACTTAGATCATTCCAGTGGCCCTGATTGTGAGGGAATAGACATTTGATTTCAGTGGATTTTTTCATGCTCTACTTCCTTTATTTATATGCATTATAAGATTCCCTTCTACCCTTATCTGTAAGGAATTCTCTATGAAAAGCAGTCAGTGTTTTCTAATTATATCGTTGATCATATTTACTAAAAGGAGGTATTGTCTGAGGTACAGTGCCCTGCTGCCTTTTGGCTAGGTTTGTGCTATAGAAATACCATATACATATGTGTACAGTGATTATGGGCACAGAAGGAGTGAACGTGCACTCAGTGCAGTCACTATGTTAAATCCTCTTTTTCTAAGTTCCAGGTTGCTACGTTCTTACTGCTAACATGTCTCTCTTCTATTTCTATTCTTTAAAGCTTCTGAGTAAAATTCTGAATCGGGGTACACAGTTCTGCATCTGTTCGTCACCATTTTAGTTTTATTATGTACAGGATCCTGAAACAGTTCCGATACTTTACTCTAGTACAGCTCGGTTTTGCGTTGATCCTGTTTT
The DNA here is from genome assembly GCF_031143425.1 of Pleurodeles waltl. Lineage (NCBI taxonomy): Eukaryota > Metazoa > Chordata > Amphibia > Caudata > Salamandridae > Pleurodeles > Pleurodeles waltl. The sequence continues at coordinate 447,711,460 of NC_090437.1, forward strand.
AAATACTAATTGTGCATACATACATATATACATACATACATACATACATACATACATATTTACACAGTCAGATTTGTTTGGAAAGGGGATGCTATTTTACGTACAAGTACCCATTGCGCTGAATGGCTAAGGGCTACTTGTGCATTTAAGTTTCATTCCCCAATGTGAGCAGTCACACCAATTAGACCAGAACAGGTAATTTGCAAAGCAGCATGTACCATGCAGCACGTGCTATTCCCTCCTATATGCACTGTTAATTTTTTTCACATGTTGCAACACTTTTATTTGTATAAAAAAAAAAAAAGTAAACAGTCATAGAGGAGTTTCATGTACATTGTATTTTTATAAGTACTTGGCAATCAAACATTATAATTCAATTCTCAAATATTCACTGTGAGATGACTCATACACAGCGCCACTAGACCATGCCTGTTCTAACCACATAGCCTCATTCTTATCTCAGTGAGTAAAGTATTGCTCCATGTATGAGTATGTATTCATCTTTAAGGAATAATTGTGGCTTCACCTACTAAGTGAAAACAATTAGGGCCTATTCAAAGGAAGTTGGAAGGGTATGGGCAGAGATCTCTATCTGCATATACTTTCACAACTTTACTATTTCACAAACTTTCTAATGAGTAGTCTAGGAGAAATGACCAGGCACAGGTTTTCAGACATACTCCTGGAAATGTCATCTGAATCTTGCACCAGACTCCAGTTACCACCCTCTGCACACAGTTCTCCATAGTAGAGAACTCTGCAGGGGAAATAGGGCAAATCTTTGGTAATCCATACTCCTTACTACCCTCAAAGGAGATTTATGCGAGCCTTGTGCTGGAGTAAAAACACAACTCTTTCCAGGGTGAAAAGGAGATGGATCCGAGTTTAGAAATGCCCACAAACTTCCAGGCTAAACTATTTCTTTGAATTCCCACTTCCTACTTCCTAAGTGTACTTTATAGCTGCGGATAACCCTGCACTTGTGGTTGAATGCCCCTGTTCATGACCTGCACACTACCTTTCTCATCGTCAGGTTTACTCTCTGACTCTAACAAGGACTTGCAGCTTCATAGTTACGATTTTCAACTGTTCATTTTCCCTTTCTTTGTTTCTTAGTTGTCTAGATCACTTCACATTCTTTTCTCCTGATGCAATTGTGCTTCTCTAAACTGCATTTACGTAAATGTTGTACGCACTTAAATATGACAGTGGAAAGAGCGCACTATTATCTGTGTAGTGCTCTGATAGCAAAATCATTAAAGAAGCTTAAAAAAATCAGATTCATCCTCTGACCAATGTAGCCTAGAACAGTGGTTCCCAACCTTATGACTTCTGTGGACTTTATCATTACTGTAACCTGGGGACCCACTGAATCATTATTGGAATTGGGGGACCCCCCACTGAGTCATTACTTAGAGCTGGGGACCTAATCTGTTAACAATATTTAATTTTCTAAGCAGTCGCTTAGAGGTTGGGAACCACTGGCCTATAGGTTGCTGTATTCCTTTTTTTATGACTGGGTAGGGATGTCCTGTCATGTTAAGGGATTCTTCTAAATAATTCGCTCACCCCCTAGAGTACTCTTGGCAGAATGAAGAAAGACAGTACCACAAAACTCTCTATGTAGTTTGCAAAAAGTCAGGTTTTAATCTGTTTACATAAATCCAATGTATTCTACGTTTTTCAGAGGGAGGGAACTCTAAAGCTAGGGTCAGGCACAGAGAATGAGCATGCCCCAGCATCTGGCGATGGAAGCATAGAACCTCAAGCAGATCAGGATCAGGAGAATGAAATCTGCACTCAGGAGTATTTCCAAATAACACTACGAAGGAATAAGGGAACCTTTTTGTGGATGCAGCAATAGACCAGGAAGGATTTTTGGCATTCAACAGATCGTAATAACAGTAGCTTGGCAAATGTTAGGTGCTTGAAGGTTATTCTGGCCGCCACACTTATGAGCGAGTGGGGCTTTTTTAATAAGGACCAGAGGTATTGGCCCAGACAAACAGGATTAGCAAAGTCTATTCATGATCCAAAAAAATCTAAAACCGTCAATTTTCCACCTTTGATGAAAAGAAAAGGTAGTTTAGACTTCAGTTTATGGGAAAGAGGAAGCACAAATCACTGCATTATTTTGAGTCTTCATCCCGAAGTCTGAGGTGGCTGATCTAAAGAGAGAAAACAGTGTGGTTTTGGAATATCAAGAGGGACTATCAGGGGTCACACAGTATCATGAGCAAAATTTTGAGGAGCTAAATATCAACGTATGTCATAAGTATGTATATACATACGTATTTATATATTTATTTCTTTACCTATATCCACATATACATACCATGACTATATATATATACATATATTTTTTTTTTTTTTTTTTTACATAGTTATAGTTAGGACCTAGTTTCTATATAAAAAGCATTTTTACTTGCCTATATCTTTGGCGCCACCTGACGAATCTTCACAAAACTCTCCAGAAATATTTACCATTTCTCTCAGCTGCTGCCTGGAAAGTTTTGAGGTGATCCATCCAAGGGGGGGCGAGAAAAAAGGGGGGTCCAAAACACATTTTTCCCATCCATTTTTCCATAGGGATTTTGAACAGCAATAGCGCAAAAACTACTGGACGGAATTACACCAAATTTGTCGGAAAGGTTGGTCCTGGTCCAGAAAGAGTGCTTTTTGGTGTAATTCCATTAAGTAGCTTTTGAGAAAAATTAAGGGAAAAACAAATTTGTATGTCTAGGGATGTGAAGGTTTTGCAACCCCTCCCTATTCCGTGCAGAGATCTGATTGGCTGATAACACTTCAACAATAGAAGCTGTTGAAGTACTGTCAGCCATCTTGGGACTCGGCTGAAGCCCCTGAAAAAAAAAGGGCCAGGGTACGAACACCCTGATGCCTTTGCTCTGGTGGTAGGGTCACAAATGGACCCCCCTAGGGCTAAAAAGCATTTTTTGTGTTTTAGGAGCAGAGACGCAGTAGATCTATGACTCTGCGGTAAAAACAATTTTTTACACGCAGTCTCCAGCTCTACGCTAGTTTAATGGCCACAGGTTGGCCAAGTCCAAGGGGCTTTTTAAAAAATGTGTGGGGGCTTCCTGGCCCCCTCCCAATGCCCCAGGGACTGCCACCTCACCAGGGCCACCATCAGCATGTGATATGCTGGGGGTGGGGCCGCCTGGCCCCCTCCTGCTGCCCTGCGGACCACCACCTCTTGGGGCAAAATGCAATGTATTAGTGGGGGGCTGCGTGGCCTACCCACTGTCCTGGGGACCACCCCCTCACCTCCCAGGGGCAAAACTGTACCCTGTGAGCCACCATGCCCCGGGGCTAGACTGTATTCTTAGCGGAGGGGCAGCACGGCCCCACTGCCCAGAGGACCACCACCCCAATGCACTGCTAATTACCCTACAAATTACGGCACTCATGACATCTTTGATAACATCATTGATAATATCAATGTAATATTTGCAGTAAAAACATTTACGAAAAAATTGTGCATAGCGAGGGCGTGAGTTATAGTTACCTTAGGGCACGAGTTATAGTTACTTGAAGTAACTGCAGCTGTAACTGGTGAATTGCTTTGGTTTGGTACATTAAAATTGTGAGCCTAACTATAACGTCCCTTCAACCTTTGTGTTTTTTAAGTGAATATATATATATATATATTTTCAAGGTATGTAGATGTGGAATTAAGAATACTAAATCTCCCTATATGCACTTTGTTGATATTTTGTTGTTTGATATTCTGGCCACAATATTGTGCGACCTCGATATTCCTTTCTCAATATTCCATACTACACTTGAGAAAACCCTTCATTAGATGGAGGAATTTGCGATTTTATGTACATTAGTGGTTTTAGATTTACCCTTACCCCTGCAGCTAGTCTAGGCAGCAGATAAATCTCTGGTTTTAATGTGTTACGCTCCTGCAAGTGTCCTTTGCATTGCTGGGTGTCAGTGTCCAACTTAGCCCCATTTGTTAGCTACTTAACATCTCCATTTGCTGTTTTTCCTATTCACATGGTCATCAACCCCTGTGAGGTTTCATAATTTATGCAAGGTCAGCTTTACCAACCTAATCCATCATGAATCACTTTATTTCAATGTATTCCAAAGATAAAAGTCCTGATACAGTGAGCACGATGACCAAATAGAAAAATCACCAACTTTTTGAAAAGTTTTTATGTTGTATTGAAATGTACTGCAGCACTTGTGAACTGCTTCATATCACTAACAAGCCTCCAAAGCGCTTTAGCTTCCATCTGTTGGAAGTTGGTTGGATCGAGAATGTTCTAAATGTATAATGTCCCACCTGGGTGAGGTTCAAAGACATGCTTCGAACATGGTGCTCTGTACATCACTCTGCATAAGCTTGAAGTGACGCATGTATGTACTTATTTACCAGTTTGAATAAATCTCTCTTTGCATCTTATGTAGATGGGAAGAGACATGTTTTTAGTGCTCTCTGTGTGATTGTCACTTCTTCCTATTTGTGCAGACAGAGTTCCAAAGTTTTGCAGTCTGGACAGAGATGGAGCTGGGCCGGGGAATTTCATAAATTATGGGCTCTTCCACCTGTGAGCTGTGGTCTACTGTGACACAGTACCAAAAGAAGATTGAAGTGCCTGACGATTCTATTGCACTTACAAAAGTCAGTTGATGCAAACGATGCTTTTCCAATAGCCTGTGCTGGATTTAGGACACATACTTCAACACGTGGGCGGGCTTTTATGCAGCTCCATTTAGCTGACATTTCTGCTACCTTTGGTGCTGTCAAGACTGAAATTAGTGAAATATCTGGATAGCTGTTGTGGAGCAAGTTCCAAAGAACAACAATCCCAAAGTGCCTTCGAAGGTTACTTAATTTGATGATATTTAGATTCCTGAAGCGCTTAAGAGATTTCACAGAACTTTTTACGAACTTTGTGCCAGTGCTTATGCTACTTCCCATGCAGCCTCCCTTATATCGAGATGAGGGAGGCTTCATACAATGTTTCTGAAATACTGCGCGCGACCTCCAAGACCTAGTGCTTGGGGATATAGTTGCATGAACAGTAGAACTGCTGATGCTTACGGTTTGGTGAGCGCTGAGTTTAGAAGTTTCTGGGAAGCAGTAGTATCAACTTTTTATTAGGGTGAGGACAACGCTGAATTGCAGAAGGTGGGTTTACTTTTCTAAGTTAAGTTTTACCCCTCTGAAATTCCATTAAAATCTTGAAAAAAGAGGTGCAATAGATGTTTAGAGTGTACAACTGTCATGTGCTTTAAAGTTCATAATTACTTAGAAGCGGCGTTGCTTTAAGTGCTTTTAATCACAGCGTCCAGTATACTGTTACATATCTGAAGCCGCTTAGTTGGCATTGGTACAGGCGTCCTGTAATGGAGTCACTGGCCCGGGGGCTCTGCCACCTGATACACTAGTCGCATAACATCCCATAAATCAAATTTATAATAAGCCCAAATATGACGGCTAACGTCCTATAAATCAAGAAGCCCAAATAAAACAGCCATCAGTGTTTGGTTGGATGGCAGACCATTACAGGGCAGCAGATAGCAGTCACTTTTTTTGTTTATATGATTTTATAAAAGTCACCCTACGTTTCTTGGACTCTGTAGGTTCCTAACTCCGGGTTATGTGACAGTTCGTGTTCAAGATTTATTATAAGACCTTTTAGCAATTGATTTTTAGTACATCTGGGGTAAAAAGGTCAATACAAACACATGATAATACGAATAATAAAAACAAAGCAATCTGTCAAAAAACAGCAAAAAAGCACTATACAAGGCAAAAGCAAAATTATACTTCCCCAAATTTCAGGCTAATTTTAATGTAAAGTATTGATTCTTGTGGTGGGATAACGAGCCATGTGTCATAATATAAAATCATCTCATCAAGTCAGGGGAAAAGTTCTAAATCCACTAGGCTGATCATGTTTTTGATATTCAGTCCTGCTTCTCACCTCATAGATGAAGCTTTTCTCTGAGCAATATGCCCTGAAGTTCTTGGAGGAAGGACGTGCCATGGACAGCATGTGGGTCAGATTAATTCCACGGATCCATTAATATGACAATGTGATCCCTTTGGATAGAGAATTGTTCAATGTGATCTGCAGTTTGGAATTTCTGTATTTTGTTGCGGTGTTAACTAATATATAAAGACTTTTCAGTCTGACCATTCTTTTATCGGCATTTCTAATGCTACACATGGATTTACCCGCGGATCTTGAGGACTTAGCAGACCTGCATCTATTTTTCCCTTTAGCCATGCAACACATTTGATTTGTAGGGTATTAGTTCTCTTCAGGTTGGCTGGTCCACGTTACAATAATTAGGTTTCTCTTATCCTCATGTGGGCTTTGTCTTGGTAACGTTAACTTGCAGCATCTTCTTTGTATAATGTCATATTAGTTTCCTACTCATCCTCGATTTGGTAGCACCGGTAGCCCTTGCTATTGAGGTAACAGAGTTTGAGAGGCAGTCAAGCACCCTAACTGAAGGTTGAGATGTTTTTCTCAGATGCAGGCATAGCTTGCTAGCTTGTTTTTGTTCTAGGACTGCACAGGTACTGTTTGAGTAGATTTTGAATCTTTTATGGGTGATGACCGACTTTCCCCCTCGGATCACAGTATAATCTTCCTTAAGAGTCTGAGAGATATTAGTAATTTGCTAAGTTTTAGTTATTTTATTAAAACTTCTTTCTAGATAGGCCTTTCAGTTGGGAAATGTTCTGGATAATCTCTGGGTAATCGTGTAGAAAAATGAATTTCTTTAACCCTCTGACTGCTAGCTCGAAATCCTTTCTACTTTGTACATCTTCTAAATTTTCTTTGTTTCTCTGATTTTATAGCCCCCCCCCCTTCCTATCGCTTATATCCTAAGGAGAATCTCTTCTCACTGTTTTTGGCTTCAACATATTGCATACCTGCTGAGGATGCCTAGATACCTCCTCTCATGGTGTTCTCTGTGCATGGGCACCGGTCCAAAATAGTAATAAACCATTAAACATCTAGATAACAGCATCTCACCTCACCCATCCAGATTGAGAATGACCCAACCAGAGCCCGGGGATAGACTATTCCACCCGCTGCACACAGGAGGTATGGCAGCAGTCTATCCAAGATACAGGCAAAGATCATTTCAAAAGGGTGCTACGATGGATGTCAATCAGTTACAAGGGCCTGCACAGTACAATGAGTTTTTAACAGCACAGGCCAAGGTGTGTCCCTTAGACACTTTCATGCCCCCTGTACACAGGGCCTCCTGGCCATGGCATAACAACTCCCTTCACCCTTTAGTATTGACTGACCTAATGAATCCATTGGTGACCTTCCTGTGCCAGGCTCCTGATGCGACCCTTAGTACTCCAGGCTTCAGCTATATTGACCAGGCACCTTTGGGATGTAGATTTGCATAAATGGCACTCCGGGAAGGCAACTGTCTGTGTGCAGGAGCCCTGACCAGTTTTGTGAAGTTTATGTATGGGAAGGAGGAGCAAATTATTTATTTTTACCTTCTACCACTAAAACAAAATATGATTTAAACAGCCCTTGTTGCAAGGCATATTGCTATATAAAATGGGATAAATATATACACATTTAGTCCTCTTATTTTTGATAGGAGCGTGCTATAAAAAGTAAATATCCAACATATAGTTAATGAAGGCTGAAAATACCAGTAGTAAACATACCTACTTTACGTGTAAAGCAGTTATTGCATATAAAATATATTCTGTCTAAGCACAGTTAAAATTAATTCTAAAATGCAAACCTTTGTGAGTTCTGCCTGCTAATTGCCACCTAAGTGGTCTGGTCGTGCAATGGCCAGGATGGGAGGCAGGAATTCTCTCTGGGTACTTTGAGGTCATCTTTGAATAGATTGTGGTTATACCTTGGCAAAGCAATGTAGGGGTCCTAGTAGACACAGTGAGAATAGGATCTGCAGGAGAGCTGGACCAAGTGTTATCTCAAGGAAGGAGATCGAATTTTTCAGTTCAGTAGTCTGAACTAAGAGGACTAGGGGCATAGTTTCAGGTCAGGCAAGACAGAGGCTTGCCATTTCGGATTTTGCAGTACTTTATTTGTGCCAGTGTTTTCCGGTGCTCATCACCACCGCTTAGTTCTGAACACTGGCACCGATTATGGGATTACATCACAAAGTGGCACTGTGTGTCTGAACCTCTGCTGAATTTACCAGTGCAGTGGTCACTTAAAAGTGATACAACTTGAATATAGGTAATGCTGGTGCTGGCATTCGGCAGTAGTGGCAGGGCTGTTTGCTGGTGCCAGCTGGAGTGAACTCCTATGACGTGCCTTGGGCCCTGGTACTTCATTTGTTTACAAATTAAGCACTGGGTATATGGAAATCTACTATTGTTTTGTTGGCATAAGGCAAATTCCAAGGAAAAGTAGTGCATCATGTTACTACAAAATTCGGAGAGGAAAACTTGGTAACTCTAACAGACTTGACACTGACTCATTGCCATTGACTGACTGCTTCATCCACCGTAAGAAGGAAATATGCCTGGAGCTGAAGAAAAGAGAAAGTTTCTCTGTCCACCGGACTGAAGATTTTCTCCTGTTTGCCTGAGTAGTGGAAACAATTATCCCCTGCCCTGTTGTGAATCTATGGTCCAGCATTTTGCTCCAGGATTGGCGGCATCAGTTTTCTGTTGATCCACAGAGCTAAAGGAATTTTCTGATGTCGAGTTAAAACTGGAAATTCCTTGCAGACCAGAAAGCAGATTTGTGGGTACGCCTCTCCAGTGACTAAGAAAGATTGAAGGGATGCTAAGGAGCCTCTTGTGATGTGTTACAGATTTTCATTTAAGGTACGCCACTCTACCTCTTTGCAGGATTGAAAAAGCACATACCAAGGAGGAAGAGATGGAAAATGGACTTTCCTCCATCTCTTCAGCAGCGTACAAAGCATTTGGCACTCGAGTCATTCGTTCATGGATAGCTCCTGGTGTTCAGCTCGTGTGTACTTCATCCAAGGCCTAAACACCTGTCTGTAGGAGGGTTAGGAGAGGAAGGGGCAAATGGAGAATGTGAAGCAGGGTAGATAGTATGTTGGTGATGTTGCTTTCAATTACATTTTATAATAAGACAGTGTCATTACACTGAGATGACGCATACTTGCGCAGTGTGGACTTTGGCCTAACAAGTTCATACTTTGGTGATGCAGAAATTGGCATGATCGCCAATAATGGTTTACAAACCATGCGGGTGCTATAGTTTCACTGGTGATTTAAATACAATGCCAATTTAGATGCTGGCACGATGGTGGTGCTTTTAATACCTGGTCAATATGTTCTCAGGTATGACAATCAATCAATGAAGGATTTATAAAGCACAGCAAATCATCCTTGATAGTCTCAAGTTGCTGGAGCTGGTGACTGCTTCGTGATGATCTGTTCATTTGAACAGCTAAGTCTCAAGTCCGTTCTTGAATTGCTGGAGCGATGAGGTGGTTCTGGGGTGCAGAGGAAGGTCGTTCTAAGCTTTCGCTGCCAGGCTTGAGAAGAAACGTCCTCCGCTGTTGCCTGTGTGAGGAAGAGGGAAGAGGATCGTAGGGGTCTAGTCGGTTGGTGGAAGGTCATGCGTTTGTTGATGTATGCTGGTCCTTCATTGTGGAGGACTTTGTATGCGGGGGTCAATATCTAGAACTGTCATCTCTTCTCAATCTGGAGCCAGTGTAGCTTCATGAGGTGGGGTGTGATATGGGTCCGTCTCGGGAGGTTGAGGTTGAGTCTTGCCGCTGAGTTTTGTATCATCTGTAGTCTCTTCAGGAGGCGTGCACTGATTCCCACATACCATGTGTTCCCGTTGTCCAGCCTGCTGGTGATGAGGGTCTGTGTTATGGTCTTTCTAGTGTCGATTGGGAGCCAACTGACGACCTTGCGTAGCATGCCCAGGGTGTGGAAGCAGGTGGATGAGACTGTGTTTACCTGTTTGTCAATAGATAGCTTGCTGTCCAAGATGATGCTGAGGTTTCGGGCGGGCTCTGTTGGGGCAGGGGATGGGCTGAGTTCAGCTGACCACCATGCGTCTTTCCATGGCGAGGTGTTATTCCCAAAGATGAGTACTTCCATCTTGTCCATGTTCAGTTTGAGACAGTTGGTGACGTTCGTCATACCTCTGTGGAAGTTGACTCTGGTGGTGGAGGGGCCTTCTAACAACGAGAGAATGAGCTGCGCACAGTGGTACACTTTACAAACTAGCAGTGTGTTTTATGGCATGACAGAAGGATTTTCATACAAACACAATGGCAAATATATTTTAAATACAAAGGAATGTAGAAATTGCCATGCCAATGTGTCGTTTTCATGTTGAGTCAATTTAGGAACAGGTGTTACCGCAGTTCTATAAACTGCTAGATGAATCTTATGTCTGAGGCCAGAATATGTGCAGTAACAACTGTGCCCTAGTCTAAGCACACTGAAGAACAGCCGTAGCAGCTGTCTGATAGAGTGAGCTGTCTCCTTTCACGATCAACACCACTGACCTTGTTTACCATTGATGATCCCATATGACCCACTGCTTTATTGAGAAATACTCTGGAATATCTGGGCAGCATCCCCAGCAGGTTGCCATATTACACGTCAGATTAGCAGTGCACAAAGATTTAATGGACTCAACTGATACGGGACGTTCTGGCACAATGTTTATATCTGGTGTGGATTTTAGTACAGTATTTATTTAAGGTGGCACACGGCGTCAAGCAGGCACTGGATATCACGTGGCAGAACCTTTTTTCCACCCTGTGTCCTTTCTGTTGTGTATGGATTGCTTCATAGGCACGCACACCTATTGGTTTTTGCTTTGGGGAAATATTGCTCCTAGGTACTGTATCAAACTTGGAAGTATTTGGCTGTTTCATTATTTCTTCTTCGTAACTGCCTTGGATCCTTTGCTTTTTTAGCAATAATTTGAAAAATTACACTAAAATTAAAGAGATAAATTAAAAAGCAAATATTTTGGGGACTGAACCTTCACCCACAAACCTCACTGAAACAGGTCGAGTTTGTGCCATTTACTCCCATCTCACTGATCAATCTGGAGCTAGTTTGACACCATTTTACTAGGGCCGATTCCGGTTTGCAGGCGGTGCTGCCCTGGTAATCTTAGCATATGCGTTTATGAAACCAGGGTGTTCAATGATTGTCAGCCTATACCCCTCTATAAATATATGATTCTAAGTAGGTTGCACCCTCTAGTGTGTACTTAATTTGTGCAGGTGGTGGCCACTGGCCATTATTTTTTAGGGCAAGAAGGTGTTTTCGTTCTCAGACTTTGGCTGCAGACAGAGCATGATCGAAAGAAATGCAGAAAAGGGAGCTAGAAAGAGGAAAAGAAACAAATGAGAACCGATACAAAGGGCGAAAGCTTGAATAAAACAACCATTGGCAAAGTCAATAGGTCTAGCCTGTTTAATGTGAATGCCGAGCTGTTGCCTTTGCCAATATTTGTCCATGAGGTAATGTTTAGAAAAAGTCAAATAGAAAAAATTCCAAATACTGGAGGAAAAGTAAACACATACCATATCTGTCTCAAAACTGTACATTTAATTCAGTGTTTTTAATCTGTATAAATGATATTGGTTTACATTTCAAATACTTTTCACTCAGGAAACTCTGAACAGAACTTAATAGGAATAAGGTAGTGTCAGAATGTAAAGGGAAGCCCTTGCCAAGGATTCTGCCGTTGGTATTCTGCAGTAGCCCAGGGAGCAGATTTATGAGTCTTCTTGAGAAGTATTATGCTAAGTACAACTTCTGCTTCAGAGTCCATCTGAGTGAGTGGAGCACACGGCTCCAGCACCATAAAAGCTTTTGTGTGCAAATCTGGTGCTTTCATGCAATATGTGGAATACAGGAGTGGGTCAGGTACTCAAGAGGGAAAGCAGCACAAGACGGAGATACCTGCAAAGCATGTGCACTCTTATAGCAAGCAAAATTAATAAGAAAAAAAATAGCACTGTAAAATTGAGCAGTGAAAAATTACAAGCCGGCCAGTCAAAAGGATCGTAACAAGGCTACACTGTAGGAGAGGGACAAACACAAGGAGGGGAGCGCAAGCCATTGAATAAGACACAAGCAAGTGAGAGTGATAAATAAGACAACCAATTGTAAGCAATGTAAGGGCTCTAAGCCCAATGTAAGTTTATAATAGGTCTTTTGCAACCAGACAGCTTTGGCTGTCTGGTAGGCGAGACCTAAAACGAACCTCCAAGAGTGAGATAAAGAGACAGGAAGTGTAGGATGGCCCAAGAAAGAGACATGAGATGAATTCAAGTCTACAAGCCTTACTAGGCAACCTCAATAGTGTGCACTAGCGGGGAGGGCTCCTAAGAAAAAACTTGGGCCCCTGCAGCGCTTTTAGAGTTTTTTTTAACAAATGAAGCCCTACAACCGAAGGGAAACAGCTTCCAAAGTTATTTTCACCTTGATTATTGCTACTACCACACTCACTATTGAACTTTCTCTGCCACTTTATTTTTACTCAAACTCTCACTATTGTTCAAAAGTGCTGCTTCCATTCCTCATCTCCCACCCGAACACTTTGATGTTATTAAATGCTTCTTTCTGTCATGGGAGGATGAAGAAAACTGCTGGAAGAGGGAAAAGGGCTCAGCACGTGAGTTACTGTAATCCTGCGATGAGAAAAGGGACTCTCCCACTCCCCCCACAGCAATTACGTGGCTTTTTAATTAGAGTTATTGTTTCCATGTTTCGCTGACTCTCTGCAGGCCATTTCACGCCTTGTAATTTAATGCTAAAAAAGTGGTTTAAGAGGAAGCCGTGTTTAATACCTAGCTCTTTACAGGAATTTACTGAGTCGTGGAAATGTATATTTTCGTGTGCTCCATGACATAAGCACTTCAGAGCTGGTGCTGATATTTCTGCCAAGAAAATTGAATAGGAGCCAAAATGTAACGCTTTTATTGTATTCAAGCCATGGTAGTTTTTTCGACCTGTGACCTTAAATAGTTTTCCTACAGTCTGAAGCTTTGAATGGAAGCTTCAAGTTGGACCAGCAATTTGAAAGCTTAATGGACCATAATTGAAAGTTAGGTAACAATGTCGCACCAGTTCCCGCCACAGCATTGCAGATGTAGGCTTGTGCATTCCGATGCAGTTGCATTGACTTTGTTCCGGATTGTGCCGCCTCAGAGTCCTCTGTTCCTCATCCACGTTTGTCAGTGTGTCGATCCTGACTCTACCTCTGATCATGATTTGCCCCTCCCAAATGAGCAGTGCTTGAACCTGGATCAGCCTTTGAAAAACATCCCCATAGGTGAAATCACATGTGGTGCCCCACCTCCCCTAACTCATTTCACCAACCCCATCTTTGTGTACCTCAGTGCTACCCCCTGAATGTCGGCGCACAAGGTGTGGGCCAAACCCATCCATGCAAAAGGCCAGCCCTGCATGAATCTCCTGCCTAAAGGTACAAGCTGGTTTTGGCAATAGCCGTCCCGTCCAAAACCACAGAGGAGCATTCCACCCCACTCTCTGGTCACATACAGATGAAGTTTGATTACATTTGCAGTCATTGCCATGATGGTGTATCCTTTCAACTCTCTCCTTCTTAGGAGCTGTCTGAAATTGTTGCCATATTGCTGACCACATGTAGGGAGGAAAGGTGAGGACACAGCAGCATCTATGGAAACGGAGACATCCCAGTGCCAGCTGTTCCTTTGTGCAGAAAAAAGCCTACCTTCCAGAGCAGGACGACCGCCCATGCTCTTTCCCATCTGAATGGTGTTAGCTTCCCTGACTCCAACTGACTCCACTGAAGTGTGACTTACATGCTGTTGTCACCTTTGTCATAGAACTAATGCAGGCTGCCACAGCACTCTAACCCTGGTGGGCCTACATTTGCTACCCCTACAAGGCATCAACTTCAAGACATTGCCAAGACATGTTGTACCACCAAGGCAGAAACCCCACTCTACCTACCAGAAAAGGAACCCATCTCAGGAGGCCAGCGGAAGACAAAAACGTTAACATTGCCAGTCTTTTTGTTGTTGTAATTCTTTCTTAGGGGGTTGGAAGGGAAAGAAAAACGTTACAGCAAACAGTGGGGAAACTGATGCTCTGGGTGAGCGTTGATGGCACATGCACAACATTATGGGGGTCATTATGAACACGCCGTAAACACCGCCGTGTTCATGCTGGCGGTCTTTCCATAGACCGGCAGCCCCCTTGAGGCCCCTCCGGCCGCATTACTAACATTCTGCTGGGCCGGCGGGCGTAAATATTATTTCCGCCCGCCGGCCCAACAGAATGCAGGGCCGGGACAGTGCTGACAGCTCCACATGGAGCCATCGTCAATGCCTCAGTGCGGCAGGTGCAACAGCACCCGTCGTGCAGATCACTGCCCGTAAATCGGGTAGTGACCTGCGCGACAGGGCACTGCACAGGGGCCCCTGCACTGCCTGTGCCAAGTACATGGGCAGTGCAGGGCCCCCTAGAGAGGACCCCGAGCACCCCTTTCGCCAGCCTTTCCCTGGCAGGGGGAACCTGCCTGGGAAAGGCTGGGGGAAACAGGGTACATTATCTGGAGAGCAGCGCTGCTTGCAGCGCTGCCCTGTCGGATAATGTAATCCGCCATCGTCAGGCTGCCTGTCGGCGGTAGCCTGGCGGTGAAGCGGCCCTCCCTGTGCTTATTATATGGTGGTTCAGACCGCCATGTCTGTGGCGGTCTTTTCTGCCACCGCCGGCATGGTGGTCTGAACCGCCGGGTTCGTAATGAGCCCCTATATGTTTAATAGACACATAAAATTACTACACTAAGGGAGCAAACAGGAGAGTGCAGTGCAGCCCATTGGCTTGTGCAGTGCTATTACTTAACATTATGGCTCTCAACAGGGTCCGGAACAAGATAAGTACTGACGAACGCCAAACTTATTTGAGCATAACTTGAGGAAGTCCGGTGAGGAGGCAAGTATTGCAGATTCATATAAGCAGTTTATGTTTGCAAATCTTCTCCCAGAAGCCATGACAGAGTAGCTGATGCCCCAGCCATTCCCACGATGCATGAGATCTGTGCCTAGATTGTGCTCCTTCAAGGTCTCACGTATCCTTGGCCTGATGAAGGCCTTGTTCACTTTTGGAAGCATTGTCAATGTCACAGTGTTTGAACACAGACCTATTGGCATTGCAATTGCTTACTTATAGAACCCCCACTCTCCTAGTACCCAAACATTTCCTTCCGTCCCCTCACTGGACGACATACTGGCCTTCATCATAAAGTTGGTCGCTTTCTGTTCATAGACTTCTACCAAAAGGAAATATACCCGCTGAATAAAGTTTACCCACTCATTGATCGCTTTTCTGATCAAAGCTTCTATCTTCTTGCGCCTTTTTCTTACTTTCTAATATGTTGTTACTCTATCTTTTCCACTGATGAAGAGGCCACGATCTTTATGCCTCTGTTTGTGTACGTGTATACTGATATTCCTATCTATGTATAGTACATGTTAATTCACCATACAGCTGTTCATTCTAGATGTGGATGCACCGGCACATTAACAAGGAATGGCGAGATACAGCCGAGCAAAGGGGGGCGTGCCTTTGCTTTAAGAGCCACAACAACAGTCGAGCTTTAACATAAAAAAAATTATTTCCTTAACACGTGGAAGCGTTTCAATTTAATGCATTAAATTATAACCCTGCATTTGAGTGCCTTTTACAGAGAAGGATAGTTTCTAAACACGAATTTGCTAACTATTAGCGTTACAGGGATGCCATGGGCCCTCAGGCAAGCAAGGAAATTGGCCTCTTTTGACTGCTGTTGGGGTAGTAAACTACAGAAATTATTAGAGTTGAGTGGGGCCTCTGGGCCCTGGTGCCACTGCACCTGCTGTACAAATGATATCTACGCACCTGTTGCTAGCATTCAGTGCTGACCCCAACCCACCTGCTGTGACACCGATGCTATTAGTGAAGCAAGAGGCAAGTCAATTGTCACTTGTCTCCTGTGGCCTAGGATGTTAATACATATGGTGCAATAATGGAGCCTATTAAATCATGTAAGGCGAGTCTTGTGTACAGTGCACACATCCGAAATGATATATTTCAAGGTGCTCGCAAGCGATGAAGAAGTAAAAGGAGGCCCTTTGAAATAAAGTAATTGCGTAAGATCACACAGTTTGATCGAGCTAGGAATCAGGGTTTGGTCTCAGACTTCCTGGTTTCTCGTTACTCGTTTTAGCCTCCAGGTGGATATCTGTTTCTCTCTCCGGCTTTACATCAAATGTTGCATGTGTAATTCTTTCAGAAGCTGAATCGGTTCTCTGTTTCAAATAAATGCACCGAATAACATGCTAAATTAAATTCACCCACGAACCTTGCTGGAAGAAATACAAAGCGAAGCGAGGCAGGATACTCAGGAGGCAGGGGCATAGCTTGGTTAGAAAGATTGGGGGGTGGGGTGGTTGATGGGGCTGGGGGTGGTTGATGGGGCTGGGGGGTGGGCGGGAGGGGCAGAGGGAAGGTTCAGATTTTCCGACTATCAAGTTGGCCTATAATTTTTTAATACATTATAGGGCAAGCAGGGTGCAATAGAGGGGCCTAAGGGTACTGAAATGCTTGTAAATGACAATGGGCCTGATTACAAATTTGGAGGACGGTGTTAAACCGTCCCAAAAGTGGCGGATATACCACCTACCGTATTACGAGTTCATTATTTCCTATGGAACTCGTAATACGGTAGGTGGTATATCCGTCACTTTTGGGACGGTTTAACACCGTCCTCCAAAGTTGTAATCAGGCCCAATGTCTTTAACCTATGTGTTTTGGTTTGGAGTGTACTGGATGTATGAACAGAAACGCAGCTGCAGCACTGTCTAGAGGACGTATAATGGAGGAGTTACTAATGGGACCAGAGAAGCAGCTGCAGCATTGTCTACAGGACTAAGAATGAGAAACTACCACTGGGACCCGAGAAGCAACTAGCAGCACTGCCTAGAGGACTTAGAATGAGAAATTACCAACGGGACCAGAGAAGAAACTCGCAGCATTGTCTAGAGGACTTAGAATGAGGAATTAACGATGGGACCAGAGAAGCAGCTAGCAGTACTTCCTGGTGGACTAAGAATGAGGAATTACCACTGGTATCAGAGACCAGCTAGTAGCGCTGCCTAGAGGACGTAGAATGAGAAATTACTGATGGGACCAGAGATGCGGCTTGCAGCATTGTCTAGTGGACTTAGAATGAGGAATTACCACTGGGACCGGAGAAGCAGCCAACAGCTTTTTCTAAAGGATTTCGAATGAGGAATTACCGACTGAACCAGAGAAGCAGCTTGCAGAACTTTCTAGAGGGCAGAGAATGAGGAATTACCACTGCCTGGGACCAGAGATGCAGCTGCAGCACTGTCTAGAGGACGTAGAATGAGGCATTAGTACTGGGTTGGACTCCAGGATTCCATGATTTCAGACTTTGTTGCAAATAGCCAGACCAAATCTAATGTGGTAATTAGAGTTATGCCTGTGATGTGTTTGTTTCCATGTGCGCAGGGCAGGGGGTTACTTCCCAGAAAGGCCAGCTAGGTCAGCACAATAATGGTCAGGCAGCATTTAAATTATAGCGTGAAGTAAGTAATCACCCAACAGGTAATATATCGGGGGGGGACATGGAGGCCTATATAGTAATAGCCTTCCGAGGGTACAAAGACATATTAAAACCATGCTAAACCAGGTTTTCTGAAGTGGCTATTTTACATTCAGGGAGGGATTGTCAGGCTCAACATGTCATTAGGTCCTTAAGGGCACAACTAGTATACTCAACATAAGTGGAAATCCCAATAACAATAGGTCTCAGGGGGTGTATCTGTTAACCTAATGTTTTTCCCCAATCAGGTGAATTGGGAGCCGGATGGGGCTCATGCTGCTGAAATCTAGAGAGTTACAGTAATATTCCTGCCCTGTATATTATTATTGATGGTCGAGATGGACCAGATGTGTTTGAAGTCAACAAAAACGAAACTGTGGCAATAGACTGAAGTCTGATAAATGAGACAAACAAAAGAGGATAACGGGACCTCCCTTAGGGATGTAGTCAAGATGGTCCACGTGGAGAGCTCACTCTAAAGAGTACTCTTTGTTGATAACTTATAATACATGTTTAATATTGTTGATCCATTGAAGCGTCTGACTGAAGGCAAACTTTGGCAACACCAGTAGATTTGACATGCGCACTAGAGCGATCATAAAAATAAAAAAATGTCTGCTGGAGTACCAGGTAATTTAAATGCATTGATAAGAGGATTCATTAACTGTGTGATGACATAGTGTAATTTACTGAGGTTAAATTGTCCCATATGCATTCCATGGGAGGCAACAGGATACACCCAAACAGCCAACAGAAATCAGGTATGATACCTAAAATACTCTTGTGAGCTGATCCAATATATGATTGAAAATATCTCAATCCACTAAATGAAGGTTCCTAAGCCAAACAAGCCAACAGCTGAAGGTGACAGAACCATAGCTCAGTAGAGCATGAATAGAATAGAATACACAGGGGCATAGCTCCCGGGGTGGGGCCGGGGGGGTTGGTGGAGTGTTTACGTTGCAACACCCTCTAAAAATTGTATTCTTTAGTAAATAATTGGGTACAGCTGCGTTCAGCCAGGTAATGTGAAGTGTCTCTGTCAGATTTCATCTGGGACTTTTAATGCCTACACTTTGACGCAACACATCCCCTTTCTCTTGCCTATCCTTTGAAGGCCTTAGAAATATGAATTCGTTTGTCAAATATTGCGTGTTAAGTTTAACCTGCCCTCTCTCTCTTTTCACTGCCCCTTAACCCCTTCCCCGCCACGGACGTAATGGTTACGTCCATGGCAGCGCCCGTGTGGCGCCATGGACGTAACCATTACGTCCTGAATGCTTCCCTCGGGAGAAGCGCTAGCGCTCCTCCCGAGGGACGCCCCCCCACCCCCCCCAGGTCAGGGCTGACCGGGGAATCCCTTCCCCTTCCACCCCTGACCCCCCCCCACCCCCCCCCCTGTGACGTCAGCGCGCGAGCGCGTGCTGATTTGTCACAGGGGCCTCCCTAGTCGCGCTGGAAGCTCTGCTTCCAGCGCGATTGAAAAAGAAATGCAAAAGCATTTCTTTTTCAATCACTTGGGAGGCCCGGAGGGGCTTCAAAGGGAAGGAAAAGTATTTCCTTCCCTTTGAAGTCCCTCCGAGGGTTTCAAAAGCCGGATTGCTTGCAATCCGGCTTTTGAAACCCCACTAGACACCAGGGATTTTTTTTTTTTTCTTTGAAATTGACTAAAGGGAGCGACCCCTTGGGCAAGGGTCGCTCCCAGGGGGGGCATTTTTTTGAAAAGGCCTTTTCTGCCCCCCCTGGGGGCAGATCGGCCTTACTAGGCCGATCTGCCCCCAGGGGGGGCAGAAACCTCTAGGCACCAGGGACCATTTTTTTTATTTTTTATTTTTTTTGGTTCATTTTTTTTTATTGAGGTGGGGAGCGACCCCTTAGGCAAGGGTCGCTCCCCTTGGGGGAAAATTATATTTTGGCCATTTATGCCCCCCTTGGGGGCAGATTGGCCTATTTTGATGAGGCCAATCTGCCCCCAAGGGGGGTAGAAACCACTAGACACCAGGGTTTTTTTTATTTTTATTATTGTTATTGACAAAAGTGAGCGACCCCTTGGGCAAGGGTCGCTCCCAGGGGGGGCATATTTTCGGGAAGGCCTTTTCTGCCCCCCCTGGGGGCAGATCGGCCTACTATTAGGCCGATCTGCCCCCAGGGGGGGGCAGAAACCTCTAGGCACCAGGGACCTTTTTTTTTTTTTTTTTTTCATTTTTTTTTTTTTTGGTGGGGAGCGACCCCTTAGACAAGGGTCGCTCCCCTTGGGGGAAAATTATATTTTGGCCATTTCTGCCTCCCTTGGGGGCAGATTGGCCTATTTTGATGAGGCCAATCTGCCCCCAAGGGGGGTAGAAACCACTAGACACCAGGGAGTTTTTTCTTTGCGTGAATTTCACGCAAAGGGAGCGACCCCTTAGGCAAGGGTCGCTCCCTGGGGGGGAGGGCAATTTATTTTAGGCCATTTCTGCCCCCCCTGGGGGCAGATCGGCCTATTATTAGGCCGATCTGCCCCCAGGGGGGGAAGAAACCTCTAGGCGCCAGGGCAATTTTTTTTTTTGTGTTTTTTTTTTTTGTTCTTTCTTTTTTTTAGAGATGGGGAGCGACCCATCAGGCAAGGGTCGCTCCCCTGGGGGGCAAATTGTATTTAGACCATTTCTGCCCCCCTGGGGGCAGATTGGCCGATTTTAGGTCAATCTGCCCCCAAGGGGGCAGAAACCACTAGGCACCGGGGATTTGTTTGTTGGCGCCAATGTCACGCAGGGGGAGCGACCCCGTAGGCAAGGGTCGCTCCCGGGGGGGGGGGTGGGGGTTGGGGGGGGCAAATTTATTTTAGGCCATTTCTGCCCCCCCGGGGGACAGATCGGCCTATTATTAGGCCGAACTGCCCCCGGGGGGGGGGGCAGAAAACTCTAGGCGCCAGGGCAATTTTATTTTTGTGTGTTTTTTTTTTGTTGTTTCTTTTTTTAGAGATGGGGAGCGACCCATCAGGCAAGGGTCGCTCCCCTGGGGGGGCAAATTGTATTTAGACCATTTCTGCCCCCCTGGGGGCAGATTGGCCAATTTTAGGTCAATCTGCCCCCAAGGGGGCAGAAACCACTAGGCACCGGGGATTTGTTTTTTGGCGCCAATGTCACGCAGGGGGAGCGACCCCGTAGGCAAGGGTCGCTCCCGGGGGGGGGGGGGGGGGGGGGTTGGGGGGGCAAATTTATTTTAGGCCATTTCTGCCCCCCGGGGGACAGATCGGCCTATTATTAGGCCGAACTGCCCCCGGGGGGGGGCAGAACACTCTAGGCGCCAGGGCAATTTTTTTTTTGTGTGTTTTTTTTTTTTTTTTTCTTTTTTTAGAGATGGGGAGCGACCCATCAGGCAAGGGTCGCTCCCCTGGGGGGGCAAATTCTATTTAGACCATTTCTGCCCCCCTGGGGGCAGATTGGCCAATTTTAGGTCAATCTGCCCCCAAGGGGGCAGAAACCACTAGGCACCGGGGATTTGTTTGTTGGCGCCAATGTCACGCAGGGGGAGCGACCCCGTAGGCAAGGGTCGCTCCGGGGGGGGGGTGGGGGTTGGGGGGGGCAAATTTATTTTAGGCCATTTCTGCCCCCCCGGGGGACAGATCGGCCTATTATTAGGCCGAACTGCCCCCGGGGGGGGGGGCAGAACACTCTAGGCGCCAGGGCAATTTTATTTTTGTGTGTTTTTTTTTTGTTGTTTCTTTTTTTAGAGATGGGGAGCGACCCATCAGGCAAGGGTCGCTCCCCTGGGGGGGCAAATTGTATTTAGACCATTTCTGCCCCCCTGGGGGCAGATTGGCCAATTTTAGGTCAATCTGCCCCCAAGGGGGCAGAAACCACTAGGCACCGGGGATTTGTTTTTTGGCACCAATGTCACGCAGGGGGAGCGACCCCGTAGGCAAGGGTCGCTCCCGGGGGGGGGGGAGGGGGGTTGGGGGGGCAAATTTATTTTAGGCCATTTCTGCCCCCCGGGGGACAGATCGGCCTATTATTAGGCCGAACTGCCCCCGGGGGGGGGGGGCAGAACACTCTAGGCGCCAGGGCAATTTTTTTTTTGTGTGTTTTTTTTTTTGTTGTTTCTTTTTTTAGAGATGGGGAGCGACCCATCAGGCAAGGGTCGCTCCCCGGGGGGCAAATTGTATTTAGACCATTTCTGCCCCCCTGGGGGCAGATTGGCCAATTTTAGGTCAATCTGCCCCCAAGGGGGCAGAAACCACTAGGCACCGGGGATTTGTTTGTTGGCGCCAATGTCACGCAGGGGGAGCGACCCCGTAGGCAAGGGTCGCTCCCGGGGGGGGGGTGGGGGTTGTGGGGGGCAAATTTATTTTAGGCCATTTCTGCCCCCCCGGGGGACAGATCGGCCTATTATTAGGCCGAACTGCCCCCGGGGGGGGGGCAGAAAACTCTAGGCGCCAGGGCAATTTTATTTTTGTGTGTTTTTTTTTTGTTGTTTCTTTTTTTAGAGATGGGGAGCGACCCATCAGGCAAGGGTCGCTCCCCTGGGGGGGCAAATTGTATTTAGACCATTTCTGCCCCCCTGGGGGCAGATTGGCCAATTTTAGGTCAATCTGCCCCCAAGGGGGCAGAAACCACTAGGCACCGGGGATTTGTTTTTTGGCGCCAATGTGACGCAGGGGGAGCGACCCCGTAGGCAAGGGTCGCTCCCGGGGGGGGGGTGGGTGTTGGGGGGGCAAATTTATTTTAGGCCATTTCTGCCCCCCCGGGGGCAGATCGGCCTATTATTAGGCCGATCTGCCCCCGGGGGGGGGGGGCAGAAACCTCTAGGCGCCAGGGGAATTTTTCTTTTTTTTCTTTTTTTTTTTTTTTTTAGAGATGGGGAGCGACCCATCAGGCAAAAGTCGCTCCCCTGGGGGACAAATTGTATTTAGGCCATTTCTGCCCCCCTTGGGGGCAGATTGGCTGAGTTTAGGTCAACCTGCCCCCAAGGGGGCAGAAACCACTAGGCACCGGGGATTTGTTTTTTGGTGCCAATGTCACGCAGGGGGAGCGACCCCGTAGGCAAGGGTCGCTCCCGGCGGGGGAGGGTGGGGGTTGGGGGGGCAAATTTATTTTAGGGCATTTCTGCCCCCCCCCCTGGGGCCGGCTGAGCTACAGGCCAAACACCACAGGTAGGCACCTTGCAAAAAACACCTCTGTTTTCTGTGAAAAAATATGTTGTGTCCACGTTGTGTTTTGGGCCATTTCCTTTTGTGGGCGCTAGGCCTACCCACAGAAGTGATGTACCATTTTTATCGAGAGACTTAGGGGAACGCTGGGTGGAAGGAAATTTGTGGCTCCTCTCAGATTCCAGAACTTTCTGTCACCGAAATGAGAGGAAAAAGTGTTTTTTGGGCCAAATTTTGATGTTTGCAAAAGATTCTGGGTAACATAACCTGGTCAGAGCCCCGCAAGTCACCCCATCTTGGATTCCCCTGGGTTTCTAGTTTTCAAAAATGCACTGGTTTGCTAGGTTTCCTCAGGTGTCGGCTGAGCTACAGGCCAAAATCCACAGGTAGGCACTGCTTTTTATAAAAAAATGTGATGTGTCCACGTTGTGTTTTGGGCCCTTTCCTTTCGTGGGCGCTAGTCCTACCCACACAAGTGATGTATCATTTTTATCGGGAGACTTGGGGGAACGCTGGGTAGAAGGAAATTTGTGGCTCCTCTCAGATTCCAGAACTTTCTGCCACAGAAATGTGAGTAACATGTGTATTTTTAGCCAAATTTTGAGGTTTGCAAAGGATTCTGGGTAACAGAACCTGGTCCGAGCCCCGCAAGTCACCCCTCCTTGGATTCCCCTAGGTCTCTTGTTTTCAGAAATGCACAGGTTTGGTAGGTTTCCCTAGGTGCCGGCTGAGCTAGAGGCCAAAATCTACAGGTAGGCACTTCGCAAAAAACACCTCTGTTTTTTTCCAAAATTTAGGATGTGTCCACGTTGCGCTTTGGGGTGTTTCCTGTCGCCGGCGCTAGGCCTACCCACGCAAGTGAGGTATCATTTTTATCGGGAGACTTGGGGGAACGCTGGGTGGAAGGAAATTTGTAGCTCCTCTCAGATTCCAGAACTTTCTGCCACAGAAATGTGAGTAACATGTGTATTTTTAGCCAAATTTTGAGGTTTGCAAAGGATTCTGGGTAACAGAACCTGGTCCGAGCCCCGCAAGTCACCCCTCCTTGGATTCCCCTAGGTCTCTAGTTTTCAGAAATGCACAGGTTTGGTAGCTTTCCCTAGGTGCCGGCTGAGCTAGAGGCCAAAATCTACAGGTAGGCACTTCGCAAAAAACACCTGTTTTTTCCCAAAATTTAGGATGTGTCCACGTTGCGCTTTGGGGTGTTTCCTGTCGCCGGCGCTAGGCCTACCCACGCAAGTGAGGTATAATTTTTATCGGGAGACTTGGGGGAACGCTGGGTGGAAGGAAATTTGTAGCTTCTCTCAGATTCCAGAACTTTCTGCCACAGAAATGTGAGGGACATGTGTTTTTTTAGCCACATTTTGAGGTTTGCAAAGGATTCTGGGTAACAGAACCTGGTCCGAGCCCCGCAAGTCACCCCTCCTTGGATTCCCCTAGGTCTCTAGTTTTCAGAAATGCACAGGTTTGGTAGGTTTCCCTGGGTGCCGGCTGAGCTAGAGGCCAAAATCTACAGGTAGGCACTTCGCAAAAAACACCTCTGTTTTTTTCCAAAATTTAGGATGTGTCCACGTTGCGCTTTGGGGTGTTTCCTGTCGCCGGCGCTAGGCCTACCCACGCAAGTGAGGTATCATTTTTATCGGGAGACTTGAGGGAACGCTGGGTGGAAGGAAATTTGTAGCTTCTCTCAGATTCCAGAACTTTCTGCCACAGAAATGTGAGGGACATGTGTTTTTTTAGCCACATTTTGAGGTTTGCAAAGGATTCTGGGAAACAGAACCTGGTCCGAGCCCCGCAAGTCACCCCTCCTTGGATTCCCCTAGGTCTCTAGTTTTCAGAAATGCACAGGTTTGGTAGGTTTCCCTAGGTGCCGGCTGAGCTAGAGGCCAAAATCTACAGGTAGGCACTTCGCAAAAAACACCTCTGTTTTTTTCCAAAATTTAGGATGTGTCCACGTTGCGCTTTGGGGTGTTTCCTGTCGCCGGCGCTAGGCCTACCCACGAAAGTGAGGTATCATTTTTATCGGGAGACTTGGGGGAACGCTGGGTGGAAGGAAATTTGTAGCTCCTCTCAGATTCCAGAACTTTCTGCCACAGAAATGTGAGTAACATGTGTATTTTTAGCCAAATTTTGAGGTTTGCAAAGGATTCTGGGTAACAGAACCTGGTCCGAGCCCCGCAAGTCACCCCTCCTTGGATTCCCCTAGGTCTCTAGTTTTCAGAAATGCACAGGTTTGGTAGGTTTCCCTAGGTGCCGGCTGAGCTAGAGGCCAAAATCTACAGGTAGGCACTTCGCAAAAAACACCTCTGTTTTTTTCCAAAATTTAGGATGTGTCCACGTTGCGCTTTGGGGTGTTTCCTGTCGCCGGCGCTAGGCCTACCCACGCAAGTGAGGTATCATTTTTATCGGGAGACTTGGGGGAACGCTGGGTGGAAGGAAATTTGTAGCTTCTCTCAGATTCCAGAACTTTCTGCCACAGAAATGTGAGGGACATGTGTTTTTTTAGCCACATTTTGAGGTTTGCAAAGGATTCTGGGTAACAGAACCTGGTCCGAGCCCCGCAAGTCACCCCTCCTTGGATTCCCCTAGGTCTCTAGTTTTCAGAAATGCGCAGGTTTGGTAGGTTTCCCTAGGTGCCGGCTGAGCTAGAGGCCAAAATCTACAGGTAGGCACTTCGCAAAAAACACCTCTGTTTTTTTCCAAAATTTAGGATGTGTCCACGTTGCGCTTTGGGGTGTTTCCTGTCGCCGGCGCTAGGCCTACCCACGCAAGTGAGGTATCATTTTTATCGGGAGACTTGGGGGAACGCTGGGTGGAAGGAAATTTGTAGCTCCTCTCAGATTCCAGAACTTTCTGCCACAGAAATGTGAGGGACATGTGTTTTTTTAGCCAAATTTTGAGGTTTGCAAAGGATTCTGGGTAACAGAACCTGGTCCGAGCCCCGCAAGTCACCCCTCCTTGGATTCCCCTAGGTCTCTAGTTTTCAGAAATGCACAGGTTTGGTAGGTTTCCCTAGGTGGTGGCTGAGCTAGAGGCCAAAATCTACAGGTAGTCACTTTGCTAAAAACAGCTCTGTTTTCTGTGATATGTCCACGTTGTGTTTTGGGGCATATCCTGTCGCGGGCGCTAGGCCTACCCACACAAGTGAGGTATCATTTTTATCGGGAGACGTGGGGGAACGCTGGGTGGAAGGAAATTTGTGGCTCCTCTCAGATTCCAGAACTTTCTGCCACAGAAATGTGAGGAACATGTGTTTTTTTAGCCAAATTTTGAGGTTTGCAAAGGATTCTGAATAACAGAACCTGGTCCGAGCCACACAAGTCACCCCTCCTTGGATTCCCCTAGGTCTCTAGTTTTCAGAAATGCATAGGTTTGGTAGGTTTCCCTAGGTGGCGGCTGAGCTAGAGGCCAAAATCTACAGGTAGTCACTTTGCTAAAAACAGCTCTGTTTTCTGTGATATGTCCACGTTGTGTTTTGGGGCATATCCTGTCGCGGGCGCTAGGCCTACCCACACAAGTGAGGTATCATTTTTATCGGGAGACGTGGGGGAACGCTGGGTGGAAGGAAATTTGTGGCTCCTCTCAGATTCCAGAACTTTCTGCCACAGAAATTTGAGGAACATGTGTTTTTTTAGCCAAATTTTGAGGTTTGCAAAGGATTCTGGGTAACAGAACCTGGTCCGAGCCCCGCAAGTCACCCCTCCTTGGATCCCCCTAGGTCTCTAGTTTTCAGAAATGCACCGGTTTGGTAGGTTTCCCTAGGTGGCGGCTGAGCTAGAGGCCAAAATCTACAGGTAGTCACTTTGCTAAAAACAGCTCTGTTTTCTGTGATATGTCCACGTTGTGTTTTGGGGCATATCCTGTCGCGGGCGCTAGGCCTACCCACACAGGTGAGGTATCATTTTTATCGGGAGACGTGGGGGAACGCTAGGTGGAAGGAAATTTGTGGCTCCTCTCAGATTCCAGAATTTTCTGCCACAGAAATGTGAGGAACATGTTTTTTTTTAGCCAAATTTTGAGGTTTGCAAAGGATTCTGGGTAACCGAACCTGGTCCGAGCCACACAAGTCACCCCTCCTTGGATTCCCCTAGGTCTCTAGTTTTCAGAAATGCACAGGTTTGGTAGGTTTCCCTAGGTGGCGGCTGAGCTAGAGGCCAAAATCTACAGGTAGTCACTTTGCTAAAAACAGCTCTGTTTTCTGTGATGTGTCCAGGTTGTGTTTTGGGGCATATCCTGTCGCGGGCGCTAGGCCTACCCACACAAGTGAGGTATCATTTTTATCGGGAGACGTGGGGGAATGCTGGGTGGAAGGAAATTTGTCGCTCCTCTCAGATTCCAGAACTTTCTGCCACAGAAATGTGAGGAACATGTGTTTTTTTAGCCAAATTTTGAGGTTTGCAAAGGATTCTGGGTAACAGAACCTGGTCCGAGCCACACAAGTCACCCCTCCTTGGATTCCCCTAGGTCTCTAGTTTTCAGAAATGCATAGGTTTGGTAGGTTTCCCTAGGTGGCGGCTGAGCTAGAGGCCAAAATCTACAGGTAGTCACTTTGCTAAAAACAGCTCTGTTTTCTGTGATATGTCCACGTTGTGTTTTGGGGCATATCCTGTCGCGGGCGCTAGGCCTACCCACACAAGTGAGGTATCATTTTTATCGGGAGACGTGGGGGAACGCTGGGTGGAAGGAAATTTGTGGCTCCTCTCAGATTCCAGAACTTTCTGCCACAGAAATTTGAGGAACATGTGTTTTTTTAGCCAAATTTTGAGGTTTGCAAAGGATTCTGGGTAACAGAACCTGGTCCGAGCCCCGCAAGTCACCCCTCCTTGGATCCCCCTAGGTCTCTAGTTTTCAGAAATGCACAGGTTTGGTAGGTTTCCCTAGGTGGCGGCTGAGCTAGAGGCCAAAATCTACAGGTAGTCACTTTGCTAAAAACAGCTCTGTTTTCTGTGATGTGTCCAGGTTGTGTTTTGGGGCATATCCTGTCGCGCGCGCTAGGCCTACCCAAACAAGTGAGGTATCATTTTTATCGGGAGACTTGGGGGAACATAGAATAGCAAAACAAGTGTTATTGCCCCTTGTCTTTCTCTACATTTATTCCTTCCAAATATAGGGGTGTGTGTAAAAAAGACATCTATTTGAGAAATTCCATGTAATTCACGTGCTACTATGGTCACCCCGGAATTCAGAGATGTGCAAATAACCACTGCTCCTCAACACCTTATCTTGTGTCCTTTTTGGAAATGCAAAGGTTTTCTTGATAGCTATTTTTTACTCCTTATATTTCAGCAAATGAATTACTGTATACCCGGTATAGAATGAAAACGCACTGCAGGGTGCAGCTCATTTATTGGCTCTGGGTTCCTCGGGTTCTTGATGAACCTACAAACCCTATATATCCCCGCAACCAGAGGAGTCCAGCAGACGTAACGGTATATTGCTTTAGATAATCTGACATTGCAGGGAAAAGTTACAGAGTAAAAAGTAGAGAAAAATTGATGTTTTTTTCACCTCAATTTCAATATTTTTCTTTTTCAGCTGTTATTTTCTGTAGGAAACCCTTGTAGGATCTACACAAATGACCCCTTGCTGAATTCAGAATTTTGTCTACTTTTCAGAAATGTTTAGGTTTCTGGGATCCAGCATTGGTTTCATGACCATTCCTGTCACTGACTGGAAGGAGGCTGAAAGCACAAAAAATTGCACAAATGGGGTATGCCCCAGTAAAATGCCAAAATTGTGTTGAAAAATTGGGTTTTCGGATTCAAGTCTGCCTGTTCCTGAAAGCTGGGAAGCTGCTGAGTTTAGCACCGCAAACCCTTTGTTGATGCCATTTTTAGGGGAAAAACCACAAGCCTTCTTCTGCAGCCACTTTTTCAAATTTTTTTGAAAAAAACAAAATGTTCCCTGTATTTTGGCCAATTTCTTGGCCTCTTTCAGGGGAACCCACAAAGTCTGGGTACCTCCAGAATCCCTAAGATGTTGGAAAAAAAGGACGCAAATTTGGCTTGGTTAGCTTATGTGGACAAAAAGTTATGCGGGCCTAAGCGCGAACTGCCCCAAATAGGCAAAAAAAGGCCTGGCACAGGAGGGGGAAAAGGCCTGGCAGCGAAGTGGTTAAGCCTCCCTCATGTCCCGCTTCTCATATAGCATGATTGTTGGGAAATCCTAAGCTTACACCCCAACAATCATACTGACTAAGCTACGCCCCCGTCGGCATGAATGGAGCAAGCTGCAGATGCATCAAACCTTAAAGAAAGAGAAAAGGACATGAGCCACAGTGAACAGGGCCACTTCTGAGCCCAGATTTATGCCCATATCTGTGAAGCAGGATTGTGGAGGCCCTTTTAATGTTAATACTGTGTTAACCAGAGCATCAAAAAGGAGAAGACAATTACTAATCGACGGGTCCACCGAAACTCCGAAAGGGTCTTCCCCTCTGACCCAAAGGAGAGCTGAATAACAACCACAGTATACTTATGAATGTACTTTATTTCCTTATCCTGGCCTCTTTTAGTACTGAATCAGATAAGGTAACCAGCATTACTGCTTGAGAGGCCAAGCCACGGTTTAATCCACCTTAAACTGTGTACCAAACCTTCTGGTAAGATCTTTTGATAGGAAGACTTGGGAGATGTGTTAAGGATAAGGTCAGTGAGGTCGCTGCCATAGTTAGAATGGCAGCGAGGAGCACTGTATGGCGTAATGCGGCTTCTCATTAAGGCGCAATATGGTGACGTCAGCCAGGATGAGTGAGCCATGGCAGGCTGTCATGGATTGCAGCAGCCACTTAGGGCCATGACGAATGCCAGCTGCTACCAGCTGGCCGCGCTGCCCGGGCTTCACATTAAATTACCACAACTTCCTCACTGCAGCTGAGTAATGTGCTCTCTGCAGAGGAACGAGTGACGCAATTCCATTTATTTACCTTACTGTGCGTGTTACGTACTAAATCACGAGGCACAAAAAATGGGTACGGAGGTGGGGCGCACTCGAGCTTGAGTGAAGCGTTGAGAATATGGAAGCTGCATTATTGAATATTTATGAATTTGGGGCAAATTGGAAATACTGTATTTTGAGATAAGGGGGCAGGAGGGTGCCCTCCATGTTTGGGCATCGTATGGGGTAGGACCTGCTCTTCAGGGATAATCCCTGTAAAAAGTGAGATTGAAGAATTATTTTCTCGTGCAATAGTTTTAATTGCCCGTAACAATCATAAACAGACGCCAAGTTTATGAAAGGACAGAAAACGGACGGGTAAATGCCACAAATCTGGGCCCTTCTGTACCGAGGCACGGACAATGGCGCAAAGGTGGCATAATTTGTTTATTCTTGCTGCTTTATTTTTCAACTCTGACGAACTCTTGGCTTCCATTGCCACAAGAATTGCGTTGGCGCTCTAAGCACTGTATATAACGGAGCTGCAGAATGGGCAGGTGAGCAGCAGGTATTCTACGAGGTTAGGGCACCGATAGCATTGATAGTCCAGTACAGAACTCACCCTGGACCCAGATGCCACCGGGTGCGAGCATTCCATGCCATTGTATATTGTAAACATCTAGAGCAGTCTTTCGTGACCTGCGTGGGGATCCAAAAAGCCTAATCAGGGATCCGCGATTGCTTAGAAAATTAAACAATATTAGCAGATTAATAAAATGCATATAAATAAAGAAGCAAAATGTGACATTGAACGTTTAAAAACATTTAGTAAATGTGAAGTGCATTTGAAATGGGAGGCCCAGAAACTATGTGAGTATCCTCAGATTGATGAGCGAGAACAGTGCAAGTGCATCAGACAGAAAATAGTATGAGTGATCAGTGGCCTCAACTGAATTTATAAAAGCTCCAACCTTCCAATTAAAATTACAATTTGTTGAATGTTTTTTTCTGTATGTTTGTGTATTGTTTTGCTGTTCAAATCATTGAAATGTTTAAGCTGGGGTCCTTAGCTTCCAGTAATGGCTCAGTGGGGTCGATGGATTCCAATACCGATTCATTAGGGGTCTCCGGGTTCCAGCAAGGACCTAGCGGGGGGTTCACCGAAGTCAAAAGGTTGAGATCCACTGATGTAAAGAGTCAAATCACATGCATGAGGAGAATCTCCTTTTAGACCGGAAAACCCAGTTACGTGGCAGACAGTCGAACATTCTGCGACAGTATTATTTTTTTTTCAAACTGTAACATATTAATACTATGCGAGCAAACGCTGAATCTCCTTATTAACAGTTTAACACCTGAATACTGACATGAACATCTGGAAGGTGACCAGTTAACCTTGTGAATGATTTACCACTGTACCTCACAATTGTTTTGGGTAACATTTGTGCTGTTTGAGCCAGAGGAAAATGTATACATTTGTAGAAATCTGTGAAATATACAACAGATTGCAGATTGTATGACAATTGTTGTACCTCCATAATGAAGAAGAAAATGTTTAATGTGACCCTGTTTATGCACTGCTGAATCTTGCAAAATACAATTCCCCATACAAAAGACAATATGGGTCTTTCTCACTGCGAGTTTATGTGCAGCACTTGCTAAAGAAGTCTTTCAATGTCGTACTAGTATAAATAACAGCAGTTACTATTACTTAAATCAATGATCGTTATTGTATCGCTATTGGAAGGATGAGAAATAATGTCGATCTACCAGCGACACAAGCGTTTTCCCCTTCGGTTGTCCAGTTTTGAAACGTACATTACCAGCGAATAATTCATGCTCATCTTCTCTGCAGATTGGTACGTTTCTTCTTTTTAACGAAGCGTGGATAGTTGGAAATGACTTGGAAATAAGCTTTTTTTACGGACTGCCAAGGCACATAAACCGTTTCCGGTGTCAGCAAGGATGTTGTTCCAGTGTGTTATGAAGATGGCTTAAACGAGCAGCTCGTGTATTTTTGGCCTGTTCTGGCTTACCACAGGGGACCTCACAGTTACAAAAGGCTGAGCCCGGAGGATTCAGCGTCTTCTTCCAACAGTACTAACTGCAGCCTGTGGACATTTATCCCCGTTGACCACAGCGAGAGTCCATCTTTAGGCGCTTCCTCTGAGGGAGTCTCACCCCTACCCTGGCCCCTCAGCACCTCAAACTGCCATATGTAACCATGGAATGGTCACCGGAAATCTCTGCTCCTACAAAAGCGAGTTGAGAAGCTGTAATGTACTGCACAGTTTGAAAATAAAACCCATGCAAGAAGTGAAGATGCCCCTGCTAAACACAGACTTTTTTGTGTGATTAGATGGTTTTGGGTTACCTTTATAAAAGTGTGCACCCTGAATATCGACCCCACTATCATTGGGACACAATATTGAGGGCAAAATATTTTTTTTTTAAATGACATTCAAGGGAGCCTAGATTTTAAATCACTAACCCCTAAGTGGTACATATATCTTTAGGGTACGTAGATATGTAATTAGAAATAGCAAATCTATACTTCTCTATATGAACTTACTTTTAATATTTTGTCCCTTGATATTTGTACCAAACCACAATAATCTGGAGGTCGATAATCAGTAGTACAGTCCTTTATATATGTACAGTTTTGTCAATGACATTGCATTCAGGGCTTCTCACACCTTTAATGTGTGATAGGACAACTCACGTGCACAAAAACAGGAGTTTATGAATGCACATTTGCATAATTGTTTCACAAAATCATTATTACTGGAATTCTGCTTTTTAGATTGGCACTTCCTCCACCATGAAGGAATTGCCACTCAAGTCGATTTAGAATTTTGGCTGGGAATATGGACAAGTTGGTCCCTTGAGCAACCCTGCAGAATAAACACCCACATACTTCCTCCTCTGTGGGTGTTCACAACCAGTTTGTAGTTTATCAGGATGGATTTGCATTTTTTGAGACTGGGGAAGGCTCGCCCCATTTTTAAAGAGGAACTAGGTGTAGGAGTTTATCCATGCGGAACACTGGAAAAAAGCCATTAAAAGTAGAATTGCACATTTACATACAATTTACGCCCCGTATAGTTCTGCATCCACAAGGTTTACACATGTGTGCAAAATCACACAAAAATTATAATTTTGCACCAGATTGAGAAGTTGCTTTATTACCCGGCCCTTCACAATCAATACCAAAGATTTTTGCCAGGCACAGGCTTGTTCCTGTTGGAGCAAGCACGTTACTTCTTTTCAAACCTTATTTTATAATGTTTACTCCTTGACTGCCAATTAAAGATACCGAGCAGCTTCATTAAGGTTTGAAACCATATAAAAGACACGAAGAACTTGGATGAAGCTGACCTTTGTACTTTTTACACACAACTGCTGGGCTGTTATTTCCTAAATAAGATGAGGTCGTTGTTTAATTGTTCAGTTTTCCGCTTTGTTGAGTTTTTAACCTTATTAACATTTTCAGATTTGCAGAGAATGTTTATGACTTCCCACGTAAATCAGTACCAGAATGTGAAGGAGTTATTCAGCACTTTTCTTTTTTTCAGAGTTTTTAATACAGCTTGTCCTCTTTCATGTGCAGCAGTAACGTGGACACATTTATTTTTTTCCACTATTGTTTTCTTTCTTGTAATTTATGGTTTGAAGGATTTAAACCTGACATTTATCCATTGGCTTGTTCTGGCTTCACTGTTGTTCGCTGAGTAGTCACTTTCCTCATGTGACAAATTCAATTTCACCCTTGGCCATTATATGCTGAGTGATGTCAGATGAAAGTGTTTCAGGGAATGCAGTGTAAGTCTGTAGAGAAATGAACCATAATCATTTTTAGCAAAGTCGTTTTTCCCAGGCGGATTTTGCTACACCTCTGAAAAGGACAATCTGTAATTGCTGTTTTTTGTGTTTTCTGAACTAATAGGGATGAAAGACCTTTTCGTGCCTTTTGCACTATGATGGATGGAATATGTTTCGGTCATTTTAATTTGGGTGAAACACAGACTGTACCTGGGACAGTGGGGCCAACCAAATTGGCCCAAACGTCCCCTGCTTGTTCCAGGAATTAACAAAGGAAACAAAACATTCATTGGTGGTCAAGCCCTGTTTTCTTTGTGGGGAAGCACTTGTATGTAATCCACCTCTTGGGGGGTTTAACATCCCCTTCCTCCACTGCATCAATCCATTGACGTGGTACATGAACATTCCACTACACCTCAGGGGTGGTTTAACATCCCCTTCCTCCACTGCTTTAATCCATTGGCGTGGTGCATGAACATTCCACACCACTAGCAAACAGTTACACAAAACTTTTATAAACGTTTATAACCAATGGACCAAACAATGTAAATTACTGACTTTTCACAGATTAAGACATGTTTACCGGAAACTGTACAAAAACCACAAATACACCACTGGTGATACTGCACAAACCAAATCTGAAATCGTTTTTTGATGGAGTACTTGAAACCAAGATTGGAAGGTACCCAACTCTGTTAGTGCTCCGAGGCCATACTAATCGTGGAGTGTGCACTAGTCCGATGACTCCAACATAATTTAACATAGATATGTCTCCATATTTTCTCTCCTGGGTATCAGGCTTCCTGGGCAGAGGGAACATTCCATGCTTTGGTGTGAGACCTGCTGTAGAGGTTTCAGCTGGCTACACAGAGTTTATTCTTAAGATGGTTCTGTCTTTCTGTATTATTAAAACAGTTCACTAAGATATAGTTAGGCCCATGTAACAACAGTTTACTTTGTCAAAATGTATAATAATCTACTTCAATAAACATGATCTCAGTAAAACACATTTTAAAATAAAATTGTGTCAGTTTTAGTTATTGAAATGCCCAGATAAAAAGCAGTCACAGCAACGTAAACAAAACAAAACTTAATGTGAAAGTCAAAATTACTAGCCATTAAAATAATTCGACACATCAACATTTTATTTTTACTTGCTTTTAGATGTAAAGCAAGGTCAAATCAATCAGAACATGTCTCTAGTTTAATTAGAAAGGAGGATACATTTATGCTTTAAAATAATAGTTTTAGTGAGAACCATCTTGCATCCTCGAAGAGACACAGATCAGTAGAAATGCTCAGCATTATACTTAGGAGTCGGTGAGTAAAAACATCAGCTGTCTTTGAGTTTAAGCAAAGTTCAAAGCCCTTTCGAACCCCTAAGATGATCTCTTTCCATCACACTCTCAGCAATTCTGAATGTGTCAAAGTCTCAGTCATTTTGTATAGATAAGGGAAACAGCCCGTGTTACTGTTGAAAGCATGTAACGCTTCCAAGACACTTTTCACACTTATATTGGATAAATCAATTTGAGTGGTGAACTCAATGCAGCAAATCTCAAAATATTTTTTAATCTCCCTTGGCAAAAAGTTAGCAAATTGCCAAAACTTGCATTCATTTTACTTATCACATGAAGAATTATCTTTTTGATATTCTTGTGCATCTTCAATTGTTTTATTCCTGGCAAGCTTCTTCAGATATTCCATCACAGTGGTGGTTGAAAAAATACCCTCTAACGGATAGTTTAAGAGTGCGCAAAAGTCCAATTTATTGATAATAGTTGTGTTCGTGAGTTCTAGGAAAGTGCTACACCTCACTTAAAACATCCCTGCCCCCAACTAAAGGACTACATTGTAGAGTGTGGTCCACCATGCTAATTTGACAAGCATGTGGTGGTATTTTCATTTGTTCAAGTGAGAGTCCCTCATAGCTGTTATTGACTGAAGTTATGCTGAGTATGGTGCATGAATGCCACTGTTAGATAAAGAAAGTATTGCTGATGTCAGTCCAAGGCAATGGCCTAGTGAAAAGCATAACAAAATACACGTGGGGGTTCATGAGTTCTAGTTTAGTTTCTTTGAGCCACCTTGAGTTCCTAATTTTCTTTTTGGCAATTACTAAGAACTGTATTTTATTTATGGTAATTGTTGACCACTTTGCTTAACGACGGCATGAGGCATGACAAGGCTTTTAATCTGGTGCTGCAGATCTGCAGGAGTGCTATCAAGAAAAAGCTTTGGCAGTGTTCATAGGTCTGACTTTAAAGGAATATTGTCAGGCAATGTGAATCATTACAAGTAAATACCATGGGAATAGATATGTATTTATGTAGAAGCAAGGAACTGTAGAATATTGGTGAAGGTTAAAAGGTCAGGGGACAGTTCACTGTCAAGCCAGACCTAAAAATCCATGTATGTTAATAACTGCCCTCATACCATCTATGCTACTACCAGAGAAAAACAACATACATTATCTAGTCATTGAGACACTTTAATAGCATTCAAATGTCATTTGTTTGCCCCTGAATTTTCAAGCTTAGGTGGCTGGATAAATAAAGAAAATGATCACAGCTGTGTGGAAGGCATGTACTTTTTTGTGTAAGCACACAACTTCTGCCCAATGAAAACATGTACGCCTGGCTCCCAACATTTGGGCGGAGGCAAAGCCCCACTCTATTGATGCTCATATAATTGTCTGTCGACAGCCGTGCTGTCAAGTCAAATCATAAAAAGTGGAGTATCTCTATAGCCTGATTTGCTGACATGGTAAGGGCCAAAAGAAAAGGATATCTTCTTGCTTTAATGAAATGAAAAAGCCGGTCTGGCAGGGGGAGGCTGAAAAGCAGCGGTACATTACTGCAGATATTTTGCTTTGAGCCATTCGTGATTTGTATTTTTGAAAAATGTTGACTCTAAGCACCATGATGGTGCACAAGTTGAACAATTTTCTACAAATGTAAATGGAATTCAGGGTTCCTCAGTTCAACCCAAAGCATGCTACATTAAACCCGGTCAAATACTCAACAAACCAACAAGATTAAAAAAAAAAAAAAAACTTTAACAGCCTTCAAGCATATTTTGAATCTTCAGTGCATCCATGGTGGAGATGTGTACCTGTAAAATTTTTGGAACAAGTTCACTGCAGAACTCTAGACAGTGTGCTTGGGACTTTCAGCATGTTTGCTATCCCCTAAGTCATGCGGTTTCTTGTTAGTCTAATTGGCAATAGCAAATAAATACTTCCAGCATGTCGACAGAGCATGTGACGTGCATGGGATGAGAAGTGGATGGGGAAAGTTCACTAGCACAAGTTGTAAGCATCCTTTTGGCCGTTGTGTTCCACAATAGCAGTTCACTTGTATTTGGAACAATTTTTACGGGTGTAGGAAGCAAGGAGTGCATCCTCGTTGATATGGAATACAGCACTGAGTGTTACAAATTGAAAATGCTTGGGCATGAAGTTCATAAAGGTAGTAGCAAGAGAGCAGTATTGCGGCTGTCCGGATCGTATACTACCATTTTGAGAGTCAAAGCACCACCAATTTTTGGTTGTTTTAATACCTATTCCTCCTTTTCCCTCATGTAGGCTCAACTCACTCTGTCCAAAGGATCTGAGAGAGCTTCATGTGGTGACTGGAGGCCTCATTCTCCGATGAGGTAATGAGTAGAGCAATGGTAAATAACCAGTGTTTTGTGCCTCATTCCTCTGCCTGTTGGCTCCTTGGTGAAGGCTCTTCCTCAGGCATTAGCACATCCTGCCCCTCACCAGGTCTGTACAAATGTGACTTCGATATTTAAAGGCCAAAGTTACTTGCTGGATTGTGTCTAGAAAGCAGCTTCTGTTGCCTCTAAAATGTATTATGGAACAATTGATGTATGTAAGACCCCAAATGAGCTACCACTTATAATTTGTAGACATTTCTAACCCATATACTCCATGGATGTGAACATAAAATACACTGGTTGTAATTCCTCTTAGCAGCACAATCATGTCAGGGATGACCTTGCTAGTCTTGTCTCTGAAGCAACGCTGCACGTAAAGTAATCACACCTAATTTATAATTGCAGAACAATATTTATAGAAAACGTCACTGAAATATACAGTTCCCATCAACTCTTTCAAAATCATTCTGGGGATCAAGCATGCAAGAGATACCTTTCTAAGAGCTCGTTATGAAATCGAATTTTTGCAGTGTGATGGCTGAATATCTAACAATGCAGAACAAGACTGAACCAGAATGGCCTTTCACGGTGTTCTGGTACAATTACACATCAAATATAAATAAATAGAATAAACAAATGAGATAAATAAAATATCTTTATTAAAAATAAAATGCCAAATAAAATACCGTTATTAATCTTTATTTATTCACAGATTTTTAATTTCGCATAGCATCTCAACTCCAGACCATTTCCGAGTGGACTAATCCAGTTGGGTCCTTTGGTTTCCCTGGCTGCTGACTGAGGTCAGAGTCATTGCATCGGGGTTAGGCCAGTACTCGCTTCAGGCCAGGAATGGCCCCACTCGGATGGGTGCTTTTGTCAGAAAAGTCCTGCATCGTGAATGCCAGCCAGCTTTATTGGATCTTGAGCCTTTGCTGTACAGTGTCCCATCTGAGGCAGTGGGACAATTTGTCCACCACATCAAAGTGGACGGAGAAGAAGTCAATCACTTTCTAGTATGGTAGTGGTGGTTGACTTGCATGTCTGACAAAAGGGCTGGTTGAAAAATATAGTCTTTGGTTATTTATGAAGCTTTTTGTTACATTTTTAGTCCAGGTTGATCCAGGATGCTTGGCTTATGTCCGTATGTTATTTCTTTCTTCCAGTCTTTTGTCTGTATCGCTGTGGATCATTTTGCTCTGTTCCTGTCTGAGTGGTATCGGGTGCCATTTTTAAATCCCATAAAAGCTCATAATTTGAGTGGGGCGACATCTTACAGTATTATTCAGGCTATACGTATATACATTGTAGGCTAATGTTATTTTATTTTCGTAGCACTTATATGAAAAACACAGCTCACAGATATTAATCACACACCATTCTTTAAACTGTAGTCCCATCTTTCTGAGTCAGTTGCAAAATAAAATGACCAAATGATGTGTATAGTTCACGCTACATATTAAACATTGGCAGAAATTGCCCATCAAGTTGATAATGAGGCCTTCAGAAGCGCTACAAAGACAATACAACTTGTGTGTGCACAGCAGCTGTTGGTGACCGCAGTTAAATGTGAGTGAGGCTGAAGCAGTCCTAGAGCTGGGACAATACCACACTGAGCCTCGGACAATCACAGCCACACTGCCACAGCAGAGGATGGCACGATGTATGAATGCAGACACAAGTCCCATTGTTTTATTTTGCTGCCAATAGATTACTGTATTGCTATGGGGTTACATTCTTCACTGTGGCTAACAAGCAGTGTATCTTGGCTATAATGGAACGAAATAACATGACATAATATAGCAGCTACTTTAAAGAAAACCAGTCTAGAAGCAGCTGACCTCAAGCTTTTGCGTTGCTGACCTCAACTCCTTGCAGCGTCGTAGCTATAACTGGTGCTGCAGGTGCAGTGGCACCATGGCCCAGGTGTATGAGGGTTCCACTTGACCCCCCGTTATGGCCCTTATTTACCCCAAAAAATGGGTTGGAACCCATTTTCCTTGCTTGCATGAGGACCCCTA
The DNA here is from genome assembly GCF_031143425.1 of Pleurodeles waltl. Taxonomy (NCBI): domain Eukaryota; kingdom Metazoa; phylum Chordata; class Amphibia; order Caudata; family Salamandridae; genus Pleurodeles; species Pleurodeles waltl. Next base: position 447,750,591 of record NC_090437.1, read on the forward strand.
GAGCCCTTGCTGCAACACTGACTCCATGGAAAACTGATCAAGGGTTTTCCTTTTCCTTTTTTTCCCCCGCAATTCTTTATTGAAATGTTTACAGCAGTGCAAAAATAATCAAGAACATTTGCAAAACAGTCCAGGAAGAGAATAAACATAAATTCAAACATTGATAAAGTGACTAGTATTACATTGACAGAAAAAAATACGTATTCACAAGTAACTAAGAAATATACATCCAACAGGAGGTTCCTAAAATATGTCCATATTCACTATGAGTAGAGCAAATGTGTATAATCATCATGACTCTACAAAAAGAACCCCATATATCGTTGAATTGAACCAGATTATCATTCGGTTTATAAATAATGTTCTCAAATTTAGATACTTCAAACATATCCTCAAGCCAAGACTGAAGAATCGGAGTAACCTTGGATCTCCAAAAATGTAAAATGTTTTAAATATAACTGCACTGAAGCTTGAGGAAGTCTTGAGAGTGGTTCTTAAAGTAGACAAGTGATAAGGAATTGAACTGAATGTAGTTTGGTTTGGGTACGAGCATTGTGAAATGCAAACGCCCTGCTACTGCCCAGAATTAGACGATTTGAGTTTTCAGAGAGCATCTATGTTCTGAAGGTTGGTTGTGAGTGTTTAACGCAGAGGAGCGGTGGGGTAGCTGGCAGAGTAATAATATGCCCGGTGTGCCTGCGGAAAGGAGCAAAGAGCAGTGGTTCAAATCACAAACAAGTCAACGAGTGTGTGAATGAATAAATGAAGCGCGTCTGTAGGGAGGGGCCAGTAGGATGCCTATAAGAGTTTGCACAGGAGCAGAACTTGGCCTGCCTGCTCACATACGAAGATAAAAAAGAAAAAAATGTTTTAAATATTAAGGGATATCTGTTGCAGACACTACACGGTGACTGAAATATACAAAATAGTTGGTTTTTGGGGTTGAGTGCGCCCAAGCGCTCGGGACCATGTTGTAATCTCTCTGTGGGCTTCTAACCACGCCTATGTCACGCTCATCACTTTCGTTAGTTCGTGGGTTTGCCTTTTAAAAATCTATTGATTCCATTTGTGAAAGGCATGCATACATCATGCCTTTTCCGGTGTTTAGCTCTTCTCCAGCGCACCGGTAAACTACTGAAAGCATACGAGGCTCTGTGTTTTCAGCTGGTTTCTGGACTGCTTTATCTTTTCATTTCCTGCGCAGCGCGATCTCGCTGGGCAGACGTCGAGCACTTTGCATGACATCGACCCTGTTACATGGATAATTGCACTTTTGCTGTTTATATGGATAATTGCACTTTTGCCGGTAACATGGATAATGGCACTTTTGCCGATAAGTTTCACTGCGAGCAAACTTCTGTTTCCTTTTTTGTGCCTCCTTCATGCTCGTGGCAACCATCAGCTCGCATATGTGAAACTGTTTTACTTTTCATTATTAGTTTATGTGGCAAGAAAAGTCCAGTTAGGAGTTTACAACTCTAATAGCTCTAATGCGAGCAAACGCGAGACCCATTGCATTGCAAATGCTTGTGCTTGCTTGCAATCTAGTTCCCTAAAACATATTAAAACTGCCGTAAATTCTAAAAAAAAGTCAAGCATGGAAAAAGGTCAAGTATGTAGGTATACCCTAGATAAAAAAATAAAAAATGAAAAGGGCTAGGTCGCCCTTTGGTAGTTGAAACTGGACTGTCTTGGAAAGTTTGTGATGGTCCTTTCCTATCCTTTTGTTGTGCACATTGATATAATCTATGTTTGATTACAGTTGAAAATGTGACTTTTTGAATGTTACAACTTTTTATAAGGTGCTGCATACCACACTTCGAATGGATGTTATTATCTTCCACTTTAGTGGTACTCATTTTACCTTTACCCACCCCGGAAAGATAGAAGGCCTTGCCAGGATTTAAACACACCACCTTCATATTATAGCAGATGCTAGCGGCGAGTGTTAAATCACTGAGTTATCTTCATGCTGGTAGATCTTCGTAGATCGCCAGATACAATAATTTGCAAAATGGCCGCCGAATTTCCAGAGAAATAGGAATCAATCAAGATCAACCCGGAGGAATCTGAGAATAGACATGGTTTGCTGTGTGAAGTTTATGTCTTAAATTAACCACACGGGGATTGGATGTCCCGTTCTTCAGCCTGAGGCTGAACGTCGCAGTGTTTGTACACGGTGCAGGTCACGTAATGGACACTACTTTCGCTTACACATTGTAATGCTTCTGTAACTTGTCAAGCTGGGATTGTTACTCGTGTCACAAAAAAAAGAATTTTTTAATTCATTTTTCAATGTTCTTTTATGCACCGTACAATAAAAACTAAGCGTTTTTAAAATAAATTACCTCTTTGCAAGTTAGTTGGGATAAGTGGTCGCTTGTTTTAAAATGAATAGACCGACATGAATGTGCGGCCCACCAACAGCAAATATTGCCCTCCGACAGCAAATATTTGTGATTTTTTTTTATGATGCGTAGGAAGTGGCAAAAACAAGTGCAGCTGTGTTTGGCCAGAATGGACTTCACGAAAAATAACTGGGCGCTTTGTTGTCATGTGCACATGAATTTTAGCCATACAGCACATCGAGTCAGTTGATCAACAATGGTCTTGATGAATCAAAACTACTGCAGGACAGTACAGTCGTAGTAGAAAGTCAGAGCAAAACTGAGATATTACTACATGACCTGACAGAAAATAAGTTTTTTTTAAGACAGCAAAGTGAAGATGTTACACGGTTCTTCTTCACTTCCAAAGAAGCAAATATGGCCACAAAAAGCAAAACACAACAGATCCCAGTCACAAATCCTTGTACTCAGCACCCCTATTTCTATGACAGCATCCAGGCCCTGCACCCTTCTCCTTTACCTCCAAAATAACTTATTGATAGATGATGTCTATAGAGATGTGATATAACCAGTGATGTCGTTGATGATGTCAATTTTAGGGTATCTATGACATCATGATGGCATGGCACATCTAAACAGCTTTTAGGTTTTTTAAGTTATAACATCTATTGAACTGAAGTATATTGGTGAAATTTCTATGTTACTTTAATAATCTGCATTGTTTTAGGCTTAAATAAATATGGTTAATTCCACTTTAACAAAGGTTTGCTGTTAAAGTTTTGGTTTCGTTATAATATACTTTAATAAGAACCCCGGCAGCTTATGATATTTGCTATGGGTATCTGGTATTACATATATAGTGTGACCTTCAGTTCTGCACACTTTCTGTGCTGCAGAAACCTCTGTGCAAGGTTAAGGCATGTGTACTGGCTGTGTGCGCTGGCCGTGCCCTTCATCTATTTCCTATGCTTATTTTCTATGTCCTCAGAATCACTGAACAAGGCACGGTGCAACAATATTGTGTCCAGTTCTCATGCCCGCCACAACTCGAATTAGAAGGCCTTTGGTTGTGTGCACTGGGCACATGGGGTAGGACTTAGCTTTCTGCCACTTAATAAACACAGTCTCTTTACCTCCAGCACACACAGGTCGTGGTCTTTGGCTGTATGGAGTGGGTTCAGGATGTCACCAAGCCCTGATCCGTCCTACAGGAACTGACTGTGCCTTCCGGCCTGTGCCCCTAGGATCTTCTGTGCATGGCCTTGGGTTGTGTATAGTTTGAAGTGGATTCAAGCCATGGCATTTAACTGAAGAAGAACTATTAGTTTCCCTGCCTAACACAGGAGATGAGAAAATTCAATCCAGGTCCAGTAGTATGAAATAATCCATCTGTGAAGCTCAGAGTCAGTGGAATTGGAGGAAGATAGCCTCCTACATAGAAGAAAGTGACAAAGGGAACTAACAAAAGGCAGACGATGTGTGTATACTTTCATGTGACTACCATAGGCAGGAAATGAATGGGGCAGCAGTTGGTACGAGGATGACTGATGGTTGAGTGGTGCACAGGGAAACATAGCTGATAATTCGGGAGCTGAGAGAACAGGCCACACGAGATAAAAGCAGGCTATGGACTGGTGTATGTTGGTGGAAATACAAATATACACCAGGGGTGTCCCCCAGAAATGGAATAAGATCTGAGAGGGGCGGCAAACTCATCGTGGGTTACATGAAAGGCTGTAACAGGAAAGACAGGTTGCCTAAGGGCCTGGGAAAAGTAACATGAGGGCTGCATTGTATATGTATCAGATTGATGCGCTTGAGTGCTGCTGAACTGGGGAAAAACAATACTGGATACATTGAGTGCTGTACACGCTTTTACATATTGATCTACTCAATAAAAATAATTTATTTAAAAAAAAGAATGGCTGATGGTGTGCCCTTGTCGACGCCTGCTTCGGACCATAGAATGTAATGATATTTTGTTTTGCTGCTACAATTACAACGCAGAATATATTTTGAGGTAATTTATCTAAAACATACCCTTTTCACCCAGAATGTCTCGTTGTCTTTGGGAGTTAGCAATTGCTACAGAAGTCAAAGAGACCTTGAGGGTTGTGGGCTAATTCAATCGTTTGCAGGCCTCGCTTTTCTTATGTACCAAGAATATCCACTTTCCTAATTTGAACCTGAAGTGCACTTTTTCGACCGAGTCAGTGAGAGGGAGCGTGGTTCTACAAACAGAAGTACATCCCACTCATGTTCCAGCACACACCGCGTTCAGTCAGTTTGTAAATACAATGAAAAGGAGCTGGCCTGAGAAGGGAGGGCTTCCAGAAAGCAAAGGCAGTTGGTGTAAAACGTCTTAAGTTTTCATTAAGGATTCTGGAAAGTGTTATGCCCTTGATTTGTAAAATAAATAAATCCTGGGGCTTTCGACTTCAAATTGCAAGTATAAACGCTCAAACTCTTTTTGGTGGTTTTTAAACATAACACTGCTTGCTCTCTGCAACCAGCAGTTTTTGGTACATTTGTAGCTTGAAGTCCATCAGCTGGAAACGCCCACTGTACTTCCGATTAATAATGTCAATAACGGAACCACTAAAGGATCAAGGCCCGCTTAGGTGTTTGAAATGCACCTACAGCGTGTAAACATCATAGGCCGAAGCAAGGCTGGGATTCTTGGTGCAGTTCTACAGCAAATATTTGTAAAACATTGACATTGAGTTTACAAATTCATGCTTTTTTAACTTGTTATAGGAAGCTTAACCTCAAGTGCGGCCTATCGTTTTTCCACTCTTTGCAACAGGCACATTCCTTATAGATAGACAACATGAAAGTGTGACAGAGGGCACACTTTCAGTCTGTGTTTTCACCAGGTAGGGCGTTTCTGGTTGAAAAAAGACAGGAAAGGGAGTTTAGACTTGTTCTAAAACTGCAAGTTGAAGGCATGACATCTTTCTTTTGCGACTAAAAGCTATGAGAGGTGTCAGCGTTTGAAAAACAGATTCTTACCCACATTCTCTGTTCTTAAAGTGATTATTCGGCTGGTCAGTGGACCTCAGAAAAGCAGCCACAAGATTAGTGGTCCTCTCTGCACCCACGCTGTGTACACGTGGAGAGTGGTTTGTAGTATCCCATATGAAGGAGAACATATAAAGGTTACACACTACCATGACTAGACTATCGAGGACCAAAACATCCATGCACGGAAAGGACCAGACTATCGAGGACCAAAACATCCTTGATGGACAGGACCTGCCCAGTTATGTCTGGTGGTCCTTAATACGAGTATAGGTGGCAGGATGACTGGAAGGACAAGAAGCCCACATCCTTACCAGTGCCTCAGTACATGAGCCTTCTGATGGACTGGCTTGAGATGCAAATCAACAATGAAGACATATTTTTAATACAAGTATGCATAGAGAGGGCTTAGAGATTTGATCCTCTTAAACCCACATTTTACTTTGTACCTTGAAGGTATATACATCGTCAAGGTGCACATATGAGGAGTTAAGCATAGACACTATGTAGATGCTTTTCTGTCAATATTTTGGTCCTTGATATTCTGTTCACATATTTTTTGACATCAGTATTCCCTCTACGATATTCCAAAAACACACCTGTGAAGTGTCTTGAGAGATCACTCGACTGCAGCAATTATTGCCCTTGTGTCATGGTGCTGCAGTTACCAGGTCTTGAGATTATCACTGCTCTAGAAGAATTAAGCTCGGTGCATTTGATGTACCTGCTATATTTTGCTTGCATGCAGTACGAGTCCGATATATTGGCAAACAAGTTCCTTGTTGGGGATTAATAGTTGGTTAACGTGATTCTTGACATTGACCTTACTGTAACTAATTGGAAGAAAATTGTTGTTTGTTTTCAATGTAGAACAACCCTTTATAATGCTTGGTTTATTTTATGACACCTGACTTATTGCTTTCTTTTTTATACAGCCATCAACACAAATATGACTTCATCTGAGGGACTGGCGAAAAGAAGGAACCGGTTGACTATTTAGGAAGTTCATCGGACAGTTGGCACAGGACCGGTGACAGGGACCTGCAAGAAGACAGTCTAATTTGGATACAAGCCAAATCTCAGGGGTGCCTCGTTTGAAGACATTAAAAATCTGTAAAACAATAAAATGTCAATAGGATTGAAGCAAGTTTTTAACAAGGACAAGACCTTTCGTCCCAAACGCAAATTTGAGCCTGGAACCCAAAGGTTTGAACTTCACAAGCGGGCTCAAGCATCTTTGACGTGTGGTATCGACCTGAAGGCTTCGGTGCAGCTCCCACATGGAGAAGACCTTAATGACTGGGTGGCCGTACATGTGGTCGACTTCTTCAACAGAATCAACCTCATCTATGGAACCATATGTGAATTTTGCACTGAAAGGACCTGCCCAGTGATGTCTGGTGGTCCTAAATACGAGTATAGGTGGCAGGATGACTTGAAATACAAGAAGCCCACAGCCTTGCCGGCGCCTCAGTACATGAGCCTTCTGATGGACTGGATTGAGGTGCAAATCAACAATGAAGACATATTTCCTACAAGCGTTGGTAAGTGACAGAGAGGCTCTGGTCATATTTCCTTTAAGATTGTAATGTATTATGATTGACAACTACTTTCCCTGGTGGACCTAATTTCACAGCTTGTTAGGACCGAAGAGTGGTTTAGGCTACCTCCCAAGCCTCCCTTAAGGTACTGAATTCTCAAAGGCAATTTTCATTATTTTAGGAAAATAATTCAATGTAATAAACTGGATTCTATGCAGTATTCATTTTCACTTTATATTTTCTTAAAAAGAAACATTAAACAAACAACATTTTGGCAATCAAGTTACACAGAAATCCTCAGTAGAAAGACATCAGCAGTGATGAGTCCTCAGTCAGCCATACTAATGCTGCTACCTAGGTGAATATCAAGATTGTTACATACATTATATCCTACTCTTGAATCTCCATGGCATTAACGTTCATTCTGTTTGTGGTGGTGCGAGTAGTGACAGTCAGCTGTCTGCTACAGTTCCTGATGCTTTCACCATCGGTTTTAAATCTTTACAACTTGTTCAGACAACCCTGCTGTCATACAACACCTTATTGGCCACGATGCACCAACTCCTGCCTCCAAATCAGATGTTAATCGTGTACCCTATAATTTAGCGATGTATTTCTTCAATACTACCAGTCCAGGGGCATAAAACATTGTTCCATATTTTGGTATGGTGGTTTCATCCCATAGTCCAATAATGCCAGCTTTGGTGTCCAGTCATCAGTAAATTGACTTACCTCCAATAGCCTAGTCCAAATCCCGCCCCAGACTATTGCTTTCTGAGAACATCCCTATCATGTGTGCAAAAAGGTTCCTTCTCTCATGTCCCTTCAACGTTTCCAGTCTGTACCATCCATGAGGCTAAACCACTTTTCCATGTATTTCTTACCTTCCCCAATCTTTTGGGGTTGAATTTAATTAAGGTCTTTTATATGTTGTACACTAACTAAAGCAAAAACGGTATAGATAGAACTCTATATTCTAACAAGAAACTGTCTTGGATGTCTGTCATGTCACTCTCCTATAGTTAGATGGTGTATGTCAACCCCGGTAGGTATAGCAACAAGAGTCATGTACAGAGAGTTCAGCTCCAAAGGCTTGAAATGGTTAAATCACCTTTGTGTCCCAAATATTGCCAACTTTAGTTATTCATATTATGTCACATTTTTTAAAGCGAGACGGCACCCCAAAGCTCTTGAACATAGCATTATCCAATGATGGGATTCTGCAGAAATTTTGCCCTTCCATCGAATACCTTTAATGATTTAGTGAGTATTCATGCAATCCAGGATGCTTATGGGCAAAGAGAACTGGGAAAACAAATGAAGTGTTGTTGTTTGATAAAACACGTGGCTCTGTCTGAAGAAACCCTCTATGTTTACACTATATTTTATTGCCATAAGGGCCTCTCCCAAATGTAGTGTACATTGGAAACTAGAATTTAATGTGTTTGCAAACATGACCTTTGCACTCCAATCCAAGGGGAATCTCAGTCATGACTGCAGCCTATTACAGGTGCTGAAGAGCTGCAGAAGGGCTTCATCGCTTGCTGATGTCTTCAAAGGGTAAGAGAGAGAGCAGTGAAGAGTTTTCTGGCTAGCATGACTTTTAGGTCTGGGTGACGGCACAGCTGTCGCCAGATCTTTTGTGATCAGCAGAAAAAGAGCTCTAAAAAGTACTAATTATAAATGGGTTTTAGTTCCGTTCACATGTTGATTGTCTTGAGTAAACATTTGATTGCACAGGCATTTGTGCTTCCCCTGAAAAAGAGTCCTTAAATTTCAGTTGTGTCTTGTGGCCAGTTTATGCCCAGTACAGGAGGCCAAGGTGGTTATGATAAGGCAATGATCAAAGGCCAAAGGTCCGATCTGTTCATTATGAAAGTTATGACAAATACTTTAGGTCTGACGTATTTATAGTAAAAAGCATATGTTAACACCTGTATGGATTTAAGGGTGGATTGTTATTATGCTGTGTTAAAGCAGGCAGAAACTGTAGTAGGCAAGGATTTTGGTGGTGGACAATCATTTTAACAAAAACCGTGGATGCACTTTGACAAATATTGTTAATCCCGCTCAGATGAGGTTGTATATTGTTTTACCAGGTCCAATTTTGTACATATTTGTATTTAATCTGTATGCTTGCTGGTTGCCTTATGAGGATGCTTGAACTCTTCACAGAAGGCCTGAGTTTGATTTGTGAGAAGCCAACGATAAAGGCTATGGGCCTGATTGATTCACTGGGACACATTACGTCAGATGCCTTTGTTCAGATCTGTTCATTATAAAAAATCACAACAAAGCAGTAACCTTTACTTACTGTGAAAAGCAAGTGTTAAAGCCAACAGATCTGTTGGATAGTCAATACATTGTATTAAAGCCTGTGGACAGGTATTGTGTTAGAGGGAATTTTACAGGTTACTGAAGGAGGCGCAGCGTCTGATGCTAGACACCCCCTTGTGACAAACCCCAATGGCAGATGATTGATAAACCCTGCCACGATGAGTTGCATAGTATTTCACCAGTTATAATTTTGCACATATATACCGTTTTATAGCTGTGTGCTAGATGGTTTCTATGCGGGAAACCATACTCTCAATTCAGTAAGCCTGTGTTAGTTATGTGACAAGCTAGTGATGGAGGCTAAAGGCCTCATTGCTTCACTGGAAACAGTTAAATAGAGGGCTAAAACGTGTTAACAGACATTTTCTCACATGTAATGTCACAGATTACTATAGTAAACAAGAGTTTGGTTACCCGATCTGACAAACCTTGGGAGTAGAAGATTTACAGAGATTTCTGTAATAGGCAAGGGTTTTCATGTTGGTCACCCAGCGGACAGACCACTGGGGGTTGGTGATTGCACTTTGATAATCCTTGTTAACCCCTCTTAGGAGAGATGATTTCCTAACTCTAATTTTGTACACATTTGCAGTTTTATGACCATATTAGTAATAGTTACCTTATGAGAAAGCTTAAGCACAATACAATAGGCCTGAGTTTTGTTATAGTAACATATATTTTGTTGCATGGAATCTAACTTTTCATTGTAGGCGAGGGTTTTTGAATTGGTTACCTCTCCCACAGAACCTGATGGTAGACAGTGTGCACTGTTAGAAATCTTATTCTTGTACAGTTTTCTCAGCTGGTATTTTGTAAATGTGTGTGTGTATATATATATATATATATATATAAACAGGCTCCACTTCAGAGCCAAAAAGGAGCACTCTCCGGTTTCTCGGTTGCTATATTTCAATTGCATGCCACTTGCATGAAGGAAGCACCCATGAAGGTGCAAGAAAAGTGGCATTAGATGCAGCCCCACTTTTCTTAAATCTGCCCTATTGTATACCATACCAACAGACAGCCGACAGCTGCTATATTTAATTTTATTTTTTATTACAAGCTTGTGCCCCACATTTTTAGGTATCTTGTTTTCTTTTTTCTACTTGTATTCTTTTAATTTATCTTGCATATGCTTGTTAAGCTTGTGTATATGTCTTTTGTTGTAAGTGGGAAAGGTGATAAGTGCAAAAATTAATCTGTAAATGGATATTTGCTTATTTGACTATGACTTGCTGAGTTTCAAAACTCACCAGGTTCTATTGTAAACCACACATATTGGCATTTGCAATGCTTGTTTTTATACTACAACTCAGACTGAGCGTCCTAGCACCCCTGCATCTCCCACCTGAACCATATGTAAAAGACAGAAAATATATTAAATGCCCGCTAAATTGTTCATTGTTTTAATGTATGTAACTCTTTCCCTTCCCATTTGTGGGCTGATAAAATATTGTCCAAGTCCCTATAGCATTTTCTTTCATGTAAATGTTTTGTGTATTTCATTGTGTTGATTTGTGGTAGTGATTTAATGTTTTTATTTGTGGATAGGTAGCATTTACGAACTCTAAAGAGCTGTGTTTTTATAGCAATTCCTGCCTTTTGTTTTTCTTAGATACTGTAGTAGTGAACACAATATTTTGTGGCCGTTTATTTGTATTAGTCAATCTATTAAAAATTGCTTACTCTCAAGATTAGAATTTAGGAGATAGTACATTTATTATTTTACTTGAGATTTCAAAGCCTTTCTTTCAAACCTGCAGAGATAAAAGGCCTGATCTCTGTATTTTACAGGTTTGCTCATCAAGTCAGAATGATCAAGATCCCTTTAATGTGCCGCACTTGAGACAAAATGTTAATTGTTAATTAATTTACCAGTTACAGTGTCTTAGTAGGTTATCTGTAACGTTTTTTTTAACAAGGGTGTCTCCCTTTAAAAGAAGTGCACAGGAAATGTAACTCAGCGTAAACTTCAGTTTGTACCACTTTGCATCCACCAGATACACCATGGTGTCACTGAAAAGTCCAGCCTTTGACTCAGTGTGCCGGTGCTGTTAATGCGAAGGTGGAACACACTTGCAAGGGGCAAAGCCGGATGCAAATGAATGCCGTCCATCAGTGAAGTTGAAATTGCAGTACACGCACTGCAGGGTCCCGTCATTCATATAGATCAGAATTTTGTGAACGCAATAAAAGAGATTACAGTTGGGTGGAGGTTTAAAGGGAGCCAAGGGAATCCTAATGTATCGCATTTTCAACTCTAAGTTTGTAAGGTTATGCAGCTAAAATGTATATATATATATATATATATATATATATATATATATATATATATATATATATAATATTACCTACTGGCAGTCTTCAGTAGGTAATTATAGTTATCACCACGTTTCTATAAAAAAGTGTTTTTTTAACCTGCCTATATCTCTGGCACGATTAGACAAATCTTAATGAAATTTTCCCCAAAAGGTGCCCCAGTAATTCTTGCACACAGAAAGTTTCGGGGTGATCCGTCAAGCGGGAGCAAGAAAAAAAAAAGGGGTTTTCAAAAAAGTTATGTTTCCCATGTTAATTCCCAAGGACCTTTGAACATGACTACAGCCCGAACCGCTGAACGGAATTACACCCAATTTGGCAGAAAGCTAGCTTTCACACACAGATTGTGCTTTCGCTTATTTGGTGTAAATCCGTTGAGTAGTTTTTGAGCAATTAAAGAGAAAATACATTTGGATATCTCTGGTGCGAATATGTTGCCACATTTTTGCAGCAAACGCAACATATTCACTAATGAGCACACCAACAGGAATGCTGTGACTGGATGGCCACAACCTGACTAGAATGTTTTAGCTGCCATTTTATGCTACGGGAGGAGGTCCCTGGGGCTGAAAATAGGAAAGATAAGTGTTATAAGGGGTCAGGGTTTATGTACCCTGAACCCAGGGGTGTGAAATAGGGGTATCAGAGGGTCAGATTGTTGGTTTAAAATGATTTTTCTTCACCGTGCGCAATATTCTCTCGAATATACAAGAAGATTCGCAAATAAGCAAAAAAAAAAGAAAGAAGAAAATTCAGAGACTCATTCATACACAAATTTATTCACTTATACATGCACTCAGAGACTCATGTGCCCACTCACTCAGACACTCATGCACACACTCAGACCCACGCATAGACTCACACCCACTCATAGACTCACACACCCACTTTCAAACCCACTCAGACACTCACGAACCCACTCACAGATCCACTGACAGAGACAGGCCCTGTGGCCAACCCCAGCTTTACACTGCTAAAAGTACACTGCAGGGTTTGGGTAGGTATAAGGGCTTGGCTGCAGGTACTGTGGCCAACCCCCTCTTTGCACGGCCAAAGGCCGTGTGCGGCTGTGGTTGGATTAACATATAGTAATTAAAATTACTTTACGTAACAAAAAAAAATTGAAATTCAAAGAAAAAAACAAAGGTTACAGGGACATTATACTTAGGTTCTGAATTTACTCGTACAAAACCATAGAAATTCAGCAGTGAGAGTTATTCAGGTAACTACAACTCACGGCCTGAGGTAACTATAACTCGCGCCTTCACCATACACAGCTAATTACTCCACATATTATATCATTGATGACACTTTCCATGGCATCTTTGATATTAGCACTGCAACATTTGCAATAAAATTATTGATGAGAGCACGGGGCATGTTGAGGGTATGAGTTATAGTTAACCTAGGGCGCAAGTTATGGTTACTTGAAATAATGTTAACTATAACTGCTTAATTTCTTTGGTTTTGTACGAGTAAATTCAGAACTAACTATAACATCCCTGTAACCTTTGTTTTTTTCAGATATATATACGCCGCTAGTTAGTTATAGTTAGCACCTAGTTTCTATAAAAAAATATTTTTTTTACTTGCCTGTATCTTTGTTGCCATTCATAAACCTTCACAAAAGTTTTCAAAAAATATGACGCTCACTTCAGCTGCTGTCTGGAAAGTTTTGGGGTGATCCGTCAAGTGGGGTCTAAGAAAAAGGAGGGTCCCAAAACACATTTTTCCCATAATTTCCCTTCGGGATGCTGAGATCTGATTGCTGCCAACACTTCAACAGGGAAGTGTTGGCAGCCATCTTCGGACTTGGATGAAAAAAGATAAAGAAGGGGGTCTGTTGCAGACTCCTGGCCCCAGGGACCAGCACCTGGTGGCAATATTTAAGGTTGCAGAGGGGTAGCGCGGCCCCCTCGGTGAGCCATTAATGGCCCAGGGCACCACCATCCCCGAGGGCCGGCTCCTGCTGTGTCCTTGGGTGCCCACTCCCGGGACATAGCTGTTTGCTCTGACTTGGCGGGAGATTTGACCGCTCCCGCCAAGTCAGAGCAAGCACTCTGATCCCAGCAAGCGAGAGTTGTCAAACAGCTCTCGCTTGCTGGGAGCGGAGGTTTCCTGGGTTTCCCTGCCTGCAGAAACACTGGCAGGAAAATAGAGGAAACTATTGCTCTCACAGACAGGGAACTGCATATTTAGCAGCTCCCTGTCTGTGACAGCAATGCCAGCTTGTGCAGGAGGGGGGGATCCGGCAGGACCTCTGGGGTCTTGAGGCTCCCTCCCTGGCTGCATTGCACACTGGGTGCCCTGTGGGGCAACCAGGACAGATGGTCGGGCCCCAAGGATGGGGCCCCCAGGGCTGAGATCGGCCTGGGGAGGGGGGTTGCACAGCCCCCCTGCCAAGAAAAAAATATATATTAAGGCCAGGACCTTGGAGATGGAGTCCCTAGTGCTGAGATTGGCCCAGGAAGGGGGGCTTTCCCCCTTGCCATTGAGTTGTAGTGGGCCCAAGAGGATAGGGTCCCCAGGGGCCGAAATTGGCTGGGAAAGGGGGGTGCATAGCCCCACCTCCCCCACACTACACATTTAACCAACTAGGTAGCTCTTAATAACTAACCAGTAGAAAGCGCTCAAGTTTGATAGACATTTTGTGCTAAACTGTGGACTCTTGCCGGATGAACGAGCAGGTGAGCTTCAATTCAGGCCATGATGCTCATTTCACAGAAATTAAACCTCAACAGGAAGCACTTACAAATATAAACGGAGCAAGTACCCCAATTGAAGCTCCACTTCTGGAAAGGACAAATGATCCTAACTCCAGAGCTTGGCGAAGGCAAAGCAAGTGTATTTATTCTGCGATTCCATATTGAAAAATGATCTGAAATCCTTTGTGGAGGTGAATGCATCTTTCATAACTCACAATCACACTCTCACAGCCACATGGACCCTCTCATACCCAGACAGACACTCTCACAGCCACTCTCACACCCAGAGACACCCTCTCATACCCAGAGAAACAGGCCCTGTGGCCAACTCCCGCCACGCATGGCCAAAGGCTAAGCACGGCAGTGGTTGGATTAATGTGTAGTAATGAAAATTACTTTACTTTTTAAAAAAAATTGAAATTGCCTGCGAAAACCAAAGGTTACATGGACATTATAGTTAGGAAATAGAATTAAAAAAAACTTAGAAATTCACTTAAAAAAACCAAACATTACAGAGACTTTATAATTAGGTTCTGAATTTACTCACACAGAATAAGTAAATTCCAACAGTTATAGTTAGAGTTATTTCAAGTAACTATAACCCACGGCCTAAGGTAACTATAACTCATGCCCTCCCCATGCACTGCTAGTTACCCCAGATATTGCAGCACTCATGACAACTTTTATAACGTCAACAAAAGTATCAGTGAAACATTAGCTGCCAAAATATTGAAGAAAACAATTTGCATGGCAGGTGCGCAAGTTATAGTAACCACAGGCTGCAAGTTATAGTTACTTGAAATAACTATAACTGCTGAATTTCCCTGCGTGCCCACCCCCCTCCTTTCTCAATGCTCCCAGGACCTGGCCCATCCAGGGATCAAAGAAAAGGGTAGGACACCGCCCTTTTTAAAAAATGTTGGGAAAGTCTCCAGATGCAACATTTAATTTTTTTTTTTTAGCTCTACCAGGGTCCGTAAGGGACTCCTAGACCAGGGCTAGGGGCTCAAGGTGACCCTACCCTGGTCCCATTTTCTTTTCTTTTTTCACTCTCTTTCTGGTACTCGGCTGAATCTAAGTCCCAAGATGGCTGCCAACACTTCCTTTTTGAAGTGTTGGCAGCCAATCAGATAGCAGCACGGGGCCAGATTGATCCTCTGAGTATCCGGGTTCCCAAATATCTATATGTTTCGCCCTTTAATATCTCTAAAACTACTGAACAGATTTACACCAAATCACAAAAAGCATGCATTCTGGACCAAGACATAGCTTTCTGCCTAATTTGGTGTAATTCCGACCAGCAGATTAGGCTGTAGTCATGTTCAAAAAATTGAAGAATCCCATTGACATAGAATGGGGAAGAAGTGCTTTGGGACCCCGCCCCCATTTTTCTCAGCCACCGCTTGATGTATCCCCTCAAAACATTCAGCACAGCAGCTGAACTGACTAAAGTATAAGTCTTGGAAATTTAGTAAAGATTCGTCAAGCAGCACCTAAGTTATTGGCAGAACAAAAAGCACTCTGTTGATGAAAAAAAGGGTCCTAACTATAAATCTCTATCTATTTCTCTCTCTCTCTCTCTCTCTCTATATATATATATATGTATAAATATGTGTGTATATATATATATATATGTATTCAAGAAAGCTGGTGCATTATAATCGCACACCAAGGGCTGCACATCATCCAAAATAAGCTCGAAAATAGTCAAAAACCACTTATGAATAATTTCATTGGCTGCTATTTATTGAAAAAAGTTCAAATGCAGGTAAATTCGACCCGCAAAAAATGGTAAAGAAGCACAAAAAGGAAATCAATAATGTGCCCACCATAGACAAACACACGCTGTCCCAACCAGATGTCAACGCGTTTCGGCCGAAGCCTTCAACAGGACATTGGCAGACATTTTTACACCCAACTATATAAACCATATAGTCCTTCTTTGTTGTTAACTGCATAGCTCAAGAGAAGTGCAAACAGAGCGGCCATTTTATAACGTAGCAATTCTAAGTTTGAAAGTTAGAAATTGATAATCCTGCGCTTTGATTGAGATGAGAATTTCAAATATAACATTATATATTTCTTTCATGTTATACTGCAATATCACATATATGATCTGGTCGCCTGTAAATACATAAATGATATATGATCACAATTCATAATTATTAAATACAGGGAAAGGAATGCCCCATGTATAAGGTTTTTTCTCTCTTTCTCTTCCTTTTTCCTTTCACTCTTAAAGTCGACATATTATCCACTTTTTACTTAATAGTCTTACATGCCTGATATATAGATAAATAAATATATAAATATATGTACTATAAATTAATTACAATACACTCAATCTATATACAAGCTATAAATAAATGACTAAATAAATAGAATACATCCAATCGATTCTAAAAAAGGGATATCAATAAAAGTTGTATCCAGGACAGACAGATATATAAATGGATGTTAATAACCAAAATTCTATACAATTTATATAAATATCTCAATTGCTCTTAATAACTATCAAAATTCCATTTTAAATAGATCATAATACAATTCATAAAATTGATCCTGGTCCTCTAAATATTAATATACTCTAAAAAGGAAAAAATTAGTATATCCATATCATAGGCAAACCTATCATTAATTTAGAAATTGCAAACATACCCAACAAATTCAGCAACAGGAATATATATATACACACCGCTAGACCCTCCCTAAGAGCATATATTACAGTACAAAGGTAAATTAGATGAGTGTAACACCATTAATATGTGATAATTAAAATAACAAAATGAAGTAAATTTCGATCCGGAAATTTCATTAACTAATAAAGGATCCTAAAAAGCAATATTTTTAAAAATCAAATGAATTTCATGTTTGTTACTGGAAAAAATATATATATAAAAAAAAAAATATATATATATGTATGAGAAAAAGTCTAAAATCTCACAAATGGACATGAAGCTCTGCATCCAAATTATGACCCCAGGGGTTTTCTGTGCCTAGAAGTAAAATCATTTTTGACTCAGTTTGTCTCAGATGCGCAGTTCTATTCCCTCCCCGGGGATGAGCAGCAATGGTTTTAATACCATAAAATGTTAAAGAGCTGCAATTGCCTTCATGTACGTCCCAAAAGTGTTTAGCTAAGGGATAAGATGGATCATGATTCTTTATAGCTCTGAGATGTTGTAAGAACCTGACTTTCAATTTATGAATGGTACTGCCTACATATTTTTTATGACAACCACATTCGATAACATATACGACGAATTCTGTTTCACATGTGATACGATCTGTTATATCACAGATTTTCCCTTCAAAAGTAGTATATGTGTGAGTATTTTGTGCATATAAACAGGATTTACAATGTCCACATTTCCAAAAACCCAGACTTTTCTTAGCTAGCCAAGACGAATTGGCTTTGGAACTTTGGAACAGGCTTCTGGTGAGATGGTCACCCAATGATTGAGTTTTACGATATGTAATATGTGGATGAGGACCTATACTGTCCTTTATAGCAGAGTCATGTCTCAAAACATGCCAATTTTTTTGTATGATGTTATTTAGATGTGAATGTTGAGAATTGAATTCCAGAAACAGTCTAGGTGAAGATCCATCATTTTGATCTTGATTATTAATGCTACCAGATTTAAAGAGCAATTTTTCTCTAGACATATTCAAAACCCTCAAATGGGCATCTTTGAGAATCTTCAAGGGGTACCCTCTCTCCAGAAATCTCTGTGTCATAATAACAATTTCAGTATTGAAGCATTCATCGTTGGAACAAATTCTACGAGCCCGTAAAAATTGACTATATGGAATGCTCCATTTTAAAGCTTTTGGATGGCCGCTATTACCATGCAGTATTGAATTACAAGCTGTGGGTTTGCGGAAGATAGTTGTCTGTAAACTGTCCTTTTGTACAGAAATCTGGACATCAAGAAATTCTATAGTTTGGGCACTATGTTTTAAATCTAAATGAATATTAAACTCGTTATTGTTCAAGATATTAACATATTGTTTGAGGGAACCTTCGTCACCATCCCAAATAAGAAAGAGATCATCAATATATCTGACCCATAGTACCACTTGTTCCATATATTTACTATTGGAGTCAGACCAAGCTATCTCCTTCTCCCACCAGCCCATATAGAGGTTAGCGTACGTGGGAGCAAATGAAGCTCCCATTGCAGTCCCTTGTTTCTGCAAATAATATTGGTTGTCAAATAAAAAGGCATTGTGGGTGAGACAGAATCTTAACATGCTGACTAGCATGTCGATGTGTTGAAGGAATTCAATTTTACGGGTGCCCAAAAAATGACAACATGCTTGGATACCATACTCATGCTTGATAGAAGTATAGAGTGCGGTCATATCCATGGTTACCAATAAATAATTGGATTGCCATGGAACATTATGGATCGTAGCTAGAAAATCATTTGTGTCTCGAAGATAGGAGGGCAATTCAGTGACAAAGGGACATAAAAAGAGGTCCAAAAAACGGGAAGTATTTTCTAATAGGGATGAATTCATGCTGACTATAGGTCGACCAGGGGGGTGTTTTGTATTTTTATGAATTTTTGGTAGAAAGTAAATACAGGGAGTTCTAGGAAACATGACTTTGAGATAAAGGTATTCATTTTGGTCAATTAGATCATTAGTATGCCAGCTATCGAGCATCTCCCAGTAGATGGTTTGATATTCATTAATGGGATTGGTAGTTAATTTTTGATAGTGCTGTTTGTTGGAAAGTTGGTAATTAGCCTCGTTCATATAGCTATTAGTATCCATAATAACAATATTCCCTCCTTTATCGGAGGGTTTGATGACAATTGTATTATTGGATTTGAGCTCATTTAGATCTTTCCATTCTGAGGCTGAGAAATTAACTCTCTGAGCTTTTTTCATTTTGATACTTTTCCAATTATTCCGAAAATGATCAATATCATCAACAACCAATTCATAGAACATATCAATCATATTACCCGATGGTAATTGAGGATTGAATCTGCTGGAGGGTTTTAACATACTGGCAGTAGTCTGATTTGTAACAAATCCTATATCAGTCAAAATGTTGTTATCTTTACCTGTATCATTACTGGCATCATCTACACAACTCAACCTTCCCAATTTCTACTAAGTCAGGCACATCATTGATATGGAACCCAGATAGAGTGTCTACATTTGTCTTGGGACCAGATGTAGTGGCCCGTGTTTTCTTAGAGAAATGTTTCAACAACCACAACTTGTGTGTATATTTATACAATTCTATTCTGGTATCAACATAATCCCAATGATTGTCAGGACAAAAACTTAACCCTAGATTCAGAATACGTTCTTGATTCAAGGTTAGTTGTACTTTAGAAATATTTACAATGATATTGGGATTGTCAGATCGAAGAGTCCCCTCTAGTCTTGATATTTGTGATTTCTGCCTCTTCCCCCTCCGCGTCTTGAACCTCCTCGACTTCGTCCTCTGCCCCTGTGTGATTGTGGCGTGATTGATTGTAATAGTCTCATTTCCCCGTGAAAATCCAGTTTATTTGCAGAAGCTTCATCAGCTGATGAGCTTAAATCCGAACTATCTTCTACTGAATTAGTTGTTACATTGGAGCTGTCCGTTGTCGCGATTTTGTCTTGTGCTCTGAGTGTATTCTATTTGCGAGCAAATGTGTAGATTCTACCTACTTCATAGTCTTTTTTATCTCTATTAAATTTGGAGGCCTTACGGAGTTTAATTTCATCCTCTTTTTTGGCGATGCGTTCTTCTATCTTCATCAATAGTTGTTGTATCTCTAAGGAATTACCCATTTTTTCTAGTTCTTTAGTTAAAAGTTCAATTTTATGGGTTTGTTCTTCCATACGTCGTGTTGATTGGATGATCAAAGTGTCCATTAATTTAACTGAACATTCAGATGTATGTGCTCTCCATTGTTCCAAGAGATCAGGATCTATATCACCAAGGGTGGGCAATATGAGAATTCTTAGACCTCGTGGCACACGACCATTTTGTATATATTTGGTCAGCGAGGTAATTTCCCACCATTTTTTCAATTCTAGGATTCTTGCCTTTTCTAATTCAAAAATAATCATAGCTACTGTGCGTATTGATGAGTCCGAGGCCGCTGATGTTCCAGGAGCACTATCAAATAAGGTAGTAGCAGCCTGTTCCCACAGGGCTTTCCGATTGGCCATAGTGCATTAACCAATTCCAGAAACTAGTAAGTTAAATCCACAAAAAAGTACCGGATAGAGTAACTGTAAATTCAGGTTGCCAGTCTGTGAATCTATTGAAAGTCAATTCCAATAGAAAATTGCAAACGAAAAAATTCTAAAAAATTCCTTCCAAAAAATAGAATCCAAAAAAATGTAAAATCTAAAGTACCGGACCGTAAATAATGGGACAGCGTGTGTAGGAAAATCAAAAACAAAATATATATATATAAATTCAGTAGGTGCTGTTTAAAATCAATCGTCCACAATTCACTTTCACCATGTGACACTGCAAACTCAAAGGAAACATCAAGAAATCAAGGAAATTGTTTAGGGAAAGTTATACAGACAGAATGACTAATGTTATGCATAGGCATATTCCAGTCTGCCCTAATCTGATCAACTGCAAATTCAAGTTTCAACATTCATGAGACTGGTTAGCGAGGTAAGGTAAACTAAAAGAGCTTTTGCCTCCTCCCCAGTTAGATTTCCATTAATCCACAAAAACGTACATTTAGCATATGGATCCCCAAAATGGACAGAGACCTTTCCTGCCCTAGTGTGGGCATAGTTCACAAGGATGGGCTAGTGCTGGGACTACATCTGACCTGCCAGAGATTCAGCAGTGTAAATTTTAATATGTAGGATCCACACTTTTTTCTAAGAAGTCAAAGAAAGCCACAATGGTATTTATATATATTTTTAAAACTAACCTGAATCTCACTATATGATAGACAGTTGTAGTGAACGTTAGAAATCTTCATTTTCCTTTGTAGGCAAGGATTTTTGAGTTGGTTACCTCTCTCACAGAACCTGGTGGTAGACAATGTACAGAGTTAGAATCCTTGCTCTTGTATATAGTTTTTTCCAACTGTAATTTTGTACACATTTATAATTTGATGGTTACCTTGTGGGAAAGCTTATGCACAATTTAGAAGGCCTGGGTTATTATGGAGACAAGACAATTATAAAGGCTGGAGGTCTTGTTGGTTCATTGGAAACGCCATGTTAGGTGCTATTAGCACATTCTAAATTAGTCATGTAAACTCGTAGAAGACAACTAACATTTTGTTAAGCACTACCCATTTGAATTTCTGCTGATTTGGTAGAAATGTACACCCTTAAATCCCCTCATACGTCTCGTTAAGTCAGCGTTGCTGAGTACTACCTTAGTAAAACCCATGTTGGGTTTTTATGGAGAGGGCACTCAGATGACCAGCAAAGTATCCCTGGAAGTTGAGTAAGCAAGTCCTCCTCGAGCGGTTAAAGCACACTTAGACTCACTCTAAAACTAATAGAGCTGTATTGTTAAGTCACTCCCCGCACATCAGGCCAGAGCGTGACAAACTGCCCTTGCATGAGGATCGTGGTACCTGGAACATGTATGTGAACTGACACAGTAGCAGGCTTTCACATGATTTTTCTGACTGCGAGCACTGGTAAAACAGCAATAAAAAAAACATCGATAATGTCAAATTGTATTCTCAGGTGTGTTTTCAAGCACGTTAAAATGACAATGGAACAAGAGAAAACGTACACAGTATGAATTAATTATTACGCAGCCATGGAATATTACTCCGCAGGGGATGTAGGTCAGTGTCATATATACTGATAATCAGTGGTGTTCACGACAATGGACTTTTAACTGAATAAGCAACCTTGTCAGGGGTAGTAAGCGCTATTTAAATACAATTTACAGTTTCACCATTGTACATTTTCCTAATTGATTTATTGCTCCAGCAAAGGGTTAATGTCAAAGGACAGTCAACAGGCATGTCAGCTGGCTGTCATTAATTGAGTAAACAGAAAATAGTGCTTTGTCAGTCGCAGACATTCTCTCATGCCAGTGACATATTTTTCAAGCTGTGCCTTTTCTGTCTTGGCAAACAGTCTGTGTTCAAAACTGGAGGGTACAGCGAGTATTCCCGAAGCATCTGAAACGAACACTAGTTCTGAAACACATAAGAGGATTCCAGGATGATAAGAACAGAGGCATAAAACAGGAACTATTAAAGGAACTAAGCATATGTAAATCTCATGTGCCCTAATGCTCCTAATCTATGCAATACAGTGAGTGATAGCGGGACTGCTGTCAGAGAATGACCTGATTTATTGAACGACATCAGTGTTGTTAGCAACAGGGCAGAGAGAGCCGTGTTTCATAGATAACAGTACTGGGACACGCCTTACTCAACAAACATTGGCAAAGCCAAGAGGTTTGGCCTTGGGAAGCATGCATTGTTTCTGTTTTTCTGTTATATATTTGTTTTGCCAACACATGCAATAGACGTTAAAAGTGTAAAAGTAATGTAAAAGTAAAAACTCAGCTGTCTAACTATGGTGTGTATTTGTTTGTAAATAAGTAAAACATGTTGTCTGTGTGCTTTCCTATTGTCTCCCGTGCATGCTCCCCCCACCTGTGTACTCCTGTCCTGCCCTCCCTAAATCTGTTTTGCATCGTTCTGCACTCACTCTCCAGTTTGTTTTTATTGTTAGTGAAATACAAGTGCATTAGTGCTGGCCGCGTTATAACGCTTTTAAAAAATGCTGTACAGCAGTTGGTTGCTCAGCAGCCCATAAAAACTGCTAGGCTGTGCCAGTGCTTGTTAGTTGAGTGACTGTTTCTGTGAGTATTCACTAGTCCTACAGACAAATCCATTGTTATACGGGCACAAAATGTGTCTCAGTTGTGACTCATGATTTTAAATAGTTAATTAGCCATGTTTGTTTTGTTTGGCTAATTCCTTGTCAGTTCTGTGGCATAGGAATAAGAATGATTTATTCGATTTAGTGTTCTTTAAAATTAAAATCTCCTGTCGCCCTTATAGCAGGGCTCGTGGTTGTGACAGGTGTCCCAGCTGGAGGGTTTCAGGAAATGGGATAACATTGGAATTACCTACCTGGGTGACGTGTGTGACGATGACCGCCTGATGTCTTTCCAGCAGTCGAGGGACCAATATGCCGTGGCCAATACCAAATTATTTTGCTTCCTCCAGCTGCGCCACGCCCTGCAGACCCACCTGCCTCCTGACTTGTCCCTTCTGGATTACAGCCCTCTTGAGTCAAAACTTCTCACGGACACCTGGGGAATGGAGCCATTACTCAAATCTTTTGCCTGTTGCTTACTAACACCCCTGACGGCCTCACCGGGCACAGGTGGACATCGTTGGTGAGAGAGCTGGATGAGGACGACTGGAGGGAGGCATACCTCGCACCTAGAGAACTGGCCATACGGCTGAGGATGGTGCAGATAAATTACTTCCACATGACATATTTGTCTCCACTGTGCTTATGACGCATATGTACAGCGACCCCACCAGGCTGCCTGAGATGTGATCATCTATAGGTGCACCTTCTGCACATGGCCTGGGAATGCTCAGGGTGCTTCTCTTTTTGGAGGATGTGGCGCAGGAGATTTCTGTGGTTCTGGGGTGTCCAATTGAGTTGTCTGTCATAGTGGCACTGCTGGGCCTTCTGGAGGAATTGGGGGGGGGGGCACGAACTGATCAAACATTTGTTGGGGTTGCATGCCTCGTGGCCAAAAGAGACATTGCACAATTATGGAGAAGCCCTGTGGCGTCATCAATATCTAAATGGCGAGCAGGGGTTGACTGGTGCTCTCAACTAGAAAAGCCGATATATGAAGCATGCGGTTGCCCTCGGAAATATGAGAAAATATGTGGGAAATGGCGGGACCATGGGTTGCCTCTCTGAGTGGAGTGATTCTGTTTCTGTGAGGGAAGAGGAGAGTCTCATCAATTGTAATGATTTGTTTCAACTCATTGTGCTGTTATGTACTCACTGTCACGTTCTACTTTTAAATGAAATAAAATTGGATAAACTTAAAATCTCTAGTGGTACAAATCAACTCTACCTCCAGCCCCCTGACACCTAGTGCGGAAACCTTTCTATTCCACGTTCATCACTTCTCAGTTGCAGTGCTACACTAGGCTATTACAATATCTTACTAGCGGGTGAAAAGAATAATACTTTTTTGTCATCTTTTTGTTTTATTATTGTGGATTAAAAAACTTTCTAAGTAATTTTAAGTATTTTATGAAAAAAGCTTTCTTGTGGCTTAAAAATATATGTTGTGGGATCCTTAATACCTGTAAGGGCATCCTATGTTAACAGCTCTTTTATTTGCAATGCATGTTAGTCTGTGCGGTCTGAATTTAGAGACGCTTGTTCTGCTGCCGCTATTCCATACTTGTTCTGTGTTGGAGCGATGTTTGCTCTTCTTCTACCCAGACTAGATATGCTCTGCATCTTTAAGGAAAACATCGTATTTTGCTCATTGTGTGATACCTGTTCATCAGAGGAAGTATTCCCATCATGCTGTGTGTCCTTTCATTGTGCGAGTAAGGCTTATCCGGCTCTTAGGTATGCATATCTTTTGTGTGAGGGATGCCTGCATGGCTGCTGCCTCTCTACTTTTGGGGAAGGAGGTTGCACTGTTGATGGCCAAGCTACGACTCATCTATGTGGGAAGGAAGCTTGCCCTCCAGGGTCCAGACTCACAAACATTGTGCGCAGTGTTTCCACCACAAAAGTAACACAAACTGTTGTTGTTTTTTACTTTTTTGCCCTGGCAGTACACGCCTTACTCAACAAACATTGGCAAAGCCAATAGGTTTGCCTTGGGAAGCATCCATTGTTTCTGTTTTTTTCATTTATATATTTGTTTTGCCAACACATGCGATAGACGTCAAAAGTGTAAAAGTAATATAAAAGTAAAAACGCAGCTGTCTATGGTGTGCATTTTCTTGTAAATAAGTAAAACATGATGTCTGTGTGCTCTCCCATTGTCTCTCGTGTATCCTCCCCTCCTCCTGTGTACTTCTCTCCTGCCCTGCCTAAGTGTGTTTTGCATCGTTCTGCACTCGCTCCCCCAGTTTATTTTGAATGTTAGTGAAATAAAAGTGCATTAGTGCTGGCTGCGTTTTAATGCTTTTTAAAAATGCTGCACAGCAGTGAAGCACTGCTTTGCGTTGCTTAGCGTCAATGGCGCGTTACATGGGTGGTACATGGGTGTTCCCATGCAACTACCCCTGCTTTTTGATGCAAAACCATATCTACCAAAAATTTGAGACAGGGTTTGCGTCAACAATTAATGCCACTTGAAAGCAGACGTTAAAAGGAGGAATGCTTTTCATTTTTCCTTTCTTTTCGGATTTTGCTAGCGTGGTGCACTGTACATCACTCATACAAAGTTTTAGAAGTTGCCTAGTCATAGTATTTGTACTGGAAGGGAACCTTTCTAGTACAAAATCTATGCTAGACTCATGCACACCCTTGCTCTATTAGGGCAAAGGTGTGTGCGTGGCGCTGTGAATCTGCACCGGTGCTAGGGAGAGAGAAGAGACATAACTGTGCCGTTATGGTGCTATCCTGCTCTGTCCTTCTCAGCCAACGCAGTGCTGCATTTTTGGCAGCTGTGATGTGTTGCGTGAAAATCTAGTAAAGCTGGCCACAGATGCCAAATCTGTTCTTGCTCTGTGAGAGGAAAGCTTTCATGGCTCCTGGCCTTTTTGTACAGTACCCATTGTTTGCGAGGAAAACTTATACTGTTGCTGTAGGAGCCACACCTATTGTGTCTGAAAAAACCTTTTACTGTGTATGTCTGTGATATACATTGCAGCTAGTGAAGGAATATTGCACAGTTGTAACCTCTGTCGTGCCTGCTGTATTTATGGGGGGACGGCTAGCTGCTACCTACTGTGCTGCTAGCTGTGCTTTATCTGTTCATCCTGTAGGGGAAGCTTGCACTTGTGCTACCCAAATTCTTTTGCCTCTGCATGAGGGAAGCATTCACTGCTGTTAGCCCCTACTGCACCTGTTCTCTGGGATTAACCTAACTATGTAATTGTCAAAGTAATTGGCTTTGTTAGTGCTTAATACTGGAGTTACACTGCTTTCTCAGAACTTCCAATTGTATTATATTAGTGAACTGAGTCAGACAGAACGCGTTATCCTTTAGTCTAGCGGAGCGATGTGGACATTGGATGGCCCTCCTGCACCTAGGCTGGACTCTGTCTAACTGACATAGTTTACTTTATGGCATCTGCTGCTCCAGATTCCTTACCTGGAACCACCCACTTCTCCGACCGATACTGAGTATCAACATCAAAACCACTGTGTGCTCTTCAAACCTCTTGTGTTCTTGAATCCTTCACATGAACTGCAGTTACTACAAATTATCTTCCAGTTTCAGTTTCACACTACAAAATACTTTTTCAATAATACAGGCATGGGCTGAATTTTAACTACTAAATACAAAATGCTCCCAGTTTGCCTGGCTCACTAGTCTCTCGTTTCTCTGGATAACTCTGGTTGTTGGATTCCCCCAAAAACTCCCTTTTGGGGCACACCTTGACCCTGTCACCATGCTGCCTGGCTGGGGAAGGAGCACTTGTCCCTCTCCAAAAATAGAATCTGAGAATTTAATGCAGTCCTCGTAGCTGCTTCAGCTTACCTCCTACATCTGCTAAACAGACGCATAATCTGCCTTTGAACAGTTGAGACCTTGGCACAACTGAACCACCCTGTGCCTTATCCACATTTCCATCCTTTAGCTTGTTGTGGCCTTTCAGTGAAAGACCCTTCTTTTTCTCGGGCTGGCCATCATCTTTCTCCCTTCGTTCAAGAGAGCCCTGAAATCATATCTGATGATAGAACCACTAGTCATCTCACTACCTCATTTCGTCACTCTCTTCCATAGACTTTTACTCTCTGTTTCTCTCACTCGTGTATCTCACCAGAAAAGTTGCATCCTTTAAATATGTAGGTTACTGAGCTCTCATTCATCAATGCTTATCTCCCTCCCCACCGCTAACTTTGCCACAAGCAGGTGCATTTGCTGAGATATTGAGGTCACCACAATGCCCCACACCATGATCTCCTGTAAGTCCAATTTTCTTAATGAACGTGACTCTTACAATGATGCATGGCTGGTGTTCTCGTCTCAGCTAGAAAAGGCTGACTTACTTTACCTTTTAATTCCCTTGATCTGCTTAAACAGTACTCCAGTGAGTGAACGCCCACAACCACTCTTTCGACAATGAAACCAGTCTACACAATGGCATCAAGCATTATTAGCTGAAGGGAGCCTGCTATGAACCCATGATTCCAGTCTCCTGATGCTACCTGCGTAGGGAGCAAAATGCATCATCCGCCCATCATTTCAAGGCAGATTTTCCTGCACAACCTTGTTGGTGAAGCTTTTATTGGCTTCAGTGACATCTCTCCGTTATATGATTCCCTCAGAATCACATCTAAGGAAATAAATCCTGCCACCTGGTACCAATGTGCACTTCCCGGTGACGGCATGAAACTGGCTCCATG
Organism: Pleurodeles waltl; assembly: GCF_031143425.1. Classification (NCBI taxonomy): domain Eukaryota; kingdom Metazoa; phylum Chordata; class Amphibia; order Caudata; family Salamandridae; genus Pleurodeles; species Pleurodeles waltl. The sequence continues at coordinate 447,778,413 of NC_090437.1, forward strand.
CGCAAAGGGCTAACGTTTTTAAGAAATAACAATGTGCAGAGCAGTTTCTCTCTCTCATCTCATGATTACACTGGATTAGCATTTTTTTCACATTTTTTGTGTTGCTAGCCAACGGTAGGCACGCAGTAATGTTTTCACACTTTGTACCTTCCATTAAGATTTGTTGCAGCGTTCATAATGTCTTCACACTTTGTACCTTCCATTAAGATTTGTTGCAGCGTTCATAATGTCTTCACACTTTGTACCTTCCATTAAGATTTGTTGCAGCGTTCATAATGTCTTCACACTTTGTACCTTCCATTAAGATTTGTTGCAGCGTTCATAATGTTTTCACACTTTGTACCTTCCATTAAGATTTGTTGCAGCGTTCATAATGTTTTCACACTTTGTACCTTCCATTAAGATTTGTTGCAGCGTTCATACCCCACTGAGACCTTGAAAAACATTCTTTGATACAGACATTATTGAATCAACAACAGTAGAAACAACAAAAAAACGATAATGTAAAATGCCACGAAAAATCTGGACTACATAAACCGTGACCCTCTCAGATTCTGTCATGAACCGGAAGGGACTCTAACATATTCAGAACAGTAAATGAGTTCTGTAACACAACGATAAGGTTTTTTAAAAACACTATCGTTTATTAACATTCCAACGAAAATGACATGTCTTTGGTAGCTTCCTACGGGTCTAGAGCTAAAAATGAGGCCGCCTGGTCTCGCCATATATCTCATTGACTATAAATCTCAGGTGAAAAGTACAAAACAGAGAAACAGGATTGCAGTCCCCAGTTGCTCCCATGCATGACATGCCACATGCCCTGACTTGTTTGCCAGTTGTGGCTCGAATCAAAGTAGGGAAAGAGATATAACCATGGTCACAAAGTCTTTCTGACCAGGATTAGGGAAGCAATTGCAAGACGTGGTGCTTCACCCACCTTTATAAGCCTCACGTCTCCACAATAACTTTCCAGACACTGTGTACGATAACTTGCCATCGGGTATGCTTTGTGTCACTTCGGCCCCATGATCTGCAACCAGTCACTTGGATCCCAAATGCCATTTGGCTGTGAGAAGTGACATTTTATGTTCTGCACTGATTGGGAGGGGAACAAATCCTGTCAGGATGAATAAGGAGCAGGGAACTAAATGAGAGCCCACATGGATGGTGCACGTGCTCTGAAAATGTAAAAATACATTTTATTGTGGGATGTCAATCAGTTTGAACTTTGTGAGAACTGCCCAAAGTTGCAAGCTTTTTTTGAAACGTTAATATGCTATTAGTTTTGAAGTACTGTCGGTTTAGTCCTGCCTGGTCCTAACTTTTTTAGTGGTAATACAGTGCGAGTGAAGCCTTGAAGAGGAAGTCTCATGCCACTTCAACATATCTTGCCTGTAAAAAAGAACACTTATCTTGTTTAATACAATCAATGCCTAAAAAAAGGAAACGCGTTGCTCCTATTTTCTTCCTCTATTTTCTCCTAAAATAAATCGTTTTTTCAGGAAAAGGACAGCCGTCAGATGGAGACTCCCAATCTCACCATAAGTAGAAGTGTGCTAAGTCACGCTGTTTGTTTAAATGTAAAGTTTAAAAAAAATGCAGGACCTACCATCTGTCACTTAAACGTATGAAAGACCCTCTTTTTTCCCCTCAGTGGTAGAGGACATTTATTTGAGCCAGCGTTAGAAGTTCAAAGACTATGAAACACAATTTTAACTTCAGTTTCCCCCTAAAATGATGCTAAGGAGTAGCCATTTGCTTCTGTTTCTGTGTGTTTCTTGCAGTCTGCAGGTATGCTATTATGTGTAGAGGAATCTGTTGGTCGAACGGTTTTGGTCTCAAACTCCCATATCCTTCCTTGTGTTGCACAACACATGATTTGTTTGAACATTAGGAGCAAATTTGGTTGGTACTTTTAAAATGTGCTGTGTTTACACAGCTGAGGTGTTAAATCCTTCACACCTTTGCAAACTTCCCACACTGGCCACCAGTGGCAGTTCATCACTACCCTCTGATTGTCACAAAGCCCACCAGACAGCACGTGGATGCTGCGACGCATGGCTGAAGCCATTGGCAGAGGCAGTGGCTTTGCCACTGTTTGTTTACTTTGCCAATGTTTTTTCTTTCCGTTCTTTAACCCTTTTAAGTCTGGCTTAACAAAGCATCTGTCACAAGATCTTATGTGATCAACCTAAAACAGGAGTGCACACTTATTATTTGGCAGAAATTTAATTTCCATAGAAACAATGCTTCCCCTCCACGCAGCTGTGATTATTTTGCTTGCTTATCCTACTGCCTGAGCCAGCAGCAGTATGACTGGCTAGAGAAGTCTACCTAACAAGCATATAGTGTCAAGTGTACTATGGAGTAGAGTTTGAGCTTTTGAAGCACTGTAAGGCTGTTGAAGTAAATGTTTGAATTGTGCTTCACAAAGCAACTTTCGACTGATGTTATGTGAAAATAAAAAAGAGTTTACACTCGAAACAATAGGTCTATGTTGGTTATGGTGACAAGCTACTTGCCCAGTTGGTGAAAAAGGAAATGTTATGTCCAATGGCATAGGTCTAGTCTGCTTATTATGTAATGTTATGACACAGGCAGTCGGTCTAGTTTATTTATTCTGAAAAACATTTGTTAAAGTCAGTAAGCCTTTAATAGCTGGTTGTTAACAACATTGCATCAGAGGCTTTCAAGAGGTATTTTGTTACACGTAATCTCAGACATCACTGCAGTAAGCAAGTTTTTGCATTGGCCACCAACTTTGACAAACCCTGGGGGTTTTCACTCTGATGATTCTTGTTAGGCCCTATTAAGAGGGGCTATATATTGTTTTGCAGACTGTATTCTTATACATGTTTCTAATTGTATAACTGCAGGCATGATGGGTGCCACTTTATGTGCTCTTGAATAGGCCTGTGTTGGTTAAGGTGTAAAGTCAATGGTTAAGGTTGTAGGCCTTATTGGTTCATTGAGAAAAGTTATACCAGATTACGTAGGTTTGATTCATTTATTGTGAAACATTATGACAAAACCAGTAGGCCTGACATATTTATTGTGAAAAGGTATGTGTTAAAAGCAGTAGGCTTTTAAGGATGGGTTGTTATTACACTTTGCTAAAGCCCATAGGCAGGTCTGTTATTATATTGAATCTCACAGATTACCAAGATGGACAAGCGTGTTGGTGACCCACTTGAACAAGAGGTGGGAATAGAAAATATGCACTATGATAATCCTTTTTAGGCTCTGCTAGGAGAGATAGTATTTTGATTTGCTAACTGTAATTTTGTATACATTTGTAATTTTATGACTATATGCCTGATGGTTGCCTTGTGAGAAAGCTTTACCTCAGTACGGTAGACCTGAGTTGGTTATGGTGGAAAACCACTGATTAAAGCTATAGGCCTGATTGTTGCGCACTGGAAACGGTAAGCCAGGTCTGATCATTTATGAAAAAATATGACAAAAGCAGTATGATTGCCATTTTTGTGAAAAACATTTGGCCTCTAACAGTGAATTGTTATCCCAGTATGTTTCAGACTGAAAGCGGGTATTTTGTTAAATCTATTCCTATAGATTACCATAGTAAATAAGGGTTTTGGTATTGATCTTCTATTCTGACAAACCCTTGGACTAGATGTTCACTGTTTGAGTCTTGCTAGGTTGAGAGGGGTTGTGTATTGTTTTGCCAGCTGTAATTATGTGTATATTTGTCATTTTATAACTGTATGCTTGATGTTTGCTGGTTTATGTGCACTTCAGCACACCTATATTGGATATAGTGTCAAACTAATGGTAAAGGCTACAGGCCTTATCAGTTAACTAGGAAAAGGTAAGTCAGATTCCTTAGGTGTGATCTGTTTATAACAAAAAATTCAGACAACGTAATTAGGCCAGATTTACTTACTGTGAAAAAGCAGTGTTAAAGGGAATAGGCTTTTAAGAGTGGAATGTTATTACACTGTGCTAAATCCTGCAGGTAGGCATTTTCTTACATGGAATCTCGTAGATTACAGTAATAGGCAAGGGTTATTGTGTAGGTGACCTACCTGAACAAACTATGGGGACAGAAGATTTGCAATATGGTAACTCTCAATAGGCCCAAAACAGTAGGTCCGAGTTGATTATGGAGACAAGTCAAGGATAAAGAATATAGGCCTGATTCTATGTTATGAAACGTTACAATTATGGTAGTAGGTGTGATATTGATTGTGAGTAGCTATGGTAAAGTCAATAGACATTTAAGGGTAGATTGCTGTTACTAAAGACTACCACTGAATCTTACAGATTATTTAGGCAAGGGTGTTGGTGTTGGATACTCCTCTGACAAACCATAAGTATAAAAGATTTGTGGAATCCCTTTCAGGCGAGATAGTAGTTTGCTTTGCCAACTGTAATTTTGCATACTCTGTAACTTTGGGACTGAATACCTAATGGTTGCCTGTGGAAAGGCTTAGGCTAACTTAGGCTAAGTTCAGGAGGGCTGAGCTGGTTATGGTGACAAGCCAGTGATAGCAGTTGACGGCCTAATTGCTTCACTAGGAAATTATATTTCAGGTGTCATAGGTCAATCTGTGTGTTATGGACAGTTCTGATAAAGGCAGAGCCTGACATATTGATTCCGAAAACCTCTGGCAAACCTGCAGGGTTGCACTGTAATAAGTCTTGCTAGAAACTCTTTTTAGCTGTCTATCAGGTTCTTGCAATTAAAAAAAATATGAAATTGTGTGCATGGCATTGGTCTGTCTAAGTGTCATTCATACTGTATGGGGGAAGGGTTTAGTCCACATCAGTCTTTGGCTCTCTTTCTCTGTGAATACTATATTTTCTGAACACGTGTTCACATCCCCCTGAAAATCTGTGCAGCTGAGTGTCAGGCCTTGTTGCCTAGTTCTTTCGTTTTTCTCCTTTTTGTTGTCTCCGCTTAATTTCTTTCTTTCTCCTCCTTTTAATTTAATTTTTCTTAAGAGGGTCTACAGGTCTCCATGCAGTGCAAATAGGTCTCTTTTTTGCCATATATTTAATCTCCCGTGGGCCACATGGCGACTTACTCTAAAGTAGAAGACCATTTTGGAATAGTTGTATATTTGTGTAGTGTGTTGAACCTTTCCAAGATGACCAACGCGTTGATTCTATACCTGACAGTTTTGCTGAAACTTTAAAACAACAAAAGAGTATGTACAATACCTCTACAAGACTGGCACCCGCTGCTATGTTTACTTTCATTATTGCAAGGATATTTTTAGCATGTTTAAAATGCAGTATTTTTTTTCCTTGTGTATGTCATTGAGTTTGTGTGTGCGTTATTGTGGTTATGTCAGAGGGTGAATGCAAGAATAAGTCACTGGATGGATTAAAGGATGCATCAGTGCAAAGATGAGTGACAGAGTGCATGTATGACTTAATAACCCATCAATGACACAAAAGACATTTCATTCATATGCAAGACATACTGGTATTGCCAATGTTTGTTTTTATTTTTGTGTCAATTTGGTATCTTTAAACTATGTTTTCCATAACAACGCTGGAGCATAAGAAATGAATGAGAGTGAGAGTTTTACAGGCAGGATGATTCAATTAAACAGGGATGCTATTCAAACAAGTTCAGAATATCGATGGTGGGTCATATGGTGCTCTAACGGTACATACTTCGCCAAGCATATGCAACATACGTTGAAACCCATGGGAAACCATGTGGCGAAATTTGTATATTAAGCCAGTGTGTTGCAGAGTGTGTGGGTTCCTGATTGCTTTCATACTAAGCTTGTTTCTCATATCACTTTATTTTTCTTTGCCTTTATGTCTCAACTGTGATTTAACATTAATTCGGGATGTATTGAAATGCATCTAGACCTTTATTATCATGGTTGAAATGATTTCGAAATATATGCAGTTGAATCTGTTATAGTGCTAACAGCATGTACTTTTAAGGGAAACTGATATAAAGGATGCTGTTTGTGCACCATTTTATTGCCTACAAAACAACAGTTATTCAGGTATATGTATTTAGTACAAGTTGTACTGAGCCCTACACTTCCTGGGAACGGTAGGGAACCACTGGACGTCTCTTAACTAGCTCCAGCAATGCAGAAGTAGTATCAAATCTGTAGCTCTGTTTACAGTGATGAGGTCATTGACACAGACCTGGCTGAAATGTTCAGCAGTTGAAGTGTCAAGTGAGATAGAAAAGGAAATGTGTAGAGGTGATAATAGAGGTTCACTGAGCTTGGAGAACTGAATGCAGCATGGTTTGTGTTGTGCACAGGAGCCCTGGAAGCAGGGATGCAGCTAAGCACATTCCTATAATTTGTAAGGGACTGAGGTGTTTGGAGTCGAGGCACTCTTCACTGTACTGGGATTCTCATTGACCAGTGTCAAAATAGCCTGCTGATTTTGTATTTGGTTGTGATACATACTGTTTAGAAGTGAGATATGCTCAATAATATCCAACAAAGTTGGAACTGGCTAGGTTTGTGTGTTGGATATTGCTTGTGGATGGATTATATTGAAGTGGCCACCTAGATCCTATTTTGGATCTGTGTGAAGTATTCTATGTCGCGATGCAAGAGCTGTAGGTCGTTGCTATTTGTTTCGCTCTCCTGGGTTGTACAGTTCTCCACTGCTGGGCTTCAACTGGCTGTTATGTTTCAGGGTATCTTTGACCATTACCTAGTATTGATGCCATATTGATGATATATATATACTGTATATGTCTGTACTTGAATCCAGACTGAAATAAAGTCGCACTAGGTGCCAGTCTGGTCTTTCTCTAGCCACGGTGTTCCAAATCTTATTATACATGACAGTCAATTGTGGTATTGCTGCCTGTTTCCTCTGGCGTGCTATCATTATTTTGACTGAGAAAGAGACTTATAAAGTCAGGGAATGAGCAAAAATCACACCCAGTGGTGGAGCATGGCTGCAAGTCAGTAAGTATCCCATCACGGTTGTACCATGAGGTTTGGTAATCAGCTGAACGTGGCTAGGAGAGTGCACCTCCATAAGCGGATACAGCTCAGTCTCATCACATGGTTGGGAGGTCAATGTTGTGAAATATCTTGTCCTTGCAACAGCTTTGACTGCGCCATCTTGATCTTCCACCAATTCCTCCCTCCTTGCCCATGTTCCATAACCTTTCCAATGCTAGCCTACACTTAGAAATGATTTTGCCACTCGGGTTGTTGGACTAGCAACCTTGAATGATGAAATTATGGATTTTGCTGTCACAATGAAGAATTGCCTGCTTTGGCTAAGTATCCAAAATTTCCATGAGAAGTGTCACATTCATTGTTCTTGGCACGTTTTAGATCGAACCTCTTGCAATTATTGTTCGCTTGGGACCTTAATATGACATTTATATGCTCATGGAATTCTACTCGCCTCCATGTCTGCAGTTGACTACAAGCCTGACTACTGATCCATCTAGCAAGGTGGGACTGATACTTGTGGCATTAGCATGGCCAGATTTAGATTCTGAACCCCAGCCAAAACAAACAGGGTCTCTCAGTTGATCTGTGGTGGGCAAGTTGTTATCGAACTATGGATTGCCATTGATTTCTAATAGTTACACTAGGTTTTTGACTAAAACTGCCAGATTGCAAATACCAGCTTTGGACAAGCTATTGTAACAACTGAGGTTCAGTCCATCTTTGCATGAGTGTGGAGCCTGGCTTATTTGAAACAAATGGCAATATGCATTGTATTTATTGCTGTTTCTGTAGTGCTGCATACATCTAGGTAATAACTAAAAGAACAAGGATCAATGGAGCACAGTACATGGCAATATGGCTGACTTTGGAACTACATCAGAGAAAGGGGCAGAACATTGCCAGCAGTCAGCAGTGCCATTAGCGACCTCCTAAGAAACGTTTTGGACCCAAATGCTTCTTTTTTGCAATTTGAATTAATGACTGAATGTATACTTACAGAGTGCAGCAGTGACCACATAGAGGTATGCCTGTGCTGACTAGACAAAAATAAGGGACAAATGTGCATATTTAAATATGCACGAGGGAAAAGCCAAGTTTCAAGGCTTTCTTAAAAGCAAGTTGATTAGAGAGGGACCCAATCAAAGTTGATAGTTGGTGCATACTTTTGCTGCTAAGAAGGAAATAGATCTGCCCCCACTCTGGGGTGTGTATAGAGGAGGAAGGCATCAAAAATGTGGCCACAAATTAGCATCATGGATGTGGGGGAACTTACCTCTTAAAGCAAGAATTGATAAATGTTGAACCTGTCCTGGTTAAGGCCTTATGGCAGATGCAATGAGATTTCAAACTAACACACTCATGAATATTAAGCCTATTTAATGACTCTAAATGACCATAAATTGGGACATGTCTAAGCAAGACTAAAAAAGGCGAGTAGTTGTGTTTTGAAATACTTGGAGAAGCGTGCAGTTGGGTAGGTCAAGATAGACCATGTTAGCAAAATTCCCTTCAGATACTTTTAGTGCTTGAACAATAGTTTTTCAGCATGAAATAGAGGTAAATGAAGAACATTTCCACTAAGTTCAAGAAATATGATGCCGTTGACCTCATAATCTTTCTCCAGACGTTTTTTTGTTAGAAAAAAAACACCTAAGATTCGAGCCCTTCAATGTTCTTAAAGAGGAAACCTACCACAACTCAGAACGGAGAGAGTTAGAGTTATGACCACCAAAGATCTCTTTTCATCTGAACTCAGCCTCAAATTATTGTGGTTCATCCAAGATGGTGCTGTGTGTACCGGTATTGCCAATATTGTTGTGGAAGCTCCGACCAATAATACGAATACTTCTGCATTTGCATGGCACTGCAGCTCCAGGTCAGATTTATTACCTAGGCAACGAGACTCAAAGCATCTATGAATATTTACCAGAAACCATGGACGGATTGGGATCAGAGTTAGGCCCAGGCACTATCAAAAACGTGGCCCACATCCCCGGATCGTTACTTTCATGATCACCATCTGGTTAGTCTCACTAGAATCTGGCTGGTTATTTTTGTTAATTGTTTTTGTAGTTTTATATAGTGTGAGGTCGGCCAAAAGGCATTGGAGCACTGTGCATAACAACCAGTTACATTACAAAAGATCACATTCATTTTAATTTTAGGTATGGATAGTAAGTGATTTGCCCAGAATCACAGGATATTGACCTGACGCCAGGACTCAAACTTAGTTCCAGTGTCAGCAGTTCTGACCATAATGCTACATCATTAATTTTTTCCCTCTGAGAAACATGGCCTCACAGCGAGGCTTATACAAACATTCTCTCTCCTCCCCCAACAGAGCCTAAAAGACACTGGGGCCGAGGTGACAACACTTATCCCCTAGGGAGGCCACTTCTCTTACTCACTCCCTTCCCAGCCCACTATAGCACCAGCGTGATGACCTGACTGGGGAGGGGGTCAAGAAAACCACACAGCTGCTGCTGCTCCAGGGGGGTTTAGGTGAGAATGGCTTAATGAGATAACATCACCTGCCACCCCAGCGAGGCCCCTGCATACTCCCACCCTCCCCACACCTACCATGGCCTAAACATCCCAGTTTCTGGCAGGGCAGGCCACAGGAGGCAGTGCTTCCAGGTGAGAATGCCCTAAAGGCCAAAGCAGCACCTGTCCCCCAGTCTCAAATTACAGCATGGCAGGGGAAGTGTCCATGATAATGGCAGTACATTAAGGTGGCCTGGCGGGCACTTGAGAAGAAAGCAACGGGCAGATTTATACTCTGCCGAATTTGCGTCTTTTTTACACAAATTAGTCGCATACCTAACTCCATATTTATATTTTGACGTTAGACACGTCTAACATCAAACTATAGGAGTTTGCACCATTTTTTGGATGCATGCACCTACCTTGCGTCACTGAGATGCAAGGTAGGCGTTCCGATTTAAAAAATGACCAAGCGTTAGGGGACCTGTGGACCCATTTCCATGGTTAAACACCATGGAATGGGTCCACAGGTGCCCTCCCCAAGCCCCAGGAATACCCCCATCCTCTCCAGAGGGACACTGGAGGATGGGGGACCCCATCCCAGGTAAGTCTGGGTAAGTAGCTTTTATTTTTATTTTTTGCCATCGGGACCCAAACTTGGGGCCCCCTGCATGGCACAGTGGGCAGTGGCCATGCCCAGGGGACACCCCAGTGCTGGCCATTGGGGTGGTGGGCATGTCTCCTGTCTTTCCTAAGACAGGAGTCATGTTTCTGGTGGTTGTGCGCCATAAAATGGCGCTAGTCTGGTAAGAGGCATATTTATTGCCTCTAACCAGGATAGCGTAATTTTTTGATGCACAGCCGCCTCCTTCCCTACCGCCACTCCCACCCAGCTAGTGTCTTCTTTTAAGACGTTAGACCTAGTTTAGCGCCGGCTTGCGCCATTTCTTTAATGTGGTGCCCGGCTGGCACTGAGGTATGGTGCAAGCAGGTGCTATACCTTTTACTGCAAAACTGCGTTTGTGCAGTTTTGCGTCAAAAAGTATAAATCAGGTCCTAAGTCTCTTGGGTTGGTTTCACAGAGGCTCTAAAAAAACAGCCCACAGGAGACCCTAAGGCACTGACCCATGACCCAATGCCTGGCTGCCGCCTTCCAATTCCAACCCTGCCAGAAACCTGGGGCTGTAAGACTGAGCCACCCAGTTTAGAGACTCAGCTTTGGAATATCAGTGTTTTCTGTCCTTTTTAAAGTTTTTCTTATAGAATGAAAGGCTTGGAAATGTAACTCGAACAAAAATGTGCTTCAAGTAAAAACACGTACTGCACAAAGCACACAGGCCGCATTCCTTCCAGCCGCCCGGCATGCCAAGCGTGGGCTGCGAGGTTAATATTATCCAAAGCTGCAGTCAGCCATTTCTAGAAATCTCTCCAAGTTGAAGCACAATTTCAGTATTACCAATGCTGGCAATCTTGGGGTGTGCTAATCTTTGCAAGCGATGTGCTTCCTCTAAACGTACAAAAGGAAATAGCCCCAGGGTCAGATTGGGAACACAATTAGGCCCGTGCACTCCCCAAAAAGTGGCCTACATTCACGAATGTTATTAATTTGTTTAGTTTTATATAGTGTGAAATGTGCTGAAAGGCATTGTAGTAATTTACATGAGAACCAGTTGCATTGCACAAGATCAAATTCATTTTAATTTTAGGGAGGGGGATTAAGTGATTTCCCCAGAATCACTGGATGTTGAGCACCAAAGGCAACTCTGACTATGTTTTTGTTCCTCTGGGAAAGGTGGCCTGACAGCGAGGCCTATGCAAACACACCCTCACCCTTCCACCAAGGGCTAAAAGACCCTGGGACCGAGGTTACAATATCATGCTCCTAACGAGGTAATTTCTCTTACTTACCCCCCTTCCAGCCCACTTTAGTCTCAGGCGAGGGCCTGGAAGGGGAGGGGTAAAGGAAAGAACAAAGCTGCTGCTGGTCCGTGGACTTAGGTGAGAATGGGCCCCCTGTGGGGCCCCTGCTGACTCCCACCCTCCCCACACTGACCATGTGCTGAAAGTAATGGCCCGGTGGGGGTTGATACTGCTTCTGGGCCAGCTCACACAGGGCAGGGGGCCAATGTGAGAATGCCCTATGGGCCAGAGCAAATCTGGCCCCAGCCTCAGTTTGACAGCATAGCAGGGGAGTGCCCATGTTTCTGGTGCCACATTACAGTGTTCTGACAGGGACTGGGAAAGACAGGAAGTCTCTGTGGGCCGGTTTACAGAGGCCCTAAAAAAACAGCCCACAGGTGACGATGAGGGACCGGCCCATTGCCCAATGCCCCAGTGCCCACCTTCCCAATCCGACCCTCTGTAGCATCCATTTGTGCAGCAAGTGCCTGGGCACCGGGACTCAGAGCCCTGAGGGGGCCCATTTAACCCTGCCGTATTTTACTATCTCAAAAGCAGCCAAAGGAGCAACTTCTTGCTTTCACCTGGACCCATGGCATCCTTATGCCACTGAGTGAACACGTTTATAACTTCAAATCACAGTGTAGCTAGTTCCAGTGTGTTACTTTTCATTGCGGTATGGAAGGTGTCAGAGAAATGTTCATAAATGTGTATTTGTGGATTAATGCATGATCCCAAACCTCTCCAGGTGTTTTTATTCATTTTAGCTGTTATCCATAGCGCAAACAAGGCCCAAGTATGTTAGAACACCAACACGTACAGACAGAGTTACAGGAATGAAGCCACAAAGCAGCTGTATGTATAATTTAAGCTCTATTACACATAAAAACTTTTACCTGCAAAATAAAGCAAGGGTGTGGCAAGCCAAGGGAACAAAGTACAAGGATTTAATATCACCATAATAAAAGATTGAGCCATTGTACTCCCTTCACTGGATGCTGGTCTCGGCACCTAAGAGTGCCCTTTGTCCAGCAGAAATATCCAGTTTAGTGGTCTAGTAAACAGGAGTGCCTGTGTGCAGGACTTACTGAATAGCTGCCATCATGGGATGTAACTTTAATGAGAAACCATTTGATGGTGTGTGCGATGGGTGGCAATATTGTCAAATTCTTATCTTTCTGTGATAAAGTTGCTCGCCGATCCGCCATCAGTACTGCAAGATGCACTTTTAGTAGGCTATTTAATGGGAAGTTGCCGTAATGAAGTCTTGGCAGAATGAGCGATTGAACTATGGTCTTGAAATCTTGCTCAGAGATGAGTTGTCCATTCCCACTCTGTAGTTGTAATTGCAAACACACACTTTTAGCCGTACTAATAATGAGTCTTTTATTAAGAATAAAGCCAAGACATTTAGAGCTGTCGATGATCATACAGTAACAATCAGGGATTTTGGATAGGGTGATCGGATTTTGAAAATGTAAAACCGTGTCACTTACCAAACACAGAAGTACTACAAATTTAAAATGTCACTGAATGACTTAAATTACAGCGCTCATTAACAGAGTAAGACATACGAGGCATTAAAGGACCAAATTGTATACAACTTTTAAACCCAGCCTCATGTGTGTTAATTAAATTGCCGTCTTTTAAGAGCTGCTAGTTTGGTTTACCTTGGAAAACATAAAAAAGCGCCTTCCCCTATTTACAATCAACCTTTTCTCAAAACCGGGATATGTGCAAAATTTGCTGGAATCTGCTGGGACAGCTGGTGTAAAACTGGGACTATCACGGCAAATCTAGGATGCCTGGTCACCCTAATTTTGGAGGAGTTGATCCAAGCTGCAGACAAGTTGAAATGTAAGGGAGAGAATATAAGAAGCTGTATTTTTAATGGGTTTCAAGCTCTGGAATGTCACCTAGTCTTGAACCATTTGTAGGGTTAGGGTTACTTAGGAAATATCTGGTGACAAAAGCTTGAAATAGGGATGTGTGTCATCAGCAAATTGCTGGTACAGGATCTCTTAATTCATGAGAATGACTTTAAGCTATATTGAGTTAGAGATTAAAGAGGGTTGGAGCCAGGACAGAACCGTGCTTGAAGTACTACATACTTCATATGAACCTGTTTAGAACCACTCCACCAATGCTCATATGCTGTTTGGGGGTACTGATAATGGGGAGATTATGCAGGTAAACATTTCCAGTGAACAGAATGTGAAGTGCTAAAGTATAGAAAAAAGTGATGGAGAGAATGCTTGAATTAATCTCAGCTACTGGTATTTACTTGGAGCCCTATCCCAGTCCACCATTATTTTGCACACCATGCCACCTCAGTTTGGACTCAGCAATATTCAAATCAGTCTTGATCCTGCTCCAGTGGGTACAGTCCAGTCCAAACTGCCATGCCAGGTCCTCCCTTGAGCCGGAACACAAACAACCATCGGTTTTGTCCTACTCAGGGCTCATCAGCCAAAAATAGCTTGGGTCCAGTGAGGATGTGCATGGGATCCACGTTTGGACATACCTGTCCCATTGAGGGTGACACACTAAAGTATACAAAAAAGAGATGGATGGAATGCTTGAATTAATCTCAGCCATGGTAATTACTCGGCCCACATCCAAATCCATCAATAAAAATCATCCACCAATGCTCATTTTACCCCTGGCCTCCACTCCATCCTTCCATTCTTCTCTTCCAATTCCCCTCAACTCCACATCTCCACATAATCTAATACCTGTTGACTTCCTCATAATCGAACCTCCGGTACTCCAACTCTTTCCACAGATCAACCTGTCTCCAATACTCCAAGTTCCTTCCCATACTGAAAGTCCCAACCCCTTTCCACAGTTAATTTTATGTTAAAACTCTCCTCTCTCTTTCATAGCCAACACTCTTCATACTCAGATCCACCACTAATATATACTCCAGTTGCTCTTCCATAATACAGACACACCACCCATACTCCAATCACCAGTTGCCCTGCCTCCATAATCACACTCACCCTCTAATTCCCCTTTTCTCCTTTATTCTCCCTCCTATTCCTTACTTCAGGCACCCTGATCACTCAACATATACCAAAACTACACCTTTTCACACAATCAGGTAACTTTTTCCTGAACCTAACCCTCCTTAAACTCAGGCCCAGATTTAGAAGCGGCCTGGTCCGTTAATGCGTCACTTTTTTTGACGCATTGGCGGCGTAGGCTGCTGACCCATATCTACAAGGCCACGCAAAGCCACTTTGCGTGGCTTTTGCGTAGCCTTGTAGATATGGAGTAAGGCAACGCAGCGACTTGCGCTGCGTTGCCTTAATTTGCGTCAGGGAGGCATTTGCATGGATGTTGCATGAGTGTTCCCACGCAATACCTTTGGATTTTGATGCATTCACAGATTTACAAGTTTTTGTAAACCTGGGAATGCGTCAAAACCCTACGCCACCCCACGGGTGTGGTAGAAGTGATACAAGGGGAAAAATATCCTTATTTCTCCCCATTTTTCCCTCTTTCTATGTGTGCTGCATTTTGCAGCACACACACAAAGAGGAAAACTCCTCTTGGGATTGTTTTTATACAGGAAGGCGCCCTTCCTGCACAAAAACAAGCATCCCCGCAACACAGGCAACCTTGCACCATAGTACAAGGGTTCCTGCGCTGGCGCAGTACAGCAATGTATGCACCAGCGCGGGGGAAAAGGACAGGAATGCGCCATCTCTCATAGATATGGTGCATTCCTGCCCTTTTGTTTTGATGCACGGTTAACTAAAGCAGTTAATAAAATTACATGGGAATAGACCATATCATATGCAGCAGAAAGGTCATGTAATCACAGGGAACAGCCCACTTTACTCAGCATTCTGTCAAACACAAGTAGGACAAGACACCAACGCCAAAGCTGGAGATAGTCTAACCCAGTCCAAATCTAAGTCTCGCTGTGGTTTTTCAGGACTCCAACCCAAATTGCTAGGAGCCATGCCTTCTAGATCAGTGGTTCTTAACTTTTGACTTCTGTGGATTTAATCATTATTGAAGTAGTTGGGCCCGCACTGAGTCATTAATGGTACTGCAGCGTCAGCAATTTCAATGATTTGAACCTCAAAACAATACACAAAAATACAGAACAAACATTTGTCAAAGAAATATGCTAATGACAACATTTTTAATCTAATTCATAAACAAATATAAAAAATCAAAACGTTCTTTGTGATGGGAAGATTGCAGTGTTTCTAACTTCAACTAAGGCCACATAACCATACTATATTCTATTTACTGCATTTCCACTGCTTCCACTAATCAATCTGAGAACATCAACTTAGTTTTTAGCCTCTAGTTTCAAATTCTTTCACATTTACAGAATGCTTTAAAATGCTAAGTTGTACGTTTTGCTTCTTTATTATTATACACTTTATTATTTTGCTAATAATATTTAATTTTGAAAGCAGTTGCAGACCCCCTGATTATGCGTCTCAGACCCCAGAGGTCCCTGCTTTAGACTTCTGAAGGAAGCAACCTGTGTCCTAGTCACCTTGTCCAAGTAGGGCCCCTCACTCTAGTCAGGATAAGGGAGTCACACAGCTAAGATAACTTACGTCTGTAGCTTGGCACTAGCAGTCAGGCTTATGTCAGAGGCAATGTGTAAAGTATTTGTACACACACACACATAGTAACACAGTGAAAACACCACAAAGGTACTCCACACCAGTTTAGAAAAATAGCTAATATTTATCTGAGTAAAACAGGACCAAACAAAAAAAATCCAACATACACAAGCAAAGGTACACATGTTTCAAAGATTAAATCTTAATGTAGCACTTAGAAACACAATAGCTCCAACCGGGGCTATCATGGCATTTTGATGGAGTCATTCCCAACAGTCTGACACACCTCACGAGTGAGTGCTGGACGGTCATGGACTTGCACAGACCCCAAGTACAGTACCTTTGAAAACGATGAGGAAACAAAGGCGTTGCATGGAGTCGGGGAGGTGAGGCGTCGCTTGAGCTGGTGCGGCATCAGTTCCTTACTGCTGGGCATGGGAAGTGAGGCATTGGTTCCTTTCAGTTGCAGGGGAGGGGATGGAGCATCGGTGGCGAGGTGTAAGTTCCTCACGATCCAGAGGGGTTGATGAATCCAGCAGGTCAAGATGCAAGGCGTGGACTTCATGATGTCACTATCACACCATGGGGCCACAGGTGCTGCGGCAGAGTCAGAGTTGGGTGTCCTGCACGTCAGGGACATGCCACTCGGAACTCACACTGTGGTGGGACTTTGGAGGTACTGCGGCGGCATCGGGCCTGGGTTGGAGACCACGATTGTTGCACTCAACGGGGATGCAGGCAGTGGCGCAGAGTCAGAGGACGGCACCGGTTCCGAAGTTGCTCGAGTCGATGTGCTTAGTTTCTTCTTGGTTGCACGAGAGCTCACTTCTAAGTGCCCAGTAACTAGTTTTGGCACCACGTGGTAAGTCAGGACTTTCAGCAAGAGAGTCCAGGCACTGGCAGGTGAAATATTTGATGGCCCTAAGACTTCTTGACAGGGGGCAATCTCAGTTCAAGCCTTTGGAGAATGTTGGAAAGCAGGATGTAGAAAGCTAAGTCCAGTCCTTTCACTCCCAGGAGAGAGGCAACAGGCCACCTCAGCAAAGGAACAGGCAGAGTGGCAGTCCCTCCTACAGCATCCAGCTCTTCCTCCTGGTAGAATTTCCTCAGTCCAGAAGGATTCTAACTTTGTGGGGTCAGAGGTCCAGTACTTATACCCATTTCTGCCTTTGAAATAGGCAAACTTCAAAGAAAAGTATTTGTAGTGCACAAGACCCTGCCTTTCCTGCCCTGGCCCCAGGCACACTCCAGGGGATTGGAGACTGCTTTGTGTAAAGACTGGCACTTCCCTATTCAGGTGCAAGTGTCAGCACCTCTCGCCACTCTAACTCAGGAAGACCCATCAGAATATACAGGGCACACCTCAGCTACCTTTGTGTGACTGTCTAGAGTGAATTCACAAACAGCCCAACTGTCATCCTGACCCAGACGTGTATTCCACAAACAGGCAGAGGCACAGAATGGTTAAGCAAGAAAATGCCCACTTTCTAAAAATGGCATTTTCAAACTTACAATTTAAAAAACAACTTTACCAAAAGATGTATTTTTAAATTGTGAGTTCAAAGACCCCAAACTCCATATCTCTGTATGCTCCAAATGGAAAATTTCACTTAAAAGGTATTTCAAGGCAATGCCCATATTACACTATGGGAGAGATAGTCCTTGCAATAGTGAAAAACTAATTTAGCAATACTGAAAAACAAATTTAGCTGGATTTCACTATCAGGACATGTAAAACACACAAGTACATGTCCTACCTTTTGAATACACTGCACCCTGCCCATGGGGGTGCCTTGGGCCTACCTTGGGGGTGACTTACATGCAACAAAAGGGAAGGTTTGGGCCTAGCAATTGTGTGTAGTAACTAGGTCAAAAAGGCAGTTTAAAATGACCCACACAAACACTGCAGTGACAGGTCTGAGACATATTTACAGAGCTGCTCGTGTGGGTGGCACAATCAGTGCTGCAGGCCCACTAGTAGCATTTCATTTACAGGCCCTGGTCACACATAGGGCACTATACTAGGGACTTACTAGTAAACCTAATGTGCCAATCATGGATAAACCAATCAGACAGAGAGCACTTGCACCTAAGCAGTGGTAAAGTGCCCAGAGTCCTAAAGCCAGCAAAAACGAAATTCAACACAGGATAAAAAACAGGAGATCAGAAGCAAAACGTTTGGGGATAACCCTGCAAAAAGGGCCATTTCCAACAGGTGTCATGGGCTCAAATGCAAGAAAGGAAAATATAACTCCTAACCATGGAGTAGTAGTAAATGGCAGGCCTAATTGGAGTGCTTTGGCTCTTCTCACCCCTGGGCGCTGGTCTCTTTGCACTCCCTGCACAAATGATAGGCTCCGGGCACGCCCTACATCAGCTTGTAACACTGAAGATTGTTCCCTATGGGAATGCAGTCCCAGGGCCAACACCTTCAAGGGAGTTGTACGCAACTCTCAGAACGTTTCCCCAGGTTCAATAAAGCGTTAGATGCAAAGATGCATAAATACAATTCTGCTGTTTTGCTAGTGTTTGCCTTTAAGAAGGTAACTGTTAGGTAATTATACCTTGTCCAGTTTAAAGGATTAGCCCACTAAACTTCCAAAAACAATATTGTGCACTGCTTGTCCCAGCATGTTTACTGAGTAACGGCCCGTAGATGATGCAGCTGCAGTTCAAATGAGCATTAATTATAAACTGGGATGATGCACAGCTGCGTCACTGGAGCAGCTGACTGCTTTGTTTTCATGTTACATACAAACGGCAACCTATCCAAATGCTTCATAGTCAAAAAGACACGTGAAACTCTGTCTGGACTTGTTGAGTCTCTTAGCTTGGCTGCATTTTGGGAGCTTATGGCGGTGGCTGATTGCTGTGCTTCTCCGCTTGCCAGGACGCCTTGTTTAAAAGAAAGAGCTGTTAAGTTGCTTGGCGAATATGAGAAGTGATCTTTCTAGCAGTCTTATTTTTCCGTGCAGTTCAGTTATTTTTGTGTAGCACGTTAAGCTTCACACGGTGGTGAACTTAGGTTCCTTGATATGGGTTAGCATGATTCGCAAATGTAGAAGACTGCGTGTAGGCCAGCAGAGGTCTGCGAATGTGACAGGTACCTGATGTCTCTGTTCATGCAACTTCTAAAAGAACACTTGACTATCTAACACCTCTCACAAATTCCAGAGAGCTGGGTATGAATGATCGCTCAATAGTGCACACGATAATAAACAACAAAGACTGTGACACACACTTCCTGAAGCTGCACTCGGGAGCGTAGAGTGGTGCAAATATGAATGGTACTAGAAGTCTGTGTGCACACAACAGTACATTTCACTAGACAACAGACAACATCCAATAGAGCACATTAAGCAGAATACCGCACACAACAAACACAGCTCTGATGTTCTATCAAGTGTGGTACCACTAAGCTAATAGTGAGAACAATGCACACATCCACTATAGCTCAACGTTATATGGTTGGACTGTGCGAGCTAACAACCACCCACCACCCGCAGAGAGACTGTTTTAAAGGGATACCAGGAACCTCAGCAAGGGTCCATACTGTGAATTGCCTCAGACACATTCTTCAGCAGTGCACATAAAAGTACTCCCTGATGGCACATCCCCAAAGTAGTACAGGCCTCCAACTAGATACGCCAAAACTCTTATCATCGCAACACATTTACAACCGAACATATTTACGAAACCACCCCAGTATCGATGATCCAAATCCAACAAACATAATACAGAGTCTGGTCTAAGATGGAATGATTGAGCCCAGGATGTGAAAGTGTCTAAACTCTAAAGGCACTATGAGGCCATACTGATGGCAATAAAGTTATTTTGATCAATTATTTGTAACTTCACATAATCCCTAACTTAGATTTACTTTTGCAAAATGTCCTCAGAATCAGGATTGGTGGAAATTTACACGCTCAAACATCGAAGGCTGCTGCAAATGTCAATGGGGGGCCGGATGGGATGACGGGGACGGGGCACACAACTTAAAAAATAAAAAAACACTAACCTTTCTTGTCGTCGCAGCTTGCCGCCTCCTGCTGCCTCACGCTCGCCTTCTGGTATCACATCATTCACTGGGATACCAGCAAAGGCTCCCCAGCAATCCTGACACTGCTTTCGTGCTAAACATAGCATGAAAGCAGCGCCAGGATTGGTCTGAGGGGCTTGGACTGTCGCTCAGACGCTGCCCTGGGGTCTGTGCAGTTTCTCCAGCCAGGCTGTGTACACAGCCGGGTTGGAGAAACCTAAATGCGCTTGTGTGTTTTGCCAGGCTAAGAGGGCCGGCCAAACACACATGCGCACTTAGGTGCACTCTCTCCTCCTCCCCCCTCCCACCTCCCATGACCCAGCCCTGCCCCTCACTTTACTGCTGGCTGAATCAGCAGATGAAAAATAAAACAATATTAAACTATTGTTTTATTTTTCATCTCTGGGCCCTTGGCCGGGGGGGCGACACTCCTCCACCATTGCGGATGAGCCGCCCCTGCGCTCAGAGTTCATTTAGAAATGGAGGAATTCTGCCATTATTCTATGCTAATAAATGTAGCTGTAAGTGCTGGTTGAGGGCAATTTAGTGTAAAAATATCTCCAAAAATAGGTGAACACCCACAAAATTGTATGTTTGAAAATATTCATGTACTATTTGTACATCATTTCCCACACTGAAAAGACATACACATTTGCTCCTGAAAAATCAAGAGTAATTGTATTTTGAGGTATGGAAAAGGGAGGGAAGCCTCCTAAAATTAAAAGATGATATGTCCATTTGTGTCATATTTCGTCATGTGGATTTTTCACCAGTTAAAAAAACCATATTGGTAAATTAATACATTTGAGACTATGACTGATGTAGATTTCCTGGAGCTTTAATTACCAGTTTAATTGCTCTTCCAATGCAGCGTTTTTCCACAAGGATTGTCACATTTCTTTTTACATCACATAGAAAAGAAGAAGCCCATTTCTCGAGTTGCAACGAAGTGTAGCACATGAATTCACTAGAATGAGTCCACGCTTGCAAATTAATCCACATTTTTTTAAACGAAAACTCTAACCTCAAGAGGGTTTTTTTAAGTACAGAAAGCACACGACAGGGGTTAGGTAAGCAGGCCTGCGGGTGAGGAAGAATTGGATAGGGTTAGGAGGGTGAGGTAATTAAAGTGGCATGCTGAATTCGGTAAATGTGTCAGAAATAGCGTGCCTCTCAAATTAACCATTGCCAACAGGAACAGCTACCTTCAATTAACTTAAC
Organism: Pleurodeles waltl; assembly: GCF_031143425.1. Taxonomy (NCBI): domain Eukaryota; kingdom Metazoa; phylum Chordata; class Amphibia; order Caudata; family Salamandridae; genus Pleurodeles; species Pleurodeles waltl. The sequence goes on from NC_090437.1 coordinate 447,799,580, forward strand.
GTGTGTCAGTCTATATGTTCCTAACATCGTATTTATTTTTGGCCCTTCACTAAAACAAGCATTGGCAAAGCCAAATGGTCTGGTTTTAATGTGGTAACATTGGCAATTACAAACATGCACAAACACTGTTTGCATGAGTTTACCAACTTCAAACTGATGACTATTGAATTGCTTGCAAGTGAAGGATTTTCAAAGCAGCAGAAAGCTGAAGTAAAGCATTTTGTGGCTTTTAATGATTAGTGTGTCTTTCACCTAAATCAACAGTGATACAACGCTGGAATTATATCCTTTTAGGGTGAGGAGAAGCCCTGGCTTTACAAATGTGTCATCATTGGTCTCCTTAAAAATAGCTTGGAGCCATGATTTACGTTCAGCTGTAATTGAGGGATGTGTAAAACCTCCATGAAGGGAGTGTCATACGGCCTGACTGTGTACTGTACTGTGTACACAATAAATTTTTGCATGGTAAAAACTTTTGTTACACAACCAGTATTTTTGTTTTATCTTTAACCCCTTAGCTGCTGGCCTTCCCCCCCACCCAGTACTGAGCCCTTTTTTGGCTATTTGGGGTAGTTCGCGATTAGGCCTTCATAACTTTTTCTCCACATAAGCAATCAATGCCAAATTAGTGTCCTTTTTTTCTAACATCATAGAGATTCCAAAGGTACCCAGAGTTTGTGGGTTCCCCTGGAGGAGGCCAATAAATTAGCCAAAATACAGCTAAAATTTCGTTTTTTTTCAGAAAAATGGGAAACAAGGTCTGCTGAAGAAAGCATATGTTTTTTTCCCCTGAAAATGGCATCAACAAAGGGCTTGCTAGTGCTAAAATCACCATCTTCCCAGCTTTCAGGAACAGGCAGACTTGAATCAGAAAACCACATAATTCAACACAATTTTGGCATTTTACTGGGGCATACCCCATTTTACTATTTTTGTGCTTTCAGCCTCCTTCCAGTTAGTGACAGAAATGGGTGTGAAACCAATGCCGAGTCGCGAACATCTAAACATTTCTGAAAAGTAGACAAAATTCTGAATTCAGCGAGGGGCCATTTCTGTAGATCCTAAAAAGGTTTTCCTACAGAAAGTAACAGCTAAAATAAAAATATATTGAAATTGAGGTGAAAAAAGAGCCATTTCCAGGCACGTTTTTTTCTATAACTTTTTCCAGCTATGGCAGATTTTTGAATGCAGTATATCATTACATCTGCTCGACTCTTCTGGTTGCGAGAATATATAGGGCTTGTAGGTTCATCAAGAACCCTAGGTACCCAGAGCTAATAAATGAGCTGCACCTTGCAATGGGTTTTCATTGTATACCGCTTATACAGCAAATTCATTTGGTGAAATATAAAGACTGAAAAATAGGTATCATCGAAACCTTTGTATTTCCAAAATGGGCACAAGATAAGGTGTTGAGGAGCAGTGGTTATTTGCACATCTCTGAATTCTGGGGTCCCCATACTAGCATGTGAATTACAGGGCATTTCTCAAATAGACGTGTTTTTTTTTTACACACTGTCTTACATTTGGAAGGAACAAATGGAGAGAAAGACAAGGGGCAATAACACTTGTTGTGCTATTCTGTGTTCCCCCCAAGTCTCACAATAAAAATGGTACCTCGCTTGTATGGGTAGGCCTACTGTCCGCGACAGGAAACACAACATGGACACATCACATTTCTACATTGAAATTTGATGTGTTTTTTGGAAAGAGCCTAGCTGTGGTCTTTGACCCCTAGCTTAGCCAACACCTAGGGAAACATAACAAACCTGTGTATTTTTGAAAAGTAGACACCTAGGGGAATGCAGGATGGGGTCACTAGGTTCTGTTACCCAGAATCCTTTGCAAACCTCAAAACTTGGCAAATAAAACGCTTTCCCTCACATTTCGGTGCTGCAAAGTTCTGGAATCTGAGAGGAGCCACAAACTTCCTTCCACCCAGGATTCCCCCAAGTCTCCCAATCCAATAAAAATGGTACCTCACTTGTGTGGGTAAGCCTAGTGCCCGCGACAGGAAATGCCCCAAAACACAACGTGGACCTGGGTTTCCCTAGGTGTGTGATACCTGCAACAGTAGAAGTCCCCTTACCTTCCCTTCTTCTCTCAATCAGCATGTTCTCTCAAGACACTCAAAAAAACAAGAAAGACACAATATTACTTCACCTTGTCACATACCAATGGTCATAGTCTTTAGCGCCTTTAGCGCCTCTAGCGCCCAGTCCAACAATCATTATTAGTTTTCCCACTCCCATTACCTCCTCCTCCAGTTCCCTAAGTACCACCCAGCAAAAGTGCATTTCTTCTCTCCATAGCCCCCTCGCACATACATTTAATTTGTATTTTAGCCCAGGTAATGGTTGGCTTTGCTAATCCACTCAGCAATTCACATATAATACAGATTTGATCCTTTCAGTAGCCATATAAACCTACTGCGCTACTTTATGGCATCAAAACTGCCACTAGACAAAAGTCAGATCATTTTCTAGCAGAAACATAATCACAAGAGTTACTTGACTTTTTTATTGCTGCCTAAAAGCTACAGTTGAAACACATCAGTTGAAGTATGTGCATTGCTTCCACAGGGGGTCGTTCTGCTCATGGGTGAGGGGGGAGTCAGTGTTCACACACCCCCAGGAGTAAACCTACCTTTCGGAAAAAAAATTGCCCCGGGGGGGTACCCGTTTGCCGATGGGGCCGACCCCCCTCCAAGTGAAATCCCTGGTGTGTAGTGGGGGATTCCTGTCCCTCGATCGCAGCGGGAAGGCCTCGAAACGAGGCCTTGACAAACGTCAGAAAGGCCCGTTTGGGCCTGTTTTCCCCACTGGAGGAGGAAGGGGCCACAAGGCCGCTTCCTGATCCGGTGGGGAAAACAGATAGTGACATCAGCGCGCCTCATCTTCAGTCTCTCTAAGGGATGCTGGATCGCTTCCTCTATGGTAGATGCTTCAGAGGAGAGACAACTTCTCCCCTCCCTCATTTGCAATGTGCACTAATGATGCCTCAACGTGCCAGCTCAAAATGGCTTCTGTTGGATGCCACTGGTAACATCTGGACATATAACATATTGATTGAGAACTGCAGCTGTTTGCAGTTGCATTTTGAAACTGGCTATGGATGTCTAATTGCTGAGTTGGTATTTTATTTAAAGGCCTTTTCAGGATTTCTTCTTGTCACATGTAGATGCGGGAACCCATATGATCCATTTATCCTCAAAAAAAATCTCGTTGTACAGTCTAATTCTAGCTCACTGAATTTTGCTCACTAAATTGAGACTGGGAACACGGCTATAGAAATCCCCTTGAAACCACAACAATACTAACCGCAGCTCAAATGAATTTAACTAGAATAAACTACTGCCAAAAAGGACACCACTCCCCTCGTTGCTGCCTTGTTAGACAAAAGAATTTAAAAAACGCTCTATACCAGGAATTAAAAAGTATGTAAGGGCATTAATTATGTAAGAAAGAAAAACGTAACTGTCTAAAATACAAAGGCGTCCGTCCAGAATTAGTTTGTTGGCAAACCGCTGGGTCACTTACAGTTTGCACGTTATTCCTACAAGTGTGGCAGGCCCCTGACAAGGGCAGAGCAGGAACCAAGAAATTTGGAGACAGTAAATGGGAGGAAAATCCCGGCGAAGAGGGCTTGGCGGAAATGACGGACTAAACTTGCATCGCTCGTCCTTGTCCTTTCGCCCTTTAAATCGGAATGTTTGCTTTGTATGCATGTCTCTAAAGAACTCCTGCCAAGTGTACTTTAGAGGCGACGGGCCTGCAGGAAGCATTCCATTGCTGCTGGTTTCCCTACGCCCTTCTCTTCCCTGCCTTAAGTGTGTTCTTTAATGAGAAAAGGTTGGCAGCAGGCCCAACAACCAATAAAACGATAATTTAAACATCTAATGGCCCATAACAGAGATGGATATGAACTCGGCTGCATTTAATAAGGTTATTGCTGGCAGGAATTGCTCAGCGTGGCCACCAGAGACTGTTTAAAAAGACGGAGGCAGGTAGCAGGTATGGCTTAGTTGTGGACACTCCTGAGGTGTGATTATACGGGGTCATCTTTCATTTAAGGTCGATCGTGGCTCCGGGCCAGGCCTCCTTCCCCACCTGGGCTTTAGCGCTTATAAGTACTTCGCTGGGCTGTGCCTGATAAGCACTTTCTGGGAAACCTGCTGCTTTCATACACAGTTTTGAAGCAGTGAATTGGAAGAATCCTCATAGCTCCAGTCAAGCATTGCTCAGGGGCTGAATGGCGTCTTATGGAAGCACATCATTTTATTGACAACATTCATACATGCGCACCTATAAATTCCCACTGAATGTCGAAGTCAGACTATCGAGGGTATAACAGTATCGAAAACAGAATATCGGAAAAAACAATCGACAGGTAGATCTGATAGAGACTTCTAGTTGCAGATTCCTTACCTTAGAATTTTCCCCCAAGCGTCAGACTGGATCTGGAGATTTTTCTTCAAGCAATACCCTTGCGTGTAAGTAAGTGGCGTCGGTCGACTCATCAGGCGTCGTGGTCACCGTGAATATGTACTTGCGTTGTATATGTATCTTCAAGGTACATAGATGTGGAGTTAGGAATACTAAATCGATACTTCCTTATATGCACTTACCTTTCGTTATTTTGTTCCTCGATATTCTGTTGTCGAAAGTTTTATGTTGATATTCCGCAGTACAGTCGCCTTCCTGGAGATCATGCAGTGCTAACCATATCCTCCTGGAGGATCTCTCACTCCCCCAAGATTCTGAATGCCTTCCTTTACTGGGACACAGTACCTAAGTAAGCTTAACACACATGTAAAGGAAGAGGTGGGAAAGTTCATAGCAAGACTGTATTTTTGAAATCGTGGGCACCTTTGTCTCCGAAGAAAAATGTGAGTTTCGCATAAGAATCCTGTGAATGGCCAATGGACAGGCCAAGCCAGCTCCACACACAATCTGGGACCAATCTATTAGTACAGAATACTTGTTTCTCAAGTCAAAACACATGATCACACGTGTGCACTGATTAATCTGTGCCAGCTGTTGCAGGTTGTGGACACTTTCACTCATTTTTCAAGACTGTGACGCATTTTTCATCATCAGACTTTGACCCAGAGCAACATATAGAAATGTGAAAAAGAAACCGGAAGAGAAATATATAAAACAGTAAAAAGGGAGAAGGCAAGAAAATGCATGTGATATAATGAGAAAGAAAGTGTAGGATGGTGGAAGAAAGAGGCGTGCGGTGCAATCATCACTCTGCAGCCTTTGTATTCCGCAACCCCAGCATCCTGCATCAGGGACAGTGGATTCCTAAATTAAACTGTGGATTCCTGCACCTTTTTGTTTACATATTAAGCACTGCACGTGTGATTCTGTGTGATATGTATGCTGTTGCTCGATATTCGGTCAATTTCACCTTGTGTTGATAATGCATTTCCCCAGTATGGCAAATTCAGCTATGACGTGTCACTGTCCTGATGTCAGTAGTTCTTAAATATCCTAGAAGTCAATATTGTCCAGAGTGACCCTGGAACATTGCATTGATGGCCCCAATAATACACATGTTCATCCACATCTAAATCCCATGCTCAAGGAGCGATCATAATGACTGCTCTCCCCACCGCATTAAGGAAAATCCTTCAGTACCCATAACATAGACTTCCGGATCCTTGGGCTGTTGTTCCTACTCCTTCAGTGAGAAATCACAGGAATCAAGGGCCCAAATAAGATGTGCCCCCTGAGGAACCATTAGGTATAGTCATTTATGCAGGGGTGTAACCTGCTGTCAGTGTACCCTGATTCAATGATATCATCACTTCCAAGTAACAGTGGCTTTGTTTAAAAAAAAAAAAAAACATATATGAAGCAGCTTCGACATCAGAGAACGTTTGACCCCAATGACAAGCCTTTGTATTGTTTATAAAGAAACTTTAATTTCAAACATGAGCCTACAACATGCTTCTAACTCGTGAATAATAATGGGTACAAACAGTCAGAGAGTAAACCTAGCAAAATATGAAGTTTTATTTACATAAAAAGCTCCCTCTTTAGACTGAAGAAAATCAAAAAGGCCACAATGCTGTCCCCAAAGGGAGTGTTGTCCAGCCCTTAACGAGGCCCTTGTTTGGAGATATGTCACCAAGGTTGGACATATGAAGGAGACAAAGAACAGTCCGCCCAGGAGTCCCAGGCAATATGCTCCTGTATGTCACCAGTGCATGCCCTTCTCCCTTCTTCATCAATGGACTGTATCTTTTCATGGACAATTGTGATTGCTTCAAGGGTGATGGATGTTGGGAACACAACGGAAGACAAGGGCTGTGTTTCTTCTCTCCTGAATACTTAGTGACAGTTCTGTTCCTGTCACCAGTTGGATCCACCCCACTCGTCACGTGAAGTATTCATAGCGTTATATTGCATAAGGAACTGGTGACTATGATTCTAGATCAAACTTCTTCTGCTATTCATCTCTTGGGACCAGAAAAGGCTTGTATTTGGTAACAGTGCACAGGACACCAGGTCCATTCCTTTTGCAAGGTCAACTGTAAAGGCTTTAAACATTCCTGACAATGAAACAGGTTTGGATACCCCATCATTAATTATTCTTCTCTTAGCATCATTCATCACTGCATGGTAACAGTATCTGCAGAACTCTAAACGTGTATGAGATGTCAATGCCACTCAAGCGAAGAGTTGATGGCTTTCTAGAAACTTATTAGACACCCTCTTCATCTCACCCTGAGCCCTAACCCAAAAACAAAACTTGCTTTTTCACTGCTTCAAAACAACCAATAATCATTTTTTTTTCAGAACCAGTGTTTTTTTCCTAATAAGCCAATGTATTCGACCTGTTCCATCTTAAGTGATCAAAAACAAGTCTATCAGTCGTAGGCAAAAAGGAAACAACAAATCACTATATATTAACAAACGCTACTCATTACAGTAAGCTTTTTTTATTCTATAACAAACTTATTTGATAACATAAGTTCATTTACAGAGCATAGGAAACCCACTCCCACGGAATTCAGTATGGAAATAAGAAGAAAGTGAAAATGAAAGGAGTTCTTTAAATTTAGAAGAATAGTTCACATTTACAGTCGATTCGCAGGTACACTGATTTCTGTAAAATATGGTTTTAAAACTATCCACGTCTGTGTCTATATTTATCTGTGAATGTGCAAAAATTCGGAAAATATGTCATTTTTTAGTGATCTTCAGTGCTGTCAGTCGTGACTGCCAGGCCAGCAGAAGAGCTGACCGACTCGCAGGTGAGTTAAAAAAAGGTACAAGCTTTCCTAATGAAATTTCAAATAGTGGCAATTGTACTAAACGCCAACCTTTGTATTGCATATGAGTGTTGCATAATATAGGGTTTCTGATAGCACTAAAACCAGTGAGGCGCTGATTTGCAAGTTTACCTTAACTGGTAAATAAATAAGAAAATATACATTTATTTATAAAAACACAAAATAAATACGCATAAATACAGGTAAAAGAGTGAAACATAAATATGGATAATTGCAGACAGAAAATGCTAAAATGTAAATGTTAATCCGGGAGTCCTAAATATAAGATTCTAACGGATTTCCCTGGGCATGACAGCGAACAATAGGTGACTGTTCAATCACACTCAGAAGTTGTTTACATATTTTAGGGCAGATAGACACAGATGTTGGTCTCCTACTGAATTGTCTATCGTTTGTGTCATGGTGGACAACACAGAACGAGGCAATGCAGTTTAGAGAGCCCAAAACGTGTTGTTTCCGTGGAGACATGAGCTTACACTCTGTAGCAGAAAACAAGCAGTTTCCATAGCTATGAGGAACACAACACACATGCCCCCTCCTCTTCAGCAGAAAAGGAATCTGTTTTTCATTTATTCTTCCTGGGCCTGTTTTCAAACCCACGTTCTTCTTACACACACAAATATGGGTTTTCGTCCAGCTCAGTAGAAGTGAATGAATTAAAAGGACAAACCTCTGGTATAAAAATAAACACCAGCTGCAGGAAAGGGATTTTTGGGTGGAGTTCACAACAGAACTGACCCCAAATTGAAGGTTTGGCTAACAATGGAGCAGCGGTATTCTCCGTTGCCACTTTGTGTTTCTGTCCCGACTTGTGAGTTTGGAGGTATTTCCCAGGGCCGGCTGTGTCTGATGTTGTCAGAGAAGCCAACTTTGTTGAAGTACTAAAGTCTATTCCAGTTAAAATAAGCTTCTCATTCTGCGGTTGAAGAAGGCATTTCACCAATATACTTGGTTGTCATTGCCCAAAAGTCTAAATTGTGGAAATCGAAGAATAACATTTCCTTTTTTTATGCACACCACAAAAGAAATGCCTCCGTATTTTTAAATAATATCTTGATCCACGACACTTCTTGTTCAAAGTGATGTCACAGGTGTCCTAAAAATAAACCAGATTATTCTGTTACTAAAAGTAAGCAAATTTCGACCAGAGTGTGTTAGATAATTGCTGTTCCGTCACCAGGGGCGTAGGTAAGTCAGTAAGATTGGGGGGTGGCAGTGGTGTTGAGGGATACAGAGGGGGGAAGCCTTAAGACTTCCCAACAATCACGCGGGTTAAAATACATTATACGAGAAACAGAGCTGGAGGGGGGCTTAAGGAGCAGTAGGAAGGGAGGGGACTGAGGATCATGAGGGATACTTAAAACTCAATATTTTGTAAAATAACAATTTTTAAGACCTTAAAAACAGAGACAAGAGTGTGCGTATGTGTTTGTTCATTTGCATGTGTATGTAAAAATCACAAGGGAAACCCGACAAACACCTCACCATACTCAACGCATCTGTACCCATCTATTACCACAGAATACATTTATTAGGTTGGTGTAGCATGCCAAGCATCCCCCCTTGAAACAACGTCCCTGCCAGTCACCCACATTCCCTTTGTTGGTGGGTTCATCTAGAGAAGTGGACCCATCAAGCAGCGAAAGTGTCTCTACTGGAATCTTCCAGTATGGTACCAAGCCGGTTGGAAGCATTGAAACAGCAACTCCCACTTCATGAATGACTTCCTCTGAGAGAGAAGAGGGGAAGGGCCGGTTGAAACAGAAGGAGGGCATGATTCTCTCTGCTTAAGTATCATTTAGCAGTATTCATGCAGATGACGACAGGTGGGAGAACGTCCTCGGCCGATAGTGGAGGAAGAGGCTTAATGTTCTTCAGTTGATCTTCTATAACTCCTAACCCCAGAGATTCATCAACAGAAGGAGCTAAAAGCTCCTGGGATTTCTAAGGTATTTTTTGTATTCCCTTTAAAGTAGCTCTGGTCGATCTCAAGACCTGGAGGTCTTCTAACACAAGTGATGACAACCTTGTTGACAATGAGAATGTTAGTCTATCAGCTTGTAGAGCAATGACATAGCTGGCTGTTACTGCCAGCCAAAAGTTTGCCAACGTACACAAATCTGTTATCTATTGGCTCGCCTGGAATGGCCATGTTGTTCCATTCAATGGCAAGTAGTAACACTGCATCTGGTAGACTTCAGAGCGCTGCATTGCCTTTGTCATTGCTTTCCAGTATGTGACATACATGAAGCACACTACATTTGCTTATGTTCGACCGAATATTTATTACAGTCCATGCAGTAATTGATATTGAGAGATTTGGACCCGATGGGCACAATAACACTATCCTATATGCATAGACAGAAATTACGTTCTAGTGCCTTGAGGCACGATCAGGTTGCATTTCATTACAAAAAGCATGCACACTTTCCAAATTCCCACATTTTTATTTTTCTATATTATTAAATGTAAGGGATGGTTTAGAACACACTGGAAAGTATCAGCAGCACCATAAGCTTTTTGTTACATTCAATACCCAGCATGGGTGAGTAATTATGAATAAGCACATTTTCTAACAAGTGGCAATGTTCCTGTAAAATAACCAAAAGTGTTAAAGTATAATATCCTTTCATGACCGCAAAATACAAAAGGAAGGGATGCATAATAAGACAGTAATTAAATATGCGTGCTTGTCATTCTAATAACATTCTTCCTTTTATTTACGTAAGTGTTAACCTACCAAAGTAAAGTTTTTCTTATTTACTAGATACAGATTGATTTTGACAAGCAATATATCAGAAGTTCTTGCAGTCTCGTTGTCAATTTTAGATTTTTGGCTTTGTGTTGTGACTTGGAATGCTTTTCTAATTAGTGTATCAGTGATCAGGGAGTACTATATTTTTACAACAAAACATACACAAGCGTTAGAAGAACCAGCCTCCAGAGCAGGTGATAGCTGTAGTCAAGAGTGTTGAACATTGTAAAATCCATCAGAGTACACATTTTGCAGCGCGTGGAGACAGTAAGAATAAAAACATGGTCACATTTTGTATTTCAAGATGGAGTTAGGGCCTAATCTAACCAATTTAAGGAAACCTGGTTCTGTTGAGTGCAGCACATTCAATTCAAATGAAAAATTTTGTCTAACACCATCCTCTTCCCACAATCTAGCTAATGATGGCTACAGTTGAGAGAATGGACGCAAAGTATTTTCAGCACTTGATTTGAGAGTTACTGATTAATATATCAGGCATGCCTCAGAGTCTAGGCCATTACTCACTTTTGTGACTTTGAACAAATCTCATCAGCATCTTGGGTTATCATTTGAGCTGGCCTCAGTTGCTTCAGTCTTCCAAACATACATTTCTGTTTTGTGGCGGATCATGTCATCTTAAAAGTGACATGATAATAAGACAATAGTAAAGTTATTTAGCAAAAGAATTACAGAATTTTTAGAGTCAATGTTAATTAATCAAATGTCCTTTCCAATAAAATATTTTACAGACATGCATTATCTTAAGGATAAGGATCAACTGCTTGCAAGTATAACAGATGGTTTGCTCTAGACTTCTTACCTATTGCTGAACCATTAAATGTTTTGTTAATAAAAGAAAGCACTTTTGTGTTGGGTTCAGAGCAAACACAGTTAGAAGGGATGTTAGAGGAACCATCAAGGTGTGGCCTTGCAGGGTTTAATAGATGCTATGGAGTGGAACAAACAACATAGAGATTAAAAGGACAGAGAAACTGCCAAGCCTTTGGAACCTTAATACATTGATATAGCCAGGAATGTTAGTCTACTGCATGTGGGATACAACAACATGTGGAGTCCTTCCCTGGCTTAATGTATAAAAAGGAGAGGTGGGATATTTCTTCCTGTTTGGGTTCTGCACTCTCCACTACATGAACTGCAGTGCATTGCACCCATCAAGTGAAAGGTAAGATGCCATATAGAGCGTCAACAAGGATGCCTGTCATAGAACAAGAATTTGCACCCAACCTCTGACATTGCCACCACACACCTTGTGGTACTGGTCTGTCAGCTGAGGATGAGGCTGCTATACTACTCTGTCACTCAGATCATAAACTTCGCCTGATCTTGATCTGCACTATGCCAACACCCTACACCTAACCTGCCTGTCCTGCTGCCTGCTACTCCATCAAGACTTGCCCTTCAGGTGCTTTCGACTGTGAGTGTAACATGGATACCAGGGTCTGTGCCTGTAAGAAATTGGGTTATTAGGTGCAAAAGATGTGAGTACTTTACAAGTTCCTCCACAATTGTCATTTACTGAGAGCCAAGTACTCTATTTTAACTCTTGACTCTCTCAGGGTAGAAAAGCAGAGCAATCCAAGGGCCAGGGGCGTAGCTTGGTCAGTAAGACTGTTGGGGGGAGGGGGAGCTTCAGATTGTAAAGGGGGTACTTAAACCACAGCATTTTGTAAAATAAACATGTTTTCAGACCATCACAACAGAGGCAAGAGTGTGTGTGTTTTTGTCTGAGTGAGTATTTAAAAATCCCAGGTGAAATCCGACAGACTCCTTCCCTTACCCAACTTAAAGTTCATGTGGACAATTATTTATTAATTATTACATTTATTAGGAGGTGTAACACCCCAAACAGCCCCCAGAAGCTATGCCCTTGCCAAGACTTACTCACAGGAGTGGGCGTGGGCTAGTAACCCCAGCTTGCTAGTATGCAACAACAGTCAATAATCATTGTCCACAGTGCATTTTTTCTTTTCAAAAGGAAATAATATCATACACACACTATTAAACACTATGTATTAACTTGCACATATATACAACCAGGGAGATGGAAATTCCTTTATTGATAACCTCATAACACATTACACCCCTAGTTCACCCTGAATCCTACAACTACAATACCTACCCCACCTATGCTAGATGCAACATCACAATATAAGGGAGTGCATTATCAATAAGGCAGCCCTACTAGCTTTGTCAAGATATCACCACATCAGTGAAAGCAGCCACATTTTATACTTCAGTACTGCAACCCTATTGAAATGAATAGAGGTAGTACAAGTAAACAATTCATGTTTTAAACTACCATTAAGGTCAATGGGGCTGATGCCAACATTCCATAGCATTCATTAGATCATAAGACTTTGCATTATCAATCATTACCCTTGTTAATAAAGCATTGAAGCTGAAAAATATGAGTCCTCAAGTCCTTCTTTTAAATTATATTAGACTGCTAGTGCAGTCCCAGGACCAACCAGGAGAGGTTCCTGTCGTCCCCAAGACTACATGCACAAGCAGGGTCTTGTGGAGAGCTGGGATGTAGGCAAAACCTCTCCCAGTTTCGAAACCTTGAGAGAGGTGGGGTGGCTTTAGTTTTTGTTTATTTTTGCAGGGTGATGTACTTCATACAGCCCACCAAACACACATTGAAAGCAATGTTGGTGGTGCTCCTGCCCCTCCTGGGGCACCACAGCAAGAGAATATGCACATGGCCAGCCCTCCCAAAGTTTTATAGGGTGCTCAGCCCCAGCACCATGAATATTTAAGTAGCAACCTTTGCAGCCTGCTTTGTCTTTTGAAGTGGCCTTGCTCCACACTTTTTATTATTTCTGGAAGCCCCTGTCCCACCTGGGGCACTCACCGCCTGGCTTTTCATTGGGAACTTCGAGCCGGTGCCCCAGCCGCAGTTTCTGTTCTGCTCCCGTGGACAGGAGCTGTGCACTTCTTCTGCCTCTGAGGAGCATTGGCAGAGGATCAAGAGGACGGCATGCCCTGACCTCCCTCAAACATGCTTCAGTACCAGGAAATGGGGTCCCTAGACCCCTTTTCTAGGGTGCCGGCCCCCCAGGGAAATGGGCCAAAACTGTGCTCGGGATGCAATCCCATAATGCCCCCTCCCTAAGAAGTATAACGTTGGATGTTGCGCTGTGCCCTGCTCTACGGTGTGGGGGTTTCAGGAAATCACAGTGCAGTTCATTTAGTGCCTGGTCTTCTTGGGGGACCAGGCAGTAGCTCAGGTTTTGTAGGGCCAGTTTCCATGTTCTTGTGCTCATTATGCATGCTCTTGGGGCCGACAATAGCCATCAGGAATATTTTCCTTGGGCCTCCTGGTCATTAAAGGGCACTTTCTGTGGAGAACTGAGTAGTCTGGATCCATTTGTAAGACCTGTCCTCTGCCTGTGCTCTTGAGGCTCTCTTCTGATTGGGGGCGTCTTCCACAGCCCCTCCACCGCTAGTAAGAAGAATGCCTTTCTGCTACACTCCACAGGCCCTGTGGTCTCCTGGTCATCTTACCGGGCACCTGTGTGTTAACAACAGAGTTACGACCAGTCCAGAGAAAATCCAGGGGAATGATCCATGGTCCCACAGCCTGCACATGTGCGCACATGCCTGTGCTCACATGTTCAGCTGTAACCAGTCTATAGCCTCATACCTTAGCTGCTCAGCAACAGTCTTTATTTTGAAAGGTGGACACTGGCAATTTCCATTGTCAGTCCAATTACTGTGAATTTACCATGAGTGAGATTCGAGTAGCGAGACCCACTCACAGTAAAAGTCCAAAAATTGGGTAGTCAAATGCAAAAACTCCTGTATAACTAAATTGGTTGATCTGTTTGCTACAGTGCACATGGCTTTAAAGCTACCTTTGAAATTGGCCCAGTGTCCAAAAATGCTTAGGCATATGTGCTTAAAAATGCACCATTCATCCCAACAGTTCCTTGGGTAACAGACTCCAAACACCCAACAAAAATGACTTCTAAGTAAAATATTTTAATTTGCAACTAAGGTCTGTGGCCCAATAGGATTTAAAACTAGGCATTTTCTACATATTTTTTCAAAACCGCTTGAAAAGGTGAAGCTCAAACCCACCTGTAAAATTATCTTTACATTCTTTCAACTTTTCACCAATGTAATTAGCCGAATGTGATTTAAAAGACACCATTTGACCCTCATTTTCCCTGAAAAATATTTTTGGGGAGGCAACCAATTCCAATTAAATTCTGACACCTTTTAACTATATTTTAAGACCAATTGTGCTTTAAAATATATCAACTCGGAGGGGTGCGTGGCCACGCCTGCAATGGAGTGAGACATGTCTATCAATGTCTCCAGAACCCTGCTTGCTGTTTTAGCTTCTTTACAACACTGGGACAGTGGAATTTCTGTTCCGGTGGCAGCTGCGAGCACTTGACTCTGCCAGGCACTAGGAGAGTGCTATCAAACCTGGCTGATGAGCCTCTTTGCGGGCCCACTCTGCTTTACCCAGAGGGCCACCGGGCCAGGTATACCATTTCCTGCTGGCTGGCTCTTGCTACCCGGCGCATGTGGCGCAAACACGGAGGTGCCCCTCACCCTTGGGGGCCTGGGAGCACAGACACAGGGGTGCATAAACGCCACAACAAATCAAGGACTTCTCTCCCCAACACCTTGGTGGCCCCGCAGGCACATCAAGACTCCGGGCGGTCTGTGGCTGACAGCTGCAAGGAGCAGAGCCGCAATTTTTAGCTCACCCATGCTGCGGCCTGGAGGCGCTGTGGCTGCAACACAGTGCTGACACACCAGGCTGGGGACTTCTTGACGGGTCCAAACTTTGGCAAGCGTCTCAGCCAAGCCTTCAGCTCTGCATTCTGTCCTTGGAGAGCCTAGAGGATTCCTTCCCCTACTTTGCCACTGCCAGGAAGGAGATTGCACTGGGGCCTAACCTCGAGCCTGGTCGACCACATTCTACAAGCAATTTAGCCCACGCTACTTCAACATCTAGAGCGACTCACTCAAGGCGAGTGCGCCATCTAAAGAACCCTATAACCGGTTGAGTTTGTTCAAAAATTTCTCTCTCTTTTTCCCTTTTGCTTTGGGGCTCGACTCTGTGTGCATGTCCTCTGCAGCAAGCAGCTACTGAAGCACAGGTGGCCCTTGGCTCACTGCAGCTGAACTTTGGCTCCAGCCAGTCTATTCTAACTGCTGCTGTTTGGCCACAGGCTCTATAGCCCTCGCCCAGGATCACCCCCTGGCCTTCCTCCTCTGCCCTCCAGTCACATAAGGACCTGCCTTTTTGGTCAACTACCACTTGGGTACCCTGGATCTTTTGCAAGTTGAACACTGCCTGGTGCTCATATATTGTTGGGTCTGGCTTCGTCTCTTGGGACACATCACAGGACTATCTTTTTAATGCCCTGTAAATGCTAAAGCCCCCTATCTACTGATTTGTGCTGCATTAATGAGGGATTGCCACCCACAACTCCCTACTTGTGTGATGGGAGAGCATGGGGAGTGACTCTCCTTACTGATACTGCTCTAACCTTTTGCTGGACCCCTCTACTTGGGTCTCTGGGCTTCAATCCTTGAGGCCTTTCTATCGCTCTGAAATGCCCCTCGGGAAGGCCACTAAAGACACATTTAGTGCCCAATCCAGCGACATCCCAGTTACCTCCTTGTGGCAGAAAACATCCACTCCTACCCTGGACCCCTCTGATGCTCCTGTGGGAGCCGTCTCAGGTGCCATCCTCGCAGTGCCAATCACGCAAGCTTACATGGACAAGTTTCTCCAAGAAATCAGATCTAAAATTGTCTCTCTTAAGTCGAATGTGAAGACCTGCATTCATGAACTTAAACGTGAGGTTAACGATCTGGGGCTGTCTGGACGACCCGTAACATACTGTTGACACCCACTCTGAGAAACAGGAAGTTTAATAGTGCAGGATTGCAACCCTGGAGGAGCAGCAGATCGAATTGCAACAAAAACAGGAGGACATGCAAAAAAAGAAGCAGGAGAAACAACATAAGAATCAGGGGCGTTCCTAGAGGGGCAGAGGGAAGGGACATCATGGCCTTCATCACAAGACCTGCTGCATGCAATCCCGGGAGATGACAGTACCTCCTCCCTGGACCTGGACAGTGCCCATTGGACGGCCCCTGCCCAGGGATGCCCTTACGTCACCCCGGATATTCTCAGTTGGGGGGTCGTTTTTCACTGAAAAAGAAAGTATCCTCCAGGCAGCAAGAACAAGGGCGGACTTGGTCTTCTGCCCACAGTGTGCAACTCTTCCAAGACATCGCACCTACCACCTTGCAACGGCGTATGGAATTCAAACCCATCACTGACAAACTAAGAGACCTCAACATTCACTACCAATGGGGGAACCACTTTGCTATCATCTTTACCTGGGAGGGCAAGCACTGGGTTATCTGCTAATTGGAGGAAGGTAAGCAACTACTGAATGTAAAGATAGACTCACGCAAGGGCAGTCCTGCCCCATCTCAATCACCTCCTCGAGCATCCCTGACACCTAGCTGGACCACGGTGAAATCTCAAGACTGTAATAAATATAATAGGGACCTTGCCTCCCGGAAAGCTAAAATGGAACTCATTCAGCACCTTTACAATTTGGAGGGGAGCTCCTCCCCTACTGCATCAACTTCTGACTCGGTCTAACATGGACAGCTCTAGCTGTCCACACCCTGCAATGTACTGCGACTTGCCCTACAATCCAGGTCCTATCAGCTGATCCTTTCAGACCACGCCTGAACCATGAGGGCTGCTCCTTACCGCCAAATCCATGGAGCACATGCCTCCATCACTAAAACCCCTCCTCAGACTGTCCAAGACCTAGTCTGCAACGGTGGGTGCGGCTGACCCCAATGGCTTGGCCGCCTTGGATAGTTCATGGATGCCCCTGGACTTTCCCCTGTCCTGGTACCAGCTGGCGGCGGGGATCTGGGACTTCTGGGATCTCCTGATACTTCCACGTTGCCCCCTCAATTCAACCCTTAGGGGAGTGACTTCTCTAGAATGGCCTGCACATGGACGTGTTGCAGTTTATGGACTTGAATGGAGTTTTAGGGCCTGCTTGGCCTTCTAATGTTTATCTGTTTTTTTATTATTCTTATCTAGATTGTGCTGCATGCCGGATAGATGAGCCTTTCTGTGTACTCCCTTTTACTTGATACCCCTGCGCCATGATAGGTACTTACTAGGCATTGGGTTGACCAAATATCCTCCACTCCCCAGCGATATTGGACTCCCATGTCTCCTCTCCCTACACTTTCTTTTCCAGATTACGCCCACCTCTTTGGCCCTTGGGCTGAGTCATGCCTCTTCGATGGTTCTACGGTGTGCTTTTAGCTATCTTACAAGGCCTCCACTTGATTCTAACTTCCATGTCAAGTGCTTTACCATTAAGTTCTTACCTCTCAATGTACAGGGTCTAAATGTACCTAATAAATGACACCAGGTGTGGTTCTACCTCTTTTTACAGGACCCCAATGTTATTTTCGTAGAGGAAACCCACCTTCTCCAATGCGATACCCTTCGCATGTCCCACCCAAAGTATCCTGTCCGCTACTGGGCAAATGCTGCGACTAAATCAGCTGGAGTTGCAATCCTGTGTAAAGCTAATTTCTGTTCCAAGATCCTGAGGACTGCGCAGGATGACAAAGGTTGCTTCCTGAAACCAACAGTTCAATGGGGCTCCCATCCACTTACTCTTTTGAACCTTTATGCCCCAATCAGGCTCAAGATACGTACCTGAGAGACATCATACGTGACCAGGTAGGCCATGAGGGGGGTGACTTGGTGGAAGGCGCCCTCAACCTAGTTTGGGACCCTGATATGGACCGCAGCACTGCATTGTTTCAGGGAACGGGGCGATATCCTGTATCAGGACCATACAGACTTGGGACTAGTGGACGCTTGGCAATACAAGCACCCAGGGGTACGTGACTACTCGTTTTACTTTCACATCCACACCTTTTACTCATGCATTGACTGCCTCTTCCTCACTCCCACACTGCTGCGTGACTTAGACTCCGACATCATCTCTGACATATCCATTTCAGATCTTGCGCAACTAGAAATCACTCTGGCCAGAACAGGGGCTCCCCCGCCAGCCCAGTCTTGATGGCATCTCCCCCCGCAACTCCTTAGAGACCCAGTTGATGTGGCCGAAATCCAAAATGAAATATTTGCATATTTTACCACCAATGCACAGCCTGAGACTTCAGGGCATACACTTTGGGGTGGCTTCAAGGCCACTATACGGGGCTTCATTTCTTCTCTTCTGCCATTGCCTGAACATGGGAAACCAGACTGGTCGAGTTGGGCCTCAAAGCTGACAATAAAACCCTGGAGTGCCTAGATCATTTTGTCCCATCTAGGCGCAATAAATGACAATTGGCTTTACTAAGCCTTGATGCCAGAGGTACTACAAAGGGGGGAGGCAAAGGTGGGAACTCTTCTTGCAGATAAACTTCACCAAGAAACTGCACTTTCCCATATATCTAAGATTAAATTTCGGGACAGGTCATGGGCTACCAGCAAACAAGCCATGCGCCGAAGCCGGATAAGGATCCCTCCCTGTGCACATCATATCGTCCAATATCTCTTTTGAAGACAGAGGCCAAGTTCTACACGAAGATTCTAGCCAATAGGCAAGAGCCATAGGTTCCTGGCCTAATGGTCCCAGATCAAGTCGGCTTTATGCGTCAGAGGCAGGGAGCGGAGAACATCTGCCATGTCGCCCATCTAGTCAAAAAGGCCAACCACCACAACATCCCCACCTGTTTGCTGTCACTGGACGTAGGGAAAGCCTTCGACTGAGTCGACTGGCCTTTCCTACAAGCTGTCCTTAGTAAAATTGGTCTTGGACACAGTATGATATCCAGAATAATGGCATCCTTTACCTCTCCCACCGCCACTATCCATGTTAATGGCCGAGCGTCATCACCAATCCACCTGGTGTAGGGCACCAGGCCGGGCTGCCTCTCTTGCCTGTGCTCATCCTAGCAGTTGAACCCTTCACGATTAATATCCGCAGACTGGACGACATAGCGGGCATTCCCTTTGAAGGACGAGACCGCAGAGTATCTCTATTTGCAGATGACCTTTTGCTTACCCTTACCCAACCCGCAACCTCACTCCCAGCTCTGGTAGAGGTTCTAACAGCTTTTGAAAAGGCCTCTGGTTTTAAACTTAACCTGGCAAAATCTCAGGCCATAAACTTGACGATCCCTAAGGCGGCCCTTCCTACCCTACAATCCCTCAGTTCCTTCCAATGGACTCAGCGCTCTATCAAGTATTTACGTCTTAACTTAACTAGCTCTTAGGCATCATGGACTCAGGCCAACTGGCCGGAGTACCAGTGCTCGATCCTGGAAGATTCACTTTCAGTTCCAGATACTACCTACTCCTATCCCCCAGGATGCTATTCTTCATCTTCAGAGAGACATACGCATGTTTATTGGGGGGGTGGAGGGGACACCTGAGATTCTCCAACACTATACTGATGCTCCTCAGAGATCAGGGGACCTGCCATACCCCAACTTTCTCGAATACTACTGAGCAGCACACTTGCGCTATATTTCGGCATGGGTCGCCTGTGAAAGTGAGAGGCATTGGTTTCACATGGAGCGGACAGTGACATGCCAGCCACTCTGGGATCTGGCATGGCTCCTAAACACAGCAGAACGTGCAGCACTAATATTGCCACCCCTGCCAAAATGGTCCTTTATGTTTGGGACAAAATAGCCCTCAAGAGGGGACTGATCACCTTTCCTTCCCCGTACACTCTACTCGCCCACAACCTGGATTTCCTGCCGGCTCTACAGCCCCAATCCTTCTCGACCTGGAGGGAGGGAGATTGCCGCACCCTCCAAACCTCTTTGAGGTAGAACAGATCAAGTCCTTTGGCCACTTGAAACTGGACTTTCGGGTTCCCGAATCGTCCAAATTGCAATGCTATCAACTGAGGCATTGGGCCCTCTTTCCCACTAACACTCAAGAGGCAACACAGCAGTTCACTCTCTTCGAGACTCTAGTATGATCATTCAGTGAGACAAGGCGGTTGATTTCAAGCACCTACCAAGTAATCCAGTTCTTGACCCCTGTGCGACTGCACATTTACCAATCTAAGGGGACTTCCGATACCACTGAAGGGATCTTCCAGAAACAGTGGGAACAACTGTGGCAGAATATACCTGTGCGAGCGACTGCTTACAAGCTGATGATACAAAGGTATTACTCCCTGACACGCTTACGCACTATCTTCCCTCTGCCTCCCTGCTCTGTTGGCACTGCAACTTGGCACCTGACAACTTCGTCAACATTTGGTGGTCATAGCCACTTACTAGAAAGAAATCGTGAGCCACACATTAATGGGGTCATTGGGTTCCCGCTCACTAATACACCTACCACTGTGATACTCGGCAGGTGGCCCGTGACATTCAAAGCCATGACGCACGGTGACTGGCGACTGATAGCTCAAATGTTAGGTGCTGTTAAACAATATATTGCATTCCACTGGAAGAAGTCCTTGGCTCCACCATTTGTCCAGTGATTCACACGCCTTTGGCATGTATTGGCCATGGAGCACTTGTCATATAGGGTAACCTTTACTGACACCAAATTCACATATATTTGGAAACCCCTGATAAGCTACTTTAAGCGACTGGAACATCTCTGCTGTACCCCACCCAGAATCAAAGCCCTTCAACTGTTTGACTGATACTTCCCATGCTTGTGGTAACGCTTATCCACATGGTAGGCTTTCTTTTACATAGGTCTCCTTTAAGTACCTCTCCATGTTCAGGCTTCCCGATTCACTCTTAGGGACTGGATCCTGGTTTTGCTCCTCCCTGGCTCGCTCTTGTTTTTCGTAGGCTTGATGACAACCTCTGTTACTTTATTGTTCATTTAATTTGTACTTTCAGGCATGGTCTAGCTTGATGTTTAAGTGTTATGGTTTATTGTACATGTTGCCTATGTAATGCCATGTCAATTTGACTCTCTATATGCCTTCTACAGGACTCTTTCTTGGGTTTGGCAATTCGCACCTTTGGGCCCAAAATTTATGAAAAGTGACGCTACACCTAGGGCAGCGCTACTTTTCTTACTCCGCTTAGCGCCCCCCTAACACCATCATGTGTATGCGTATTTAAAAATGGCGCACCATGGCGGTAGTCAGGGGGACTAGCGTCATAATTGTTTACGTTAGTCCGGTGCTTTGCAGAACTACCATAAAAAAAATTGACGCTAATCCTGCAAAGCACCTAGAGGCCCATTGAACACAATGGGAGCCTCTTTTTAATGCCTGTACTTAGCAGGCTTTGAAAAATGTAGATAAAAATGGCGCAAATGAATAATTCCTTTGCACCATTTTTACGCCCCCCTAGCGCCGGAACACCCCCCTTACATACATGATGCCTGGCGCAGGCATAATGTGGCGCAAGGGGTTACAAAGTGGGGCAATGCAGACATTGCACCACTTTGTAAATATGGCGTGGCGTTTTTGTCCTTCCACCACCACATTAGCGTAAAAAAATGACACTAATGTGGCGTTGGAATGGTGCTATGCCACCATATATCTGGGCCTTGGTCTTTCCTCCTAGGAGTCTATTTTTCCTAACTGTTGCATTAAACGATTGATGCTGGGGCTTCTCAGCTCATTTACAGGCTGTGTTCTTTGTCATGTTATCTTGTAAAAAATTCAATATATAGATTCCTAGTGAAAAAAACAAAACATACCAACTGTCCCACATTTCGCAGAAATTCCAGTGCGGAGAGCCCAGGCACCCACAATTCTGTCGAGTTTTGGTCAGTGTTCCAGGCACAACTTACTTTAAATTGCCAATTTCTCCGTATTTTTTAAACATTCCGTGGGGCAGAATACTACCAAAAATCAAAATAAATAACTAAAAGGCTATATGTGCTAATCATATAATTTAAACCAAAACGAATTTCGAATACTCGGAGACATGTCCCCCCCACCCCTCCAAATTGTACTCTTGAGCCTTTTGGCACGTGCAGTGTTTAATTTTCCTTGTATAGATGTAAAATGCCTAGGTGCAATCTACTACGCGTAACTGCCTGAATAAAATCTATTACCATTGTATTTCTGGAAGGCAGCTTCCACCTTGCCGTGTGTGAACCCGTTCGCGCAGCTGTCTGCATTCCTGCCTGCTCGGGCACGTCTTAAACAGCAACGCGACCTTTCCTTTTCTCGCGCTCAATCTCAGCTCCTAATGAATAAGTGCAGCAAAGAGCTGAGAAGACGGCTGTGAACCCGATTAACATTCTTATGGTTTAGCCTTCTAGTAGTTAATTATTTACGTAATGGCTTTTGGCATCAGGTTGGACACATACGTGGTTTTATTGCTGACAATAGCGGCGTTCAGTTTCAGTTGAACATGGCACGCTTAAGTCTCTTGGAAGGTTCAGAGCATCTGGCGAGTAATGGCTGATGGCGGGGCCTTACACACACCCCCTTCACACACACACTTAGAGGTCAGTTTTCTTTCTCGAGGGACGTGCTGTATCTCGGTCATTGTGAAAAACTGGAAAGGCAGGCAGGTAAGCTGAGCTAAAATGAACCTAATTATTAAAAGACTCGGCCCAGTGTATTTGAAAGTGTCACTTTATCTATATATTATAAATAACTTAGTTTTGCATAACACCTGCTTCTGCAATTTCGTGACACTAACAGAGGCCACTGATATTAAGTTTAGTGATATACCCTAAGTCAACCTCGGAAACGTGAAGGGAAGAGTCATCCCAGCCAGGATTCGGGTCCTTTGTCTAGTAAAGCACACCGATGGCAGCATAGCCATAGCCAAAAGGAACACATTGTTTATAGAATTGTCGATATGATTACATCCAAACCTAACAGAGGGGGCGAGTCCAGTAGGCTGGTGGGGACCTGCTTCCACTCCCTTCCAACCAGCTGTCATTGTAAGCAGGGTGATTGCTTCAACCGAGGTCAGGAAATCACTTATGTGCGCCTAAACACACTTGCCTCCTAAAATCCATGTGCTGAGTGCGAATGGGCAGGAGAGACTGTAAAAAGCTGGAATTTTTCTATTACTTGGGGAGGATTGTTGAACCCTTGACAACAACCAACCATAGCCTCCATGTCCCTTCCTTCTTCTTTCGTTGGCTGTGCCTAATAGAGAGACAGCGAATAAGAGGAGATGGGAGGGGACATGGGGAAGTAAGAAAGTGGAAAGCATCTGTAATTGAACCTGTAGCTGTCCCTACACTTGATGTTGTCCTTACCCACCGCCAGTAGTCAGGCAGCCTCAGTTCTGAGCCCCCTCTCTAATGCAGATCAGAGTGTTCTAAGAGTTTCTCCCACCCGCTTTCTTTCTGTGGAGAGACCTCCAAGTGTAGTGGTGACTGGGCTCCCCAGGACCCACCATGCTGCCAGTGAATAAGTGAGCCAGGGGGCGTGTGTGTGTGTGACGTTTATGTGCTTTTCTGACTGTGTGATTTGTGCCTCTGCTTCTTTGTATAGTTATCTATGTACTTTGCTGTCAGTGTTACTATCTTTGGCTGCATGTTTGTGTGCGTAAATTAGATAGTGTCCAGGGGTGTGGAATTTGTATTGCAGATCGCCCATGACTTATTATTAGGGGTGAAAGACCACACGTTTTCATGGTGGACTAGTAGGCCCAAAGCCTTTTTGCACAACCCCTTTGACAGCTAGTTTACAATAGCACAGTATGGATTTATGAAAGAGGATTGTCTGCCGTGTGTGGGATCTGTAGAGGTTGTTCAAACCTTTATATGTGGTTCAGTAAGGCGAAATCCCTCACTGTTAGCGCAAACTCTGTAAAGAAATGATGTGAGTTCCAGTGAAACATATACAGGTTTCCAAAATGCAACAATTTGAGGCAACTTGTAATGCTCATAGATTGCCCCATGAGTTTATACAAATAGATACAGGAGCATGAAAGCAAAATTGGACATTGCTTTGAAAAAAAGTGCAACTTGAAAGAAATGTTTTGCTAAACTATTGTACAACTTTAAATGCCATTTCTCTGAGTCATCATTTAGTAATGTCAATGTTTGAAAAAAGATTAGTATTGGAGAATCTGTGTAAAACAATTATAGACAACATAATGAGCAATAAGGAAATACATTGGGGCCCAATTCTAAAAGAAAGTCACAAAAGTGTACACACATGTTTATATTCTAACATTGGTGCAGGGTTACAACTTTCAGGAATTCACAAGATTTTATAGAAGTAGGCATGGGAACTCTTGTGATTTCAATTTCCCAGACACAAACTTCTGTGATTTTAATTTTCGCATGAGCAGATATAGACAGGTATATTTGCTCAAGTAAAAAATCTGCTGAGCAAATTGCACATTCACTTTCCGTACTTTGACTTATTTCCCACCACGAAAAACATTTTACTTCTGCCTTTGTCAAGGGTAAATTTCCAACCTTTTCCAGCGTGAGAAGAGATTGGAGAGGAGATGGCGAATCCCTTCCTTAAACATGTAATCTTTTGGGTATGCACAAACTCAGAGAGCATTCCAACCCTGGAACTACTGCTTCTTGCCTCCCTCCAACTCCTCTATGTAGATTTGCATGAAGGTGGCAAAATCAGAGCCTTGTCAGATTTCAAACTTTGAATTAACATGAACCCTGATATAATCAGAGTGGCTATTATTAGAGCTTTGTTATAATGTGAATGCTGACATAATGTGTCATCTCACTTCATGGCATAAAAAGGAGCAGGTATCTTTTTTCAGGAAAAGTAGATTTCCAAAGCATCCAGATTCTTGGATAAATAGATGTTTTATCAAATTCCATACTTTTGGTGTTCCTTGTTGTATGCTGGAAACCACTGGGCATATGAAAGTGATCCCTTGGTATATGGCGGTCATCTTTGTACTTCTGGTGACTATCATTAGGTATAGTGGTACAATACCAAGCCACATGGACGTGTTCCCGGGGCAGATGGTGGCAATTTCTGCTTTCTATATTTTGTGATCATCCATAGCTTTTGGTAGCATTGGTAAGAATACCTGGCATATGGTGGCCTTCTTTGATATCTAGTGGTCATTGCTGGTACCCAGTTGCTATCTCTTGCCTGTCTTTGCCATATGGTGGCCATCACTGACCTCTATGATCACTCCCTGGCATATGATGGCCATACATAACATCTGATGACCCATCCGTATGTACCCCTGTCTTAGCTGCCTGCAAACTCGATGGTTTTTAGCCCATTTCTTACAGAAATTCTGCTGTAAAGTGCAGTGCTTGTCTTTTTTTCAATAGCTCAAAAAGAAAATATATTTGAGGGAGAAAACTTTTAAATACCTTAACATGGTTGAGCAGTCATCAAACCATGACTTACCAGAGTATTTCGTGAGTGCCACGTGATAAAGTTAATAAATCCAATGTGTTAGAAAATGTATTTAAAATAGTGAGATGCACTATTTTTGTTTCTTTTTCTTTCACTTGTGTGGTGTGGGGGTCTGCCTACATTTTATCTGCAGTAAAGCGGCCCTTGAACATTCCATGTGAATGAAGTGTGACAACACCATTCCATCGTGGTTCGCGTAAACCCCCGACATCAGAGGCCGAAGCTTAGCTAAACAGCAGCAAGTGTTGTGACTAGATTAAAGGGACTTGTTATGAAGCAATGTGGTTTGTGGGAAGCGTAGGTAGTAAGACAAAGTGGGAAGACAAATGTATTCATACATATGATTTAACAGCAAAAATAAAAGTACCAGAGCAGTGGCAATTATAGTTAAAAATAGAAATGGAAAAGAGAACTGGTCTGCTCAATTTTCCTCCGTCAGTCACAGGGTTTGTCAGATATGGGGCCAAATATATCATCATAATTGTTTCCTGGTGTGCATGAAGAAAGTGGAAGCAGCAAACCAGGCAAGCACGCTTCCGCGATCTGAGGGAGCCTGACTTCCCTCACTTTTATCAGTCTGACACGAAGATACTGCAGCAGTTAAAAACAGATTGGTAATTATTATGAGAACCATCTGTTTTGTTGGATGAAACTCGGACTGTGCTCTCAGAAATCAATACAAGATCCTTTTGAAGGATTACAGCTGCATGGCTTCTATAAAATGGGCGACCTTTTAAAAAAAAAAACAGATTCTTAATACTAATCCATCCGAGTGATGCAACGTTGCCCTCACCAATCACAATTTTAGAGTCCCTGCATTTGAAACAGGAAACCCCTATGCCAGTGGTTCCCAACCTTTTGACTTCTGTGGACCCCCATTTTATCATTACTGGAACCCGGGGACCCCCACTGAATCACTATTGGAATCCGGGGACCCCCCGCTAAGTCATTACTGAAAGCTGGGGACCTAAACTGTTAAATATTATTTCATTTTCTAAGCAGTTGCGAACCCCCTGAGGAGGCTTCGTGAACCTCCACGGGTCCCCGGACCACAGGCTGGCAACCACTGCCCTATGCTAACTATATAAGTGTGACGTTCCCGAGCCAATCAGAAAATGCTTCCGTGATATTGGGGTTGGCTGAGTACAGGGACATAAACGCAAAGAACAAGTGCACAATAAATGC